>NC_135350.1:25009855-25620925 GCF_023851605.1 Tamandua tetradactyla
TCTTGTTCATACATTTGGTGTTAATTTCAAGAATCCATTGCCTAAAACAAGTCGCTGGAGATATTTCCCTATGTTTTTCTGTAAGAATTTTATCACTTATAATTAAGTTGTCAATCCATTATGAGTTAATATTTGTATATGGTATGAGGTAGGGGTCTTTGTTCATTGCTTTGCATGTGAATATTCAGTTTTTCCAGCATTATTTGTGAAGAGTCTATTCTTTAGCAATTAAGTGGATTTGGCAGCCTTATGAAAATTAATTGGCCATATATATGAGGATTTATTCTGTACTCTCAATCATATTTGATTGGTCTTTGTGTTGGTATCACACTGTTTTGAATACTGCAGATTTATAATAAGTTTTGACATCAGGAGGTATGAGTCCTATAAATTTATTCTGTTTCATGATGGTTTGGCTAATTGGGGTCTAAGCAAATTTTGCATTGGCTCCTATTACAATTGCCATGCAGTGTGAAGTTTTTACATGAATATAACACTAGTCTAGACCTCTGCATGAACTATTCACAAACTCTTACTAAGTCTATCCACATTTGCAATCCTTTTCTGTAAATCACTGAACATCTCATGATGCCATGTGTTTTCTTCAGACCCCTTTACACTGTATTCTAAGAAAAGCCTGGAGAGAGAAAAGGAATTATTTATCTTGCAGGATCAGGTTAAGAAGAGTAGAATAATTCTAATGGACAAAGACATAGCTCAGAGTTAGTTCAATAATGGCCAAGTTTCTTAATGCCCTTAGATCCATGACCCTGAAAAAGGCACAAAGAAGAGAAATAAAATAATATAGTTTCTTACCTCTTTGACCTTGTTATGTCCCAGTCTGTTTCAAATGCTAATATACATGGTATGACTGAAAGAATATGTTTCTAGCACTGATAGAGAATTTATTCTAACTGTGTCCTTCTGAATTGATGTTAGTATTTTGTAGTTATTGTTGATTCTGATGGGTCAGATGTGGAAGGCATGTCTCATCTCCTAGCAGGTTAACTCAGTAATTAGAAACAAGGATGTGGTAATCTAGGGAGTTAAAAAGAACCACGATCAGACTTCCATATTAGTGAGATATACTGGAAAATGCAGATCTTCTATTCCAGACCTTTCACTAACTGTGACCTGAAAAACTGTACAACCTCAAAGGACCTCTGGTTTTAGCATATGAAAAGTGAAGAGTTTATTTATTAAATAGTTCCATCCAGCAGTAGAATTTTTTGTAACAAAACCTCAGAGTACAGTAGAATTTTTTTATTTGTTCTACTGAATTTTGAAATCAGAAAAAAACTTATAAACAGAGATTCTCAAATTTCAGAAGGCAGAGAACTTAGAGTTCATGATATTCCTTATAGAAATGTTGGCATTAAATATCATGTAATGCTGACATTAAATTAGAGGAAATAATTATATAACTCTGATCTTATAGAATATGCTTATGGAAGCTGATGTCAAACCTTTAAGTTAAACTTATGGTAGAAAGAAAAAAAACACTTTTATTAATTCTATTTCTTAATATTTCTTTAATGTTTTATACAATAAGCCTACATACATATTCTTTTCAATGATCTATTTGCTTTTAGAGAAATTCCACAAACTGACCTTATGATGATCTTACTAAATATTTTCTCATACTTTTGAGGAAGTTGTTTTCTAAGAAATTCAAAACATGCCCTGATTTTAAATTTTGCTGATTATGTGAACCATGTAAAAACCAACATAAAAAGGGATAAGTAAACTCTGATTCAATGAGTTGGGCCATCTGCCTGGCACTAAGGCAGTTTTCCTTTAGTGCATAGTATTTCAAATACTTTTTAATCCTATGAAAGCAAGATTACACATTTCTTTTCTATCAGAGGCTTTGACACAAAATTGAAATGTGCAGTGTCATCCTACTTGGAACATAGCCACATGGAATGAGAAATATTTTTTGTTTATTTGGGCAACAATAGAAACAAAACGAACATGTAAGGCAAGCCACAGATAGCTGTGTGTTTTAATTCATGTATATGCATGTCTATGTGGGTTGTCTCCTAAGGACCAGGAGCTTTTCATTTATCTCTCTATATGGCACCCTGCAATTATATGATCACTGAAAATCCTTAAATGAGGACAGGACAGAGTTCAGATACATGTCTTCCAAGAGTGACAATGCATACCCAGAAAGAGGGTAAGACTTTTCCACCAACAACCATTCCCTCCAGCTTTGTCAAATGAGAGAGTTTTGAAAAACAGTAGAATTTTCTATCCAGTTCCAGTGCTTGTCTTCGGTATTAAAACTGCCTATTTCTCTATGGTATTGTCACTTTCCAAGACCTTCTCAATTGACCTGAAACTTCCATATGACTGGAAGCCAGAGAAATATGAGCTCGGATTCTTACTGTTTAATTCCTGATATTAAGAATAGGATTTTGAGGTAAGGCAACAAAATTAAATGCTATACTTTGCAGAGAATTTTCTAATTTCTTATAGTTTTCTTTTTTTTTTTTAAGCCTGGAAAGGGCCCAGATTTCATGCACAATGATCAACCCTATACTCCTTCTTCCCATAACATTGAGGCTTATGCTGCATAAGAATAGGAGGAGAATGTGATGCAGAGGAGAGCAAGAAAGGCAGACCCACTGGTATCAGGGAATTGTGGGGAAGAAAAAGAAAAGAGAGAGATAGAAGCAAAAATCAGTCATATATAACTGCCCATACTCTCTCTGCACTCTGCCCAGGATGAAATGTTAAGAAAGAGAGGACAAGAAAATAGGTAATATTCTGTCTTTTTTTTTTTTTTTGGTCTTTGCAAAGAGCCTAACTAGAGGCTGCCCTTCCCAACATGGGTCAGAGCCATTTCACCACCTCAGAGTTCAACTTGGCAAGAAAGAATATCAAAGATCATCCTTGAAATTTTGTTTCCATCAGTTACTACTAGGCAGGGATAGAGATTGAATGTTCCTTTATATCTTTGGCAGGGAAAGGAAAGGGCTGATGAATCGGTTGACTTCAGATTCCATGAGGTTTGATGAGCTGTCAAAGGATCCATAGCCTTGGTTTGACAGGGTCCATCAGATTTGCAGGCCAGGATGACATCAGCTTGGTGCACAAGAGTAAGTTAAGATGAGCTGACTAATCAGGACAGTCCCGCTGAACTCCAACCAACCAAAATCAACATGACCAGACATCTTACCAGGTGAGGCTTTGAGTTGCAAGCGCAGACAGTGAGTAGTACTCAGGCAGACAGGAACATCTTGAATGGAGGAATGGAAAATACTTCAAGTTTTATTTGTATATAATTTCATTGCAATAATCTGTAAGTGGGTCATTGCCTAAGAACAGATAAAATCTTAGAAATGAGAATGAGTAAAAACTAGAGTTGCATTGCTATAGTTTTAATCAAACTCATGTTTGATGAAATTAATAGTTTATGGGTGGACTTGTTTTTTAGGGTCCAGAAGACACTCTGTGTCTTGCTAACACAAATATCAAATAATACAGCATTTGTTTATTTTCTCAACTGTGTAGATACTAAAAATCCTGGTTACCAGAGATGTGTAAATAGTCCAGGCAATTTTTTATGAGGTATTTACTATGTTATAAAAGATATTAAAGGATTTTTTATAATCAATGAAAGCAAAGCCAAGAAAATGCAGGGTCATACTTATGTTAAGCATTATGTTGAAGTTCTACCACTCACTCAGAAATTCAGGAATTGGGATAAACTTAGCAGTGTCCAATTGCCTTAAAATGGATCATTACAAAAAAATGGATCATTACAGTATCAAAACAAAATTAATATTAGTTTACTCTAGTATCAAAATAAATATCCTGAGATGCTTTGTCTTGGATGTGAGTTGCAAGGAGAAGTGGGGTATATTATAAAATATTTGTCAGGGTTCTGCAGACACAGAATTATATACATATATATATATATATATATATATATATATATATATATATATATATATATATATCCCCTGTATACACACACACATGTAAATATTAAGAAATTTATTATAGGAACTGGCTCACACAACCATGGGGATTGGCAAGTCCAAATTCCATAGGGCAGGGCACAAGAGAATGAAGGTGAAGTTTCCCAGGAGAAGCAGGCTGCATGAAGTAGAGATAGAAGTTCTTCTTTCTGACTGCTGATATCTTCAGTTCTTGCTTTAAGGCTTCCAATTCATTGGATGAGGAGACACCTCTCATTGCTAAAGACAATGTGTTATTGATTGTAGATGTAATTAGCCATAGATATAATCAATCAACTAATGAATTATCTGAAATGTTATGTTCTACTCTCACAGTGACATTCCAAAGCATACACCACTCAAGCAGTAGATGCTTTCCACATTTGAGAAGCACTGTGCCTTTTTGAGCTGTCATTTTTTGTAAACCAAGTTCAATGGAGTCGAATTCATATTAAAAAATGCATCCATTTTGGGACTTCCTGGAAGATGGCGGCTTAGTAAGACGCGCGGAACTTAGTTTCTTCTCCAGGACAGCTACTAGGGTAGTAGAAACGATACAGAAAGCACCCAAAGCCACAACAGAGATAAAAAAAAGACAGCGTACCCCATCCTGGAATGGCTGGCTGGCTGAGAGAAGCAGCTCGGGTGAGATCGTGGAGGCGCGCGGGCCTCACCGGGCGGGGAGGCAAGCGGCCGGAGTTACTCCCTTCCCCCTTCCTGGGCCGGATGGGAGAATTGGAGAGGCGGTCCCCTGAAACCAAGGTGGCTGGCGCCCACACCACGCGCAGCCCCCCGGACCAACTGAGAGAATTGGATCGGAAATTCCCAGGCCGCGGAGAACGGTGACGGGTGGGGGAGGCCCCTTCCAAACCCGTGACTCCCAGGGAACGTGCACTCTCTCGGGCGGGCCGCTGCCGCTGGCGCCCTCCCGCCATGCTTGTCGCCCAGGGCCGACTAGGAAATTCGGACGGGCTCTTTCCCGGGCTGCGGCGACCAGCAACCCTCCCTGCATTCGGACCCCAGGCCGGCTCAAGCCGCTTCGGCTAGCAAACCCCCCGGACTGCGAGAGTTTTCCAAAGTTTAAGGTCCCACAGCACCTTTTACTGGTGGGACCCGCAGACAAACGTGTGCCACGAGCGCCACCTACTGGGCAGGATAAGAAAAACAGAACCCAGAGATTTCACAGAAAAATCTTCCAAACTTTTGGATCCAATACCCAGGGAAATCTGTCTAAATGCACAGACGCCAACAGAAGATAACAGATCACGCTCAAATAATTGAAAATATGGCCCAGTCAAAGGAACAAACCAATAGTTCAAATGAGATACAGGAGCTGAGACAACTAATGCTAAATATATGAACAGAAATGGAAAATCTCTTCAAAAACGAAATCGATAAATTGAGGGAGGACATGAAGAAGACATGGGCTGAACATAAAGAAGAAATAGAAAAACTGAAAAAACAAATCACAGAACTTATGGAAGTGAAGGACAAAGTAGAAAAGATAGAAAAAACAATGGATACCTACAATGATAGATTCAAAGAGACAGAAGATAGAATTAGTGATTTGGAGGATGGAACATCTGAATTCCAAAAAGAAACAGAAACTATCGGGAAAAGAATGGAAAAATTTGAACAGGGTATCAGGGAACTCAAAGACAATATGAACTGCACAAATATACGTGTTGTGGGTGTCCCAGAAGGAGAAGAGAAGGGAAAAGGAGGAGAAAAACTAATGGAAGAAATTTTCACTGAAAATTTCCCAACTCTTATGAAAGACCTAAAATTACAGATCCAAGAAGTGCAGCGCACCCCAAAGAGATTAGACCCATATAGGCGTTCTCCAAGACACTTACTAGTTAGAATGTCAGAGGTCAAAGAGAAAGAGAGGATTTGAAAGCAGCAAGAGAAAAACAATCCATCACATACAAGGGAAACCCAATAAGACTATGTGTAGATTTCTCAGCTGAAACCATGGAGGCTAGAAGACAGTGGGATGATATATTTAAATTACTAAAAGAGAAAAACTGCCAACCAAGACTCCTATATCCAGCAAAATTGTCCTTCAAAAATGAGGGAGAAATTAAAACATTCTCAGACAAAAAGTCACTGAGAGAATTTGTGACCAAGAGACCAGCTCTGCAAGAAATACTAAAGGGAGCACTAGAGTCAGAACTGAAAAGACAGAAGAGAGAGGTATGGAGAAGAGTGTAGAAAGAAGGAAAGTCAGATATGATATATATAATACAAAAGGCAAAATGGTAGAGGAAAATATTATCCAAGCAGTAATAACACTAAATGTTAATGGCCTGAATTCCCCAATCAAAAGACATAGAATGGCAGAATGGATTAAAAAACAGGATCCTTCTATATGCTGTCTACAGGAAACACATCTTAGACCCAAAGATAAACATAGGTTGAAAGTGAAAGGTTGGGAAAAGATATTTCATGCAAATAACAACCAGAAAATAGCAGGAGTGGCTATACTAATATACAACAAGTTAGACTTCAAATGTAAAACAGTTAAAAGAGACAAAGAAGGACACTATATACTAATAAAAGGAACAATTAAACAAGAAGACATAACAATCATAAATATTTACGCACCAAACCAGAATGCCCCAAAATACGTGAGAAATACACTGCAAACACTGAAAAGAGAAATAGACACAAATACCATAATAGTTGGAGACTTCAATTCCCCACTCTCATCAATGGACAGAACATCTAGACAGAGGATCAATAAAGAAATAGAGAATCTGAATATTACTATAAAGGAGCTAGATTTAACAGACATTTATAGGACATTACGTCCCACAACAGCAGGATACACCTTTTTCTCAAGTGCTCATGGATCATTCTCAAAGATAGACCATATGCTGGGTCACAAAGCAAGTCTTAACAAATTTAAAAAGATTGAAATCATACACAACACTTTCTCGGATCATAAAGGAATGAAGTTGGAAATCAATAATAGGCGGAATGCCAGAAAATTCACAAATACGTGGAGGCTCAACAACACTCTTAAACAACGAGTGGGTCAAAGAAGAAATTGCAAGAGAAATTAGTAAATACCTCGAGGCAAATGAAAATGAAAACACAACATATCAAAACTTATGGGATGCAGCAAAGGCAGTGCTAAGAGGGAAATTTATTGCCCTAAATGCTTATATCAGAAAAGAAGAAAAGGCAAAAATGCAGGAATTAACTGTTCAATTGGAAGAACTGGAGAAAGAACAGCAAACTAATCCCAAAGCAAGCAAAAGGAAAGAAATAACAAAGATCAGAGCAGAAATAAATGAAATTGAAAACATGAAAACAGTAGAGAAAATCAATAAGACCAGAAGTTGGTTCTATGAGAAAATCAATAAGATTGATGGACCCTTATCAAGATTGACAAAAAGAAGAAGAGAGAGGATGCAAATAAATAAGATCAGAAATGGAAGAGGAGACATAACTACGGACTTCACAGAAATAAAGGAGGTAATAACAGGATACTATGAACAACTTTACGCTAATAAATACAACAATTTAGAGGAAATGGACGGGTTCCTGGAAAGACATGAACAACCAACTTTGACTCAAGAAGACATAGATGACCTCAACAAACCAATCACAGGTAAAGAAATTGAATTAGTCATTCAAAAGCTTCCTAAAAAGAAAAGTCCAGGACCAGATGGCTTCACATGTGAATTCTACCAAACGTTCCAGAAAGAATTTGTACCAATTCCCCTCAAACTCTTCAAAAAAATCGAAGCGGAGGGAAAACTACCTAATTCATTCTATGAAGCCAACATCACCCTCATACCAAAACCAGGCAAAGATATTACAAAAAAAGAAAACTACAGACCAATCTCTCTAGTGAATACAGATGCAAAAATCCTCAATAAAATTCTAGCAAATCGTACCCAAAAACACATTAAAAGAATTATACATCATGACCAAGTAGGATTCATCCCAGGTATGCAAGGATGGTTCAACATAAGAAAATCAATTAATGTAATACACCACATCAACAAATCAAAGCAGAAAAATCACATGATCATCTCAATTGATGCAGAGAAGGCATTCAACAAGATTCAACACCCTTTCCTGTTGAAAACACTTCAAAAGATAGGAATACAAGGGAACTTCCTTAAAATGATAGAGGGAATATATGAAAAACCCACAGCTAATATCATCCTTAATGGGGAAAAATTGAAAACTTTCCCCCTAAGATCAGGAACAAGACAAGGATGTCCATTATCACCACTAGTATTCAACATTGTGCTGGAGGTTCTAGCCAGAGCAATTAGACAAGAAAAAGAAATACAAGGCATCAAAATTGGAAAGGAAGAAGTAAAACTATCACTGTTTGCAGACGATATGATACTATACGTCGAAAACCCGGAAATATCCACAACAAAATTACTAGAGCTAATAAATGAGCACAGCAAAGTAGCAGGTTACAAGATCAACATTCAAAAATCTGTAGCATTTCTATACACTAGTAATGAACATGCTGAGGGGGAAGTCAAGAAATGAATCCCATTTACAATTGCAACTAAAAGAATAAAATACCTAGGAATACATTTAACTAAAGAGACAAAAAACCTATATAAAGAAAACTACAAAAAACTGCTAAAAGAAATCACAGAAGACCTAAATAGATGGAAGGGCATACCGTGTTCATGGATTGGAAGACTAAATATAGTTAAGATGTCAATCCTACCTAAATTGATTTACAGATTCAATGCAATACCAATCAAAATCCCAACAACTTATTTTTCAGAAATAGAAAAACCAATAAGCAAATTTATCTGGAAGGGCAGGGTGCCCCGAATTGCTAAAAACATCTTGAGGGAAAAAAACGAAGCTGGAGGTCTCGCGCTGCCTGACTTTAAGGCATATTATGAAGCCACAGTGGTCAAAACAGCATGGTATTGGCATAAAGATAGATATATCGACCAATGGAATCGAATAGAGTGCTCAGATATAGACTCTCTCATCTATGGACATTTGATCTTTGATAAGGCAGTCAAGCCAACTCACCTGGGACAGAGCAGTCTCTTCAATAAATGGTGCCTAGAGAACTGGATATCCATATGCAAAAGAATGAAAGAAGACCCATATTTCACACCCTATACAAAAGTTAACTCAAAATGGATCAAAGATCTAAACATTAGGTCTAAGACCATAAAACAGAGGAAAATGTTGGGAGATATCTTATGGATCTTACAACTGGAGGCGGTTTTATGGACCTTAAACCTAAAGCAAGAGCACTGAAGAAGGAAATAAATAAATGGGAACTCTTCAAAATTAAACACTTTTGTGCATCAAAGAACTTCATCAAGAAATTAGAAAGACAGCCTTCACAATGGGAGACAATATTTGGAAATGATATATCAGATAAAGGTCTAGTATCCAGAATTTATAAAGAGATTGTTCATCTCAACAAAAAAAAAGACAGCCAACCCAATTACAAAATTGGAAAAAGACTTTAACAGACACCTATCAGAAGAGGAAATACAAATGGCCAAAAGGCACATGAAGAGATGCTCAATGTCCCTGGCCATTAGAGAAATGCAAATCAAAACCACAATGAGATATCATCTCACACCCACCAGAATGGCCATTATCAACAAAACAGAAAATGACAAGTGCTGGAGAGGATGCGGAGAAAGAGGCATACTTATCCACTGTTGGTGGGAATGTCAAATGGTGCAACCACTGTGGAAGGCAGTTTGGCGGTTCCTCAAAAAGCTGAATATAGAATTGCCATACGACCCAGCAATACCATTGCTAGGTATCTACTCAAAGGACTTAAGGGCAAAGACACAAACAGACATTTGCACACCAATGTTTATAGCAGCATAATTTACAATTGCAAAGAGATGGAAACAGCCGAAATCTCCATCAATAGAAGAGTGGCTAAACAAACTGTGGTATATACATACGATGGAATACTATGCAGCTTTAAGACAGGATAAACTTATGAAGCATGTAATAACATGGATGGACCTAGAGAACATTATGCTGAGTGAGTCTAGCCAAAAACTAAAGGACAAATACTGTATGGTCCCACTGATGTGAACAGACATTCGAGAATAAATTTGGAATATGTCCTTGATAACAGAGTCCAGCAGGAGGTAGAAACAGGGTAAGATAATGGCCAATTGGAGTTGAAGGGATACAGACGGTGTAACAGGACTAGATACAAAAACTCAAAAATGGACAGCACAATAATACCTAATTGTAAAGTAATCATGTTAAAACACTGAATGAAGCTGCATCTGAGCTATAGGTTTTTGTTTTGTTTTGTTTTGATTTTACTATTATTACTTTTATTTTTTTCTCTATATTAACATTCTATATCTTTTTCAGTTATGTTGCTAGTTCTTCTAAGCCAATGCAAATGTACTAAGAAATGATGATCATGCATCTATGTGATGATGTTAAGAATTACTGATTGCATATGTAGAATGGTATGATCTCTAAATGTTGGGTTAATTTCTTTTTTTCCGTTAATTAAAAAAAAAAAGAGAAGGGATAATTGGAGCTGAAGGGATACAGACTGTACAATGGGACTGGATATAAAAACTCAGAAATGGACAGCACAATACTACCCAATTGTAATGCAATTATGTTAAAACACTGAATGAAGCTGCATGTGAGGTATAGGTTTTTTGTTTTGTTTTTTTGTTTTTTTTTCTTTCTATTATTGTTTTAATTTTTATTCTGTTGTCTTTTTATTTCTTTTTCTAAATCGATGCAAATGTACTAAGAAATGATGAATATGCAACTATATGATGTTATTAAGAATTACTGATTGTACATGTAGATTGGAATGATTTCTAATTGTTTTCTTAATTCTTTTTTTAATTAATAATAAAAAAAACCACATCCATTTTAAGTGCATATAAATACTTGCTTTTTTCCAATTCATATGCCTTTATAACTACCATCACAATCAAGTTATAAAGCATTACTCCCAAAATTCCCTCCTGCTTTTTGTGGTCAGTTCAAACACACACACGTACATGCACACTCACACACACACAAACACATACTGCCAGGTGATTTGCTTTCTCTTAGTATAGATTTGGTTCTCTAATCTAGAATTCATATAAATAGACTCATGCCAGCATGAACTGTTTTGTGTCTAGCTTCTTTCCTCAGAATAATGTGTCTGAAATCTACATACATATTATTGTGTATCTCAGTAGTTATTTCTTTTTAATGCAGAAGAGTACTCTATTGAAAAGTTTATTAGCATATAGTTGCTCATAGTATCCTCTGATTGCTTCCTTTATTTCTGTGGGGTCAGGGTTATGTTCTATCTTCC
The DNA here is from genome assembly GCF_023851605.1 of Tamandua tetradactyla. Lineage (NCBI taxonomy): Eukaryota > Metazoa > Chordata > Mammalia > Pilosa > Myrmecophagidae > Tamandua > Tamandua tetradactyla. The sequence continues at coordinate 25,021,148 of NC_135350.1, forward strand.
ATTTTTCATTTTATTTCTTTTCATTCTCTCTCTCTGTCTTTTTGTGAGCCTAGCTGGGTTCATTGATTTTATTGATTTTTTTCAAAGAGCCAACTTCTGGTTTGTTGATTTTCTCAATTGTTTTCATATTCTCAATTTCATTTGTTTCTGGTCTACTTTTCTATATAATTTTATGTTTTTTGCTTTGAAGTTAGTTTGCTGTTTCTGTATTTCTTCCAAGTGAGCAGTTTATTCCCCAATTTTTGCTCTTTCTTTTTTAATATAGGCATTTGAGGCAATAAATTTCTCTCTCATCACTGTCTTTGCTGCATCCCTTAAATTTTGATATGATGTGTTTTCGTTTTTATTTTACTCAGGTTATTTACATTTTCTCTTGTAATTTCTTCCTTGACTCACTAGTTTTCTAAGAGTGTGTCAATTTTCTAGCTTTCTGCCTGTTATTGATTTCCAACTTCATTCCATTATGAACCAAGTATTTTGTATAATTAAACTTTAAAAATTTTTACATTTCCTTTGAGATCCAGCATGTGATCTGTCCTTGAGAATGATTCAGGAGAACTTGAGAAAAATCTGTATCCTGCTGTTGTGGGGTGTGATGTTCTGTAAATGTCTGTTATGTCTACTTTGCTACTAAGTAGTGTCTGTTTCTTTTTCCCTTGGGGAACTGGTTTGCCATGCCCATGGGAGAAGGGCACCAGCCCCTGCCTCCATGGCTTGGAAAACTTGCAGTTCTGTATGGGATTTTAGCCATTCCACTAATTCCAGACTGGTCTATGCTGTGTGTCTTTTCACTGATGTCCCTCCAGCAGTTGCTCTGTACAGTTTCTGACCATTTACTAGCTGCTCTGGAGGATGAACTAAATTCCACATCTTACTATGCCATCATCTTGCCCTGCCAGCCAAATAATTTAACTTTTAACATCATGCAGATATCTGTTCAATTCCCTGGTTTCATTTCTTTTGGGTATATACCTAGCAGAGGAATTGCCTGGCCATATACTAATTCTAGTCTTTGTTTCTGAGAATTGCTAAACTGTCTTCCACAGTGGCAGCAGCATTTTAATTTCCCACCAGCAATGAATGAGTGCTCAACTTTTTCCATATCGTCTCCAACACTTGTAATTCTCTTTCTTCATTTAATAGTATCTATTCTTTTAAGTTGGATTGTCTTTCTAATGATGATAAGGATTTCTTTTTATATTCTGAATATAAAACTCTTATTGGATATGTGACTTCCAAATACTTTCCCCCATTGAATAGGTTTTCTTTTCATTTTTGTGATAAAGTACTTTGATGCTCCAAAGCTTTTGATTTTGATAATTTCCCATATATCTGCATTTTCTTTTGTTGGTTATGCTTTGGGGGTAAAGTCTAGGAAGCCACTGTCTAACACAAGATCCTGCAGATGCTTCCCTACATTATCTTCTAGCAGTTTTATCATCCTGTTTCTTTCAGTCTTTGTTCCATTTTGTGGTAATTTTTGTATGTTGTGATTTTCCTTCATTTTTTTTGCATATGGTATTGTATTAGTTAGGGTTCTCTAGAGAAACAGACTCAATAAGAAATATTCATAAATATAAAATTTGTAAAAGTGTCTCATAGAACCATGGGAATGTAGAGTTCAAAATCTATAGGGCAGGCTGTGAAGCTGACGATTTCAATGGAGGGTCTGGGTGAACTCCACAGGAGAGATTCGCCAGCTAAAGCAGAAAGAGAATTGTCTCTTCTGAATCGTCCTTAAAAGGCTTCCAGTGATTAGAGTAAGCATCACTCATTAAAGATGACACTCCCCTTGGCTGTTTACAAATGGAATCAGCAGTGGATGTAACTGATGTGATCATGATTTAATTCTATGAAATATCCTCATGGCAAAAGACAGGCCAACACTTGCCCAACCAGACAAACAGGTACCACCACCTGGCCAAGTTGACACATGAACCTGACCATGACACTCCACCCATTGTCAACTTGGCAGCTATACTCGTCATCTTAAACCATATCTAAATTCTAAATAAAAAACAATAAAACACATTTTTTTTCACTTAAAAATACTCAACTGTCTTGCATATAACTGGAAACACATTAAATCTCTCCAGAATAGGGTGCAAGTCCTTGGTAATGTTCATTCTTAAACTTGATATCTAACAATCTAAATAGTATAACATGAACAAAACAGTATTACAGTCCTTGTTTCTGTAACTGATCACGTGGTGTTAGTTCATATTTATCACTGCCTTCTTCCGCTACCCATTTCATGTTTCCTTTACTACCAACAAGCACTTCAAATGGCCATGTTTCTTTGCTTGGTGGAGTGACTCAAACCTTCATTCTTGAAGTTTCAAAGTCATTGGTTGCCCTGCCGGGATTGGATCATTGCACTTTTCCATTGATTTTAATCACAGGGCATGGTAGTACTAAAAGACACCCTAGGGGATCTCGTATATTCCAGGAAAACTCTTCTTTACCTCCATTGTGTAGTTGCTATACTTTTTCCCCCTGATAGTCAGGGTCAATCACCCCAGCCAGTAATGCAACCCCCTTCTTGGCTTGCTGATTCAGTGGCATGAGTAGCCCAAAGTGACAAGATGGCAGTCTTAGACTCCAGTTGAATGGAATCATTGTTGTTTCCTGGTGGAAGCACTCCCCCTTTTGGAACTAAAACATGTAGACCAGCAGAACTCAGGGTCACAGGGACAGAAAACAAAAATTTTCCTGGTAGATCACTAGGGGTAATAGTTGGTGGTGCCACTCTTATTTCTACCCCTTGGTTCCTGGACCCATGGATCCTGGCTATGGGAGAAACAACACCTTACAGTGGATGCTGATTCAGAGCATACATAGCTTCCCGGAGAACATTACTCCAGTCTTTCAAGGTATTGAAACTTAGTTGGCACCATAATTGAGTTTGCAAGAGGCCATTCCACCATTCTATCAATCCAGCTGCTTTTACATGATGGGGAACATGGCAAAAGCAGAGAATTCCATGAGCATGTGCCCATTCCCACACTTTGTTTGCTGTGAGATGTGTTCCCTGATCAGAAGTAATGCTGTGTGGAATACCATGATAATGGATAAGACATTGTATAAGCCTATGAATGGTAGTTTTGGCAGAAGCATAGCATGCAGGGAAAGCAAACCCATATCCAGAGTATGTGTCTATTCCAGCTAGAACAAATTGCTGCCCTTCCAAGAAAGGAGTGGTCCAATGTAATCAACCTGCCACCATGTAGCTGGTTGGTCACCTCAGGAAATGGTGCCATATCGGGGGAGGAGTGTGGGTCTTTGCTGCTGGCAGATTGGGCATCAGCAGTGACTGCAGCCAAGTCAGCCTTGGTGAGTGGAAGTCAATATTGCTGAGTCCATGCATAACCTCCCTCCCTACCACCATGACCACTTTGTTCATGAGTGCATTGGGCAATGACAGGAGTTGCTGGGGAAAAAGGCTGACTAGTTTCCACAAAATAGGTCATCTTATCCACTTGATTATTAAAACCATCCTCTGCTGAAGTCAGCCTCTGGTGTATATTCACATGGGACACAAATGTCTTCATGTTTTTAGCCCACTCATAAAGGTCTATCCACATGCCTCTTCCCCAGACTTCTTTGTCACCAATTTTCTAATTATGCTCTTTACAAGTCCCTGGCCATCCAGCCAAGCCATTAGAAACAGCCCATGAATCAGTATACAAATGCACCTCTGGCCAGTTCTCATTTCAAGCAAAATGAACAACCAGGTGCACTGCTCAAAGTTCTGCCCACTGGGAAGATTTCTTCTCAGCACTGTCCTAAAAGGACACCCCAGAAAGGGGTTGTAGTGCTGCAGCTGTCCACTGTCAGGTGGTACCTGGATATCATGCTGAACCACCTGTAAACCAGGCCTGAGTTTTCTCTTCCTCAGTCAATTCACTATAAGGAACTCCCAAAGAGGCCATAGCTCTGGTCTGAGAAAGAGAAGTTAATGTGGCAGGAGTGGAGACCTTGGGCATTTGGGACACTTTCTTATATAACTTACTTGTGCCTTCAGGACCTGCTATGGCCCTATCTCATATATACCATTTCCATTTTATGATGGAGTGCTGCTGGGCATGCTCAATTTTATGGCTTCATGTGTCATTAGCACCCAGCTCATGATACGCAACTCAGGTCTCGTGGTAACTTGCTGACCCATGGTTAAGCATTCAGTCTCTACTAAGTCCTCTTAGTAGAGTAGTAGCAGGCCAAAACCTGTTTCTCATAGGGAGAGTAGTTATCTGCAGCAGATGGTAAGGCTTTGCTCCAAAATCTTAAGGGTCTGCATTGTAATTCTCCTATAGGAGCCTGCCAAAGGCTCCAAACAGCATCTCTATTTGCACTGACATTTAGGACCTTTGAATCTGCTAGATCATATGGTCCAAATGGCAGAGCAGCTTGTACAGCAGCCTGGACCTGTTGCAGAGCCTCCTCTTGTTCAGGTCTCCACTCAAAATTAGCAGGTTTTCTGGTCACTCAGTAAATAGGCCAGAGTGGCACACCAAAATGAAGAATATGTTGTCGCCAAAATCCAAAAAGACCAACTAGGCATTGTGCTTATTTTTTGGTCATAGGAGGGTCAGATGCAGCAACTTATCCTTCACCTTAGAAGGGATATCTCAGCATGCCTTGCACCACTGGGCACCTAGAAATTTCACTGAGGTGGAAGGCCCCTGTATTTTTGTTGGATTTATTTCCCATCCTCTGACATACAAATGCCTTACCAGTAAATCTAGAATAATTGCTACTTCTTGCTCACTAGGTCCAATCAACATGATATCATCAGTATAATAGACCAATGTGATGTCTTGTGGGAGGCAGAAATGATCAAGGTCCCTGCAGACAAGAACGACACAGGGCCAGAGAGTTGATACACCTCTGTGGTAGGGCAGTGAAAGTATATTGCTGACCTTGCCAGCTGAAAGCAAACTGTTTCTGGTGGTCCTTACTAACAGCTATTGAGAAAAAAGCATTTGCCAGATCAATAGCTGTGGACCAGGTACCAGGGGATGTACTGATTTGCTCAAGCAATGATACCACATCTGGAACAACAGATGCAATTGAAGTTACCACCTGGTTGAGCTTACTATAATCCACTGTCATCCTCCAAGACCCGTCTGCTTTCTGCATAGGCCAAAATAGGAGAGTTGAATGGGGATGTGGTGAGAATCACCACCCCTGCATTCTTCAAGTCCTTAAGAGCGGCAGTAGTCTAATACCTCCAGAAATCCAGTATTGCTTTTGATTTACTATTTTGCTAAGTAGGGTCATTTCTAATGGCTTCCTCTTGTCTTTTCCCACCATAATAGCCCTCACTGCATAAGTTAAAGAGCCAATGTGGGGATTCTGCCAGTTGCTCAGTATGTCTATAATAATTATGCATTCTGGAACTGGGGGAATATCTACAGAATGGGTCCAGGGCCCCACTGGATGCACTGTGAGATGGATCTGAGCTAAAACTCCATTGATCACCTGACCTCCATAAGCCCCCACTCTGACTGGCAGACCAGAGTGATGTTTTGGGTCCCCTGGAATTAATGTCACTTCTGAACCAGTATCTAATAATCCCCCAAATATCTGATAGTTTCCTTTTCCCCAATTGACAGTTACCCTGGTAAAAGCCCATCAGTCTTCTTGGGGAAGGCTTGGGAGAAGAGTAACAGTATAGATTTGTGGCAGTGTAACAGGGTCCTTTCCTAAAGGGACCTGGCCTTCCCTTCATTCAAGGGTCTCTGGATCTGTAAACTGTCTCAAGTTTGGAAAATGATTTAGGACCATGACTCTGTGTGTTTGTAATTCAAGTTAGACTTCTGTTCATTTGACCTAGAACTCTTTAATTATTCAGCTCAAACAAGAATTTAGTAGACTACCCATCTATTGTATTTCTAGGTACTCCATGACTTACTCGCCAATGCCAGAAATCTCTGCGAGTCAGATTATTTTGACTCCTGCTTTGAGTTTGCTGTCTATTGTAATAACCACATCCACCCTGTCTTTGGCAATTAAGTGCTGCCACCTGACTTCTGACAACTTGGAATCCCATCATCCCCATTGTGTTTAAGGATTCCAGCTCAGTGACAGTGGTTCCCACAGTATTATCTGACTTACAGAGAGGTGCAACTACAGAGCCCTTCAAGGATGATAACACTAGTCTTACAAATTTATTTCTCACTATTCTAGTAAAAGGTGTATCCTCCAGACATTCCTGGGTGTAAGAGCAGACTTTGCATGATAAATCCACTCTAACATTCCAGTCTCTCTAAGCCTCTGGATCCTCTCATCTACATTATACCAGGGCAGTTTTGGCATTTCAACTTCAGGTAATGTCGGCCACCTTTTGACCCATGTTTCAACTAATCATCCAAACAAACTGTCAATGCCTTTTCTAACCCCTTGAACTATAACACTGAATGCTGAATCTCTGCCTAGTGGGCCCATATCAATAAATTCAGCCTCATTCAGCCTTATATTCCTCCCACCATTGTCCCACACCCTTAAAATCCATTGCCACACATATTCCCCTGATTTCTATCTATATAAATTGGAAAACTCACACAGTTCTTTTGGAGTATAACATACCTCCTCATGTGTGATACTTTGTACCTCACCCTTAGGATCCTGTTGGTACCTAAGTCTAGTTATAGATCTGGAAGAAATGAGGGATGTTGAGGGTGAGTCATGAAAAGGATTAGAAATATCTTCCAAGCCATTTGCTTCAGGTCATTCATTTGCAGTTTCATCTGGTTAAACAGGGTTAATCACTCTATAGCTAATCCCTTCAGGTGGATTAAGGATTGTGAACAACTGTTAACAACTCCTCATTGCAGGCTGGAGGTGGGGCCGCTACGTCCTCAAGGCAGACTATTACAGCGTTATCTACAGAGGATTCAGCATGACCTAGGGTTTCAATCTTGCCATTATTATCCATCCATATGTCACCATCCCATTTTTCAGGGTTCCACTCCTTTCCAATCAATGCCCTCACTTTAATGGCAGACACCATCCAAGATTGAAATTTGTATTTACGTTGTAAAGTTGCTACTCTAACAATAAGATTCTGAGTCTGATTTTCAGAGATCTCAAGTCTACGGCTACAGGAAATAAGATTTTCCTTCAGAACAGTCACAGAAATGTCTACATCTGTCAGATGGTGCTTAAGCTTCTCATGTGAAGCCTTAAGCTCATCTCTTTCACTCAATAATGTATACATTAATGTATCTAACAACAACCAGCCAACATCTCTATACTTCCTATTTCCACAAAACTCCATAAAGGTGTCAAAAACATTATCCCCAGAGCTTGGCTTTATACAAGCATAGCTTTAGAAGAATTGAGTGATGATATTTTGACTATCCATTTTGCCAACTCACTCCATGGTTTGGCAATGTCATTCTGATTTTGGGAATCAGAGTTCTTAGTGCCTTTGAGTCCAGTCGAAGTAAAACCACCCATAAAATTCCATTTTTAAGATTCTGTTTCTTAAGAACCACTCCTGGTGCCAAGTTGTATTAGTTAGGGTTCTCTAGAGAAACAGAATCAACAGGAAATATTCATATATATAAAATTTATAAAAGTGTCTCATGTAACCGTGGGAATGTAGAGTCCAAAATCTGTAGGGCAGTCTGTGAAGCTGACGATTCCAATGGAGGGTCTGGACAAACTCCACAGGAGAGGCTCACCGATCAAAGCAGGAAAAGAAACTGTCTCTTGTGAATCCTCCTTAAATGGCATCCAGTGATTACATTAAGCATCACTCATTAAAGAAGACACTCTCCTGGGCTGATTACAAATGGAATCAGCTGTGGATGTAGCTGATGTGATCATAATTTAATTCTATGAAATATCCTCAAAGCAAAAACCAAGCCAGCACTTGCCCAAGCAGACACACTGGTGCCACCACTTGGACAAGTTGACACATGAACTTGACCATGACAGGTATCCAGTTCTCCCACCACCATTTGTTGAGTAAACTATTCTTTCACAATTGAGAGGACTTCGCAGTTTTATAAAAAATCAATTGGCCAGAAGCGTGGGGGTCTATTTCTGAATTGTCAGTTTTATTCCATTAGTCAATTTGTACATCCTTGTGTTAGTGTCATGCTGTTTTGACCACTTTAACATTGTAATAATCTTTAAATTTAGGAAATGTGTGCTCTTCAGCCTCATTCTTCTGTTATAAGATGTTTTGACTATTCGGGGAACTTACCTTTCCAAATAAATTTGATAATTAACTTTTTCATTTCAGCAAGGTAGGCTGTTGAAATTTTTATTGTGATTGTGTGGAATCTATAAATCATTGTGGGTAGAATTGAAATCTTAACAATATTTAGTCATTCAATGTAGGAGCATGGAATATCATTCCATTTATTTAGGTCTTCTTTGATTTCTTCCAGAAAAATTTTGTAATTTTCTTTGTGTTAGTCCTTTACATACTTGATTCAATTTATTCCTAGATATTTGATTCTTTTAAATCAAATACCTGGAAAATAAAACCCACTTGGTCTTGATGTATTATGTTTCAGTGTGCTGTTGGGTTCAATTTGCAAGTGTTTTGTTGCAGTTTTGCATATGTTTTCATAAGAAAAATTGGCCTGTAAATGTCTCTTCTTGTAGTATCTTTACCTTGCTGTAAAATTAGGGTTATGCTGACCTCATAGAATGAATCAGCTAGTGTTTCCACATGTTCAATTTTTTGAAGCATTTGAGCAGGACTCATGTTAATTTTCCTCTGGATGTTTGTTAGAATTCACCCATGTTGCCATCTTGTCTTAGGCTTTTCTTTGTGTGAGGTTTTTGGTGACTGATTTTACCTCTTAACTTGTAATTGGCTTGTTGAAATCTTTTACCTCTTCTAGAGTCAGCACAGCTTTTTCATTTGTTTCTGGGAATTCACCTGCCATCTAGGTTGTCTAATTCATTGGTATAAAGTTATCCATAGTATCCTTCTATGATCCTTTGAATTTCTGTAGGATCAGCCCTAATGTGCCCCCTTTTATTTCTGCTTTTATTTGTGTTGTCTCTTTTTTTCTTTGTCAATCTAGCTACTGGTTTGTCAATTTTATTGATCTTTTCAATGAGTCATCTTTTCTTTCTCTTTTATTCCATGAATCATTTTATTTAAATGCTCTCTATTGTTTTTTAATTCTTTATTTCATTTACTTCTCATCTAATCTTTATTTCTTTCCTCCTGCTTGCTTTGAGTTTAGTTTGCTATTATTCTTTTTCTAGTTTACCTAGCTATGCATTTATGTCTTTGATTTAAGCTCTTTCTTTGTAAGCAGAATATAATTCAGACATAGGGAGGCAGAAAAACAAGAAGAATCTGAACATCAATAGAATACAGACGATAAGGAAGACACCAGGGGACTCTTTTTTGTGTCTTGCCCTGTGACAAGCTAAGGAGCAAGGATCACTGGAAATTAGCCCCAGAATGCCAATCTTTAGGGAGCAAGCATTGCCTTGATGTAGGCTTGATATGAACTTTCTTTTATCTTCAAAACCATAAGAAAATAAATTTCCATTGTTTAACCCTACTCATTCATGGTAAAAGCTTTGAACAGCCAAGAAAACTAAAAGAGGTATATACTTGGAAAAATTACTTTCTTAACAAAGAAGAGTTGTGTGCTACTCCTTACAAGTGCTGGGTCTAGTACTGTTGGTAACCTCTCTGAGAACAGTATTCTAGGTGTGACTAGACTATTCCTTGGGGGTCATCAGGAGATGAAATTAACTAGGAGAGTTGACTGAGGTACCTTCATTTAATAAAGAAAAATTTGGGGAGAGATTTGTGGAACTGACCAGAGAGTAGGAGAAAGGAAAGCAGTACAGATGTTCTAATGGGAGGGAGATGTGTGTTATATACAAAAAATATTGTCTGGATTTTCTGACTTCTTATTAGAAATGATGGGCTTAGAGAACAAAAAAAATTAATGGGGTAACCAGAACTATGATATCAAAGAAAGGGCTCCACAAGGTTGGATCTCTGAAGAGAGGGTACAACCCAAAGTTTGCTCAAAAGGCTAAACTGGTACTTGCATTGCCGAGAGAGAGATGGCTTATTTGCTCCTGCTACTTCTGAGGGGATAAGGCAAGGCAGTTCCCAGGAGAGTGTAGGGAAGCTGGAGGATGGAGCCATTTGTTTGTAAAACTGGAATAACACTGATGGGAACTGGAAAGAAAGTCCCCTTTCCCTTCCTCACAGCAGACCTAACACGAAGCCAGAGGACAAGGAGTTTGGGAAAGTGAGTTTGGACAGACACAGTCACACCATCGTACAGCACACTATAAAGCTGTGAAACAATAGGCAATAAATAGTATAATACTGATATTTAATGACTTGATTACCTTTATGCCAACCTATGCCCATCTCTGCTTCCTTCCAATTGCCAGACAACAGGGCATCTCACCTTTACAGAGCTTACCCTTCCACCTGAACTTCTCAGGCTTGAGAAGTACTGTTTCCCTTCTCTAGCATCCTCAGTGGTTCTGTTCTCACTAGCCCTTTCCTTTTTACCTCACTTCTTGCACAGATCACTAACCATTATGAAAGAAACCTTCATTTTCTTAATGAGTGATTTGATACCTCACTCTCCTTTCTGCTTTCCTTAGGCTTCCGGTTGCTGGGCCACCACACCCTCAAAGGCCTTTAAGGATCTCCAGTGACCAAATTTTGTGTGTCCCTCCATCTATTTTTCTATTATTCTCTTCTCTTTCAAGTGTCTCCATTGTACATTTTTTTTTGCATGATTTTCAGGTTGCTCATCATCTCTTCACTTCATACTTTTGCTTTTCTAGAATTGCTCTTCTCTCTATAATTTCTCTCTCAAGAAACTCCTTTGTATCAAAAATTAAAAATCTTTACCTGCTTTTAGAAATCTCACATCCACATAGACAATTATTTTATATTGCCAACAACATTCTCATATGTCCCAGCACCCAATGGGCATGCAGAGATGCAAAATAGTCAGTTAGTGCCTGAGTTTTCAGTTGTTGTTCAAGGCCTATTGTAGCACTGCCATAATCTACTTTTCATCTTTTGATGCTCATGTGATCACCAGTTATATTCATACAATAAAACGCTTATCGACACAAGCTTGTGTGCATGTCTGGTCTTGAAACCAACATATCCAAGAATGAACATTTAGGGACTTATGATCTTTGAGGTTCTCTTGCCTCACTGGAACATGAGGATAATAATACTACCTTCCTTACAGCATTCTGAGAATTGTGCATAAGAACGTATGAAATTCTCCAAGAAGATTTTTGGAAAAATAAGATATGCTCCTTAAATTGTGGCCATTAGCATCCTGAGAATTTATGCCTCATAAATAAATCATCAATTAATGAAGAACTTAAGTTATTACACATTTATCACATTCCTCCATTACTGTATAAACACCCAAACCAGTGAGAGTTTTCAAGTGATTGGCACAAATGGGTTTCCTTGATACTAACCAAAACTCTGGCAATCTTTCAGATTCCCCTCCTTTTATTGCTCTTTGGAAGTTAAGGCGGCAAGTAGAGAGAGCAGAGTGGGGTCAACATTCTTTAGAAGAGATGTAACCCCATGATTACAGGATAACAATGAGGACATGGAAGGCCTCGCTCTCTTCTCTGCTAGACAGATGCAGTGTAGCCCTGACATGACTCTCTACACCTACATAATTAAAGCTTGTAACAAGCAGCAGTATTCTTTCCCTGATGATACTCTAAAAATATGCCCTTTATGTTAACACATTCATGGTTACAGACTACATCTGATTGACTATTTTAATATACTGTGTGCTATCTGGACCCCAACCATGAAAAAAACCATATGATTTATTAAAAATTATACTCTATTCTCTGTTACATACTCATGACACTGAACTGAGGATGACAGAAATGATGAAATGAAGTGTTATTCTCTATTTACCAAAACAATCATAGATTCTCACTGATGTTTCTACTCCTCTAGAAAGCTACCTCTGAGAACTTCAATCAGTACATCCTCCTCAGATATGGTACAACCATGATAGGTTGACTTGGTGGTCCATGTTTGTTTACCCCTCATAGATTATTAACTTCTTTTTCATAATAAAATATGCAGCTATTATTTGTTGAAGGCAGTTCTGCTAGCAGGCTGCATAAAGGTTTTATGTGGATTATCTCAGTCATTCACCAGGCAAGATTATTCATCCTTGTCTAACAGATAAGGGAATTTAAGGCAAGGAACAGTTAAACAATGCATCCAAGTTCACACACCTAGTGTAAAACAGTGTCTGCCTGGACCCAAAGACCGTGACACAGCCACTGCCTCATACCTTCTCTTGGTCTGGGTTGAGTTCATCTCTTATTCATATTGCCTTCCTTCCCCACCGCCCCAGTACTAGATTACTGCCTGGCACAGGGAGGTGTGCAGTCAAGGCTGACAGGTATTGAGTGAAGCAGGATTACCAGGGGTGGTGAGCACCTTTGTTCTGACTATTTGGGTGTTGCCTTCTCTGCTCTGAAGAGTAACATGCTGAATCAAATACCTTCTTCTGCATCTTAGCACACTGCCCTACCTCATCTGTTCATGCTTGACTCTTACCAAACTGCAACAATGGAATTAGAAGTTAGAGCTTAGAAGGCAAATAAACAAGACCCCTAAATGCCTTTCTGAGACTGAGGATAGAGTGCCGCGGTCCAGCCGCAGCAGAGGGAACGGGCTTGAAGATGTGGAGGGTCGTCGGCGTGAGAAGAACACCAAGAGACAGCTTAGAGAATTTTTTTCTGAGAAGAGTTGCTTAGATTTATTTTTGCTTAACTGATTTTATACCCTTATTTTTGGCAAGGAAACAGGTATCACAGGATCATGGTTGTGTCATGGCTTACGTTTTAGGTAAAGTTACAGGTTCAGGGAAGCAAAGCGAAAGTACACATTCTGATTTTCTTAGGAACATTTACACAAGATTTTAATAGCAGCAAGATATTGGCTTAAACCGCAGACATTGTGTTTGTAGTTTTCTGAGTTTAGACTTTCTTTTCCTATTATTCTACAGGTGAGGCAATATGTCAAGACCTATTTTAATCTGGTTAAAGGTTAGCTTGTTTTGATTAAAAGGTTACATTGTTTACTTAGATTTTTTATTGTTTTATAGCAATGGACCAGTGCCGTGGTGGGGAGTAAATTTCTAGGATGGCTCAATGCAGGGTTTTTTAATTGTAAGTGTTTACTCTCTATGGGGTACTTTTCTGTGACTTGTTCTAAAAGCACTTCTGCCTGCTGCATCTGCAGCATGACTTGCTTAATGGGGGCATCCCAACCTAATTTTTTCCAGTCATTAACAAGGTTTTGCAATTTGTACAGTTTGTATCATTTTTTCCAATTCTTTTGCTTTCTGATTCGTTTTGATATAATGCTTGGAGCACAACCAGCAACAAGAAACACACAATTAGTGTCGTTAATCCCAGTATTTTTCTATTACACCATTTTATGCCTCGTCCTCTTTTGGGGGGTTGAAGGCCTTGCCTACCGCCCTTCCTTCCAGGGAACCGTGTCAAACCGGGGAGGAAAAAGAGGACGCGGCAATAGAGAAACATGAAATCCAGAGTAAAAAAAGGAAATTTAGATTTATACTTAGGGAAATATTTAACCTAATGAAACCAGCATGTTACTTATAATTGATATATTGCAAAGACCACTTCTGAATACTGGACCAGTTTCGAATATTAGGTCAATATTCTTTTCTTATTAACTTGACCTGGTCTAAGATTAAACTGGTGAGTACAGCTTAAGAACTTCAGATTACATGTGTAGAACTGTACATTATTTAAGTAATCAGTATTCATGTAATATATCTGCTTTGTGAAGTTGGGTAGGGGAAAAGTCTTAGGAATTCGCCAGTCCCCTGGCCTGCAGAGAAGTCAGAACTAACATGAGAACAGCAGAAACAATAAGCAAAAATTATTTACTTTCAAAAATATATTTACAATACCATACTAATAAGTAGGCACATTATTTAATTATATGAATAATTAAAATTATATATAAATTAGAAAGAGCATACACCAAAATAAAATACCATATGCTTCAATGTACGGTGTATACTGATGTAAAACATACAAAATACATGATATATGCAATCAATAATGTTTACATGGAAACAAGCTATTCTTATGTACCTTTTATAAGAATGCATAATGTTGGTACCTATTAGTCTTTCAATCCTATATTAAATATACGCATAGTAGTCACAGTGATAATTGGTTCCATACTAATCATGATTAATTTGGAAATCTAATGTTAGAAAAGTTTTTAATCAAAAAGTTATGTTTAAACATTAAGAAATCATAACTTGATATTAAAGATGTGAAAATGTTAGAGTAGGAAGTTTATAATATACTACCTCTACCAGAAAATTGGATAAAATGAAAAAATATTGAAATTAATGAGGTGGTAACCTGCCAAACAGATTAGGCATATAGGTCAACCATGGGAGTGCAGGACAAAGGGAGAGTTTGCCAAGATTTCAGCTTTTGTAAATGAATATCTGGTGAAACAAGTAACCTGTCCCATTCTTCAGCTCCACTCTCGATCCAATATGGAACACAAACCCAAAGACAAAATTTATAACATCCATGAATTCACAATTAAGCAAATATTACATGAACTATAACCATGCATCATGACTGGAATGATCAGAAACCTAATTTTAACAATGGTACATCATTTCTTTTCAGGCGGAGGCCTGGTCAGCCTGGCTTAAGCTATACAAGAGTAATCCCTGGTTCCCCAAACTTCTCCATGAGTGCAATTTTTCTATTGACTGGACACATCTGGAAAGGAGAAACTTTTGCTGGTATGTAGTTAGGCTTTGGGGTCTACTTCTTATTGCTCCAGGATATCTTCTGTTTTATAATTGACAAAGCCAGATTTTGAAAAGTAATGTGGTTGAAAATGAACCAAAATTCTTGCTTTATCTGTATGCTCTGAAGTAACTAGATGTAGTGCTAATGCAGGCAGAATGTACGGAAAACCTCCTTAAATCCTGCTGATTGCATAAATACCAAGAACTAACCAGGAATCAAACTATGGTTCTTGTCTACACTCATTTCCCAAATTTACACAGCTGCTAAATAAGCTTCTTTTCTTTGGCATAAATGTATGTACTATAATTTCTCTATGAGAAAGCAGATAACTAAAGACTCCAGTCATCTTAGGGAATAATAAAAACAATAGCAAAACAACCATAAGTGAATATTGAGGCAAACTGCCTTTAGAAACTCTGGTACGGCAGGATGACGAATGTTGCACCTTTTATGAACTTTCTCTTACCCCTGCTGAACCTTACAAAGATGTCTTCTTTTCAGGATCCAGTAGCAAAGAGTCTGTCTCTGAGCTTGGCACTTGTTTAATGGCCAACAAGGTTCTGCTGGATCCATTAATCACCCATATTTTACATTTGGAAAAAAAAAGAATTTGACCTGCTTGGTACTTGGAAGAGGTATATTTTAATTTTCTTTTGTGGTGGACGATTAGGCTTCCAAAAGGAAAAAACAATTTTTTTGCTCAATGATTTCACCTAAATATGAGAAAGAATATAGAAGAATGAGATCATTATTGGAGTATCATGGTTTTACCTTATGAGTTTACTCTCCATACAGAATATTTAATATCTTATTGTAAGAAGCTAAGAACAATTCTTTAGAATTTCATATATTGCTGACAAATGATTTTGTTGCTTAGAATAAATCTGAACTATCAGATCCACTCAGTCTTCTAGACAGGAGAACACTCACCCTGTCAAGAGTTTCAGACTTCCACAGTCACCCCTTTACCATGGAGCTCCTGTAGCCTCTGCCTGACCCCCAGATGAAGGCTGATTCTTAATGGCTGGAAATTCAAATCATATTCAAGATGTTTAAAAGCTTGCTTTATGGTAGGTGGTAGAACTGCTGTGGGATTGTTTTCTCTGCAAACTTAGTAGTTTGTTACACAAAAACTGAGTTGCTTTTGGCATTTACAAGGAATTTTTCACAAATAAAACTTATTGTAAAAGGAAGGATAAAAATAATACTTCAAAAAAAAGAAAGATAGTTTAGGAAGATAAGCAATTCCAATTACTTAGCCTATACTTTCACTTTTCCAACTACCTAATAAGATGAATTTTGCCACCTGTATTTACATAGAAGGCAGAACTAGTTATAGGCAGCTGTATTCAACCCTTCATTTTCTTGTCCATGCTTTTGCTACTACTCTAAACATCTTGCGAAGTTTTCACCTTAAATGCTATTAAGTGTCAACAGACACACAATATTATACGATGCTTCACCCGACAACTATCTGGGGGAAGGGGGGACAAACGTGTTCATGGAGCACAAACTTCCCTATTAAGTGTCTTCTCTGTGTCATCTCGTATGTTTCCCAATTTTTTGAGGATGGCAATTGCTTTAGTTTCCTGGCCTGCTCAAACAAATACCACAAAATGGGTCAGGTTAAAAAATGGGAATTGATTTGCTCCTGTTTTTGAGACTAAAAGAATTCACATAAAGGCATCAGAAAAGCAATACTTTCATCCCAAAGATTTTGGCACTCATGGACTGGCTTCTGCAATCCTTGGTCTTTAAATCACGTGTCACATGGCAAACACATAGTGGCTTCTCCTAGCAATAAAGTCCACATCAAGACACCCTTGATACTAAATTCTCATAATTTATTAAGAATGGAGTGAAAACAATTCAATTGCATGATTCCCTTCAAGAATTTCAAGAAAATTGGGTGTGTTGGTAGGTTTTAAGGATCAACTTGGCTCATCTATATTATCAAGTTATGCAATTGAACACAAATCTAGGTGCTACTATATAGGTATGCAGTAGATGTGGTTAGCATCTGCAATTATTTGATTTTAAGTAAAGGAGAATAAACCCATAATGCAGGTGGGTTATATCTACTCTGTTAAAAGTTTTAAGAACAAAACTGTTTTCCCTGAAGAGTTGAATTTCTGCCTCATTACTGTAATGTTGGCTCCTCATAAAAGTGTCCAGCCTACTGGTCTATCTTATGAATTTGGAACTTGCCAGTCCCCACAATTGTTTAAGTCAAATCCTTGAAATAAATCTTTTTATATATTGCTTTACCCAAAAACTGTATATTGGATAAAGCATTTTTTACCATAGGGAAAATTGTTTAAATACTTGAGTATATATATTTACATATAAATATATTCTGGTACAAAATTATGAATAGTTATGTAAATAATTATTTCCACAAACATAAGGCAGAGGTGATCAAATGTCATGAGCGTTCAAAAGCACTTTAGGAGTTAACAGAGACAAGGGTGAAGAGGAGAGAGGAGGTATGTAAAAATATATTGCTTTCATTCTGTAGCTTCTTATGGAACATGTAAATTCAAATAAAGATGGAGCTGACTTTAACAATTTCAAGGAAAAATTAAAGAAAATATTTGTTGAACAAGACTTAACAAGAATTAATATCTAGATAAAAAAGAAAACTATTCAGTCCAGAGCAGAGGAAATAAAAATGTCGAGCAAGCATATGAATAAGTGCTGAGTTTCTTTGTTAGTGGTCAGTAAAAGATAATAAAATAAGATAAGTTATCACTACTCATCTATTAGCTTACACTGTTGCTGGAAAAGTGAATATTACATGTTTCTGAAAAGCAATTCGACATATTTATTGAAACTTTAAGACAAATATGCCATCCCTGGCAATATGTTCTGTACAAATAAAATTATATCTGCCTAAGATATAAAGACAAGATCATTTTCTGTTATTTTGTTTGGAGACACAAAAAAAAGCCTACCTGATCACTAGAGTGTAACTCCTACTACCAAGAAATTATGTATATATTCAGACCTTCCAAAAAGCTTTTCATGCCAAATTTTTCAATAGAACAACAAACCAAAAATTTTGTAGGGGATTCAATCTTTCAACAGAAAATAAAGAAAACAATACAAGCAATAAAGAAAAAGAAGGAGAAACAATCCATGGAGGGAAATTTTCAAATTCTACAAAAAAGCTGTAATTTATATTATCAAAGATGAGATGATCTTGAATTCATGAAATAAGAACAGTGTGCCATAAAGAATAAATATGTGTACAATAAAAATGATCTTTTTAAAATTAAAAATTATCCAACAGGAATGAAACAAAATAAAACCCAAAAGTTCTCAAGAAATTTACCTTTTCTTCAGAAGCTACCTGCTGAAGTGCCTCCCCAACCAATCTGATAAATTAGTTCATTTTAAGGAAAAACATGGAATAAGGGAAGCTGTTGTTCTTACCCTGGACAGAGAGAAGTGATTCCTTAGGAAAAAGGTGGGAAGTTCCAAATATGTAAGGTGTACTCAGAAGCAGAACACATGTAGCCTATACTAGAAAAGTTAAGACTTTAGGAGTACATGTGGCTGGGTATAAAATGTCCAGTGACTGCATCAACCCCTAATAGAATTTGACCCGTGGCTCAAGCAACTTAGGTAGAAGGAAAGTTTATATGTTCTGGAAAACTGGACAAGAAGACCCTAAAAGTAGCTTAAACGATGATCAAGACATTGATGAAAAACTTTTCACTGTAAAATAGGGATAATAGTAATAACTATCTCATAAAGTCATTATGAGGAGTAAATGGGTTACATGTAAAGAAATTTAATTGCGCCTAGGAATAGTAACAGTAAGAGTGACAAGAATATCATCTATTATACTGCTTCTGGTGATGATTGGTAGAAGGTGAATAGACACTGCAGTTCAATCTTCAGGAATTCTAGCTCTGCCACTGGCAGATTTTTAAAATTTTACTTTGGAAAATTTAGGGAAATAAAGCCTTAGTGTTTTCATCTTTTAAAATAGTCGTGGTGATATATTTATCTCTTAAGTTAATTTTAAGAACTGAATTAGTTGAGAAAATGTTGGATGCCATTTCTTGTCTCCGTGTTACCCTACCGAGAGAGGGTGTGGTAATTTGTCACAGCAACAAAATGAATGAAGCAAATATAGCTACCTAAGTCACATCTATCTCTCTAAATACAGCCTGGAATGATTCTCCAATTTTAAGACTCATATGATTAGATTGTGTTCACATGTCTAATTCAGGATACTTTCCATATTTTAAAGTCCTTAAGATAATCACTTCTACAAAATCCTTTTTGCAGTATATGATGGCAAATTCACTACAAGAATGAGGAGGCAGACACATTTGGGGACCATTATTTTGCCTAAACGTGGGGAATTCTCTGACCAAGCTGAGCAAATTATATTCTCTCTCCTGAAAAACTTCATTTTGGATGTGGTAGATGCTTGACTTCAAATGTTATATAAAACTAAGACTGGGTTACAGATATAGAAGGATAGAATTAGAGGGAAGTTATACCAGGTGAACTTTGAGAATTGTACGAGATTAACTTTGGACAGTCTACATGATACTCCAGGCCTCTCACGTCCCTCCTGATGTTGGAAAGCTGGTACCCTATTCTGGCACTACCTCTGTCCCCACCTGTCCATCTAAACCTCTAGAACGGAAACCAAAGGGTGGGAGCAGAACAATTGCCACATGGTATCAAAGAAGGGCATTTGAATCTAGGAAGATTGTCTCTATGTTGCTGAGTAACTTCATGAAGCCATATGTTCCAGGAATGACAGAAGCTCATGAATGGTATCAGGATTCCATGTTCATGAATGCCTGGAAAATAGGTGGTCATGATTATAATTACCTGAAACCCTAACTTTCCAGATATGGGAGAGTAGTAAAAAAGAAAATATATAAATGTGAAGATTAAAATAAAATGATTTGTTCAAGGTTATTTTTCCATGCTATTACATCTATCTGTCCTTCTCATTACCAACTCCCAATTTGAGACAAATCTTAATAAATCTATTTTCTTTCAAGGCTTCCAGGAAAAGTAGAAGTAACTATGTCAATTTAGACAATCAACATCTGAACACACATGTTAGCCAGGCATTGAGTAAGATGCTGAGAAAGCTCAAATGAACAGATAGGCTGGGACTCCACTTTGCAGTCTCCTGGCACTGACCATTCCTCATAGGAGAGTTCTCTGTCCTCTCTACCTGAGTTCTGCTCACCACTGTTAATCTCAAACACTAGCAAGAAGACACTGGATTTTATTCATCATGAAATCCCTAGATATTACTGTGCTAAGGTAAATAAGCACAGTTGAACAATCATTATAGCACCATTATACATGGCATTGTACTGGTGTGACTCATAGACAATGACCCACCCTGTGATGAACCAGTTATGAAATTGTTCCCTGGGCAGTTATAAAATAAAGAGATATATCCTTTATATTATAATATCCATGAGACCGATTACATTTAATTAAAAAAATTATATGCACTGTGAGTTAAAGGACTTCCAAGTATAGATAAAGGAAAAATTAGACTCCTATTTTCTGGAAACCCTAAACATATTAGTCACAATGAATCAAAGACAACAGATACTCAAAAGTGAGGATTTTTACCTATTTATGAAGGTAATTTAAATTCTGGTTTAGTGCTTGCGGCCTTATATCTTTTTATTCTTTCATTTTGGTCCCAATGTCCCACCCCAAACCTGCCTTGCCCTGCCCCAAAACACTCTCTTTCTTTTGTTTTTGCATCATGGGCAGGCACCAGGAATCGAACCCAGGTCTCCGGCATGGCAGGAGAGAACTCTGCCTGCTAAGCCACCGTGGCCCACCCCCAAAGCACTGTCACACCTAAAATACAGTATTTCCCAGACAAGCTGAGATGAAAAAGACTTGCATGCTTGTTATTTCTTATTGCCCCTAGATTCATTTGTTTCTGGCATAATAAGTCATCTACATTTACAGAGGTTTTCCTTATCTGCTTCACATCATATAAAGTGCTTTACGGATTCTCATTTATTCACCACTCCTTAGGAGGTATTATTCATCCTTATCTTAGAGGTGAAGAAACTAAGAGATAAACCATATAAATCATGTGTCCCAGTTCACACAGCTACTAAGGAACCGGGTCTACATGGGCCCAAAGGCTGTGAACACAGCCACTGCCCAGCACTGACTCTTGGTCTGGGGATAGCCCGTCTATTACTCACTTTTCCTGTCCCCATGGTACCTAGATTACTGCCTGGCACAAGAAGGTACGCAGTCACGGCTGAGTGGTATTGGGTGGAGCAGAAATGCCAGGGACAGAGAACACCTTGCTATGACCTTTGGGATGTCTGACCTGCTCTGAAGAGAAGAGTACTGAGTCAAGACCTTCCTCTAGTTGGTCGATTTCTTGGCCCTGCCTCATCTGTCCTACTTCTTCATTTCCCATAGCTAACTGCAAAAAATAGAGTGGATGTTGTTGATTAATACAGACATAGAGAATCCAGAACTCTGAACTGCCTTTGTGAGGTTGGTGATGTAGAAACATGAAGTACATAAAAAGAGAGAATGATTTACATTTATGTATGTGAAAACATTTAACCTAATGAAGTCAAGATACTGTAAGTGAATTTGTCATGCAGCAACCAAAGTTCAGTTTTGAATACTGGTGCAGTGTCCTTTTGTAAGCGACTCAACTCAGTCTAGGAATAAAATGATGGGTGTGCCTTAAAAACCCAGATCACATGGATAGAATCAGGCATTATTATGCAAATAAAATATTTGGTAATGTATCTGTTTTGTTTCTTATAAGAGAGGAAATCTACAAGAATTTAGCAGTCTACTGACCTGGAGAGAAGACAGAAACAACATGAGCACAGCAGGAAAAGTAAGCAATGAAAAGACTTTATTTTCTTCTCTATATATTACATACAAGATTTTATGTTTAGTTACAATAAATATATGGATGCAGTTTTTAATGAATAATTTAAATTTCATTTCTATACTAGAAACAATAAGCAATAAAATAAAACATACAATTATGCCACAAGAAAATGATATAGGTTTTACCATTTACCTTTACGAGTATATATATCTTTATACTGTATCATTAATATTTCTCCTCTCCCTTAAAATAAATGAGTTAGAGTATATCGTGACTAATTTGTAAATCTAAATAAAAAATTTTTAATTAAGAAATTGTCTTCATATTTAGAAGCCATAATTTAAATGTGTTATGTAGCAATGAAAAGGTAACAATGGATGCATCTGAATTCTCGAGACAACTAGATTTGTGACTTTGGGAAAACTATTCAGTCAATGTAAGCTTAAATATTTGCATCTGTAAATAAGGCCAGGATTCAACAATTCCTTCTGCTAGCATCCCTGTAAGGGTTAAAAATATCCCCTGGGACATCCCTGACAGGTTAAAAATGGCCCGTCAATCACATGTACCAACAATCAGGAGCTACTGCCATCAGAGTACATTTTCCAAGAACTCTCATATTTGTTGTGACATTGGCCATAGTGAAACCCTGCAAATTTGAAGGACCTGAAAAAGAAATGTTGAGAATGAATTTCAAAGTAATACATTTTAATTGAATTGATTTTATCATATGTACAGGTATGAAATTTCAATATTTGAAGGACACTTTATTTGGACAAATTTTGCTGACTTGAAAACAGTGTTTAAAGATCTCAAATGTTGAAAATATGTGTTTAACTCTATGTTTTTCCCATTGTAGTTCTTTGTTTAAGCCATCTGGCTAGCAATTCAAACACAGGCACAGGTCTCCTAATTTTTAATTCTATGTGTATTCAGATGGGAGTGTATGTTTGTATTTTTCTCTCTCTAACTTTAACGTGGGCATTTTCGGTTCAAATGCATTCTGGAAAGAGTGGCTACACATAAATCAGATAATAAAATAGATATTCAAAAGCAATGCTCCAAATGCATAATGCAAACAGAAGCACACAGAAATGGTGGGAAGGAAAAATCAAAGAGGCAGCCAGAGTAACAGTGAGACTAACATGTTAAGTAGAAGACATAAAGGACCTATTAGCATAAATTCATATTGCTATGGCTTAAGTGTAAAAATTGAGCAAGACGGCAGTAAATTTTATGTGAATGGACAATCTTTGTGTCAATGTTAACAAAATAACAGTGACACAGGTCTTCATGTACAAGCCAACAGTTGTGGGCCAACGACCTGTTGCAGGGCAGATTTAGAATGTATTAAGAATAAGTATACCTGGAGAAAAAATAAAATGCCAAAATGACCTAGAAAAATATATTCAAATTTACCTCAATGTCTCATTATGTTTAGATCTGTTTTGATTTCAGTATACTATTGCTTTACATGTTTTTTCATTCAAATAAAAGGTTTCTATTGTTTTCCTAACCAGAGCTTGTTCATTTCAATATAGTAGCTGCTTGTACTAGACATGGGTTTAAATGTTGTAATGCAAAAATAGAAAGACAAAATCCTTAACTTAAAGGTTGGGAAGACCACCATTATCTTGTGTTTGATTTTCCAGGTAATAAAATGCAGAGCAGCTGTGCTTTGGGAGCTCAATACACCTTTATCCATCGAGGAGGTGGAAGTTGCACCACCCAAGGCCTGTGAAATTCGTATTAAGGTGAATTTTTTTCTTCCTCTATTTAATTTCAGTTAAAGAAAGCACAGTTTATTTAAAAGTGGAAACAATAAAAAATCCATTAAGAAAAGCTTTTAATATAAATTATAGTAATCATTGCAATGGAATTACATTGTTTGTCAAGAAAGGAATAAATGCCATGTATTGTTAAATTTTTAAAAGTGGTCACAGTAATCCCAGTAAATAGGTACAGCATATACCCAAGATAAATAAAAAGAATTTATGTTTGTACAGAAATACAATGCAAAAGGATCTATATCAAGATTTTAGGAGCACTCAACAGTTCTTATTAGAATATTTAGTATAGTGTTGCTAATATACAATTTCTAGTCCTACAGGCAGCATATATTATTGTATATTATATGACACATATTGCAGAAACAATTATTTCACATGTTATTCTAGATTGTTCAAAGCAGGAAAGAAAGTACAGGATGATTTTAGACTGAATATACTCAGAAGTAAACTGAACTTTTTATTTAGGAAGAGGGGGGAATCAGTAGAATTCTTGAAAACTCTTTAAAAGCCCAACTTCAGGGAATTGGAAGCAGTAAGTTTACACAGGAGACATAAATCTTTCTGAATGTAATTATTTTCCCCACCCCTACAGTTGTTGGCCACAGGGATCTGTGGCTCAGATGACCATGTGATTGTCGGGAACATTTTCACACCACTCCCTGTAATATTAGGCCATGAGGGAGCCGGCATCGTGGAGAGCATTGGCGAGGGGGTGACTGCAGTCAAACCAGGTACAGGATTCACTCAGGGATGTGTCTGCATTCAGTCCTCCCAAGGTCAAGCAGCCTGGAGGAGGAAACTGAGGCAGAGAGACATGAAAGACCTGCACAGGTCCCAGCAGCAGCCAATGGTGGAACTGGAACTAGACAGGGGTGTCCTTGTTTCCTTTCTCCCTGCCTGACTTCCTTCATGTGTCCAGGCAGGTCCCCAGGACAGACCTCATGATTCTCCCCTTCAGCAGTGACTCCTGGAGCCCCTCCTGGATGTCAGGCACCAGGTTAGATCCTGGGACACTGGAAGACCAAGGAGACAGAGTGATTGTCGTCCTGGGGTTCACACTCGAATAATGTCATTTTAGAATTGATGAGCATTGTCTTCCTTTGGGGCCTAAAACAGAAGTATAAATGGGACAAAGAACAAACTATATGAGTTGAGGAACAAAAATAAGTCTGTGTCCTGAGGCTCTGGGTTAACATATGTCAATTGTGCCTCACTGAGTTCACAGGATGGGGCTGTGAGGCTATGCCTGAATCAACATGAAATCTATTAGTCCAACAGTGGAGCCTGTTCACTTTCTTCTTCCTATGTGGCCTCCCTTCTTGAACAAGAAACAAATGGATTAGACCAGATAGAGGGGGCCTGGCAGTAATCACCCTGCCTGAAAACTTTCTCTTTTATTACTTTTAGCCATTGATACAAATGTCTGATTATGAATCATAGATTACGTATTTTATTTTTAGTATTAAAAATAAAGTTCATCTTAATTGTATTGTGTACTAATACAGATGAATATTTTAGAGGTAATGGGGGAATATAATGGAAAATGCCTACGGTATCACCCAAAGATTATTAAATGTAGTGGTCCAATCATAAGGTGATTGTATTGGATAGGTAGCATAGATGACTAAAAATAAAAATTATATTTAATTATACTAAATCTCTTTAACCAAGAGATACAATGTGTCCCTTTAACATATGTTTAACTGACCTGCAAACAGAAAAAGTGTCATTTATTTTTAGTATTTCCTTTTTTACAAAAATACAAGTAATATAATGACATCCTTACTTTGCACCTTGCTCCCTCCACCATAGAAGAAAAATAGATGATTCACAAATTAATTCCTTAAATTCACTTAAGTGAGGATTGCTAAATCTACTAGAAAGTATCTGCCTGAGGAACAATTGAAATACTCAGAGAAATTTCTTGAATTCCTCTTAACTCATTCTATTTAGTTTTCTTTGAGAGGAAATAAATACCAAATAAGCATGCACTACATAGTAAATGTAAGCAATAAATTGTGTAAATTGTGATTACCAAAATACTCAATATTATTGTAATCCAAATTATTATCAAATATCATATCTCTGTTATGATGGTCTGCTTGAAATGAAAATTTATATTAATGCTTGCAGTGAGAACACTTTAATAAACTAAGGATTAATGGAGAGCAAGGAATCTTCAACTCTTGGAGAGGTCTGGATGTGATTAAAGGAAATTATTAATACATATAAAAAAGGCAAATTCATGTCGTTTTCCAAATTTCCATTCTTTCTTTGGGATTACTCAAACCCAGTTTGTAAAAACACAAACTGATAAACATGACTGACAGCCAACCAGAAATGACATATAGGTGACTGCACTCTCTTTCTTGGGAGACCTTTCCAAGATATAAGCCTGTTATATAAATACTTAAGCTTTCAATTCTTGCTTTATTAATTATTGCATAGAAATTTAAAATGAATTTGCTTTATCCTCTTCCAGGTGATGCAGTCATCCCATTGTGTGTTCCCCAGTGTGGAAAATGTGTTGTTTGTAAAAACCCAAATGCCAACTTCTGCATGAGAAATGAGTAGGTTTCTGATCATTTGCATGTAGAACCACTGTGTTTGCACATCAGGTGAGCTCCTGCCTCATGCCCTTCTGTTTCTGTCTCTGTTACACTGACCAGTCTGATCAATCCTCGGGGGACCATGCAAGATGGCACGACCAGGTTCACCTGCAGAGGGAAGCCCATCCATCACTTTGTCATCACCAGCACCTTCTCTGAGTACACAGTGGTGGATGAGATCTCAGTGGTCAAGATCAATGCAGCTGCACCACCTGAGAAAGTCTGCCTCATTGGCTGTGGGTTTTCTACTGGTTATGGGTCTGCACTCAACATTGCCAAGGTAAGAATGACCACAGGTGATGTCACTTTCAGAAACATTTTTCTCAGGAATAATGGATCATTTCTTTCAATTAAGTAATATCTCCCCCCCACACACACACCTGCTGCCATAAGAGCCTTAATATACACTATAGAATTTGGGGTGTGATTATGGGTAGAATATGTCCCCAGAAGTAATTTAAAGCATGTCCTCTAGAAATTTACCTGCTTTTCAGATATGAACAATTTAAGCAAGTTGGATAGAGAGTTCAAATAACTCCTGATAACAGTCAACATTTGGCATTTTATCCACCTTAGACTATTGCTAATAGTCATTAATTGATCCATTTTTTGTCCTTTCTGAAAATACAGGTCACCCCAGGCTCCACCTGTGTCGTTATTGGCCTTGGAGGAGTCGGCTTGTCTGCTGTCATCGGCTGTAAAGCAGCTGGAGCAGTCAGGATCATTGGGGTGGATATCAATAATAGAAAATTTGCAAAGTCCAAAGAGCTGGGGGCCACTGAGTGCATCAACACTCAGGATTTCTAGAAACCCGTAGAGGAGGTGCTGAAGGAAATGAGTGGGGGTGTGGTGGACTTCTCCTTTGAAGCCGTCGGGCAGATAAGCACTGTGGTATGTATCCTGACAGGCCCTGATTCATGTTTCTTTAATCAAGGGCATGTTTTTAAACAGCAATATATAAACATTATGCATAAGTGCTATTTTTAAATTTATGGGTTGCAATAGTCTATCTCCTGTTTCTTACCTGTGATTACTTTGTTCATTATTAAAAGGAAACTTTCATTCCATCAGTTAAGCAAACATGTCTCAAATCATAGTTCGCCTCTAGAAGTGGTATTTATATTGTATTATATATGTGAAGGAAATATATATTATACAAATTCTATTCTCAAACTGAAAATTTTTTATTTTTCCTACATTCTTAACCAAAATATTTAAAAATAAATTTTTTATATGTTTAGTGGACTAAGATTTCCTTTCACATGCCATACTTTGACCAACTTTATTTTAGATAATAAAATGAATTTTAGGTTAAAATTCATTTTATTATCTAAAATATGTCCCCCCAAATTACTGTTTTAATGCATCACTAGATATCCCCACAGCAGATACCATGGTGCTTAGCAATTAACAAGCTCCCACTATCTATAGTTTTGTAAAAACCTATAAAGGATGGACAGATTTTACCACAAATTTCAGGCAACATATCTGTTAACACTAAATGCATGTAAAATACCATGAAAGAGCATACATACCTTATAGAATTACAAGCACAAAATAGCATGGCATACTACTAAATGCATGTAAAATATGGAACATAGTGCCACTTGTCTAATAATAAGTACTCACTGAATTTTACCTGGTGTAATAAAACATTATTTCCAATATTGAACTTATATCATCTTTGGAATGTCCATGATATTACTTTCAAATAAATATAGGTATTATTAATTCTGATGACTTACATCACTCCAGCTACATTCCACCTACCCAGAATTCTCTAGAACATAACTGAAATAAATCCCCTTTGTGGAGATTCTCCAGTAAGTCCAAGCTTCATTAGTGCTACAGAGCAGCACCCTGAGCTTCATTAGTGCTATGGAGCAGCGCCCTGAAAATGATCTTTTTTGCCTTGATCTGACACAATATCCTACAGAAAATTGATGTTCCAAGGGAGAACCCACTTTTTGCAAAATGACAGTTTTATTTAGATACTTTTTGGTTAGTTTTTCTCCTGTTCTCTCACATGGACTGGATTTTTAAATGATTCCTAGTGTCTGATAACCATCATTTCTTTGGATATCTGCTTTACCAAAATATACACCAAACACACAGGATCAATAATTATATATTCCTGGGGAATGCTAAACCATTTTCTTACTACAAGATGTGTTCAAAAATCTGATTGGAGGGCAAAGCCTTCCAACTGCCTTTTGAGATTCCAGAATCATAGGTGCAGTTTAAAGTAAAATCCTTATTCTTTTTTTGGAGATGAAAGTAATATTTACAGCATGTACAATTAAGAGACTGACAATAAGATAGAGAGCCATTAAAACGTATTTCATCAAGAGAACATGACATCACTTTTGATAATGTAATAGAAATTATGTCTTTTTAACTGTCAAAACATCTCTTCTAAGTGCAGGTTCAGGTACTTGCTAAAGAAATGAGAAGTGATTGATCAACATATAGATTGCTTACAATTTATGGGATGATGAAACATTTCCCTCTTTTGAGGAACAGTCTTTATATATATTTGTAATGATGTTTGCTTCTTTAATAATTTATAAAAATGTTATGCACACACAACTACTTCCATCTGTTTCCTCATCCAAAAATATTTTCTGCCCACTACCTAACACCACAGCATATTGCACTCAGAAAGGAGAAGAAAGAAGCAAAAGACAATACCTCTACTCTCTACATTCTCACAATCTAAGCTGACATCATATGATCTCTTACCATGTATCATGAGTGGAAGCTATCAAATAATCTATTTTTACAATATTAAATATTCATTTCTTTCCAGCTTCAGGCACTATTGTGCTGTCATGACGCATTTGGTGTAAGTGTCATCATAGGGGTCCCTCCGGTTTCTGAAAACCTCTCCATGAGCCCTATGTTGCTGTTGACTGGACGTACCTGGAAAGGGGCAATTTTTGGTGGTAAGTAGTTAATCTTAAGGACTGAATTTTTTATAATTGCAATATTTGCTCCACTTTACAATTGACAAGACTAGACTTTGGAAAGCAATGTTGTCGAAGAAAACTTAA
The DNA here is from genome assembly GCF_023851605.1 of Tamandua tetradactyla. Taxonomy (NCBI): domain Eukaryota; kingdom Metazoa; phylum Chordata; class Mammalia; order Pilosa; family Myrmecophagidae; genus Tamandua; species Tamandua tetradactyla. Next base: position 25,050,321 of record NC_135350.1, read on the forward strand.
AAGTTCTTACGTATCTTTAGGCTCTATATCTAGTAGACGTAAAACTAATGCAGACTGAAATTCCCAGGCTATACCTTCTGATGTCCCAGAAGTTAAGTTCTTTAGCAAAACCTTTTTTGATTCTGGTGACTGGATAAGTCACTGATATAACAAGAAGTACTCATGCAATCCATAGCAATTGTCATATCTGCACTTAACTGTCAAAATTTAGACCTCCCCTAAATTGGCTTTACAATTTTGGGCATTATCATCTGTGATATAATTTCTCTATAAGAGAGCTGATAATGAAAGACACTAGTTTCCTGGGGGGTAAACAATAACACAAAAGAGTCCAATTGCTGTAAATGGATATTAAAGTACCCTATCTCTTATTAATCCCAGTAATGGCAGTCTGTGGAATGCTGTTCATTTTATACCCTATAATTTACATTTTATTTGAAAAATCTCCCCTTCAATTCTATTACTTACCCTTAACTGAATTTACCATTGATGTCTTCTTCTTTTCAGGCTTTAAGAGTAAAAATTGTGTTCCCAAACTTGTGAATGATTATATGGCCAACAAGTTTCCTCTGGATCAACTAATAACCCATGTTTTACCTTTTGAAAAAATAAATGAGGGATTTGAACTGCTTCATTCTGGAAAAAGGTATGTTTTTCTCTCTTTATGGTAGGTGCTAGGCCAATAGAGAAAAATAGCTTCTTAGAGATTTGACACATTTATGAAAAGGTAAAAGTATGAGAAAAACAGCAGAGTGCTTGGTTTTTCTTTACCAGTCCATTTGCATGTGGAATATTTTACATCATATTGTGGGAAGCCAAGAAGACTTGCTTTGCATGGTAATTCTACTAAAGCCAGAATTTGTGGCTTGCCACAAATCTGAAATCATCAGAACAGTTCAGCCTTTTGACAGGAGGACACTTGCCCTCAAAAGAAAAGAGGATCAGAGTCACACAGTCATCATCAGACCATGGAGCCCTTGCAGCCTCTGCCTGTCCCTTAATACAGGGGACCACTGATGGATGGAAATTTGAATGATAATCAGGATGTTCCAAACTTTCATCATAGGAATAGTTGGAGATACATTGGGATTATTACTTCTACAAAATTACTCTTTTTTATAAGCACTGTTTACTACTGCAATTTCTTTTTGTAACTTTCAAAGAATTTTTCATAAATAAAAGCTACTCTAAATAGATAGGGTCCAAAATGCTAATAAAAGGATAATTTAGGAATATGAGCCAATACATTTTTCAACCTCTGATATTTGACTTTTACCATCATGTAATAAGATGAATTTTGTCACTTGTGTTGATATGAGGCACAACCAGTAATATAGGCAATTTCATTTGAAACCCATCTTCTACCTCCACATTCCATGCTTTTTCTATAACCTCACTTTTCTTCTCATAAGGTTTTCAGTTGAAATAGTATAGCTTAGGCAACCACAAGCTTGTGATATTATACTAGATACTATATCTGACAATAAATATACAGATGTGTATTCTTCAGAATGCAAAGAAACTGGTCTCCACAGAGAACCAGCTACTATACAAAGTGTCTTGTCTGCATTACTTCATATGATTCTCAACTAATGCTGTATTTAATGTCAGGTTCACTATTTAAGAATGGAGAATATGAAATTCCAAGAGGACATTCAATTAGTAAACAGGGAATCCAGAAATCCAAGTAGGAACTGTTAGTAAAGCCAATTTATTTTCTGTTACCCTGCACTGACTCACAAGAGCTCACACATTCATACATACATACATACATACATACATACATACACACATATTTACATATGTACAGGTAAATATAGGTATATAAGTAAATAATATAGAGCACAGTAATCAACATGTCTTAGACTTTGCCTTTTGGCATCTTCGTTTAGGTTGAAGTGTAAATGACATGAAGCACAAAGAGTGTCTACAAACTGCATAGGAGACAGCAGGAATTTATTACATGTTATTGGCCATTGTTGTTTTATATTCATTAAAATGCAAGTCACCAGGAATTTAACAATGATTTTTTTGAAAGTGGTAAAAAATGATAATTTTAATGGAATTTCATCAACTTAAGTTTGTAGAAAACATGAGAGAGAACCAGTAAAAGATGGGCTTCCTTTAGTTGTCTGCACTTAAATATACAGGGATGGGAATGAAGGGGCTGGAAACAGCCAGGTTTTCACTGAATCACATCAAATCCTTCTTGAACTCTCACAGAGAAGGGTATCAAGTACCTAGTGTTAATATATTTTCTTTTCTATTTCAGCATCCGTACAGTCCTGACATTTTGAGGGCAGGCAGGAGCCTTCACATATATCTGACTTCCGACTTCTCCATGCCTTCGTCATCAAGACACCAGACAAACAACAGCATTGAATCTGTCTTTAACAGATGTTATCAATAAATATACTATGGAAAATTCCAAAAGAAGCAGAAATTGCTTTGTGTAAACTCTTTTATAACTATTTTAAATGCAATTTGTTTGGTAGAACAAGTTTAGTTTTGCAGAAAACTTGCACAGCAAGTACTTTCCATATACTCAGATGTCCCCCACCCCTATAGGCAATTTCTTCTATTCTTATCATCTTGCATTAGTGTGATACATTTGAAAAAATTCCATGACCCAATAGTTATTCATTATAATAATTATTATTAAACAAAGTCCATAGGTTACTTTAGCTTTAATCTTTGTGTTACATAGTTCTATTGATTTTTTATGAATGTATAATCATTTATTCATCATTACAGTTTCATACAGATTTGTTCCACTGCCTTAAAGTTGCCTTGTGCACCTTGAAATCACATCATAAGTAAAAGTTTGAACTCTAAGGAAGAGACAGATAAGGCTGTATATCAACTGGATAATGGAGATCAGTAAACTTTCCTTCTTGATCACCCTGTATTTGTGGCTTTCTCCACTGAGTAAGTATATTTCCTGTGACTACATACCCTTATTTTTCACTTTGCTTTCCTTGGTCATTGATGCCCAGTGAACAGAGTTCTCATTATCCATGTCCCCAACACACACACACACGATGGGCTTGTAGCCATTGATGTCTACTTCTATTCCTACTGCCTGCATTTCTCTTCTTATGAAATGTTCAAAGTCCTAGAGAAAAACTACAGCATGAAACGGTGCAGATGCAGCTTTATAGATGGAGAAGATCCAGATTTTGTAAAGCCAGGTGATTCTCAGTAACTCAAGGGAAATGCCACAATTTTGTAAAGTAAAGGGAATTGGCTTTTACTATTTATACTGTTCATCACTTACTAGGATTTTCCTTTTAAATAAAAGCAAGTTTCCTGCTACATGCTATAACATGAGGTTAAGACATTAATGGGAAAACAAAACTGTATTTAGAACAATACTCAAAATATTAGTACTTTTTACTCATCAAAGTACTCAATTGTTGAAATAATCATACTGATAAAAATTGACTGAAAATTGAGGTATAAGGTAATTAAAAACTAAAAGGGTGGCTTGAAGTACAGGGATAATAATGAAATAATGTTGAGCTCACTATGTAAAATGGGTTACCAAGAAATGGCACAAACATCTAAAACACCCAGAGGTTGTTTAGTAAGTCATACACAAAGATTACTGTCAAACGAAAAATATCTAGTGTCTTTTGCCCAGGCTTGTCATTTGAGGTGTTTAGCTAGTCAGTTAATAACTTAGATTTTTTGTGAATGAAAGCAGATAAGAAGATCTCCAGATAATTTTTATCTAATTATGATAAGAGTACCACTCACTTAGAAAGCAGTAGTTTATAATCTTTTGAAATTACCCAGCTGTCTTAGGTGATACAGTCACAGTTTTAAAGCAAAAAAATTTACTTTCTTCCAAATTAAAATAATTTATTTTCCCTATGTGGAAGCATATTGCTGGGGGTAGTGGTAGTGAGGAAGAGCCTTTGGGATGAGGTATTTATGAATTCAAATTTCAGGGCCCTAGATATCAAAGGAAAGCTGGAATGAAGTAAATATGAATGGAAGAATTATGAAGGCGTTTGTGTTTATCATTCCAAAATCTTCAAATAGTAATGAATTGCCGAAAATATTTTACAATAGTCATTCATTATTTATTTTCAATTCAATCCCTTTCCCTCCCTTGGGAACATTCCACGACAGGAGAAATTCAAATATTATTTTCAGGCATTGTTAAAAGATGATGGACTAGAAAGCCCTAGGAATTAATCACCGTACCAAAAGACCTACTGAACTAGCAGGAACTAAATGAATCAAAGGCTTTGAAAGTCGGGAGTCTAGGGGAACACACCCAGGAAGAATGGGTGGAAGAGTCTGGCAAATTGCAGTAAACACCAGAGATTTTTACTGTCTTTGCAGTGGCTACCATTCCCTTCAAACTTGCCCTTAGCAGTTTCCTATGGTGCTCTGACTCCTGGGTTATCTTGCTGCTGCCAGTGTGGAACATAAAGAACTAGTCCACCAAACTCTGAGGATGTGTGGCCTGATCCCAGATCTCTACCTGTGATTCACTACTTCAGATAGGTGGGTGTAGATGCAGAGGGAAGCTGTTGCTCCTAAGCCCCTGGAGTAAAGGCAACAGAGGAAATTTAAAGATAGTGGCTTTCCTCAAAATTATATAAAAGAGTTTAACAGCTCTATCCACAGGGCAAGTGTTGAATTTAAAAATGGCACATCTAAAGCTACAGAAGGGAGGAGGGTTATGGGAAGATGGCAGAGAAGGGAGCTCCAGAACACAGTCTTTCCAGCAGAACAGCAAACAGGCCAGAAGTCTGAAACAACCTTTTTGAAGTTTTGGAGGCCAGAAGAACATGATAAATCATCCAAGAAGAGTGGGAGGAAGATGATCTATAACAATAAAGGACAGTAAATTGCTCTTCTATGCAGTGGCATGGGGGCCCATCCCCGTTTTTATGGCAGGCTGCCATGGATACCAGCAGTGTTTAGTTCGCTGGTGACAGAAAGGGAATAAAAGTACTCTTTCCCAGGACCAGCTGTGGCCACAGCTGTTCACTGATCACAGCTTTTGATTTTCAAGTTTTCATCTCTGGGGTCATGGCTCTGACGGACCTTGATTCAATCCACTCCAGACTAAAAGTTGTTGTTTCTTCAGGGCTGTTGGAGACCATTATTGAAGAGCTGCATTTATCTGCAGGCCAAGTAAGCTTAGTTTTGGAGATCCATGAAAGAAAATCTTTCTGATTCCTTCTCCTGGGCAGATGTACCTGGTCTCTGCCATCTTTCTGGGTCCATGGTACTGTTTTAGCTGAGAAAAACAGGCTTTGTAAAGTCAATTCTGGCATGCTACTTCTCCCAGAATATGTCCTCCAAGAAAAAGCAGCTTGAGACAACAAAAGGAGTGTAAGAACTACACACAATGTACAAAGAGATAGGTGACAACAAGTACAAAAAGAAAAGATGATTATTGAGGATTATAGGAAAATACAATTGAGCACTTTTGAAGTTGGTGTCATACCAAATATGATTGCTATATATTTCGCATGGCAAATTTTAGCCCCATGGCAATCAAAAGGAAAACAGATGAAAAGTAAATGCAGATAAAAAGAGAAGACACTCAACGTGGTAAATCACACAAAAAACAAATAATATAAAGGTAGGCATCAATAGAAAAACAGAGGGACAAAAAAAGATATGAGACATATTAAATCTAAATTCCAAAATGGCAGAATAAAGTCCACACTATCAGTAGTGACTTTAAATGAAAATAGATTAAACTCTCCAGTCAAAAGGCAGAGATTAGCATAATGGATTAAAAAGCATGACCCAACTATATGATGTCTGCAAGAGACTCACCTTAAATTCCATAGATGCCAGTAGGTTTAAAGTGAAAGGGTGGAAAAATATATACACCATGCAAATAGTAGGATGGAAAAATATATATACCATGCAAATAGTAGCCAAAAGAGAGTTGGCAGCTATATGAATTTCAGATAAAATAGACTTTAAGTCAAAAAAAAGTTTTGAGGGACAATGATGCTCATAGTATACTATAAAGGTGCCATTTGATATAATAATTAAAATATATATGCATGTAATAACACAGACCCAAAATATAGGATGCAAATGCTGACAGATATTAAGGAAGAAATCAATGCTTCTACATAAATTGTTGGAGACTTTAGTATTCTAATTCCTATAATGCATAGAACATCTAGTCGGAAAATCAATAGAGAAGTACAAGACTTGTATGACACTCTAAATCAACTAAATCTAACAGAGCTACATAGAACAATCCTACAAACAAAAAAAACAGAATACACCTTCTTCTTGAGAGTACATACATCATTTTTCCAGGATAGACCATGTATTAGGTCACAAAAAACTCTCAATAGATTAAAAAATATTGAAATCATGAAATACCTATTCTCTTGCCCATAATGAAATGACACTAGATATCAATAGCAGAGAGAAAAATGGAAAAACTCATATAAATGTGAAGATGGAAAAATTCATATAAATGTGGAAATTAAGCCACATATGGTTAAACAACAAGTGGGTTAAGGAGGAAATCACAAGAACAATTAGGAAATATCTTGAGGCAAGTGAAAATGCATGTAAGGGATACCAAAACTTATCACATGCAGTGAATGCAATGCTGAGGGAAATTTATAATTCTAAATGTCTACATTAAAAGAAGAAGAGAGATTTCAAGTTAAAGACCCAGTTCTTATAACTGGAAGAAATACAAAAAAGAACATTAAACTAAAATTAAGCAGAAGGAAGGAAATAACAAATATTAGAGGAGAGATAAAGAAGAAGAAAACAAAACAAAAAAAAATAGAGAGAATAGACAACACTGAAAGTTGGTTCTTTGTAAAGCAAAAGCAAAAAAAAAAAACAAAAGAAAAAGTGGCAAAACTTTAACTAGACTGACAAAGCTAAAAGTAGAATACAAATAATGAAAATCATAAATGAAAAGGACAACATTATTACCAAACCCACTGAAATAAGAAGGACTATAAGATACTATGAACAACTGTACACCAATAAGTTGAATAACTTAGTCAAAATGGACAAATTATTAGAAACATATAAATTGCCTACACTGACTCTAGAAGAAATGGAAGATCTCAACAATCAAACTATTAGAAAAGAGATTGACCCAGTGAACAAAAACCTCCCAAGAAAGAATAGCACAGTACCAGATTGATTCACAGTGGGAATCTAGAAAACATTCCAAAAAGGCAATTCTCATTCTGCTCAAACTCTTCCAAAAAGTTGAAGAGGAGGGAATACTTCTTAATTCATTCTCTGAGATCGCATCCTCATAGCAAAGCCAGTTAAAGATTCTATGATAACTCTTATGAATATAGAGGTGAAAATCCTTAACAAAATACCAGCAAACTGAATACAAATGCATATAAAAGAGCTAGACACAGTGATCATGTAGGATTTGTCTCTGGTAGGCAAGGTTGGTTCAACATGAGAAACTGAATTAATGTATCACTCCACTTTAACAGAATGAAGGGGGTAAAAAATACACGATCATCATAATTGATGCAGAAAAGTCATTTAGCAAAATCCTGTACTGCTTCTTGAAAATAAAAGAACAACAACACTTAAAACACTAGGAATAGAAGGAAATTTCCTTAACATGGTAAAGGACATATATGAAAAGTCCACAGCTAGCATCTTGCTTAACATGAAAGAATGGAAGGATTTCTAAGACTAATAACAAGGCAAGTATGCTCCACGTCCCTGTTTTTATTCAACATTGTACTGTAAGTTCTTGCCAGTTATTAGGCAAGATAAAGAAATAACAGCCATTCAAATTGTAAAAGAAGTAATAAAACCTTCCCTATTTGCAGACATCATTCTATATTCTGAAAACCCCCCAAAATCCATAACAAAACTTCAAGTGCTAACAAATTCCACAATGTGGCAAGAGAATAGATCAACATCCAAAAACCACAGTGTTTGTATACATAGGTAATGAACAATCAGAAGAATAAATCTGGAAAAAAATTAATTCACATTAGCAACTAAAAGAATCAAATATCAGAAGGATATCTAATCAAGGATGCAAAGGACTTGTACACAGAAAACTAAAAAAGCTTGCTAAAAGAAATCAAAGAAGACCTAAATAAATGAAAGGATGATTCATGTACATGGATTGGAGAACTAAATACCATTAAGATGCCAATCCTACCCAAGGCAATTTATAGAGTCCATAGCAATTCCAATAAAATTTGTACAACCTTCTTTGCCTCAATCAAGAAGACAATTATCAGATATATTTGGAAGAGGAAGTGGCTCTGAATGGCTAAAACCATCTTGAAAAAGAAGAACAAAATTGAAGGACTCATACTTCCTGATTTTAAAATTTATTACAAAGTTACAGTAATCAAAACAGCATGACTGGGCCACAGTGGCTCAGCAGGCAGAGTTCTTGCCTACCATGCCAGAGACCCAGGCTTGATTCCTAGCCCCTACCCATGCAAAAACAAGCAAACAAACAAAAACAGCATACTCTGGTACAACAACAGATAACGGACAAATAGAATCAAATTGTGATCTAAGAATTGAACAGATGTCTGTCCAAAGAAGATATACAAATGGCCAAAAACTACATGAAAAATGCTCAACATCATTAGCCATCAGAGAAATGCAAATCAGAACCACAAGAGGCATATTTCACACTGTGCCAGTTTGAAATTGTTGTGTACCCCCAGAAAAGCCATATTCTTTAATCTTGATTCAATATTGTTGAGTGGGATCTTTTTTATTTTGTTGTTTCCATGGAGCTGTGATCCAACAAATTGTAGGTGGGACCTTTGGTTATGTGGTTTCCATGGATATGTGTCTCCACCCAGTCAAGGTGGGGTTATTTACTGGAGTCCTTTATGAAGGAACCATTTTGGAAAAAGCTTCATAGTTGACACAGAGACGTTTGGAAATGCAGAAAGAAAATACCCCAGTTAGCTGTTTGAAGCAGGATCAAATCCAATTTATTGGATTATCTCACTTGTGGGGGAGTTTGTTGTAGACATAATCAGCCACCATTACAATCAATTGACTGATAATTTAATAAACCAGCCTTCCAGTTCATCAACCATCCATGAAATACTCTTGCAACAATGACTGGGCCACTGCTTGCCTAACCAGACAACTGAGCATCATCCCTGGTCAAGTTGATTCCAGAACTTAACCATCTCACACCCATACAAATTTAACTAACAAAAGGATAGAAAATTCCCTTTAACCACTATAGTACTTCCTAAACACATTCTATGAAATATATTAAACTATTTTGCACCTTACTTCTACAAGGTAAAAGAACAAACCTTTGTAACAGTTTTCCTTTAAAAACAGGCTTGTCTTCTGAAATAAAAGACAATAAAGGCAACATAAATATGAAAAGGATATTATTCTTACCTAAAATCTTTGCCTTCTCAGAGAGTACTCAGATGGGTGAAAAAAATTTTTTATAACTTTTCATTAAGAGCAGACTAGCAATTCACATTATTTTAACAGAGAGCAAACAAAGCTTTAGTTTTGTATTTATACATGGTTTGGCACAAAATCTCTTTTTAAAAAATATTATAAACAAGCTTATCAGTTTTTGGTCAGCCTTAATTATGACAGACAGAATTCACTTTTATAAACCTTCTACAGCTTTCCATATCCATTCAGGGTTTCTAGCCAGATAGAAACAAAATTTACTCTAATTAGAAGATAAGGTCATTTTAACATGAAAAGATGAAAAATATTATCAATCCCACCTAAAGTTTTTGTTTATCCAGATGGCATACAATTAGAAATAAATTTGATTACAAATTCAAAAGGTTGTTTAAACATGCATGCTTCCTTCTAATCACAGTATATGTAAAGGGTAGAAGAGAAAGAGAGATACTACAAAATAGTGGAAGAAGGAGGAAATTTATGTCTGGCTTTGGAAAACAGCCAGCATTTATATAATTTGTATTACAACACACAAATGATTACTTTGCAACATGTCCAAAATCTCTCAGTCCAATCCAGTACTACCTTCAAAGGTCAGAAGAGCTGAAGTTTGAACATAATCAGCTTTTCAATAATTAAGGGATTTATACCTAGAAAAAAAACTCAAATTTTTCTAAACATTATTCCAAAGTGCTAAATAAGTTAGTTCACAAAATTAAGTTTTTCTGCTAAAAAAGGTAGTTCCAAGTTTATTTATTCAAATACTACTTTCTTATTTAAAGATCTTAGAAGCGTCTTGTTTTCTATGAGGTCTTCATAGGCCATTTTTTTAACTATCTGCTTTTTAAAAATTTTTCCAGCAATTTATTCTTTTATTAAGATAATCAGCAAGTACTTTAAATACTACTGTCTTATACTATGCCTTGGTATAAATATATTTTAACTAGACTATAACCCCTTTGAAGCTTGTCTTTCTTATTCATGGCAGCATTTCCTAACCTGAATATGTAATATACTCACAAAGCACACTGCTTAACTTTAGCAGCAACTACAAATCCAAATTCTTCCACACACTAGAGTTAAAAATGGCAAAGTAATTAAAAATCCAGAATTTTTGAACTCCAGGTCGACAAGGTCACAAAAAGTTCTCATTTATATTTCTTACTACACTTAACTGCTTTCTTAAATAGGATATATTTGAAACATCAGAATATCTTTATTTTTACTATGTTTTATGTAAGTATCATCATTACCAGGTGCATTGCTTAGTTTATTTAATCTGTCTAGTTAGGTTATTTTTAAGAGGAATTTTGAAGATGTAAGCATGTTTAATTTTAGGGAGAACATATCTAAGCAGAATAAAATTTCATTTGTTCAATTTAAAAATTCACCATAAAATACCTTCTATTGAAGGTTAAAAAAATTCTCTTTGTTTTCATAATATCCTAAAATTATGAACAACCTTAAAATTATATTTCATCAAGTTGTGGAAAATATACAGCAATTGTTTAATTTTTCCCAAGGCTAAATCTAGGAAAACATTTCCATAGTTCTCAAGTACCTTTAATTTTACTTACTAAAATTTGGTAATTATACCTTATTTAATTACTCCTATCCCAAAGTTATTCATATTACATAAAGATCTGATCGCTATGGCTACCGTGACAAAGGGATTGTAGGAAAAATAATTTAAAAAAAATATGGCCAATTCTGTAGGATTGCTTCCATGCATTCTATTTCTGATCTCCAGTTTCAGTTGGCCTATTGAACTTGGATTAAAAGTTTTAGTGAGGGCAGTGAGATTTGAAAGTTTTTATGCCCCTCTTAATTATTTCTAATTATTAAACTTGTTTCACTTAAAGCTGTGACCTGGACAATTGGAAAAGGTCTTTGTCTCTTCAAGAGGCAGCCCTCTGGCAGCCATCTACTCCTGAGAGCAATTTCAGGGATAATTTATTTTGAAGTCCAGATTTGTTTACAGTAATTACAAAATTAAGGCTTTAAACCTTACTGCCCAGAGTAAATTTTTTTTTTTTTGCATGGGCAGGCACTGGGAATCGAACCCAGGTATATGGTATAGCAGGCAAGAAGTCTGCCTGCTGAGCCACCGTGGTCCACCTCCTCTTATTCATTTTCAAGCAATTAAAACAGAGCTCTCTGAGAACTTTTTGTTAGTTTGCCATTACATTCCAGAGGTATGAGGATATACGCTGAACAGGCAGACAGATACAAATAGAAAGTAAGTCACAAGAAAATAGAAACATAGAAATAGTTTTGAGAGGGACTGTATATACATTATCTTATTCCATTTATCCCCTTTTGCAGAACAATTATAGAGCCATTTTCAGGCCATTGTTTCCCTGATCTAAATCATGTTGGGGCCAGATTGTGTTACAGAAAAAAATCTTTTTGTCATAGACTCATAACTAAAATTTTTCCAATTTTTCAATACTGTCCAAAGTTTCCCATTTTAAAGAATTTCTGTAATCAGTAACCAATTAGGAAAACTTGACTAAGACAAATGGAGTAAGACAGCAACTAAGAAATTTAAAGACATTTAACACTTACTATATTTTCAAGTAACATACCCATTAATAACAATTAAACAGGCATTACACTGATACTGTATCTAAGTAGCACACTGATTAACAATTAACCAAGCATTAAACGCTTACTGTGCCTACATAACATACCAGTTAATAGCTAAACAGCCATACTTAATTTCATTAAATATAAGCTAATTGTTGGATGACTTATTTTCCAGGAGTATACTCAACAGGCAAATTCAGGTACGGTTTTAAATCCTATACAAACAAACAGGTCAAGGCCTTAAACCCCATACCAGAATGGTACCAGAATGCAGGAAAGTTTAGCAAATGCAAACAGAATGCAAAAAGCCAGGGTGGGCAGCAGCCTCTCTCCGCCGGACCGCCGCGCGGCGCACGCGCCCCGCAGCAGCCGAGCCGCCCGACCTCCCTACCCCCTCTCTCTCTCCGCCGGACCGCCGCGCGGCGCACGCGCCCCGCAGCAGCCGAGCCGCCCGACCTCCCTACCCCCTCTCTCTCTCCGCCGGACCGCCGCGCGGCGCACGCGCCCCGCAGCAGCCGAGCCGCCCGACCTCCCTACCCCCTCTCTCTCTCCGCCGGACCGCCGCGCGGCGCACGCGCCCCGCAGCAGCCGAGCCGCCCGACCTCCCTACCCCCTCCCTCCCCCTCCTGCTCCGGCTGCTCTCCAACCAACACGGTGCCCTCTTCCCCCGCCTTCACCGTGCTCCTCCGCCACCAGCCTCGACAGCCTTGCCGCCCTCACCTTTCCTCCTCCAGAACAACTACTGGGGGAGTGGAGCAGCTCCCGGAGCCACGAGGGAAATCAAAGGGACAGCGTACCCCATCCTGGAACGGCTGACTATCTGGGAGAACCAGCTCCGGTGAGATCACCAAGGGGCACGGGCTTTCCTGGGTGGGACAGCAAGCGACCGGAGTCCCTCCCTTCCACCTTCCCAGGCCAGCTGGTAGAATTGGACAGGCGGTCCCCTTAGGCCGTGGCGGCTGGTGCCCCCACCACACGAGGCCCCCCGGAACAACTGAGATAGTTGGGTCGGAAATCCCCAGACTGCGGAGAACAGTGACCGGGGGATCCCTTCCAAACACGTGACTCCCCCGTCGGCTGGGAGCAGTGCACTCTCCCGGGCTGCGACAGCTGGCGCCCTCCAGCCACGCTTGGTGCCCCGGGCCGACTAGCTAATTTGGCCGGACGCTCTCCTGTGCTGCGACAGCCGGCGACCCTCCCCGCGTTTGGAACCCCGGGCCGGCTGGCATTCTTCCAAGACGCTTCGGTTGCCGAACCTCCCCTACGGCGAGAGTTTTCCAGAGTTGAGGGACCCACAGCAACTTTCGCTGGTGGAACCCACAGACAGGCGTGTGCCACGTGTGCCACCTACTGGGCAGGATAGGAAGAACAGAACCCAGAGACTGCGCAGAAAAATCTTTCAACCTGTGGGGTCGAACACCCGGGGAAATCTGACTAAATGCCCAGACGCCAGCAGAAGATAACGGATCACGCTCAGAAAATTGAACATATGGCCCAGTCAAACGAAGAAACCAATAGTTCAAATGAGATACAGGAGCTGAAACAACTAATGCTGAATATACGAACAGAAATGGAAAACCTCTTCAAAAACGAAATCGATAAATTGAGGGAGGACATGAAGAAGACATGGGCTGAACATAAAGAAGAAATAGAAAAATTGAAAAAACAAATCACAGAACTTATGGAAGTGAAAGATAAAGTAGAAAAGATGGAAAAAACAATGGATACCTACAATGACAGATTTAAAGAAACAGAAGATAGAATTAGTGATTTGGAGGATGAAACATCTGAACTCCAAAAAGAAACAGAAACTATCCGGAAAAGAATGGAAAAATTTGAACAAGGTATCAGGGAACTCAAGGACAATGTGAACCGTACAAATATACGTGTAGTGGGTATCCCAGAAGGAGAAGAGAAGGGAAAAGGAGGAGAAAAACTAATGGAAGAAATTATCACTGAAAATTTCCCAACTCTTATGAAAGACCTAAAATTACAGATCCAAGAAGTGCAGCGCACCCCAAAGAGATTAGACACAAATAGGCGTTCCCCAAGACACTTACTAGTTAGAATGTCAGAGGTCAAAGAGAAAGAGAGGATCTTGAAGGCAGCGAGAGAAAAACAATCCGTCACATACAAGGGAAACCCAATAAGACTATGTGTAGATTTCTCAGCAGAAACCATGGAAGCTAGAAGACAGTGGGATGATATATTTAAGTTACTAAAAGAGAAAAACTGCCAGCCAAGACTCCTATATCCAGCAAAATTGTCCTTCAAAAATGAGGGAGAATTTAAAACATTCTCAGACAAAAAGTCACTAAGAGAATTTGTGACCAAGAGACCAGCTTTGCAAGAAATACTAAAGGAAGCACTAGAGTCAGATACAAAAAGACAGAAGAGAGAGACATGGAGAAAAGTGTAGAAAGAAGGAAAGACAGATATGATATATATAATACAAAAGGCAAAATGGTAGAGGAAAATATTATCCAAACAGTAATAACTCTAAATGTCAATGGACTGAATTCCCCAATTAAAAGACATAGACTGGCAGAATGGATTAAAAAACAGGATCCTTCTATATGCTGCCTACAGGAAACACATCTTAGACCCAAAGATAAATATAGGTTGAAAGTGAAAGGTTGGGAAAAGATATTTCATGCAAACAACAACCAGAAAAGAGCAGGAGTGGCTATACTAATATCCAACAAATTAGACTTCAAATGTAAAACAGTTAAAAGAGACAAAGAAGGACACTATATACTAATAAAAGGAACAATTAAACAAGAAGACATAACAATCATAAATATTTACGCACCGAACCAGAATGCCCCAAAATACGTGAGGAATACACTACAAACACTGAAAAGGGAAATAGACACATATACCATAATAGTTGGAGACTTCAATTCACCACTCTCATCAATGGACAGAACATCTACACAGAGGATCAATAAAGAAATAGAGAACCTGAATATTACTATAAATGAACTTGACTTAACAGACATTTATAGGACATTACATCCCACAACAGCAGGATACACCTTTTTTTCAAGTGCTCATGGATCATTCTCAAAGATAGACCATATGCTGGGTCACAAAGCAAGTCTTAACAAATTTAAAAAGACTGAAATCATACACAACACTTTCTCGGATCATAAAGGAATGAAGTTGGAAATCAATAATAGGCGGAGTGCCAGAAAATTCATAAATACATGGAGGCTCAACAACACACTCTTAAACAACAAGTGGGTCAAAGAAGAAATTGCAAGAGAAATTAGTAAATACCTAGAGGCAAATGAAAATGAAGACACAACATATCAAAACTTATGGGACGCAGCAAAGGCAGTGCTAAGAGGGAAATTTATTGCCCTAAATGCCTTTATCAGAAAAGAAGAAAAGGCAAAAATGCAGGAATTAACTGTCCACTTGGAAGAACTGGAGAAAGAACAGCAAACTAATCCCAAAGCAAGCAAAAGGAAAGAAATAACAAAGATTAGAGCAGAAATAAATGAAATTGAAAACATGAAAACAATAGAGAAAATCAATAAGACCAGAAGTTGGTTCTATGAGAAAATCAACAAGATTGATGGGCCCTTAGCAAGATTGACAAAAAGAAGAAGAGAGAGGATGCAAATAAATAAGATTAGAAATGAAAGAGGAGACATAACTACTGACCTCACAGAAATAAAGGAGGTAATAACAGGATACTATGAACAACTTTACGCTAATAAATACAACAATTTAGAAGAAATGGACAGGTTCCTGGAAAGACATGAACAACCAACTTTGACTCAAGAAGAAATAGACGACCTCAACAAACCAATCACAAGTAAAGAGATTGAATTAGTTATTCAAAACCTCCCTAAAAAGAAAAGTCCAGGACCAGACGGCTTCACATGTGAATTCTATCAAACATTCCAGAAAGAATTAGTACCTACTCTCCTCAAACTCTTCAACATAATCGAAGTGGAGGGAAAACTACCTAATTCATTCTATGAAGCCAACATCACCCTCATACCAAAACCAGGCAAAGATATTACAAAAAAAGAAAACTACAGACCAATCTCTCTAATGAATACAGATGCAAAAATCCTCAATAAAATTCTAGCAAATCGTATCCAGCAACACATTAAAAGAATTATACATCATGACCAAGTAGGATTCATCCCAGGTATGCAAGGATGGTTCAACATAAGAAAATCAATTAATGTAATACACCATATCAACAAATCAAAGCAGAAAAATCACATGATCATCTCAATTGATGCAGAGAAGGCATTTGACAAGATTCAACATCCTTTCCTGCTGAAAACACTTCAAAAGATAGGAATACAAGGGAACTTCCTTAAAATGATAGAGGGAATATATGAAAAACCCACAGCTAATATCATCCTCAATGGGGAAAAATTGAAAACTTTCCCCCTAAGATCAGGAACAAGACAAGGATGTCCACTATCACCACTATTATTCAACATTGTGTTGGAAGTTCTAGCCAGAGCAATTAGGCAAGAAAAAGAAATACAAGGCATCAAAATTGGAAAGGAAGAAGTAAAACTATCACTGTTTGCAGACGATATGATACTATATGTAGAAAACCCAGAAAAATCCACAACAAAATTACTAGAGCTAATAAATGAGTACAGCAAAGTAGCAGGCTACAAGATCAACATTCAAAAATCTGTAGCTTTTCTATACACTAGTAATGAACAAGCTGAGGTAGAAATCAAGAAACGAATCCCATTTACAATTGCAACTAAAAGAATAAAATACCTAGGAATAAATTTAACCAAAGAGACAAAAAACCTATATAAAGAAAACTACAAAAAACTGTTAAAAGAAATCACAGAAGACCTAAATAGATGGAAGGGCGTACCGTGTTCATGGATTGGAAGACTAAATATAGTTAAGATGTCAATCCTACCTAAATTGATTTACAGATTCAATGCAATACCAATCAAAATCCCAACAACATATTTTTCAGAAATAGAAAAACCAATAAGCAAATTTATCTGGAAGGGCAGGGTACCCCGAATTGCTAAAAACATCTTGAGGAAAAAAAACGAAGCTGGAGGTCTCGCGCTGCCTGACTTTAAGGCATATTATGAAGCCACAGTGGTCAAAACAGCATGGTATTGGCATAAAGATAGATATATCGACCAATGGAATCGAATAGAGTGCTCAGATATAGACCCTCTCATCTATGGACATTTGATCTTTGATAAGGCAGTCAAGCCAACTCACCTGGGACAGAACAGTCTCTTCAATAAATGGTGCCTAGAGAACTGGATATCCATATGCAAAAGAATGAAAGAAGACCCATCTCTCACACCCTATACAAAAGTTAACTCAAAATGGATCAAAGATCTAAACATTAGGTCTAAGACCATAAAACAGTTAGAGGAAAATGTTGGGAGATATCTTATGGATCTTACAACTGGAGGTGGTTTTATGGACCTTAAACCTAAAGCAAGAACACTGAAGAAGGAAATAAATAAATGGGAGCTTCTCAAAATTAAACACTTTTGTGCATCAGAGAACTTCATCAAGAAAGTAGAAAGACAGCCTACACAATGGGAGACAATATTTGGAAATGACATATCAGATAAGGGTCTAGTATCCAGAATTTATAAAGAGATTATTCAACTCAACAACAAAAAGACAGCCAACCCAATTACAAAATGGGAAAAAGACTTAAACAGACACCTACCAGAAGAAGAAATACGGATGGCCAAGAGGCACATGAAGAGATGCTCAATGTCCCTGGCCACTAGAGAAATGCAAATCAAAACCACAATGAGATATCATCTCACACCCACCAGAATGGCCATTATCAACAAAACAGAAAATGACAAGTGCTGGAGAGGATGCGGAGAAAGAGGCACACTCATTCACTGTTGGTGGGAATGTCAAAGGGTGCAACCACTGTGGAAGGCAGTTTGGCGGTTCCTCAAAAAGCTGAATATAGAATTGCCATACGACCCAGCAATACCATTGCTAGGTATCTACTCAAAGGACTTAAGGGCAAAGACACAAACGGACATTTGCACACCAATGTTTATAGCAGCGTTATTTACAATTGCAAAGAGATGGAAACAGCCAAAATCTCCATCAACAGAAGAGTGGCTAAACAAACTGTGGTATATACATACGATGGAATATTATGCAGCTTTAAGACAAGATAAACTTGTGAACCATGTAATAACATGGATGGACCTAGAGAATATTATGCTGAGTGAATCCAGCCAAAAACTAAAGGACAAATACTGTATGGTCCCACTGTTGTGAACGGACATTCGAGAATAAACTTGAAATATGTCATTGGTAACAGAGTTCAGCAGGAGTTAGAAACAGGGTAAGACAATGGGTAATTGAAGCTGAAGGGATACAGATTGTGCAACAGGACTAGATACAAAAACTCAAAAATGGACAGCACAATAATACCTAATTGTAAAGTAATCATGTTAAAATACTGAATGAAGCTGCATCTGAGCTATAGGGTTTTTTTTTGTTTTTGTTTGCTTGTTGGTTTGTTTGTTGTTGTTGTTTTTTACTATTACTACTACTTTTATTTCTTTTCTTTATATTGACATTTTATATCTTTTTCTGTTGTGTTGCTAGTTCCTCTAAACTGATGCAAATGTACTAAGAAACAATGATCATGCATCTATGTGATGATGTTAAGAATTACTGAGTGCATATGTAGAATGGTATGATTTCTAAATGTTGTGTTAATTTCTTTTTTTTCTTTCCGTTAATAAAAAAAAAAAAAAAAAAAAAAAACAAAAACAAAACAAAACAAAAAAAGCCAGGGTGATTGTCCTGGAAGTGCAACCCAGGCCTTCAAGTCTAGGCCAACAGGGTCTTTAACCTCCCTGATCCACTTTCACCTTGAGGACTCATTCACCCAGTCAGATGTCTAGAAATGGAACTGGAAATGGTTTTTCTCTTTGAAGCTTTTTAAGGTATCAAAATGGTCTGGAGTACCAGCAGAGCAGAGGAACACCTAATTGCCAAGCCTTGGTTACCACATTTGTCTGCTCTGCTGGAGCTCCAGAATGTCAGGATTTTTGACTCCTTGGGCATCTTTGTCCCATCTGGGTCACCAAATCATTACCTGACAAAGGCAGTGGATTGTTTGCTTGGTGCTCTCAATGACCAATTCATGAGAGACAGAAAGAATGTGTTGCTAGGCATGAAGCAGAAAAGCAGATTGTCTGTTGGCCCAAAAGACTGACTCCCCAAACTGCAATAATTTTGATAATTTTATAGTATCTAAAGATGGGCAGGATTTAGGCTAATGAGCACAGTGGCCCCAGATAATATCATTAAAGGTGATCTAATCATTGAGCATGTGCAGATTGATTACATCCTTAATCACAGAATGTATATAAGAAAGTGGCAACCTTAGTATAATGATGGACACGATTTTTAGTATAAGAATGAAGTATAGGTGACTTATAGGCTAAAGTTCATTAATAAACATTAGGGGCTGTCTTTGGTAATCACAAGACTCCAAAGTGAAAAAGAAAAGCAGATAAAATAGGTACAAGTGAGGGTACTCACAAGGTTTTTTATAATCAGAAGGGCACAAGATAAAAGCCGTACAATCATTTTCAGAGATCAAGGCAGTTAGAGTATAATTCAAAGATTTCACATATTTCCATCTGTCTATGCCAACAGACAGAAAGCAAAAAGGAAAAATATATAATGATTCAACAACCATAATCATCCCTGAAATCCTAACTTTTGGTTACAAAGTGTCTGTTAAAGGAGAAAAGAGGGAATTCACTCAAACTCTGATAGACTATAAACTGGGAAATCCTGGGGTCCCTACTGGGCACAGACTCAGGAAAAAGAGTCAGTGTCCCAAGCTCCTACTCCAAGAAGGCTCAGTTAAAAGAATGAAGACCCTTCATTTCCCTTTTTCCTGGGGATGAACCACTTGATAGGAGAGCTAAGCTCTGAAGGAGACCATCTATTAAAGTGGAGCCAATTTTTAAAAAGTGAAGGATGCTTTTAGTCTTTGTTTTCATTAGCTCCTGGAATTCAAAAAAATCTTGGTAATATCACTTAGCTGTATATAGCGCTTTAAGGAACAACCAAGAGACTAAATCCCAGAGCACAGGGTATGAAAAAGATTACAAGACAAAGGAAATGATGGCCCATCTTAAGGAAAAATATATAAATCTACAATCCATCAATAGAGAGGACCAGACTGGAGAGGATATGGAGAAATAAGAACACACATTTATTGTTGGTGGGTATGTGAAATAGTGAAGCCTCTGTAGAAAACAATTTGGTGGTTCCTTAGAAAGTATGGAATTACTGTATGAACTGGCAATCCCACCTCTAGGTATACACTGAAAAGATTTGAAGGCAGGTACTCCAACAGATATTTGCACACCAATGTTTATAGTGGCTTTATTCACAGTTGTCAAAAAATAGAAGCAACATAAGGGTCTGTCAACCAATGAATGGATATATTAAATGTATATACAAATTGAAATATTATTCAGTTGTAAAAAGGAATTAATCTGATACACGCAACAACATGGAAGAAACTGGTAGACATCATGTTGAGTGAAATAAGCCAGACACAAGAGGGCACAAAGTGTTGTCTCACTAATGGGACCTAAATAAGATAGCAAACTCATAGACACAAAATATAGAAGACAGGTTACCAAGAAACAGGGTTGGGGTACAGAAAGAGGAGTTAATGATTATTGTACAGAATTTATATTTGGGTTGATTTAGTTTTGATAATGAATGGTGGTTATGGTAGCACAACATTATGAATGTAATTAACAACACTGAAATATATATCTAAATATGGTTAAATTTAGGTTATATATATTACTAGGATAAAACTTTTAAAAAATCATAGGACTGTGCAACACAAATAGTTATCCATATTGTAAATGATGAACTATAGCTAATATTACAATTATAAAAATGTTCTTTCATGCATTGTAACAAAGGGTGGTATATAGGAAAGCTGTATTTTATGCATGTCTTTCTATAAAAGTACAATTTCTATAATAAAAGCAAACAAGTCAAAGCAAAACAATTGTAGATTGGCTTTGAATTTGTAAGTGATTTGAATCTCCATGAGGTATGCATTTCAATCCTTAAAATATTCTGGTGAAAAAAAGTGAATGTGGAGATAAGAGAGGGATTAACAACTACATCCAAATCCAACAACTAAAGAATAAATCAGAAATAAATACCTGCAATTCTATGATCAGGTTGATTGCTACCTAAAGAGAGAGACTGAGAAATTTATGCAAAAATGTATAGGGTGAGGACATGTCTGACAGAAAGAAAACTGGGGAAAGGTATCCAAGGCAGACAGTTACTCAAGAAAGGGAAGATTGTGTTTAGAAAATTGCAAATTTTTAGTATTGGTGCCCTATAAACTTTGTCATGGGGAATGTCTGGGGTCAGATCACAGTGATTCCTGAATTCTATGTACAAGCTTTAAAGTTTATACTCTGAGCAATGGGTCTCTGTTAAAAAATTTTTTTAGCAAATTGGTTATAGGATCAGGTTGACACACAGTAAATCATGTTCTTGCAGCACTGGTAATTAGGGTCTAGGGGTGAGAAGAAGAATGGACAGAGTGACCAGGCTTTAACTCTGTAAGGCAGGAGAGAATTGAGCCTGAATTAGAGCAATGTTGATAAGGAAGAAGACCATTAGATCTATGAGACCCTCTTAGGTGTACATAAAATATGAGTTAGCTTCAAGATTGAGCAAGTAAGATGCACAAGTCTGAGTTGGGGAAATTAAATCTGATTCTAATATGTCTTTCCTGCCCACTGCGGGTGGGTGATAGGCCCATTCACCAGCTTGGGCTCCTAAACACCATGTTTCTGTGGTGGACATGCTAACATTGGCACTGGAATGGACAAGGATGTTCCATTGGAACATTGGGTGTCTAGGATGTTCAAATGAGTTGTCTTATGACAAAGCCGAGGAGAATGTTCTGAGAAAACACATAGATTTTGGGTAATTTCTGATATTGATAGTGTAAATCTTCTCTTTCTGACTGTGAACTAAAAATAAAAAAAAAAGGCCAACTATGAGAAATTATCTTGAGACATCAAATGAAGAAATACAGAGATCAGACACAAGGGGTGGATGCAAAAATCCCGTTAGGTAAAAATAATCAGTATCAGGGTTTGTCATGTGAAAAGATTCAAAGATATATCCATAGTTCTGCAGGTTGAAGGAGAGGTGAAGAAGAATAAACATATTGACAAAAGGAGAACAGTGGTTTTATAAAAGAAAAGAAGTAGGCTGTGTCTCAAAAACATGGATTTTTAACATAACAGGGACATTCAAAAGATGTCCAACAAGTAGCCAAGGGAGTTTAGATCAAAATGTCAGAAAATATATGGTGGTCATTCTAAGCAGAGGAAATCATGGAAAGTATGAAAATGAAAAGTACATCTCAGAGCAAAGGACCAGAATATATCTACATATTCAGGGTGAAACAAAGAAAGCTTTCTTTCAAGAATGCCTTTGATTTCTTTTTAACTTAAATTCCCTGCAAAATCTTCCTAATTCCCTTGACTAATTTGAACTTGAGCACCATTAACTAGTCTAGTCCTCCGTGATATGAGCTGTCCAAACACAAAGTGCCTCCCAATTCCCTGTCCACAGCATACTGCCGGCACAAAGTAAGTTAATGATAAATTTAGCTATTATCTTTCATGTACATAGAAAGCTATTATCTCTCATGTACATATTCTTTCATGTACAAAGAAAACAAAATTTAAAAATCAAATGAGCCATTAAAATATTTTTAAGAGACAGTAAAGCTGCTTTATTGTGATAATAGCTGCCCAAGAATAACATGACATCAATGACACAGGAGCTGGTGAGATTCCCTCCTTCCGAGTTCTTAGAGTTTATCTGTCAGTTACCTCTAATATTGTCTTGAACTATTACTAATAAGTAACATTTCAAGGGTTTGTATATTTCTCTGCCAAAAAACCCATGTTTTTGTATATATCAAATTCCCCACTACCTAACATAATACATTAAATACTAGTAGGAGGCAGCAAATGTTGATTTTTTAATGTAATATAGTTCCAGTTTAATATTGCAATTGGCACATTAGGGTCAGTTGTCAAATTCATTTTGTCTATCAGCCCTAGGCTAAAACTTTATGAAGATAATAGCATAATAGGAGTAGCAAGTACACTTCTCAATGAGGCTGAAGGTGATGATGGAAATATTCTCCGTTTTAATAGGTAATAGACATTAATGCAAAGAACTAGAGCTAAAATGGAGGTGGCCCAGCAAACAGAGCTGAAACAGAAGACAGAATTGATTTCCTTCATACTTATCAAAGAGACAGATCAAGCTGTGAAATATTTACACATGCCCTGGAACTTTGGCATTAGCATATTTGGTGCCTTAATGTTATGATTATCAAAGAAAACTGTGGAAATCCTTCAGACATAGTGTTTTCAATTCAGGTGAGGCACGAATGTGAATTATGAGCTATGAGAGACAAAGTGCAGGGGCAAGTTATTCTATAAAGAGTAAAGAAATGAAATAAAGATTTGAGTTGCTAATTTCATAAGTAATTGTGAAATTACTAAAAGAGACAATGATTCTTGCCTCTATATTACAAAAAAAAACCACCCTGTGACCAAATAATTGTCACAGTAAAATAAACTATCAATCAGCTCTCTTTACAGTATTGATTAGATTTTCAAAAACTCTTTGGCAATGTTGAATATTACTTATGGAGGCATAGATATGTTTATTTCTTTGTTAGATCATTTAAACACTTGAGATTACCAAAGGCAAATATATAAAGCAAAACAATTGAGAATTTTTACAGATATTAGAAGAAAAAGTTTAAAGCTATTAAACATGAGATTATTATAAAGCCTTCTAGATTTGGCTAACAGTCTTAACAGAGTAATAGAACAGGCTTGCTGGATCTCCCTGCATACTTCTCAGTTCTGCCTTTTTCTGCCAGATGACATGTTTGGATCTTCCAACAACCCTGTAACATAATGAAAAATTTGGCTACTCTTTGTTTCCATTTTCTAGGGAAGCAACTACTGTAACTTTGGAATTTCCTGGGAGAGTTCTCTGTGGGGGACAAGCAGAATACCAGAGGTTACAGGGTGGGGTCAGCCAAATGCGCAGTCTTGGGATGGGGGCCAGCTGTGCAAGAAAGACCAACTATGTGATTAGGGCATTAGGGCTTTGATCCAGGTTATATCAGCCCAAGTCCCACAGTTCTGGGAGGACAGGAGGCTGCAGACTGAGTGCAACCACATGGAAATTGATTCTTTCAATCATGCCTATGTAATGAAACCCCACAAGAGCTTCCATGGCTGATAAGATGCATCTCTGTTTCAAGAGGGATGTGTGGAGGACATGGAAGCTTGCATTTGAGACCCTCTTAGTCCACTCCCTATGCTTGTCTTCTTTTGGCTTCTTCTCATTTGTATGATTTTACTGTACTAAAACTATAATTTTAATCATAGGATTTTCAGTGAGTTCTGTGAGCCATTCTGGAGGTTTTTCAAATATGACAAGATATCAGAAACCCTGACATGGTCAGAAGTGAGGGTGGCCTAGGCCCCAGCACTTGTGTATGGTACTTGAAGGGCATCTTGCAGATAATTGACCTTAACGTGTGGTAGCTTACCCTTGTTGCATGTGTTTGCTTTAAACTAAACAGTCCTTGACTCATGCAGGAAATTTACTGACCTCCACTCCTGGACCACATTATAGGCACAGGCACAGGGGACCTTACCTTGCGTTCATGGTTCCCTCCTGCTGGTTGAACAACCTGAACTAATCATGACAGGATTATCTATCTGGGACCCATAAGTAACTTACTTTTCTCATACTTTCTAGCCTTTGTTTTACCTAACCTGCATCCAGACCCCACTTCAAGATCCAAATTAATTCAAAACTGATGGGTTGATATGGAAGCAAGAGTTAATGTGACTCTGAGTTGCCAAAGACATTGACATGTGTCTCACCTACATACTCTTTCTACCTCTTTTCTCCAGCTCTTCAGTCTCCCATCTCTGGTGCCTCAGGTTCCGTAGGTAGGTACTCATTTAATCTGTTCTCCAACTGGTACAATTTTAAGAACGAAAAACAACATTATTAATAATTATGTGGGACAAAATTCTCAAGCCATTACTGCCCTAGAAAAATTAGAAAGTATTGTTTCTCCTCTTAGCTCTTCACAATCATACTGAGCCATCCCCTTTTAAGAGGTACTCTTAGAATAGGTCTTTTATTTGCCATTTATGTCTTTGCTTTAATCAAACTACTTTATCTCCCAAACAAATTTTAAACATTACCTCACATAAAAAATAAATGAATTTCTTTCCTTCATAAAGGAGATAGGGAAGATTCCCTTTTTTATGTTTAATTTTTGATATTTTTAAAAAGATGACTATGATACAATGCCTTTAATCAAAGGCATTCCATACTGTAGTCCGACATTTTTTATTTGCTCTATTATAGGACTCTGAACTCAGCTGAATGCAGGAAGATAAACTAAACTGCTAACTTTTGGGTAAGTAATTAAAAGTAACATTTCCTTGGTTTAAGCTCATAAGTATATGCAGTATATGTATACTTTTTGAAAAGTATACAGTCATTATTTTCATGCAATGAACTACACATAAATAAAATGTTAAACTATATAAGTTTTGATATATATATATATATATATATATATATATATTTCAACCAAGAATATAAACATATCCATTATCCCCAAAATTTCTTTGTGCCCCTAAGCAACCCTTTATTCCACCTCTCCCTCTTCTCCCCATTCCCAATGCAACCATTGGTCTTTTTGTCCCTATAGAGTATCCTTCTACCTATAAGCTTTCCTTTAATTTTTTTTGTACTGAAACTCTTATGGTACTGAATCTTTTAGCCTTAGAATTCTGAAAATCATCTTAATTTCACTGATGTTTTGGAAAGATATTTTCTCTGGGCCATTGGATTCTAGTTTGAAAGGTATTTTCTTGACGTGCTTTGAAGATGTTGCTCCATTTTATTCTCTCTTGCATTGTTTTCAACAAGAAATCTGCTGTCTTTCTTATCTTTGCTCTTCTGCACAGAAAAAATCTTTATTATCTAGCTGCTTTTAGGGTTTTCTATTATCACTATTTTTGGGCAAAGTGATTGTGATATACCTTGATGCAATATTTTCCATGTTTCCTGTGCTTGGGTTTGCTTAGCTTCTTGAATCTGTGGGTTTGTATTTTTCATACAGTATGAAAAACTGTCAGCTATTACTCTCATTTTTTTTCTTCAAATATATTTTCTTTCCAAGACTACATTTACACATACATCATGTCTTTCGAAGTTGTTCCACCACCTACTAATGTATTTTTCTCATTTTTTTCTGTGTTTAAATTTGTATACTTTCTCTTGCTTTCTTTTCAAGATCACTAGCATTTTCAGGTCTCACATTCAGCTCTGCATGATGTTTATGTAACCATAGTGAGGTTTTGCCCTGCAATATGCCTCAAACACAGATTGTATTCAATTAACATTAATTGAGTAAATGAATAAAGTTGTCATCACCTATTCTTTTACTTTTTTGGGGGGGTGGGGAGGTGCATGGTCTGGGAATTGAACCCAGGTCTCCCACATAGAAGGTGACCATTCTACCACTAAACCACCCACGCACCCTATTCTTTTACTTTTAATCTTCATTTTGATTTAGAAATCCATGGATATTTTTGTTCTATGCACTTCAGCTCTCTTGTATATAATTGTTATGGTCTCATTAGTTGATCTTCTTTTTAATTGTGAGAATGCATATCTAATGTAAATTTTGCATCTTAACTACTGCTAAGCATACTATCCAGTGGGATTAATCACTTCCTCCATGATGGGCTACACTTACCATCATCCATTACCAGAATTTTCCCATCACCTCAAACAGAAACCCTATGCCCATTAAGTCTTAACTTCCCATTCCCCCTCCTTACTGCCCCTTGTAGCTGGTACTTTATGTTCTGTTTCTTTGTGTTTGCATATTCTATTTCATGTGAGTCTAATCATACAATATCTGCCCCTGGGTGCCTGAGTTATTTCATGCAGCATGATATCTTCAAGGTTCATTTATGTAGTGGAACGTAATATAATATCATTCTGTTTTAAGAATGAGTAATATTCCATTTTATAAATATGTCATATTTTATTTATTCATTTATCTGGTGATGGACATTTAGTTTGCTTCTACCTTTGGCCTATTTTGAATAATTCTGTTTTGATAATTAATGTACAAATATCTGTCCAATCACTACTCTCAATTATTTTGGGGATATTCATAGAAGTGGGATTGCTGGGTCATATGGTAGCTGTATATTTACTTTTTGAGGAACTGATGAACTGTTTTCCATACCAGCTGCATGTTTTTACATTTTCATGAACAATGTACAAAGATTCCTTTTTCTCTATCCCCTCAAGGGCACCTAATTATTTTTCATTTTCTTTAGTAGCTGCTATTCTAGTGAGCACGAGGTGATTTCTCATTGTAGTTTTACACATTTGCATTTCCCTAATGATATTGAACATCTTTTCAAGTGCTTATTGGCCATTTGCATATTTTCATGTCAAAGTCTAGTTCTTCCTATTTGAGTGGACCTGAGAGCCTTGTCAAACATCAATTGGCCATAGAGTACTAATCAGGTTTCTCTAGAGAAACAGAACCAATAAGAGATATTTGTAAATATGAGATTTATAAAAGTGTCCAAAATCTGTAGGCTAGGCACAAGATTGGCAACTCCATCAAATGTTGTACTCCATAGGAGAGGCTGGCTAGCTGGCTGGCTGGTGGAAAAAGAAAAAATTCTCTCTCCTCCTTTAAAGGTTTTCAATTGATTGGATTAATTCCAACTGATTGGAAGACACACCCTTAGTTGATCATGGATGTAATCAGGCACAGATGCAATCAACTCACTGATGATTTAAAAACCAGCCTTCTGGCATATAAACCAACTATGAAATATCCTTGCATAATGGTTAGACCAGTGCCTGCTTGACCAGATGACTGGGCACCATCGCCTGGCCAACTGACACCTGAACCTAACCATCATACATAGATAAAACAATTTATTTCTGTACTGTCAATTCAATTACATAAGTCTTGATGTTTGCCTTTGTACCAATAACACACTGCTTTTAATATTGTAGATTCATAATAAATGTTAAAATCAAGAAGTGTAAATCCTTCATCTCTCTACTTCCTTTTCAAAGGGTTTGGCTATTCAGGGTCCTAGCACATTTTGTATTAGAGAGTATTACAATTGTCATGCAGTATGTCGTTCTTACTTGAATATAACACATGGGACTAGGCCTCATCATGAACTGATTCCAAATCCTTTTCAAACCTACCCACACTTGCAACCCTTTCCCTTAAGTCACTAAGCATCCCAGGATGCCATGTACTTTCTTCAGATCCCTTTCAATTTGTATATTAGGTTCGAAAAAAAGCCTAAAAGAGAAAGGGAGGCATTTATGTTGCTGAGCCTGGATAGAGATGTAGAGTAGAATAATTCTAATGAACAAAGATATTGGTTCATATTCAGTTCAAGAATGACCAAATTTCTCTATGACCTTTAGATACCTCACCCAGAAAAAGGCACAGAGAAGAGAAAAAAAAATACTTCTATATTTTTTATGCTATCCCTTTTTGTTTGAAGGTAAAGTGTGTGGTATGACCCAAAGAATCTTACTAGTACTGATGGAAAATCTGTGCTGACTCTGTCCTGAATTTATATACTGTAGATACAAATATTTTGTAGTCAAGATATGTTTTATTGGGTTAAAGTGTAGCATGTATGGCTAGTCTCCTACCACATTGACCCAGTAATTGGATACAAAGATGTAATAACGCAGAGAACTAAGAAACCAGTGACTGGATTTCCATATTAGTATGATATACTGGAAAATCCAGAATTTCCATCCCAGATCTTTTACTAACTGTGCATCCCCTGAAAACATTTTTATAATCTTAGAGAACCCCTGGTTTTGACATATGTAAAATGAAGAATTTAGGTTAAAGGATCCCATCCAACTGTAGAACGTTTGTAAAAAATCCTCCAAATGTAATGATTGTTTTTATTTTTCCTACTG
Source organism: Tamandua tetradactyla (assembly GCF_023851605.1). Classification (NCBI taxonomy): domain Eukaryota; kingdom Metazoa; phylum Chordata; class Mammalia; order Pilosa; family Myrmecophagidae; genus Tamandua; species Tamandua tetradactyla. Next base: position 25,079,475 of record NC_135350.1, read on the forward strand.
AATTTTAGAGTCAGGAAGGACTTTTAAAACAGATTCTCAAATTTCAGAAGACAGATCACTTAGAGTTCCTTTATTATTTGTGGAATATTATGTAATATTGACATTAAATTCAAAGTAACTAATTATATAATCTCTTATTATAGAATAGCCATGTGGAAGCAGTTGACAAAAGTTAAGTTTATGATAGAAAAAAATATATATTCTTTGGATTAATTCTGGTTCCTAAAATTACTTCTATATTCTGTACAATAAGCCCACACACACATATTCTTTATAATTATCTATTTGCTTTTGGAAGTTTTGAGAACTGAGCTCATGAATAATTTTTACTATTTTTTCATACTACTGAGGAAATCATTTTATATTAAGCTCAAAAACACACCCTCATTTTAAATTTTGCTAGCTGATTGCTCCAACAGTGTAAACACATGAGCATGAAGAAATAATAAACTCTGACTCAAAGGCTTGGGTTCTCTGCCTAATCCTAAGCCACTTTTCATTTACTGCATGGTATTTCTTGTACATTAGTAGAAGCTATAAAGTGCTCAATCACTTGATCCAGCTCCAAATCCCCTCCTATTAATGAAGATAGGTGGGGATTTGGGCACAGGTGGAAAATGTATGAAGAGCAAGGCACAGTCCTTCAAGGAGTTGGGCGGTAAGTACACGCACAGCACTGGCACTTAAATTTTGTTCACAGTGGTGGGAAATGAGGTGGGTTAAATCAAAGATGGGCCTGCACTAGTGTACAAGGTCAGGGTGCCCTATAGGAGCCCAGATATAAAATTTGACTCAAATAAAAATGTTACTTTTCACCAAATGTCACCCTATGAATTTACACATCTGGTATTCATAGTAATAAGGGCCCTGGCTTTTCTGCTTAGCACGCTAGTTATTCCTCTACAGATTATGAGTGATATTTATTTGATGTTAAGTTCATGGTCCACATAATTAGTGTTACAGTTTGAATGGCTACAATTGGGTGATATTTTGATTTTGTGAGGATAATTACTGCTTCCTGGTTGTAATTAATAATAGCTTCCTTTTTATTTTAAACGGTGGTCCATTTCAGATGATTAACGATATAGCCTTCCTTCATACTACTATAGAAAAAGCCTGGGCTTAATCAGCTGATAAGACTTCCTTGGAATAAAGAACACTTCAAAATTTCATGAGTTAGAACTTCATGTTTAATGTTGAACCAACAACTCTGATGATACTGACCTTTTAAAAGCAGCATCATATTGATTAAAAGAGTAATTTTAATTACTTAATCAATCTTTGCTACTTAATCACAAAGTATTCTAGAATTAGAGCAAAGGTCAAGGTACTTAAAAAATTTGATACAGCATAAGAAAATTAGTCTTAAGCTGAATTAAAGTGAATAAAAGTCTTTATTTAATAACTACATAATATATAAAAATTCTTTTTTTAGGAAATGATTATTTTAAAAAATCTGTGTTAAGTGATTTAAACATTTAATTTTTTTTTTTCTGCATGGCCAGGCACGAGTAATCATTTTCAAAGCACTCTTCAACAAGTAGTTACAGAAGAGTTTGTCATTTGATCCTCTTAGATTTTTCCTTCTAGCTATTCCAGAATATAGGTGGCTAGAGGGCTTAAATATTTTATCACCACAATCGATTACTTTTCTTTCTTTTTTCTGAAAAATTACATATATAGAAAAATAATAAATTTTAAAGCACAGCACCACAATTAGTTGTAGAACATATTTCAGAGTTTGACATGGGTTACAATTCCACAATTTTAAGTTTTTACTTCTAGCTGCTCTAAGATACTGGAGAATAAAAGAGTTATTAATTTAGTGATTCCGTAATCATAATCATTTGTTAAATCCTATTTTCTCTGTATAACTTCACCATCACCTTTGATTTAAAAAAAAAATCTGTATGCACACTTATATAGATACACACATATAGGTAGATATTAAGAATTTGATTATAGGAATTGGGTCACACAAGAAGGTGAAGTTGAATTCCCTGGGAGAAGCAGGCTGAATGAAATAGAGATAGAAATTATTCTTTCTGATTGCTAAAATCCGCAGTTCTTGTTTTTAACTCCCCAAATCATTGGACAAGGAGTTTTCTCTCATTGCTAAAGGCAATCTCTGTTGTTAATTGCAGATGTAACTAACCATAGATATAATCAACCAGGTAATGATTTAAATCCATGCAATGTCTGCACAATAACATTCAGGTCAGTCCTTGCTTAACTAAATAACTGGACACCGGGGTGCATAATGGGCATTTTGTATGTTATGTCGTTGAGTGTCTAGATTTCTTGTTCTACTTAAGAGAATACAATTTTTTTCTAGTAGTCTGTTATTTGTGGATCTACTTGATCCTTCAGAGAGTTGTATTTAAACTTTGTCAGGAGAGATCTAACAAATAAAGAGCTATATAGAATTGTGTGCACAGTTTAGTATTCTGCAGAGGACTCGAGCAGATTCCTATATGGATTTCTGAGCTAATTTCAGCATTTTTTCTTCCTTTCTAATATTCTGCCCATTTTGTTCACATCAGCAATATCTGTTCTCTTTCTCCTCACCTTCACAAGACTTCCTCATTCTTCTTATTCTCTCTCTCCCTGTCCAGTAGCTTAGAAAGTGCCTCTGAAACAAAAGCTAGAGCATTCTTAAGATCCACCTCAGTGGTTTCCTTTATCTCAGGGATCACAGTGATGAATTATCTATTGTCTAGTGTCTGAAAATTGTTGTTTCACATAGTTTTTCTAGTTCTAGTTGTTTATAGCAGGAGGGCCAGTCCAATACTGTTATGATCAAAAGCAAAACTCCTGCGTATCATTTTTTTTTTGTGAGAGAAAAGATAACAAAAGGGGAGGAGCATGGGTAATAATATTATTTAAAGCTAAAACTTTGGAAAAAATAGCAAATGAAATATTCTATTTGAAATATACATTGCATATTCTATTGAGTGTTATTTTTCTCCTTATCAAAGCAAAAAGTACTTTGTGTTACAACTTGGCTCATCACTAATACATTTTATTTTATACTTAGCAGAAGGGTAACATTATACAAACCTGGACCCAAGAATGTTTTAACACTTTGAAGATGTGATGAATAATATAGAAAGATTTTGAGCAAAACTGATCTACACTTCTTTCCTCTCTGATAAAGAAAATAAGCCATGTAAAATTCACCAAATTCTAAGAAGAAGAAAGGAACCATGGAAACATAGAGGAAGCAGATTAATACCCTCTCTATGCCTTTTAAAAAAAGTTTTATTCACATACCACACATCCAAAATGTACAATCAATGGGTTTCAGTATACTGAATGCTTCTTGAAGTGTACGTGTCAGAATGTTCATTATCTAGTGTTAAAACAATATAACTTATTTCCCATTTCAGTATCCATATCATCCTGATGTTTTGAGACCATTTATATACCTTCACCTCAAGTTGCTTCCAGACTTCTCCCTGTCTTTATGCTGGGGAAGTTAGGGACATACATAATAGCAATCTCCAGCACCACCTAACCATGCCTCCTTTTCTATTGTGCACAGATATTTCAATATGAGTTCATTTCACAGCCAGGAAGAGACCTAAAGCCTGATTGAATAGCATGAGTGCGACTTGAACACAAAACTGGAAGCCAAGCAGCCTGGGTGCTTATCAGGGTGGGAACTCTGCATTAAGGTTGCTTAAACATTCTTTTTGGTCGCTGGCAGGGCCCTTCTTCCTGAAGTATAAACATCCACTCCAGGACAGTTTAGGCATCTCTCTTCTCTGCTGCAAAATATAGTATGTGAAGCAGCCATCCACTGGTGCTGACCTGAACCATTGGCCTTTCCAGAAGACTGGCGATGACAGGATCTGTGCTTCTGGATGTTTTGTGCTGTGTAAGAAACAAAGCAGTCATTTGCTACAAGTTTCTGCTATGCCTGAGCCTCTGTTTCCATGATGCGCCATATAGCAACTTGCTCCACAATCCATCACCAAGAACACCAGCCAAACATCAACACTGAACCTGCTCTTCAGAGACACTGTCAATAATACACGTGGGAGCATTCCTAAGAAACAAAATTGATATGAAACCTCTCTTGTGAATTTTAATACAAAAAATATATTTTTAGCAGCCCCAACCATGCACATGAAAAGGGTGTTTGCCCCAGGATTCCCAAAGGGTGGGTCTTCTGTTCTGTTGTTCAGAAAGTGTGCTGCTGCCCCAGACCTAAGAAAGGGTGGAACACAATTCCTGGGGATTGGAAACAGTCTGGCCACCACCCGGTTTGTTCTGAGGGGGTCAAACTGCATCCCTGGGGATGGCAGAGAGTCCAACTACCATCCCGATGCAGCTTGAAGAGAGTTGAACAGAGAGCATGGCCATTTCCCAAATGCTTGGAGATGTTGGCGCCCTCACACCAGTGTTTGGAGAGTACAAGATTGCTGCACAAGCCCTTGGGAAGGGTGGGACTGCCACTGTCTCAAGCCCTGAGGGTAAAACATCATTCCATGGATGACTTTCAGACATTGAAATTGAATAAAGTATGCCCTGCAGGTTTTGGAACAGTTCTGGTGACCCCTGTTTTCCTCCTAATTTCTCCCTACGGAAATGGGAACGTTTATCCTATGACTGTCCTTCCTTTGTATATGGGAAGCAGATAATTTGTTCTAAGTTTCACTAGTTCACAGCCAGAGGAGAATTTTGCCTTAGAACAGACCATGCTTGTAACTGATTTTGATGAGACTTTGTACTTAATATTGTTACTGAAATGACTTAAAGCTTTTGAGATATTTTGATGGAATGAATGTATTTTGCATATGGAAGGAACACTTCTTTTTGGGATCTAGAGAGTTGAGTGTATTGGTTTGAAGCTGTTATGTATACCAGATAAGGCCATGCTTTTTCATTCCATTCCTGTGGGCTCAGATTTTTGGGTGAGACATTTTGGTTACATTATTTCGAGATGTGCCCCCCCATTCAAGGTGGGTCTTAATCCTTGTTACTTGAGTCCTTTATGAGAGGATAAAGGGCATAAAAAGCTGAGAGAGCTTAGAGAAAGAAAAGATCTGAAGAAACAAGCAAGGACGCACAGAAGTCCAGAGAGGAGGCCACTGGAACCAGAAGCTGAAAGCAATGAAACCCTGGAGCAAAGCACCAGCAGGCACTGGCTATGTTCCTTGTCGTCTGACAGAGGAACCCCCAATGCCAACAGCCTGTTTTCAGTGAAGGCTTCTTCTTAATTTGGACATTTTCATGGCCTTAGAAAAGTATATTTGGAAGCTAATAAATCCCCTTTGTAAAAGCCAACCCATTTCTGGTATTTTGCATAACTGCAGATTTAGCAAATTGAAACACTGATTTTAAATTAATTAAGTTTTTTATTCTTACATATTATGTGTTTTGAATATATGTTCACCTAAAAATTAACTTCAAAATTTATCCTGTTAACTATACTAGGCAGCATCCACTTCACGACTTCAATGCGATATTTGGTTTCACAACTTCGTTCAAAATGAGCTGGGTTTTTTGTTGTTGTTCCAGACTACTATATTAATGCAAAAAAAATTGTTGTTTATAAATTTTGAAACAAGAGACAATCTAAAAAATTCAAACATGATAAGTGTAGATACACATTGAAATATTTAGTCATTTTTTCTCTGTAAGGGAATTTTCTTTAATTTTATTTTAGCTGCTAAATAGAGAAACAATCCTCATTGATTAATTAAAGGTTTCCATTTGTTTCCAAATGTAGCAAAACCCAGGTTATTCAAGCCCAGTTTGCCAACTTTTTATAAATTCCATTTGTAGCAGCTTTGTATAAAGGACTACATGTAAACTTAATCCTTCATGTAATCTATGAAGTTTTGAAAAGGTTTTGGAAAAAAAAATATGCCAATACCTTGTGTTCTAGCTTGCTAGTTTCTGGAATGCAATATATCAGAAGTGCAATGACTTTTAAAAAGGGGAATTTAATAAGTTGCTAGTTTATAATTCTAAGGCCTAAAAAATGTCCCAATTAAAGCAAGTCTCTAAAAATGTCTTATCTAAGACATCCAGGGAAAGATACCTTGGTCCAAGAAGGCCGATGAGGCTCAGGGTTTCTCTCTCTGCTGGAAGGGCACGTGGCAAACATGGCAATGTCTGCTATGAATCCTCCCCTGGGTGGGGGAGGGGGCAGTTCTCCTTCTTCATCTCCAAAGGTCACTAGCTGGTGGACTCGGCTTCTCGTGACTATGTTGTTCTGTCATCCTTCTCTGCTCTCTCAGAATCTCCAGCTTTCTCCAAACTGTTCCTTCTATAGGATTCCAGTAAACTAATTAAGACCCATGTAGAATGGGTGGAGACACATTTCCATTTAATCAAGTTTAATACCCACAATTGATTGGGTCACATCTCCATGGAAATAACCTAATCAAGTTTCCAATTTATAGTACTGAATAGGGATTAGAAGAAACCGTTGCCCCCACAGAATAGATTAAGATTAAAACATGGCTTTTCTAGGGTACATAAATCCTTTCAAATCAGCAAATCTTGCTTTAAATTAGGAGAAATTGGACACCCCAAAAAGTTCTTGTGAATTCTTGTTTATTTTTTCAAAGCAGGTTCAGCTACCCAAGACATCCAGGGACTTCTTGGATCCTCTAAACTGGGACATGGGGAAACTGCACTACAGCCTGACCAAACAGGCTATGTAGTAGATCACCACAGATGCATAAAACATACATACTCTATTTCCATAAAATATCTTATAGCCTCCTGGCACAGCACTGTCCAATAGAAAATATAAAATAAGTCACATATGTAATTAAAATTTTTTTCTAGTAGCTACATTATAAAAGAAGTAGGATGAAATTAATTATACCTATATTTTATTTAATCAATACATTCAAAATATGATTTCAGCATGAAATCAAATTTTAAAAATTGAGGTTACTTTTTTAACCAACTCTTCAATGTCTGGTGTGTATTTTATACTCATGGCACATCCCAATTCACACTAGCCACTTTTCAAATGCTCAGTGACCATATGTGGTTTTTGCCTACCCTATTAGGCAGCATAATCTCAGAGGATTTCATATCTCAAGAACCATCAGGGATATAGGATATGGTTCTGAAAGTACAACAAAAAAGAGATAAAGTTTTTTACATCAGCTAAATTTGTTTTAGAATCTATGGGAAAACTCTCCTATGGAACGTCTTCAAGATGTATTGATTTTCAGAAATCCTGAAGGTATTTTGTTCCACTTATATTGATGGTTTAGTTCTAATAAAATTCAACCCCCAAATCAAACTTCTTCTAGTTGATGTGTCTAATTTGTTCTAGTTGAATTTCTTTAAATTTGTATGTAATAAAATTATCTCCTTCATGGTAAAAAAAAAAAGGTTTAAATATGTTTGATGTCTTGTGACAGCTTTCTTTTCCTTTAGAACAACTTCTAAATTTCTAATAAGATGTATATCTGTAATATGGTGGTGGAAAATTCTGGAGAGGCTTAATAAGTGGGTACAAATCACAGACAAGCTTTTGGAAACTACTGCACTAATTTACCCTTATATCCACCTTAACTCTGAAATTAGTTGTATTTCCTGGTAGTAACTTCCTCTTTCAAATATTCTAACCTGAAATTCTAAAGCTGAATAAGCCATAGAATATAATCTGCTTTCTCATGGTTTGAGATATGAAATGAAGCTAAGCTTATTCTTATTTTCTATGTACTGGCCTCATTGCTGCTTCCAAAGACTGAGTGATGAGATGAAAATTAAAAATGAGGTCAGAACTTAAACTTGTTGCAAATAAATTCAAATAAATGCATGAAGCAGATATTTTACTCATGAATTATCAGGAGCTGAATACATACTACTACAGCGTATTTTTGAAGATCTTCCTTTATTTTTCTTCTTTGTAATATTTTCCTTTTCCTGTCTCTACTTACTGAAACAATAACATGGAGTTATCCAGAAAAAAAGAAACTACTTCTATAGAAAATACAGAAACCCCCATATTTGCTTAAAGCTGATCAAGCACATCACCTGGCCCAAATATCCATAGCTGATGAGTACCTAGGAGAGAATGGGATAATGGGGTTCTGATGAGTACACCTGTGACATTAGGTGAAGTTAGACACATTTATATGGAGCTTAAAAGTTTAATTACAAAATAGTCCCATCTAGGAGGTTAAATAGGAAGGGTAAAAAAGAAACAAGAAATAGGTCAAAGTCTGAATCTCGTTGCTGTATCCGACTCTTTCAGTAGACTTTAGCACTCACTCTTCCAGGACATGTTACAGCACTCTACTGAAGCACCTGTGACTATCTACCAAAGGCTTTCTCTGGCCTGTGTGCACAGGGTAAGACAGAGGGGTCTAAATGCCCCTCCAAAAGCCCTCAGTTAAAGACAGATGAGAGTCTGAGGAAAAATATCCTAACTTCCTCACTGCTTGACTGAGATGGCTCCGAGGCATTGTTTTACAGTCTCTGAGTCCCCTTGAGGGATTGACTTTGCCCACCTGAGATAACACATCTTTTATCCACTTCCTTCCTTTTCCTATTTCACTTCCTCATTCTCTCACTAGTGTTTTCTGAGATCACCTACCAAATAATTCACTTGAACTTACATCCTCTCAGGGTCTGCTTCTAGGAGAATTCAAATTAAGGCCATTTAAAAAATAAAAATCCAAAATACAAGTTTACACTAAGAGTTACACTTAAACACACACATACAAGGTAAATTATAGAATATATATATTAAAAAGCAAAGGTTTAAAAATCAGAACAATCTGGGCTTGAGTCCCAGTTCTGTCACTATTAGCCATGTGATTTGGAAAGCTACTTTCATCTCTCTAAACTCTAGTTTCATCATCTGTAAGACAGTAGTACTTATAGGATTGCTGTGAGGATTAAATAAGATAATGCAAAAATGTTTAATACAGGACCCAGCACGTATCAACTATAAATAACTGACAGCCATGGATATTCTCACATGGAACCAGAGAAGCAGGAGTCTGTCTCATTAAGTGAGGAACACTGATTAAACTCTCCTCATCTGGGAAGGATTGCCAGTGGGGGTGGGGGGTGGGGATTTGCAAACATAATGTATAGGCTAAAGGGTAAAGGAATGTGTTTCAGTTCCTTGTCACTGAATACTTAGAACTTTTATAAAAGGGAATATCCTGCTTTTTCCACAGAAGTTTTCTTGCAGCAAATTCAGCTTCAAATCAGGCTATTAATTATGTAGTGGAGTTCTCACTAAAATAACCTGGCAGGATTTTTGCCAAATAAATAATGAGGAGAATTAATCCATATTCTTACAATATGTTTACACTTAGAAGTTGGAAGTGAGCTTAGAAATGAAGCTCTGAAAGTTAAATTAATTGTTCAGAATCACATATTTTTATAAAGAAAAGCATGCCATTAAATAAACATGGATCATGGAAGGTCCAATTCTTTTCCTTATGCAAGAGATGAGAAAATAGTACCTGTGCCTTTTTATGGAACTTTGAAAGCAATAAATCAGGTTCCAGGTAGAGAGTGTCCACAGGACTCTCCAATTGCATGGTCCTCCATCTGCAATGAAACTAAACTACAATTGTAACTAAAACATATCGTGACTTGATGGCAAATCTTTTTTATATATATGAAAAGAGCCTAATTTGTTGACTGCTTGCCTTCTTAATGCTTTTATAGATGAAAATTCTAATTTACTGACCCTATGATTTTACAGCACCTTTACAGCACATTCCTTATACACACTTTCAATATGCAAAATGATGTTTTTGTCATTTTCTTGTACAAAAGTAAAAGAAGGGAAAAAGTTTAGAAATTCTAGATCTTTATCATTATTTAGACATTAAGTATAGTGTTAGTTGGCATGAAGTGTGGAAAAATAGATGTAAAACATGAAAACATACAGTGTTTTAATAAACGATTAGGGAACAAAATCATATTTTCTCAAAATAATTGCTTTGGAGGTAGCTTATTTTAATATCTGATTAATCTTGAATTAGCAACTGTAATTCATTAACTTTAAACATCTTTGCATCTTTACCATCATGACTTCTATGAATAATGTGTTGATTTGAAGCTATATACTCTAGAAAATGCCATGTTCTTTTTTTTTAACTTTTTTATTGTGAACTATAACATATAAAAATAAAAGAAAAAGCAGCAATAGTTTTCAAAGTACACATCGACATGCCATTACAGAAGTTTTCAGAGTTTGTTATGAGTTACCATTCTACTATTTCAGATTTTTTCTTTTAGCTGCTCAAAAACACTGGAGGCTAGAAGTATCAGTATAGAGATTCGGTAGTCATATTCATTTGCTGCACCCCATTTTCTCTAACTCCTCCCTCTCCTTTGATCCTTCTACCAATCCACAGGGATCTTTAAGCAGTGCCATGACCCCTTCATGCTGAGAAAGGATGCTGTTACTGAAGGATAGTAGGATGGCATTAATTGATAATCTTGGAGAGGCTGGTCCCTTTGGGCTTTAGGTCTTAACTAGCTAAGAACCCTCTAGAAACTGTAGGTTCCAGGAAAGAAAACTTCATGTATGAAACTTTCATAGTCACAGTTAGAGCCGTGTTCTTTAGGGTAACAGGAATGATGTTTGCTGGGGCCTAGCAACCTATGGTAATCAGCACAAACTAATTGAAGCTTACATAAGAGTAGCCTCCAGAACAGCCTGTTGACTCTATGTGATCTCTCTTAGCCACTGATGCCTTGTTTAATTATAGTTATTTTCCCTCTTTTGGGCAGGTAGGTATGGTTGATCCCATGACACCAGGCCCAGACCCATCCCCAAGAGTCACAACCCACATTGTCAGAGAGACTTTCACCCCTGAACATCATGTCCATGTAGCTGGGGAGGACAATTATTTCCCCTGTAGAGCTGGGCCCAAAGAGAACAGAGGTGAAATATGAGCAAAAATAAAAGGGTTTTCCTGGAAGCAACTCTTAGGTCTCATTATGGGTAGTCTTAGCTTCTCCACTAAAGAAATGTTTCATAAGCGCAAGCTTCAAAATCAAGTGCTTGGCCTATTTTGTTGAGAGTTCCCAGTGGTTGAGAGGGACCCAGGGTTTCCAAGATGGGGAAGTTTAATAATTTCATACACCTTCTTTTTTTATCCTTTGGACCCTCAAGGGGTCCAAATCCTTTTTAATAATTCTCTTTAATTATCAGCCCACCGTAGTCTGAGATGTATCCCTGCATTACTTTAAGTTACATAGAATTATAAGGCCTCGTTCCATTCTGGACTCCAGGAGTTGGGTTGTTCAAATAAGCTATCCAAGCAGTTTGATTTAAATTGTGTGTTACAGAAAGTTTAGGTTTTAGACATAATAAACCTCTCTGCCTTTTGTCTTACACAGTAGGTGAAGGTCTAGAGTACATACACTATCATCTTTTACTCCATGTTCTGATTTACTTTAGTCCCAGCCAGATTGACTTCATTTTTATCTCTAATTGAGGCCTGATATCTTTTTTGGTTACTTTAACTGTTATTGCATACAATTTTGCTAACTTTCGGGGCTGCAGCACTCCTTTTCTAGGTCTTAGGTGTCACAGGGTTCCTCAAAGTTCAGGGAAATACATACTGATACACATATAGCTCAGTGTCTCAGAATCTAGAAACACACTTACAATTTCAGACTAAGTGTGGCTATAAGGGCTTACAATTTATGCTCCAATTTTCTTATAAGTATTTTCTGAAAGAGATCTTAGCGTATTTGCTCTTTTGTTTTGGCTTGTTCTACACAACACATTGTCTCCAAAGTTTATTCAGTTCATTGCATGCCTCGTAACTTCATTCCTTTTGGTAGTCACACCATATTCCACTAAATAAATGTATCACAATTTGCCCTTCTGCTTCTTGGTCATTGTACACTTCGGGTATTATGGACAATGTCTAAAATAAATAAACCATGTCTCATAGTATCTTCACTTGGTTGTATAATCAGTAGCATATTCAATTTTAGACAATTTTCATTGGTCTATTGAGACCTGACAAACACAGCTTTATCAAATATCAAACCAAAACTACTATTTTTCACTTGTCCCTGCCCCCTGATTAGTTGCCCCTGGTAGTGCTGTGGTACTTTTGATGTCTTTCTGTTAACTATTGTCCATAACATGCATTTTTAGTTTTCCCCCTATAACCCTTTACTATTGACCCTTTGTTCAATATCAAACCTTTGAAATAGTTCATGTGAGAACTTATTTGTAATTGTAGATTTAATCAGTGGGAAAGATGGCACTATGCATCACTTTCAATGTGGCTATGTTACTTATAACTCCACTAATTGTTACCATCACTTTTATCCACTCCCTTGCATTTAGGCTCAACCTCAATGGGTAGCCTTTCCCCTGTCTCTAGCTTCTATGTACCTCTAGGTCTGTACATTCTACAGTGTAACCTCTGAGATTACATTTACCATAGTCATAATAATGAGATAGTACATTATCTGTCCTTTTGTGTCTGACTTATTTCACTCAGTATTATTTCCTCAAAGTTTATCCCCATTGTCATATGCTTTGGGTACTCATTTCATCTTACTGCTGCATGATAAATTCTGCTGTATGTATATACTACATTTTGTTTATCCACTTGTCTGTTGATGGGTATTTGGATTGTTTCCATCTTCTGGCAATTGTCAAGAATGCCCTATGAATGTTGGTGGGCAAAAGTCTGTTAGTGTAACGGCTTTCAGTTCTTCAAGATATATGTTGAGTTTTGGTATTGCCAGGCCATAAGGAAACCCAATATTTAGTTTTTGAGGAATCACCAAACTATTTTCCACAGCAGCTGCACCATTACACATTCCCACCAAGTGAATAAAAGTTTCAATTTCTCCACATCCTCTCCAACATTGTAGTTTTCTGTTTAATAGTAGTCATACTATTAAACTTTTAAAAGTATGAGGTGATAGCTCATTGTCACGTTGATTTACATTTCCCTTATAGCTAGTGAAAATGAACATCTCTTCATGTGCTTTTTAACCATTTGTACTTGTTTTCCAGAAAAGTGTCTATTCATAACCTCTGTCCATTTTTAAAAAAAATTTTTATTAATTAAAAAAAAACAAGCAAGAAACATAAATATTTTGAATATATGCTCATTCCGTTCTACATATATCATCAGTAATTCACAATATTATCACATTGCTGCATATTCATTATCATGATAATTTCTTAGAAAATTTGCACCAATTCAGAAAAAGAAATAAAAAGGCAACAGAAAAATAAAACAAAAACAGAAAAAAAAATTTTGCATTCCATAGCCCTTACCCCTCCCTTTCATTGATCACTACCATCTCAAACTAAATTTATTTTAACATTTGTTCCTCCTACTATTTATTTTTATTCCATATGTTCTACTTGTCTGTTGACAAGGTAGATAAAAGGAGCATCAGGCACAAGGTTTTTACAGTCACACACACAGTCACATTGTGAAATCTGTATCATTATATACTCATCATCAAGAAACATGGCTACTGGAATACAGCTCTACATTTTCAGGCAGTTCCCTCCAACCTCTCCATTACATCTTGGATAGCAAGGTGATATCTACTTAATGCATAAGAATAACCTCCAGGACAACCTCTTGACACTGTTTGGAATCTCTCAGCCATTGACACTTTGTCCCATTTCACTCTTCCCCCTTTTGGTCGAGAAGGTTTTCTCCATCCCTTGATGCTGAATCTCAGCTCATTCTAGGATTTCTTTCCCACGTTCCAGGAAGGTCCACACCCCTGGGAGTCATGTCCCATGCAGATAGGGGTAGGGTGGTGAGACTGCTCGTCATGTTGGCTGGAGAGAGAGGCCACATCTGAGCAACAATAGAGGCTCTCTTGAGGGTGACTCTTAGGCCTAAATTTTAAGTAGACTTGACCTATCCTTTGTGGGGTTAAGTTTCATGTGAACAAACCCCAAGACTAGGGGCTCAGCCTATAGCTTTGGTTGTCCACACTGCTTGTGAGAATATCAAGAATTCAACTTGGGGAAGTTGAATTTCTCCCCACTCTCACCATTCCCCGAAGGGGGCTTGCAAATACTTTTCCAGTCACTGATCAAATCATTCTAGGATTCATTGGGGCATCACTCTGGACAAACCAACAAAATCTCATGTGCTACCTGAGATTCCAAGTACTTACGACATTCAATCAAACTATCTACATGAGTTATATTAGGAAATGCTCTGGTCAAAATATAAATTTTGTAACAAATATTTTTTGCTTTAGTCTCACACATAAGTTGAAATTTTTAAATGTTAATTACCATCTATTTTCAGTACCCTACATTAATGACATTCCTTTGTTCTTCCTCATGCAAAAATGTTTTTAAATTTGTACATTTAGTCAGTATCATTATACACTCTAAGCAATCCTAGATTATACCATCTCAATCTTTATCGTCTATCTTTCTTTCTGATTTCATTTAAGCCCCCAGCCCTCCTCCCTCTATCATTCTCACATTCAGCTTCATTCAGTGTTTTAACATAATCGTATTACAGGTAGGTAGTATTATGCTGACCATTTCTGAGTTTTTATATTTAGTCTTGTTGCACAATCTGTATCCCTTCAACTTCAGTTACCCAATATCTTACCCTATTTCTATCTCCTGGTGGTCTCTGTTGCCAACAAAATATTCCAAGTTTATTCAATAATGTCAGTTCATATCAGTGAGACCATACAGTACTTGTCCTTTTGTTTTTGGCTAATCTCACTCAGCATAATGTTCTCAAGGTCCATCCATGTTGTTACATACTTCATAAATTTATTCTGTCTTAGAGCTGCATAATATTCCATTGTATGTATATGCCACAGTTTGTTTAGCCACACATCTGTTGATGGACATATTGGCTGTTTCCATTTCTTGGTAATTGTAAATAATGCTTCTATAAACATTGGTGTGCAAATGTCCATTTGTGTCCTTGCCTACTCTCATGTCCTTTGAGTAGAGACAGCATATAGATGGGTCCTGTATTTCAATCCATTCTGCCAGACTATGTCTTTTGATTGAGGAGTTTAAACCTTTAACATTCAGTGTTATTACTGCATGGGTACTACTTTCTTCTATTTTGTTTTCTGGATTTTATATGTCATATCTAATTTTCCTTCTTTTTATTCATAGTCTTCCTTTCTACACTCTTCTCCACACCTCTCTCTTCTGTCTTTTTGTATCTGTCTCTAGTGTTCCCTTTAGTATTTCTTGCAGAGCTGGTCTCTTGGTCACAAATTCTCTCAGTGATTTTTTTGTCTGAAAATGTTTTAATTTCTCTCTCATTTTTGAAGCACAATTTTGCTGGATATAGAATTCTTGTTGACAGTTTTTCTCTTTTAGTAATTTAAATATATCATCCCACTGTCTTCTTGCCTCCATGGTTTCTGCTGAGAGATCTGCGCATAGTTTTATTGAGCTTCCCTTGTACGTGATGGATTGCTTTTCTCTTGCTGCTTTCAAAATTCTCTCTTTCTCTTTGACCTCTGATATTCTGATTATTAAATGTCTTGGAGTACGTCTATTTAGATCTATTCTCTTTGGGGTACACTGCACTTCTTGGATCTGTAATTTTAAGTCTTTCATCAGAGTTGGGAAATTTTCAGTGATAAGTACCTCCATCAGTTTTTCTCCCCCTTTTCCCCTCTCTTCTCCTTCTGGGACACCCACAACATGTATTTTGTGCACTTCATATTGTCATTCAATTCCCTGAGTCCCTGCTCATATTTTTCCATTTTTTCCCCTATATTTTCTTTTTCTTACTGGATTTCAGATGTTTCATCCTCCAGTTCACTAATCCTATGTTCTGTCTCTCGAAATCTACCATTGTAGGTTTCCATTGCTTTTTTCACCTCTTCTACTGTGCCTTTCATTCCCATAAGTTCTGTGATTTGTTTTTTGAGACTTTTGATTTCTTCATTTTGTTCATTCCTTGCCTTCTTTATATCCTCCCTCAGTTCATTGATTTGGTTTTTGATGAGGTTTTCCATGTCTGTTTGTATATTCTGAATTAATTGTTTCAGCTCTTGTATGTCATTTGAATTGTTGGTCTGTTCTTTTGACTGGGCCATATCTTCAATTTTCCTAGTATGATTTGTTATTTTTTGCTGGCATCTAGGCATTTAATTACCTTACTTTTACCTAGGGTTTTCTTGCTGGATGAATTTGTTGTCTATCTGTTCTTTGACATTTAGTTCAGCTTTATCTGGACTTCTAGCTTAAGTTTTTGTTTAACGGAGGAGAATTTTTCAGTTCTTGTTTTCATGTTTCTTGCCCTTCTTGTATGGTGCCTTCCCCACACACACACACTTTGGAGGGTCTACTTAGGTATTATAGACCCCAGCCAAATTTTCCCAGACCAAACTGGCCTCCTATCAGGAGGAAAGAGTCACCTGCATCGGTTTTCCCTGAGGGTCAGAACCAGCAGGTTGAAAGACTTTCCTGTGAAGTCTCTGGACTCTGTTTTTCTTCTCCTGCCCAGTATGTTGTGCTTGTCTTCCTGCAGGGCCCACCAGCATAAGGTGATGTGGTACCTTTAACTTCGGCAGACTCTCCCTGCTGGGTGCATGGTGGAGACAGAGGAGAGGTTGTAGGCTGGTTTTAATGGCTTCAAATTACCAGACCCTGGGGTCTGAATTCCTTGAGGGAGGGATTCCACCTGAGTTGGGCTCCACCCCTCCCCTGGGGAAGGCAAGACTCTAGACAAGCCCCCCAAATGAGCTTGCTTCTGCCTATGTCTGGGGCAGTTGCAGCCTGAGAAATCCTGCCGCTATATCCAAAGACAGTCAAGCCTTTGTAGAAACCAGCCACAAAAACCTCTGTTTCCTTCTTTTTTATTTTTTTTTCCTTTTTCCATCAGCCCTGCCCCCTTGGTACTAGGGCAAAAATGAGCGACCTCTGCTTTGAGCAGGTTCACCTGAGCTGGCAGCCTATTTTTAGTAGTCAGAATTTGTTAATCAATTTCACAATTGCCATTTGATTGCACTCAGCCCCTGCTGGTGGCAAAGTTTCTTTCCTTTCCCCTCTGGGAAGCTGCTTGTGGGGGAGGGGTGCTGGCTGCCATGGCTTGGGATCTCATGGTTCTGGGGGAGGCTCACAGCCAGTCCAGCTGGTCCAGACTAGGGTATGCTGTGTGTCTGGTCACTGATGTGGCCCCAGCAGCTGTTCTGTACTGTTTCTGGTTATCTAGTAGTTGTTCTGGAGGATGAACTAAAATGCGTATCTTGTTAAGCTGCCATCTTGGCCTGGACCTCCCCTCTGCCCATTTTATAACTGGATTGCTTGTTCTTTCATTGTTGAGCTGTATAATTTCTTTATGTATACAAGATATCAAGCCTTTATCCAATATGTGGTTTCCAATATTTTCTCCCTTTGAGTCGGCTGCCTCTTCACCTTTTTGACAAGGTCCTTTGAGGCACAGAAGCTCTTGATCTTATGGAGTTCCCATTTATTTATTTATTTTCTTTTGATACTTGTGCTTTAGGTGTAAAGCTACCTCCTATTACCAGGTCTTGAGGGTGTTTCCCTACATTTTCTTCTAGAAGTTTTATGGTACTGACTCTTATATTTAGGTCTTTAATCCATTTTGAATTAATTTTTGCATAGGATATAAGATAAGGGTGCTATTTCATTCTTTTGACTATTGATATCCAATTCCCCAATGCCCATTTATTGAAAGACTATTCTGTCACAGTTCAATGGATTTGGGGCTGTTATCAGAGATCAACTGTCTACAGATTTGGTGGTCTATCTCTGCATTCTTGAACCACTTCCACTGGTTGTTACTTCTATCTTTGTGCCAGTGTCATGCTGTTTATGACCACTGTGACTTTTAGGCTTTAAAGTCATGAAGTGTTAGTCCTCCCACTTCACTTTTCTTTTTAAAGATATCTTTAGCTGTTCCAGGTCTCTTTCCCTTCTAAATAAATTTGATAAGTAGCTTTTCCAAGTCTTCAAAGTAGTTTGTTGGGGTTTTGATTGATATTGCATTGAATCTGTAGATCAATTTGGGTAGAATTGGCATCTTAAGGATATTCAACCTTCCTATTCATGAGCTTGGAATGTCCTTCTATCTATTTAGGTCATTTTTATTCTTTTAGCAGTGTTTTGTGATCTTCTGTATACAGGTCTTTGACATCTCTGCTTAGGCTTATTCCTAGATACCTGATTCTTTTGATCACTATTTTGAATGGATTTTTTTCTTAATTTTCTCTTCAGATAGGTCATTATTTGTGAAAAGAAACATTACTAATTTTTGTACGTTAATCTTGTATCTCACCATTTTGCTGAATTTGTTCATCAGCTCCAGTAGCTTTGTCACAGATTTCTCAATCTTTTCTAAGTATAGTATCATGTCATCTGCAAATAATGAAAGTTTTACTTCTTCCTTTCATGGTTGGATGCCTTTAACTTCTTTCTCCTGTCTAATCACTCCAGCTAAGACTTCTAATACAATATTGAATAACGGTGGTGACAATGGTCATCTTTGTCTCATTCCTGATCTTAGGGGGAATGCTTTCAATCTCTCACCATTAACTATGATTCTGGCTGTTGGTTTTTCATATATACCCTTTAAGATATTGAAGATGTTTCCTTCAATACCTACTTTTACAGTGATTTTATCAGGAAAGGATGCTGAATTTTGTTGAATATTTTTTCAGCATCAATTGATATGATCATGTAATTTTTTCCCCTTTTCATCTGATAATGTGCTGTTTTACCTTGATTGATTTTTCTAGTTGAACCATCCATGCATTCCTGGTATAAACCCCACATGGTTGTGATGTATAATTCTTTTAATGTGTCAATGAATTCAGTTTACTAGTATTTTGTTGAGAATTTTTGCATCTATGTTCATTAGGGAGATTGGTCTATAGTTTTCTTTAATGTAGCGTCTTTAGCAAATTTTGGTATTAGAGTGATATTAGCTTCATAAAATGAATTAAGTAGAATTCTTTTTTCCTTCATTTTTTTGGAAGAGTTTGAGCAGGATTGATGTTAGTTCTCTTTGGAATGTTTGATAAAATTCTCCTGTGAAGCTGTCTGGTCTTGGGTTTTTTGTTTGTGGCAAGATTTTTGAAGACTGATTAAATCTCTTTCCTTTCATTGTTTTGTTGAGATCTTCTTTTTTCTTCCTGAGTCAGTATTTGTAGTTCATGTGTTTCCAGGAATTTTTCCATTTCATCTAAGTTGTATAGTTTGTTAGCATATAGTTGTTCATAGTATTTTCTTGTGATTTTAAAAATTTCTTTGGGATCCGTGTTAACAATACCCCTATCATTTCTGATTTTTTTAATTTGCATTTTCTCTCTTTTTTCTTCATCAGTC
This sequence comes from Tamandua tetradactyla, assembly GCF_023851605.1. Lineage (NCBI taxonomy): Eukaryota > Metazoa > Chordata > Mammalia > Pilosa > Myrmecophagidae > Tamandua > Tamandua tetradactyla. Next base: position 25,098,784 of record NC_135350.1, read on the forward strand.
TAGCTAGGGGTCCATTTATTTTTTTATTTTCTCAAAGAACCAACATTTGGTTTTGTTGATTCTTTCCATTGTTTTTGTTGTTGTTGTTCCGTAGTTCATTTACTTCTGCTTTAATCTTTGCTATTTCTCTCATTTTATTTGCTTTGGGGTTAGTTTGCTGTTATTCCTCTAATTTTTCTAGGTGAGCAGCTCGGTCCTTGAAATTTGCCAATTCCCATTTTTTAATATAGGCATTTAAGGCAATAAGTTTCTGTCTCAGAATTGCCTTTGCTGCATCTCATATGTTATATGTTGTATTCTCATCTCCAGATATTTACTGGTTTCCTTTGCAATTTCTTCTTTGACCTACTGATTATTTAAAAGTGTGTTATTGAATTTATTTATCTATTCATTTGTGAAAGCTCTGGTTCTTTAGTGATTATTAATTTCCAGCTTCATTCAGTTGTGGCCAGAGAAATTCCTTTGGATAATTTCGATCTTATTAAATTTATAAAGGTTTATTTTATGTCTCAGCATATGATACATTCAGGAGATGTTCCGTGTGCCCTAGAGAAGAATACATTTTCTAATTTTGGGGTGGAATGATCTAATTATGTATATTAGGTCTAATTCATTCATCACATTGTTTAGTTTCTCTATTTGCTTGTAGATTCTCTGTCTGATAGTTCTAGCTGTAGTGGAGAGTGGTATATTGATAACTCCCACTACTATTGTTGAAATATCTTTGCTCTTTTAGTTTTGTCACTGTTTGCCTCATGCACTTTGAAGCTCCTTGCCTGGAAGCATAAACCTTTATGATTGTTATTTTCTCTTGGTGAATTGTCCCTTTTATTAATATGTATGGTTTTTTCTTTTTCTCTTATAACATCTTTACATTTAAAGTGTATTTTATCTGATATTAGTATAGTTACTCCTGCTTTCTTTTGGTCACAGCCTGCATGGACCATCTTTTTCCATCTTTTCACTTTTCAATCTATTCATGTCCTTGGGTCTAAGTTGTATCTCTTATAAACAGCCATAGATGGATTACATTTTTTAATCCATTCTGCCAATCTGTATCTTTTAATTGGTGAGTTTAGTCTGTTAATGTTCAAACTTATTGCTGCAAAACATTTTTTGAATCTACTATCTTATCCTTTATTCTTTATTTGTCAGATCTATATCTTCTTTTCCTGCTTTCTTTTTTATCCTTTAAATTACCCTTATTGGTACTCTTCAATTCTTTGCCCTCTTCCAGACCTACCTCTCCTGTCTTTTTTTTTTTCCAGCTGACAGGCTCTCTTTAGTATTTCTTGTAGGTCAGATCTCTTGGTGATTAGTTCTTTCAGTCTTCATTTGTCTTTGAAGATTGTAATTTCCTGCTCAATTTTGAAGGAAAACTTGGCTGTATAAAGAATTCTTGGCTGGAAGCTGTTTTTGTTCAGCATCTTAATTTATATCATACCACTGCCTTTTGTCTCTTTGGTGCCTGTTGAGTAGTCCAAACTCAGTCTATATGTTTTACTTTGTATGTATTAGATTGCTTTTCTCATGCTGCTTTCAGGACTTTCTGCTTCTCTTCAATGTTTGACAGTTTGATTAGTGTGAGTCTTGGAATAGGCCTATTTGTATTTATTTTATTTGAGATTCATCAGACCTCTGAGTTCATATATATATGTCTTTATAAGGGTTGGGAAATTTTCCTCGATTATGTCTTCAACTAATCTTCCCAGCCCTTTATTGTTTTGTTTTCCTTTTGGGATACCAATGACTCTTATATTCGTGTGCCTTTTGTTTTCCATCATTTCCTAAGATCTAGCTCCATTTTTTTCCATATTTCTTGCCTTTTTTTTTTTGCATAGGCAGGCACCAGGAATCAAACCCAGGTCTCCAGCTTGGCAGGCAAGAACTCTACCTGCTGAGCCACCATGACCCACCCGTCATTTATTTCTTTTGTGAGCTCTAGTTCAATTGCTCTGTCTTCTAGTTCATTATTCTTCCTTCTAATTTTTCAAATCTGTTATTGTGTCTCTAGCATATTTTTAACTTGGTCTACTCTCTCTTTCATTTCTGTGAGATTTGTCATTTTCCTATTTAATCTTTTGAATTCTTCTTTATGCTCTTTCAGTGTCCTTCTGATATCTTTTATTTCTTTATAAATACCTTTGAATAAATGTTCTGTATTCTGTGTCTCCTCTGGTGTTTTGATTTGGCCATTTGGCTGCTTGGATCTTCAGGTGCTTTGTGCTTTTGGGTTGTGTTTAGGGTATTTGATTAACTTTAAAAGTTTAATTATTTTGCAAGTTGGTTTCTTTCAGTTGCCTAAAGTTTTGTATTTACTTGGTCTTGCTTTAAAGGCTCCCTTCAGCACTTAATTTGTCAGTAATTTCCCACCAAAACAAGGCCCAGATTTCATGTAGGGGTGCAATTCTAATTGAAGGTCTATTAAAAGCTAGGCAGGGATGCATGGGTATTTTAGTGGCACAACATCTACCTGTCACACAAGACATTTGGGCTCAATTCCCAGGCCATGCACTCAAAAAAATATATTAATAATAAAATAAAAATTTAAAATTCCTCACCTGAGTGGTAGCAGTCCCCAAATTCAGAAGGAGTTAATCCAAGAAATATTGGGAAGGAACTGACAGATGCCCACAGAAGGAAGAGAATATTTAAAAATTAATAATAATTAAAATATGAGAATATAAATTTATAATATATAAGTAAAAATAAAAATTTAAATAAAAAAATAAAAATGTACAGAAAAAATATGTGTTTAAAAAAACCTAGGCAGATAAAGGAGTTTGCCAGACTGCACTTACTGCTTCTTTTCAACAGGTGGTACTCCTGAGGCACATCCTCCCTTCAAGCCCGTTCCTCCCTGACTGCGGTGGCTGCTGGGAAGATGGTATGCATGGCAGGGTGGCTGCTTCCAGTGTGTGGTGGTGAGGCAACCAATCTCGGCACACAAGACAGAGGAGCTGACTGCAGCACCTGGCACCGAGCAGATCTGCTGTCCATCACAGCTGATCTGATGAGATAACTATTTGCAGTGCCCAGGGATGTGGCTTTTCATATCGGATAGCTAGGCACCTTTCCAGGCTCCTCTTGGGTGCTGCCAGCTGTGAAGCTGCATGGGATTATTTCCCTATCCAGTAGCTTGGGCAACACCCAAGCTAGAGTGGAGGCATGGTCAATTCCCTCAGATCCATGCTTCCTTGTGCACTGTCACCCACGCCTGGTGGGGGTCATGGCTGATCAGACCCACCCTGCTCTCCCCATCCTGATAGCCTTACCTCTCTCCTCCCTATGGAATTTTGGTGACCATCTTCAATCATTGACCCTGCAAAACTGCATTCCTGTTTATTTTTTCTCCATTCCCTCTTTTGTCCTATGAAGCAGAGGTGAATTCAGTCTACCCTACTCCACCATCTTTCCAGAAGTAATGCCATGTTCTTTGAACCCATTCCTGTGAGTGCAGATCTATTGTGGATGGGACATTTTTGTTAGTTATTTTGACTGACTTGTTATCCACCCCTTTCAAGTGGGTCTTAATTTTTTTACTGGACTCCTTTATGAGAAGATAAAGGACAGAAAAAGCCAAGAAAGCTTATAGAGAAAAAGCCCCTGGAAGACCTAAGAGATGAAGTCACTCAAGTCAGAAGATGAAAACATTGAAACCTGGGAGAGGAGGACCAGCATACACCAGCCATGTGCCTTCCTGTATGTCAGAGGTGTCCCAGATACTGGTGGCCTTTCTTCAGAGAAGGCATCCTGTTGATGCCTTAATTTGTACATTTCATGGTCTTATAATTGCAGATTTGTAAGCTAATAAATCTCTTTGTTTTAGATTTACAGAAAAATTATTCAGAAAGTACCACACTTTTCATAAGACCTATCTCCCCACTTCTCACAGAAGTTTTCTTACTAGTAGAATACTGCATTCATGTGATTCACTTGTAAGAAATGTTGTACCAAACCATTATTATTATTATAAACAAAAGTCTTTTTAACATTAAGTTCTGCTGTTTGTGTTGCACAGTTCTATAGGTTCTACAAAGTGCCTGATTGCCATGTATCCACCATTACAGTACCATTCAAATGGCCTCACTGTCCTAAAAATGCCCTGTTGTCCACAAAATCATTTTGCAAGCCCATGTTCAAAATCCAGTGGAGGTTCAATGAAATGTTGAACATTAGCTGAGTAATAGAGGTCAATAGACTTCCTTTTTGATCATTCTATGTGTGCCTTCTTCCCATTGATCAAAGGTATTTTTTTTTGTTATCTCATACACTTTTTGCATTTTTCTCGTTACCCTAAATTACCGAAGACCAGTGGAAGGTACCATTATTATTTGTATCCACCACACAGACATAATGGCCTATTGTGCTTGAAGCTATCAATTTCTACTTATATTTCCATTGGCTGTATTTCCTTGTGCATGAAATACTAATGTTTAAACCTCAATTTTTGTTTACTGCTGTTGAGGACATATTCTTGGCTTCTAGAGGTTGTCCCTTGTTCTTTGTCATGTGACCCACACCAACCCTATGCTCTCTCCCACTTCAAATGTCCTGAGTTCTAATAATCCTCCAATGCTATTATAGTCATAAAAGGAAATGTAATCAGCAGAGTGACTCTCTCAACAGAAATGGTCATATTAAGAAAAACATTAAAAGAATAATTATCCCATCATCCATGAAAATAATGAATGAGCATATAAGAAACTTAGTAAAGATTAGAAATTTTAAAATTTTAAAAAAGAACCAAGAGAACTACTGGATTTGAATACAAGAATGACTGAAAGGAAAAATTCTCAGGACACTTTTCCACAAGTGAATTGAAGTTGGAAGAAAAAAGTATCTGTGAATTAGAACACAAGAAAATTGAATAGACTCAAGCTGAAGAGTAGAAAGAAAAGGCAATTATAAAAAGAAAAAAATTAAGAGATGCCTGGAGCATCATCAGCTGTACCATTATACAAATTATGGGAGTTGCAGGAGAAGAAAGAGTGAAAAAGGGCAGAAGGGATATTTAAAGGAATAATGACAGAGAACTTCCTAACTTAGCAAAATACATGAATATGCATATCCAAGAAGCCCAGAAAATACCAGCAGTATAAACATGAAGAAGATATACCTTGTCATATATTGACTTCACTATTGAATGCAAAGAACAAGGAAAGAGTTCTGAAAGCTGTCAGAGAAAAAGCAACATGTTATGTACAAGGGAATCCCAGATAGATTGAGTGTCTATTTCTCATAAGAAATCTGGAGGAAAGAAGGCAGTGCATTGAAATATTTAATTGATGAAGAAAAAAGAACAGCTACCAACCAAGGATGTTTGCATCCAGTGAGAATTTTTTTTCAAAAATGAGGGTGAGATTAAGACATTACCAGATAAACAAAAGCTCAGAAAGTTCATCACCACTAGACCTGTCCTACAAACAATGCAGTGCTTCAGACTGAAAGGAAAGAACACTGAATAGCAGTTAAAAGCGGCCTAAAAAAAAAGCCCTGTTAAAATGTAGCCATTTTGTTAATTAAGAATGCCAATATTATTATAGTGTATTGTTTGGGATGTAACTCCACTTCTTCCTACAATTACTAAAATGAAAATGAACAACAAGTAAAATAACTCTATGGATTTGGACATACAATGTACAAAAGTATAAGTAGTAACGAGTACAACAAAAAGTGGGGAGGGGGCAAAAGGTTATAGGAAATGTGTTTATGTAAATTATTGAAGTTAAGTTGTTATCAAACCAAGCATAATTGTTATCTATTTAGTATGTTGAATATTAAACATGGAAAATAGATGAAAAATATATGCAGATGGAAAATAGAAGGCTCTCAATATTTTACAAGACTAAAAAATATAAAAGTAGGTATTAACAGAAAAATTGAGTATCAAAATGATACAAGATTTGCAAAGACTATAAAACAGAATGGCAGAAGAAGTTCTGCATTATCATTAGTGATTTGAAATGTAAATACACTAAACTCTCCAGTCAAAAGGCACAGATTGGCAGAATGTATGAAAAGCATGCTTCTACTATATGTGGTCTGCAAGAGATTCACCTTTAATTCAAAGATGCAAGTAGGTTGAAAGTAAAAAGATAGAATAAACATATCATGCAAGTAGTAATCAGAGAACTGGGATAGCTATTCTAATATCAGATAAAATAGTCATGACAAAAACAGTCATGAAGAAAAAAGACAGATATTGTATACTGATAAGGGGGACAATTTAAAAGGAACAACAGTTATAAATATATATGCAGAGCCATAATTCCCACAAAGGACTTTACTGAACAATTCAAGGAGACTAAATTCCAATTCTGTTCAAACTCTTGCAAAAAATTGAAGAGAAAGGAACTCCCTAATTCATTCTATGAGGTCAACATCACCCTCATATCAAAGCCAGATTAAGATGCCACCAGAAAACAAAACTACAGACCAATATCTCTTATGAATAAAGATGTAAAAATCTTCAACAAAATACTTACAAATCCAATCCAGTAGCATAATAAAAGAATTATACATCAGAGCCATGAAACATGTGCAGCGAATAATGACAGATTCAAAGGGAGAAATTAATCATTCTTCATTAACCACAGGAGAATTTAAGATGCCACTTTTCTTAATGGGTAGAACATGTAGTCAGAAGATTAATAACAAAATATAAGACTTGAATAATATTCTAAACCAACTAAACCTGATTAGACATACATAGAACTTTTCATTCAAAAACAACAGAATACACATTGTTATTGCATGCATGTGGATCATTCTCCAGGATAGACAATATATTAGGTCACAAAACAGGTTTCAATGAATTCAAATATATTGAAATCATATATTGTATCTTCTCTGAAAATAGTGGGATGAACTTAGAAACCACAAAAGAGGGAGAAATGAAAAATTCAGAAATATGTGGAAAATAACAAGGAACTGCTATACAACCAGTGGGTTAAAAAAGAAATCAAATAAAATTAGGTATCTTGAGGTGAATAAACATGAATATATGACATACCAAAATTTATGGGATGCAGTCAAGGCAGTGTTGAAAGATAAATTTACAGCCCTAAATGCTAACATTAAAAAAGAAGAAAGATTTAAATCAAGAACTTAACCTCCATACTGGAAGAACTAGAAAACAAAAGCTAAGAAAACTAAAACTGAGCAGAAAGAAGGAAATTAGGGAGATCAGAATGGAGATAAATGAAATCAAAGGAAAAAAAACAGAGAGATTTAACAAATAAAAAATGGTTATTTGAAAAGATCAATGAGGTTGACAGACCTTTAGTTAGGATGATGAAGAAAAAAAGAGAAAGAATACAGATAACTAAAAACTGAATTGGCAAGGGGAATATTACCAACCACACTGAAAGAAAAGGACTGTAATTGGAAACCATGAATAACTGTATGCCAATAAATTAGAAAACCTAGATGAAGTAGACAAATCCTTAGAGGCACAAAAGCTACCCACAGTGAATCAAGAAGACATAGAAGATCCCAATAAACTGATTACCAGTAAACAGATTGAATTAGTAATGTAAAAATCTCCCTTTCAACAAAGAAAATCCCAGGAGATGGCGTCACAGAGGAATTTTAAACTGAACAATCCAAGAAGACTTAATTCCAATTCTGCACAAACTCTTGCAAAAAACTGAAGAGGAAGGAACACCCTAATTCATTCTATGAGGTCAACATCACCCTTGTACCAAAGCCAGATTAAGATACCACAGGAAAACAAAACTACAGTCCAATATCTCTTATGAATAAAGATGTAAAAATCTTCAACAAAATACTTGCAAATCCAATCCAATAGCATAATAAAAGAATTTTACATCATAAAGAAGTGTGATTTATCTCTGGTAGGCAAGACTGATTCAACATAAGAAAATAAATTAATCTACATTGACAGAATGAAGGGGAAAATCATATGATCAACTCAATTAATGTAGCAAAGGCATTTGACAAAATTCAAAATCCCTCCTTGATATATACACTTAGGACACTAGGAATAGAAGGAAACTTCATCAATATAAGAGGATATATGAATAAGAGAATACAGTTAACTTCCTACCAAATGGTGAAAGATGAAAGCTTTCCCTCTAAGATCAAGAGCAAAACAGTGATGCAGACTGCCGCTACTGTTATGCAACATTGTAGTGAAACTTCTTGACAGAGCAATTAAGTGTGAGAAATAAAGTTATCCAAATTTGGAGAGAAGAATTAAAATTTCCTTTTTATAGGTGACATGATCCTATATGTAGAAAACCATGAAAAATCCACAACATATCTTCTAGAGTTAAATGAATTTAGCAAAGTGGCAGGGTGCAAGGTCAGCACACAAAATCTAATTCTGCAGCAGTACAATGGTGGCTCAGTGGCAGATTTCTCTGCCTTGCCAGAGACCTGGGTTCATTTCCCAGAGCTTGCCCATGCCAAAAAAAAAAAAAAAAATCTAATTCTTTTTGTACACAAACAATGAACATTCAAAGGAAGAAATTAAAAAAAAATTCCATTCCCTATAGCAACTAAAATAAATAAATAACTAGGAATGAGTCAGGCCAAAGATGTAAAGGGCTTATGCCCAGAAAACTACAAAACATTGCTAAAAGTAACCAAAGAAGACCTATATAAATGGAAAGACATGCTGTGTTCTTGGATTAGAAGATTGAATATTTTTAAGATATCAGTCTTACCCAAAGTGATTTATAGATTAAATATAATCTCAATCAAAATTCCAAAACTCAATTGGTAAATAATAGTCTCCTCAAAAAATTATGCAAGAAAAACTAGATCTTTATTTGCAGAAATGAAGAAGGAGGACCTCTATGTCATACTTTGTACAAAAATAAACTCAAAATCAATCAAGACCTAATATTTGAGCCATAAATATCAAACTCCTAGAATAAAATGTTGGAAATCATCTTCTGGAAATTGTCTTAGACACTAGTTTCCTAGAAATAACACCCAAAGCACAGGTAACTAAACAAAAATAAATAAATGGGACCTCAAAGGACTTTATAACAAATGTAAAACAACAATGTACACAATGGAAGAAAATATTTGGAAACCTTATGTCTGACAAAGGTTTAATATCCAGAATATATAAAGAAATCCCGCAACAAATTACCCTTAAATTACCCTTTGTTACTTTACAGATTGAATAAATTGCTTTTGTATTATGAAGAAATTCAATTTGGGAAAATCGGTAAAAAATTACTCAGAAAATTTTTAGAATGAGCATAAGTCTATATTTGGTAATGACATACCAAAACACTAATGATGATTGCACAAATTGCCTCTGCTTGGTGTCCTCTGATAATTTTAAAGTAAGAATTTAATTGAAGTGGCTTAAATTCTATTTGTCTGGCAAATACCTCATATTATTTAGAAATGAGCCATAAGCATAAAAAAGAACAAAATTGGTGGAATGAAAATAAAATAGAAATAGAATGGGTGCTATATAGCTGGGGCCTAACTCTCCTTCATAATAATAACGGTCATATATATGGGATTAATTTGCTCAATTCGTTCACTCAGGTCTGAGGGTTCTGAAAACCAACTGCAGAGTGCTATCACAAATATCAAGTCCCAGAAGCTGCTTACTAACTTCTACACAAAGATTGCTGCAGAGAGAAAATACCTAGTGTCCATTTCCAGTCTTGTTCTTTGAGAATGGGTTTGGTCAAATAGTAACTTAGTGGATATTTTTTATGAATGTAACCTGGTGTTAGAAGATCACCAAAAATTCTTATCTTATTATATTGTTTGAGGACTACCACTCACTCACTAAGCAATAAATTTAATGTTTTGAAAATATCCACAGTTAAAGCAGAAAACCTTAGATATTTTTTCCAAGTTCAACTAATAAATAAACCCTTCTTGACAATATTTCATGGTCAAGGAGAGAGTGAGGTGAAGGAGAACTTTCGGGGCTAACTATTTCTGAATTCAAATCTCAGGGTACTGGATATCAATGGAAAGCTATAATGAAATAAATTTATTTATTGATAGAAGAAACCATGAGGGCACTTGTTTTTAAACTTTCCAAAATCTTCAAACAATAATGAGTTGCAGAAAGGGTTTAGAGTAGTCACTGACTATTTATTTTTCTAGTCAATCAATTTTCCAACCTTGGGAACATCCCAAGACAGGAGACATGCAGATGATGCAAACATTGTCAGAAGATGAGATTGCAGGAAGATCTAGAAATCAGTCACTCAACCAAAGTAACTATTTTACTAGCAAGAACTATCTGAGTCAAATACTTTGAAACTCAGTAGTCTAAGGAAACAGTGCAGCATCCAGAAAGGAGCAGGAAGAAGAGGCTGGCAAATTGTGATAAGGACCTGTGATTTTTACTCTCCATATAACAACATCCATCCCCCTCCAATTTTCCATAGTGCAGGAGGCAGTGGTGAATGGAGTCTGGCTCCTGGCTCATCTTGCTGGCACCAGATTAGGACAAAAGAAAATGGACCATCAAACCCTGGGATGTGTAACCTGATCTCAAATCTCTATCTTTGATCAACTACCTGAGATAGCTGAGTGCTGACTCTAAGGGAGTCTATTGTTTGATACACCCTGGGGGATCTTAAAGACAGTAACTTTCCTTTAAGCTATATGAAAATGTTAAAGGTCTTCCTTGACAGGGAAAGTGCTGAATTAAGAAAATGCAGATTCAAAAGCTATAGAAGAAAGAAAAAGTTTAGAAGCATGGTGGAGAACGGAGTTCTAAAACAAAGCCATTCCAAAAATACAACAATTAAATGGATAGGAACTGTCTGAAACAAATATTTTGGAACCCTGAAGGCCAAAAGAATGCTGAACAACATCCAGGGAAAAGAGGGAGAAAGAGGATGATAAGTTACAGAAAAGAACAGTAAATTTCTTTTTCTGCACAGCGGCACTGGTGCCCAACCCACACTTTTGTGACAGCTTGCCATGGAGACCAAGAGTGGCTGGCTCACAGGTGACAGAAAGTGTTACTGTTAGAAAAATATGATCTTCAATAGTTAGACCTGCCAAATCCCACATTAAACAGAGAAACAAGTCTCTTTGTCTTGATGAGAAGGTGAGTTTTATAAAAAATGCATTCACAAAGAAATGGAGAAAACCTTTCTAAGATTAATTCAAAGTGAAAAAGGGGGACCCAAGTTTTATAGCCTAAAAAGACAAAGAAATGGCAAGAGTACAGAAGAAAACAGAAAATAGGGGGAAAAAAACTGCGTAATAGTCAAAGGATTCCTTAACATTGAGGAATGGTTGCCTGCTTCATTCTGGTTTGTTCAGCATGTCATGTTATCTTGAAGGCCATCCTTTCTTTAATGACCATTAGATTTTGTCTTGTCTTTTAAAGGTAAGAAAATGCTTATTTATTAGCCCATATGAAATTTCTGGCAGTGTTCCATCCTACCCTGGGTTATTATCTTGTCCTTGCAAGCAAAGCTGGGAAGGTCTCATTAATGTAACTAGGAACAGATAGTAAACTTTTGAGATAAGACCAACAGCAACTAATTCAACAAGGGCTTTTAGACTTAAAATGAATCAAGATTGCTTGAGAGAGGTGATTATAAGAAATATTTTCTAACTACAAAAGACTACACCAAGCATTTTCCAGCTAAAGGATCATATTGCACATCTTTCCAACTATATAGTTATACAGCTATAAAAATGGACATTAAAAACCCCCTTCCCCAAGACCAAGAATGGCCACAGCTGATCACTGATCACAGCTTTTGATTAGCACATTCAGGTTGCTAAGGGCATGGCTATGAGGGAAGCTATGGATTCAGCCCACCCCACATGATGCAGTATTAGAGTGGTATCCTGCCTTCAAAGTGTTGTTTCCCCAGAAAAGCCATGTCCTTTAATCCTGATTCAATATTTTATGGTGGAAAACTTTGATTAGATTGTTTCCATGGAGATTTGACCCACTCGGTTGTGATGTGACCTTTTGGTTAGATTACTTCAATGGACTCATGGTACCCCCAATTGTGGGTGTGGACTTTTGATTAAATGGAGTTGTGACTGTGCCCATTCAAGGTGAGTCTTAATTAGTTTACTAGAGTCCTCTAAAAGGGAAGACCTTTTGGAGAAAACACAGTTGCTTCAGAGCCAACCGAGACATAAGCATTTGGAGATGCTTGGAGTGCTGACAGAAAGAGCTGCCACCTAGACAGAGATGTATGGAGATGCATAGTGCAGCGGATGTCACCATGTGCCTTCCCATGAGATATTAAAGAAGCCAGAACCCAGCTGTGTCCTACAGGAGCTAAACAAAAAACAAACAAACAAAAATTCAGCAAATGTGCTGCAATAATGGATATTCATATGGAAAAATAATGAAATGTGTCCCCGCCATACAGCATACAAAAAAAAACAACTAATAAATATAAAAGTAAGCATTAAGGAAGAATTGAAGGATAAAAACATGAGATATAGGAATTTAAATTCCAAATGGCAGAGCAAAGAACTGCATTCTCAGTAGTTACTTTAAATATAAATGCATTAAACTCTCCAGTCAAACATAAAGAGTTGCAAAATGGATAAAAAGACACGACCCAATTATACACTGTCTGCAAGAGACTCAACTTAATGAGATGGAAGTAGGTGGAAGGAGAAAGGATGGAAAAAATATAGCGTGCAAGTAGTAACCAAATGAGAGCTGGGGTAGCTATATTAGCATCAGATAAAATAGACTTCAAGTCAAGAAGAGTTTTAAGGGACAAGGATGGTTATTATATTCTATGAAAAGGCTGTTTCAAGAATATGTAACAATTATAAACCTGTATACATTTAATGGCAGAGACCAAAATATATGAAGCAAATATTGACAGAGTTGATGGCAGAAATAGATTGTTCTACGTTAACATTAAGACATTTTCATACACTACTTTCCATAATGGACATAGAATCTACTCTGAAGATCAATAAGGAAACACAAGACTAGAATGATACTCTAAATCAATTAGCCTGTCAGAAATATATAGTTCACCCAATAAAAACCAGCGTACACATTCTTCTTCAATGTGCATGGCTCATTCTACAGGATAGATACATTAGAGCACAAAACAAGTCTCAATAAATTAAAAAATATTGAATTCATGAAATGTATATTCTCTCACAATGGAATGAAACTAGCAACCATTAACAGAGGAAGAAATGGTATATTCATAATTACTTGTAAATCAAACAGCATACTACCAAGGAGTTGAAGAGGAAATCAAAGGTGGAATTAGGAAATATCTAGAGGTGGAAGAAAATTAATGCATGATATACTAAAACTTCTGGTATGCAATGATGTAATAATGAGAGGGAAATTTATAGCACTAAATGCTTATATTTAAAAAAGAAGAAAGATTTAAAACAGCAAACTCAAAACTGGAAGAACTGCAAAAGGAACAAACTAAACCAAAAACAAGCAGAAAGAAGGAAATAATAAAGATTAGATAGAGATAATGAATATAGAAAAACAAGGAGAATGAACAAACCCAAAATTGTTTTTTTTTTTGAGAGATCAAAATATGACAAAATGTTAGGTGGAATGACAAAGCTAAAGAGAAAGAATGCAAGCAACAAAAACCACAAATGAACCATGGGACATTACTATTACTATTAACCCTCTTGAAATAATGAGTATCAAGGATGCTATGAACAACTGTATGCCAACAATTTAAGTAACCAAGATAAAATGGACAAATTCTTAGGAATATGGGAACTACCTACATTGACTAAAAAAAAAAAAGAAATGAGGCTCTGAACAAACCAGTTACTAGTAAAGCTATTGAATCAGTAATCAAACATCTCACAACCAGATAACTTCACAGGGGAATTCTAAGACCTAAATTAGATTTAACTCCAATTCTGCTCAATCTTCCAATAAATTGAAGAAGTTGGTAGTACTCCCTAATCATTCTCTGAGGCCAGCATTACATCACCCTTATAACAAAGCCAGATGAAGATTCCACAAGAAACGTAGACTACCAGTCAATTTATATGATGCATATAGATGCAAAACAAATACAAAATACCTCCTTAACAAAATACCAGTAAAAGAAATCCAACAGCATATTAAAAGAATGATACAACATGATCATGAGGGACTTATCCCTGATATTAAAGGTCAGTTCACATGAGGAAATCAATTAACGTAGCACTCCACGTTAATACAATGAAGGAACAAAAACCACATGATCATCTCCATTGATGCAGAATAGGCATCTGACCAAATCCAGAATACCTTCTTGATTAAAAACACAACACTAGGAAAAGAAGGAAATGTCCTCAACTTGATAAAGGGTGTATATGAAAAACCTGCAGCTAACATCCTACTTAATAGTGAAAGACAGCAAATTTCCTTCTAACATCATGAACAAGACAATAATGTCCAGTGTCACAGTTATTATTAAGCATTGCATCAAAAGTTTTTGCAGAGCAGCTAGGCAAGATAAAGAAATAAAAGTCATCCAAATTATAAACAAAGAAAAAAACCTTCTCTATTTGCAAATGACATCATCTACATTCAGAAAATATTCTGACTCATTCTACATTCATAAAATCTTCAAAAATCCATAACAAACCTCCAAAGTAAATAAGTGAATTCAGCAAAGTGATGAGGGAGAGATCAACATCTAAAAATCATTAATTCTTATATACACAAGCAATGAAAAGTAGAAAGAAAAAATTAATTCATAGTAGCAAAAAAAATTCAAATATATAGATATAAATCTAATTAAGAACGCAAAAGTCTTATACACAAAAAAACTACAAAACATTGATAAAGGAAATTAAAGAAGACTTACGTAAATGATAGGACATTCTATATAAAATTATTGGAATAAATATTGTTAACAGTGACTCCTATCCAAAACAATTTGCAGAGACCATATAATCCCAATAAAAATTTCAACAACTTTCTTTGCAGAAATTGAAAAGCCAATCATCAAATTTATGTGGAAATGTAAGTGCCATGCATAGCGAAAGCCATCTTGAAAAAGAAGAATGAAGTTGGAGGAGTCAAAGTTTCTTATTTTTTAAATTATTACGAAGTCACAGTAATCAAATAGCATGGTATTGGCATGAGGACAGACATGTAGACTAATGGAATTGAATAGAAAGCTAAGAAATCAACCCTCACATTTATGGTCAACTGATTTTTTAAAACTCTTTTATTGCATAATATAACGTATATACAAAGCAAAGAAAGAAAAAAGCAATGGGCTACCATATCATCCTCTCAGATTTTTCTTTCTGGCTGCTCCAGAATATAGGATGTTAGAATGAACAAATTTTTTTTGTCATCACAATCAACATTTTTTTTCTTTTTTGTGAAAAATAACATATATCCAAAAAAAAAGCAACACATTTCAAAGCACAGCAACAGCGATTAGTTGTAGAACAGATTTCAGAGTTTGGAATGGGTTCCAATTCCACAACTTTAGGTTTTTACTTCTATCTTCTCTAAGATACTGGAAACTAAAAAGAATATCAATTGAATGATTCAGCTCATATTAGTATGTTAAACCCTACATTCTCTATATAACTCCACAATCACCTTTGGTGTTTCTATCCCACTCTTTCTTTTTCATGTTGGAAGGGGCTGTCAATAATACGAGGTAAGGAGATGAAGCTAGCAGATGTTCTGGAGAGGCTGGTTCTCTAGGTTCAGGACTTATCTGGTCCAGGGACCCACGTTGTAGGTTTCTGGAAAGTTACCCTAGTGTGTGGAACCATTGTAGGTTATTATATATTGCCCTAGGTGTTCTTTAGGATTGGCTGGAATGGTTTTGGTTGGGGTTTGGCAAGTTATGATAGATAGCAAGGTCTAACTGAAGCTTGTGTAAGCGTGACCCCCAGGCTAGCCTCTTGACTCTATATAACCAACTGATTTTTGACTAGGGATGAAGGCTACTTAATTGGGAAAGAAGAATTTCTCCAAGAAATGATTCAGGTAAAACTGAATCTCCCTTTGCAAAAATGAAAGCAAAAATAAAGTTGGAGTTCCCCTACCTCAAACTTTATTCAAAAATCAATTCAAATTGATCAGAGACCTAACTATAAGAGCCAGAACAATGAAATTCTTAGAAGAAAACTCAGGAAAGTTCTCCAAGACCTGATGTTTGCAATGGTTTCTTATGCTTTACATCTAAAGCACAAGCAACAAAAGAAAAAATAGTAAAATGGGACCTCATTAAATATAAAAATTTTTTGTGCCTCGCAGGCAAAATGAGAACCTACACAGTTGGAGAAAGTGCTTGGAAAGCACATATTCAATAAAGGTTTAATATTCAGGATATATAAGAAAATCCTTCAACTTAACAACAAAAAGTCAAACAACCCAATTAAAAATAGGGAAAACACTTGAATAGACATTTCTCTAAAGAAGATATACAAATGGCTAAAAAAGAAAATGAAAAGATGCTTGAAATCACTTGCCATCTGTGAAATGCAAATCAAAAGCACAAAAAATGCATTTCATGCTCATTGGAATGGCTCCTGTTTTAAAAAAAAAGCAGAACATAGCAAATATTGGAGAGGATGCACAGAATTAGGAAGACTTGTTCATTACTAGCAGCAATGTAAAATGGTGTAGCCACTGGGGAAGAGAGTTTTTTCATGTCCTCAGAAAGCTAGGAATTGAACTACCATATAACCAAGCTCCTATTACTGGTATATGCCCCCAAACAATTGAAAACAAGGACTGGAACAGATATTTACACAAATTTTCATAGAAGCATTCCTCACAGCTGTACAAATAAGGAGGCAAGCCAAATGTCCATCAACCAGTGAATGGATAAATAAAATGTGGAGTATACATACAATGGAATATTATGCAGCTGTAAAAAAGGAATCATGTTCTGATACATGTTGCAACATGGACAAAACTTGAAGTCAACCTGTTGAGTGAAAGAGGCCAAACACAAAAGGAAAATGTTCCAGATGGAGCAAGTAAGCCTCTATGTACATAATGGGGTGCATGCATGTCAGTGGCAATCTGTCAGGAGGATATCTGAAAGACTGAGATGGGGAATGTGTCTCAGCTTCCTCTCCTAGTGTTTGACCTGAGGGCAGAGAATCTTTGACTTGAAGTAATTACAGTAAGCAAATCCAATGAGTCAGAAACTAGAAAATAGCTTACTGGGCTCAGGTAAGGATATGGAATAGTTTGTAAAGGTTTAAATTATGCAGGGTTCTTTATCTGAACTGATGGAACTATTTTGGCAATGGATTGTGGTAATGGTGGCACATCATTGTTAATGTAATTGACAGCACTAAAATATAGATGGAAATGTGATTACAGGGGAGAAATGTTAGATTGTATATGATAACAGAATAAGTACTCTAAAAAAATCCACAGAACTACACTAATAAACAGTGAACCCTAAGTTAAAATATGGACTATTGTTAATAAGCATACTTATAAAAATGTGCTATCATTAATTGCAAAATATGTTCCACACCTTTGTAAGGATTTATACCTAGGGTAGTATATGGTAATCCTGTATATTATGCATGTTTGTTCTGTAAACCTACAGCTTCTCTAACAAAGAAAACAAAAAGCATAGAACAAGTTCTCCATTCCCTTTTTCACCCCTTCCTTATTCCTTTCACAACTCTGGGCATAGCAACCTGTACCTACAATGTGTCTCTGGCCCTATTCCAGAGGGAGCAGAATAGCCCTGTGTGCATGCTTGGGTGCATGCATGTCAATGTCAATCAATCAGGGAGCAGCTGACAGACTGAATTGGGGAATGTGTCTCAGTTTGCCCTCCTAGAGTTTAACCTGAAGGCAGAGAATCTGCTGTCAGACTGTTGGAACAGTGTGAGAAATAGTTAAATTGAAAAGGCCTGAGTCAAAGAACTAACAGCAATAAGTCACTGGAGAGAGCATTTGAGGACAATGGAAGGAATTATTTTCCAAGGGGAGAAAAAGGGCATTCAATCAAACTCCTGTGGACTGTAATCTGGGAAATCCTGGGGTCTGTGGAGCACAGGCCTAGATAAGAGGCAGGTTTTCTAACTCCTGTTCCAAGCAGGCTTTGATAAGACAGCTGCGCTCTCAATGTTCCTTGAGCTGATCTGCTTGACAGGAGGGCTAAGCTCTGAAGGAGAATACCAGCCAAAACAGAGGCAATTTTCAAAGAGAGAGAAGAGTACCTTTGCCTTTGTTTGTTTGATTGATTACCTCCTGACATTCAAAAAAATTTTGATCATATCACTAGCTTGATAAAATCTGAGGAACAACAGGGGATCAAATCCAAGGATTAACACTTTACAATATTATAATGTACAGTGTGCAATGAAAGATTACATGAAAAAGAAATAGGAAATGATGGTCCATCCTTAGGAACAAGACAAACATCCAGAATCCAAAAATAGAGAGGATCAGACTGTTTAGGATGTGGACATATTGGAACACATTATTTTGGGTGCAGCCACTGTGGGAGACAGTTTGATGGTTTCTTAAAAAGTTAGAATTACCATATAGAATTACCATATGGACTGGCAGTCCCATTCTAGGTATACATTCACAGATTTTAAAGCAAGTACTAAAAAATATATTTGTAAACCACTGTTCATAGTGACATTATTTACAATTATCAAAAAGTGGAAGCAATCCAAGTGTCCATTAACTGATAAAAAGATAAATAAAAAGTTGTATATGCATACAATGAAATATTATTCAGCTTTAAGAAAGAATGAAGTTCT
Organism: Tamandua tetradactyla; assembly: GCF_023851605.1. Taxonomy (NCBI): domain Eukaryota; kingdom Metazoa; phylum Chordata; class Mammalia; order Pilosa; family Myrmecophagidae; genus Tamandua; species Tamandua tetradactyla. The sequence goes on from NC_135350.1 coordinate 25,117,492, forward strand.
GATGGATGCAGTAACATGGATGAACTTTGAAGACATCATCTTGAGAGAAATAAGCCACACAAAAGGAGATTTATCATATAACCTCACTAATGACATAATTTGAATAAGAAAATCCACAGAGTAGGATCTAGAATACAGGGGCAGGTGGATGTATGGAGGGAGGAGATAATGAGTACTGTGCAGGGTGATTTAAGTTTGCCAATTAAATACCCCATGAGAGACCATGATTCAGAACTGCTTTTACCAAAAGAGATGGGGGATGGAGCACCCATTCTGCTGGAGCAGATAATACCAGAAGTGGCCCCCTGATCAATATAGAGGCACAGCTCCCTTGGCAAATCAGTTGTTGAAATTTACTCCTGAAAGCTCAGCTTAGAGTGTTTCTCAAATCTCTGAAAGATTCTGTGAGCTACATATATCCATCAGTAAAATCCTTTTGGGTAAACGAGCTTGGTGACTCTGGACCTAAGCATTGATAAAATTGCTATAGGAGAGAGTTTAGGATATCAGGAAAAAAAATTCAGGTCCCTGAGAGACAGTAATTATTCCAAGACACCTATAAATAAAGGATACTTAAAAATAGACTAAAGAAATACACATGGTTTAAAATGCAAGAGGAGAACAAAGATTACTGTCATCTTCAAAGATATCTTACAAGATGGAACTAGTGTCACCAAGGACAAGTGTTGCATAAAAATAAGATGAGGGCAAAAGAGTATTTGATGAGTTTTGCAACCTGGAGATATTGGTGACCATATCTTGGAGTTTTCAGGTTGCATTTTAATGGACTCATTTAAAAAGTATTGTTTTTCTCCTGCTAGATTTACTTTTGTCTTGAGTAGTACAAAATGTTGCTGAGATTGCTACAATAGCCTAGAAAATGTGTTCAACAAATATTACATCAGATATAGTGTACACTTTAAGATTTTCTACCATTTTTCCTCATAGCCTTATAACTCAAAGGCCACTGAGAAATATTCAATGAATACCTATATATGTAAAGCACATTTCACATCTCAGGAATAAATGGATTTGTGACAAGGTTCCTGCTTTTAAAGTCGGGGAGCCAGAAATGCCTAATGGACAAAAGAAAAAGTAGATACACGGTTATCTGTGGAACTATGAGTAAGTCAGTTGGTAGAGAAATATGAGACATGACTGTCAGGGAGAGTCACCAGGAATTTGTTCTTCCCCACACATAAGAGCCATTGAAGGTGTGGCATATGTGTCAAACCAGGAAGTTAATATAACAGTAGTGGTAGATAAATTGAGGCTAGAGAAGGAGATCAACTAGGAGACCAGTTGGAGAGAAGATAGAGGTTATACCAGAAGGGACGGATGCAAAACAACCATCTGGTAAGAATCAGGATTTGTGTCTGTCATGTGAGAAGGGTTGAAGATGACCATAGCTCTGCAGGTAAAGGAAAGAGAAAGAAAATAAATCCATGGACACATGCAGAACATCAAATAAAATGGTTTTTAGAAAAAAAAGCATGTGGATCATGTCTTAATAAATGGATTTTTAAAAATTCTAAACATTTCCAAACATTTAAATTCAACCTCGTTAAAAATTCTGCACACATTCAATATCAGTTCCCCATCCTCTATCATCATTTTATCTTCTGGTAACCTATATTCTAAATAATAACTCCATGAGTTTACTCATGATATTTAGTTCATATTACTGGGATTATACCATATTTATCTTTTCATATCTGCCTTATTTCACTCAGCATAGTGTACTCCAGGTTCATTTATGTTGCTGCATGCATCAAGACTTCATTCCTTCTGATAGCTGAATAATATTCCATTGTATGTATACATACTACATTCTCTTTATCCATTCTTCAGTTGATGGCCACTTAGGTTGTTTCCGACTTCTGGCAATTGTCAATAATATGGCTATGAATATTAGTACACAAATGTCTGTTCACTTCTTTGCTTTCAGTTCTTCTGGATAAATACCCAGTAGTGGGATTGCCAGATTAGTTGACAGTTTTATATTTCACCGCCTGAGGAAACACCAAACTGTCTTCCATAGTATCTGTAGGACCTTATATTCTGACCAGGAGTGATCGTTTTCCCATTTCTCCACAACTTTTTCCACATTTGTAGTTTTCTGTTGGTTTAATAGTGGCCATTCTGGTAGGTATGAAATGATTTCTCATCATGATTTTGATTTGCATTTCCCTAATAGCTAGTGAAGTTGAGCTTCTATTCATATGCTTTTTAGCCATTTATATTTCCTTTTTGAAAAAATGTCTTTTGCACATTTTTAAATTGGGTTGTTTCTCTTTTTATTGTTGTGTTGTATGATTTTTTAATATAGTTTACATCATGTATGTGTGTGTTTATATATATACATATCCATATGCCAGCACCATGTTGTTTTGATGACTGTCAAAAAGCTTTATAATATTCTTTAAATTCAGGAAGTGTGAGTCCTCCAACTTCATTCTTCTTTTCCAAGATAATTTTGGCTATCTGAGGTCCTTCACCCTTCTGAAAATATTTGATAATTGTTTTTCCCATTTCTGCAAGGTCAGATGCTATAATTTTAATTGCAATTGCACTGAATATGTAGATCAAGTTAAGTAGAATTGATATCTTAATGACTTTAGCTATCCAATCCATGAACATGAAATATCCTTTCATTTGTTTAGGACTCCTTGATTTCTTTTAGCAATATTTTGTAGTGCTATGAGTATAGGACTTTAAGTCCTTGGTTAAGTTTATTCCTAGATATTTGATTCTTTTAGTTGCTATTGTAGATGGAATTTTTTCTTGATGTCTTCCTTGGATAACTCATTACTAGTGTATGGAGACACTACTGATTTTTCCTTCTTGGTATTCTGTCCTGCTACTCTGATGCATTTGTTTATTAACTCAAGCAGTTTTGTTGTAGATTTTTTAAGACCTTCTAACTATAGGATCATGTCATCTGCAAATAGTAAAAGTTTTATTTCCTCTTTCTGATTTGGATGCCTTTTATTTCTTTTTCATGTCTAATTGCCTTGGCTAGAACTTCTAGCACAATGTTGAATAACAGTGGTGACAAGGAATACCCTGGTCCGTGTCCAATCTTAAAGGGACAGCTTTAGGGCTATTACCATTGAGCATGATTTGAGCTGTGGGTGTATCATGTTAAGTAAGTTTCCTTTAATTCCTATCTTTTCAAGGGTTTTTATGGAGAAAAGATGTTGGATTTTGTCAAGTGCCTTTTCCACATCAACTGAGATGATAATGTGTTTTTTCCCTTTTGATTTATTAATTTGGTGCATTATATTAATTGATTTTCTTGTGTTGAACCACTTTTACATACTTGGAATAAAGCCCACTGATGGTGCATAATTCTTTAATGTGCTGCTCTATTTGATGTGCATGTATTTTGTTGAGGATTTTACATGTATATGTATGAGAGAGGATTGTTGGGAATTTGTGGGGGGTTTTTTGTGTGTGACATTTTCAGGCTTTGGTATTAAGAAGATGCTAGCTTCATAAGATGAGTTAGGTAGAATTCCATCTTCTTAAACATTTTTTAAAAGAGTTTGAGCTGGATTTATGTTAATTTTTTAAGAATGATTGGTAGAATTTACATGAAGCCATCTGATTCCAGGCTTTTCTTAGTAAGGAGTTTTTTTTATTAATTAAAGAAAAAAAAGAAATTAACCCAACATTTAGAAATCATTCCATTCTACATATGCAATCAGTAATTCTTAACATCATCACATAGATGCTTGATCATCGTTTCTTAGTACATTTGCATTGATTTAGAAGAACTAGCAAAACAACAGAAAAAGATATAGAATGTTAACATAGAGAAAAAATAAAAATAATAATAATAGTACAAAAAAAAGACAAATAAACAAACAGACAGACAAAAAAAAAACCTATAGCTCAGATGCAGCTTCATTCAGTGTTTTAACATGATTACTTTACAATTAGGTATCATTATACTGTCCATTTTTGAGTTTTTGTATCTAGTCCTGTTGCACAGTCTGTATCCCTTCAGCTCCAATTACCCATTATCTTACCCTGTTTCTAACTCCTGCTGGACTCTGTTACCAATGACATATTCCAAGTTTATTCTCGAATGTCGATTCACATCATTGGGATCATACAGTATTTGTCTTTTAGTTTTTGGCTAGACTCACTCAGCATAATGTTCTCTAGGTCCATCCATGTTATTACATACCTCATAAGTTTATTCTGTCTTAAAGCTGCATAACATTCCATCGTATGCATATACCACAGTTTGTTTAGCCACTCCTCTGTTGATGGACATTTTGGCTGTTTCCATCTCTTTGCAATTGTAAATAACGCTGCTATAAACATTGGTGTGCAAATGAAGGTTGTGTCTTTGCCCTTAAGTCCTTTGAGCAGATACCCAGCAATGGTATTGCTGGGTCATATGGCAAGTCTATATTCACCTTTTTGAGGAGCCGCCAAACTGCCTTCCACAGTGGTTGCACCATTTGACATTCCCACCAACAGTGGATAAGTGTGCCTCTTTCTCCACATCCTCTCCAGCACTTGTCATTTTCTGTTTTGTTGATAATGGCCATTCTGGTGGGTGTGAGATGATATCTCATTGTGGTTTTGATTTGCATTTCTCTAATGGCCAGGGACATTGAGCATCTCTTCATGTGCCTTTTGACCATTTGTATTTCCTCTTCTGAGAGGTGTCTGTTAAAGTCTTTTTCCCATTTTATAATTGGGTTGGCTGTCTTTTTGTTGTTGAGTTGAACAATCTCTTTATAAATTCTGGATACTAGACGTTTATCTGATATGTCATTTCCAAATATTGTCTCCCATTGTGTAGGCTGTCTTTCTACTTCTTTGATGAAGTTCTTTGATGCACAAAAGTGTTTAATTTTGAGGAGTTCCCATTTATTTATTTCCTTCTTCAGTGCTCTTGCTTTAGGTTTAGGTCCATAAAACCGCCTCCAATTGTAAGTTTCATAAGATATCTCCCTATATTTTCCTCTAAATGTTTTTTGGTCTTAGAACTAATGTTTAGATCTTTCATCCATTTTGAGTTAACTTTTGTATAAGGTGTGAGATATGGGTCTTCTTTCAATCTTTTGCATATGGATATCCAGTTCTCTAGGCACCATTTATTGAAGAGACTGTTCTGTCCCAGGTGAGTTGGCTTGACTGCCTTATCAAAGATCAAATGTCCATAGATGAGAGGGTCTATATCTGAGCACTCTATTCGATTCCATTGGTCGATATATCTATCTTTATGCCAATACCATGCTGTTTTGACCACTGTGACTTCATAATGTGCCTTAAAGTCAGGCAGCACAAGACCTCCAGCTTCATTTTTTTTCCTCAAGATGTTTTTAGCAATTTGGGGCATCCTGCCCTTCCAGATAAATTTGCTTATTGGTTTTTCTATTTCTTAAAAATAAGTTGTTGGGATTTTGATTGGTATTGCATTGAATCTGTAAATCAATTTAGGTAGGATTGACATCTTAACTATATTTAGTCTTCAAATCCATGAACATTGTATGCCCTTCCATCTGTTTAGGTCTTCTGTGATTTATTTTAGCCGTTTTTTGTAGTTTTCTTTATATAGGTTTTTTGTCTCTTTAGTTAAATTTATTCCTAGGTATTTTATTCTTTTAGTTGCCATTGTAAATGGGATTCATTTCTTGATTTCCCCCTAGGCTTGTTCATTACTAGCTACAGATTTTTGAATGTTGTAACCTGCCTCTTTGCTGTACTCATTTATTAGCTCTAGTAGTTTTGTTGTGGATTTTTCTGGGTTTTCGACGTATAGTATCATATCGTCTGCAAACGGTGATAGTTTTACTTCTTCCTTTCCAATTTTCATGCCTTGTATTTCTTTTCTTGTCCAATTGCTCTGGCTAGAACCTCCAACACAATGTTGAATACTAGTGGTGATAATGGACATCCTTGTCTTGTTCCTGATCTTAGGGGGAAAGTTTTCAATTTTTCCCCATTGAGGATGATATTAGCTGTGGGTTTTTCATATATTCCCTCTATCATTTTAAGGAAGTTCCCTTGTATTCCTGTCTTTTGAAGTGTTTTCTACAGGAAAGGATGTTGAATCTTGTCAAATGCCTTCTCTGCATCAATTGAGATGATCATGTGATTTTTCTGCTTTGATTTGTTGATATGGTGTATTACACTAATTGATTTTCTTATGTTGAACCATCCTTGCATACCTGGGATGAATCCTACTTGGTCATGATGTATAATTCTTTTAATGTGTTGTTGGATATGATTTGCTATAATTTTATTGAGGATTTTTGCATCTATATTCATTAGAAAGATTGGTCTGTAGTTTTCTTTTTTTGTAATATCTTTGCCTGGTTTTGGTATGAGGGTGATGTTGGATTCATGGAATGAATTAGGTAGTTTTCCCTCCACTTCGATTTTTTTGAAGAGTTTGAGGAGAGTTGGTACTAATTCTTTCTGGAATGTTTGATAGAATTCACATGTGAAGCCGTCTGGTCCTGGACTTTTCTTTTTAGGAAGCGTTTGAATGACTAATTCAATTTCTTTACTTATGATTGGTTTGTTGAGGTCATCTATTTCTTCTTGAGTCAAAGTTGGTTGTTCATGTCTTTCCAGGAACCCGTCCATTTCATCTACATTGTTGTATTTATTAGCGTAAAGTTGTTCATAGTATCCTGTTATTACCTCCTTTATTTCTGTGAAGTCAGTAGTTATGTCTCCTCTTCCATTTCTGATCTTATTTATTTGCATCCTCTCTCTTCTTCTTTTTGTCAATCTTCCTAAGGGCCCATCAGTCTTATTGATTTTCTCATAGAACCAACTTCTGGTCTTATTGATTTTCTCTATTGTTTTCATGTTCTCAATTTCATTTATTTCTGCTCTAATCTTTGTTATTTCTTTCCTTTTGCTTGCTTTGGGATTAGTTTGTTGTTCTTTCTCCAGTTCTTCCAAGTGGACAGTTAATTCCTGCATTTTTGCCTTTTCTTCTTTTCTGATATAGGCATTTAGGGCATTAAATTTCCCTCTTATCACTGCCTTTGCTGCATCCCATAAGTTTTGATATGTTGTGTTTTCATTTTCATTCACCTCGAGGTATTTGCTAATTTCTCTTGCAATGTCTTCTTTGACCGACTCATTGTTTAAGAGTGTGTTGTTGAGCCTCCATGTATTTGTGAATTTTCTGGCACTTGGCCTATTATTGATTTCCAACTTCATTCCTTTATGATCCGAGAAAGTGCTGTGTATGATTTCAATCTTTTTAAATTCGTTAAGACTTGCTTTGTGACCCAGCGTATGGTCTATCTTTGAGAATGATCCATGAGCACTTGAGAAAAAGGTGTATCCTGCTGTTGTGGGATGTAATGTCTTATAAATGTCTGTTAAGTTTAGCTCATTTATAGTAATATTCAGATTCTCTATTTCTTTATTGATCCTCTGTGTAGATGTTCTGTCCATTGATGAGAGTGGTGAATTGAAGTCTCCAACTATTATGGTATATGTGTCTATTTCCCTTTTCAGTGTTTGCAGTGTATTCCTCACGTATTTTGGGGCATTCTGGTTCGGTGCATAAATATTTATGATTGTTATGTCTTCTTGTTTAATTGTTCCTTTTATTAGTAGATAGTGTCCTTCTTTGTCTCTTTTAACTGTTTTACATTTGAAGTCTAATTTGTTGGATATTAGTATAGCTACTCCTGCTCTTTTCTGGTTGTTATTTGCATGAAATATCTTTTCACAACCTTTCACTTTCAACCTATGTTTATCTTTGGGTCTAAGATGTGTTTCCTGTAGACAGCATATAGAAGGATCCTGTTTTTTAATCCATTCTGCCAGTCTATGTCTTTTGATTGGGGCATTCAGTCCATTGACATTTAGTGTTATTACTGTTTGGATAATATTTTCCTCCAAGATTTTGCCTTTTGTATTATATATATCATATCTGACTTTCCTTCTTTCTACACTCTTCTCCGTACCTCTCTCTTTTGTGTTTTCGTATCTGACTCTAGTGCTCCCTTTAGTATTTCTTGCAGAGCCAGTCTCTTGGTCACAAATTCTCTCAGTGACTTTTTGTCTGAGAATGTTTTAATTTCTCCCTCATTTTTGAAGGACAATTTTGCTGGATATAGGAGTCTTGGCTGGCAGTTTTTCTCTTTTAGTAATTTAAATATATCATCCCACTGTCTTCTAGCTTCCATGGTTTCTGCTGAGAAATCTACACATAGTCTTATTGGGTTTCCCTTGTATGTGATGGATTGTTTTTCTCTTGCTGCTTTCAAGATCCTCTTTCTCTTTGACCTCTGACATTCTAACTAGTAAGTGTCTTTGAGAATGCATATTTGGGTCTGTTCTCTTTGTGGTGTGCTGCACTTCTTGGATGTGTAATTTTAGGTCTTTCATAAGAGTTGGGAAATTTTCAGTGATGATTTCTTCCATTAGTTTTTCTCCTCCTTTTCCCTTCTCTTCTCCTTCTGGGACACCCACAACACGTATATTTGTGCAGTTCATATTGTCCTTGAGTTCCCTGATCCCGTGTTCAAATTTTTCCATTCTTTTCAGGAGAGTTTCTGTTTCTTTTTGGAATTCAGATGTTCCATCCTCCAAATCACTAATTCTATCTTCTGTCTCTTTAAATCTATCATTGTAGGTTTCCATTTTTTTTCCATCTTTTCTGCTTTGTTTTTTCAGTTTTTCTATTTCTTCTTTTTGTTCAATGCATGTCCTCTTCATGTCCTCCCTCAATTTATCGATTTCATTTTTGAAGAGGTTTTCCATTTCTGTTCATATATTCAGCATTAGTTTTCTCAGCTCCTGTATCTCCTTTGAACTATTGATTTGCTCCTTTGACTGGGCCATATTTTCAATTTTCTGAGCGTGATCCATTATCTTCTGCTGGCATCTGGGCATTTAGTCCGATTTCCTTGGGTGTTGGACCCAACAGGTTGAAAGATTTTTCTGTGAAATCTCTGGGTTCTGTTTTTCTTATCCTGTCCAGTAGGTGGCACTCGTGGCACACCTTTGTCTGTGGGTCCCACCAGTAAAAGGTGCTGTGGGTCCTTTAACTTTGGAAAACTCTCACTGTGGGGGAGGTTCGCTAGCCGAAGTGACTTGGAAGAGTGCCAGCCGACCTGGAGATCCGAATGCGGGGAGGATCGCCAGCCACTGCAGCCTGGGAGAGCACATGTCCAAATCTCCTAGTTGGCCCGGGGCACCAAGCGTGGCGGGAGGGCACCAGCCGGACCAGGAAGTCATGTTTCTGGAAGGGACCCCAGTCACCGTTCTCCGCAGCCTGGGGATCTCCGATCCAATTCTCCCAGTTGGTCCGGGGGGCCACGCTTGGGGGGTCGCCAGCTGCTGCAGCTTGAGGGGACCGCCTGTCCACTTCTCCCGGCTGGCCCGGGAAGGAGGAAAGGAGGGACTCTGGCTGCTTGTCGCCCCGGCCCGTGGAAGCCCGCGCCCCTCGGCGATCTCACCGGAGCAGATTCTCCCAGCCAGTCAGCCATTCCAGGATGGGGTACGCTGTCTTTTTGGTCTCTGTCGTGGCTCCGGGAGCTGTTCTGTATAGTTTCTACTCCCCTTTTAGCTGTTCTCAGTAGGGAGGTTTTTGATGACTGTTTCAATTGCTTTATTTGTGATTGGTTGTTCAGGTCTTCTATTTCCTCTTGAGTCAATACAATTTGTCTATGTGGTTCTAGGAAATTGTCCATTTCATCTGCATTGTCTAATTTGTTGGCACACAGTTGTTCATGGTGTCCTCTTAAGATATCTTTTATTTCTATGGGGTCAAGAGTCATCTAGCTAATGGTTTGTCAACCTTATTGATACTTTCAAAGAACCAACTTTTGATTTTATGATTCTCTATTTCATTTATTTATACTCTAATCTTTGTTTACCCTTTTCTTCCTCCTTGGGGACACCCATTGCATATATGTTTATTTGCTTCATGTTGTCAATCATTTCCTTCATACCTTGATAACATGTGTCCATTCTTTTCTCAATCTGTTCCTTTGTCTGTTTAAATTAAGATGTTCTGTCACTTAGCTTGCCAATCCTTTCTTCTGCCTTTTCACATCTGTTGTTGTTTGCTCTAGTGTATTTTTTAACATGAAATTTTATTGAGATGTATTTACACACCAAATAATCAATGCAAAGTATACAGTGTCTCACAATATCATCTAGTTGTGCAATCATCATCACAATCAATTTTAGAAACTTTTCATTACTCCAAAAAAGAAAAAAAAACAAATAAACACAAAAAGAAAAATCCAAACACCCTGTATTCCTTATCCCCCCACCCCTTATTGATCCCTAGCATTGTTGTGGTACATTTATTACTATTGATAAGAGAATATTAAAATATTGCTGTTTTCTGTAGCCTGTAATTTGCAATAGGTACTTTTTTTTAACATCTTTGATTACTTGCTCCAAATTCTGTAACTCCACTGACTTTTTAACTCTAGAAAAACAAAGGAATAGAGAAGGAGATGCAGCACCTACTCCTCTCCACCAAACAGTGATTAGACAGGCAGAAATTCTCTTAACCAACTATTCTGGCTCTGGAGACTAAGGGAATTCTTTCTGTACAGCGTCCAAGGAAGTGCAAGACGAAGAGTTGAGAAACTGTGCTCAAAGTCAGTGATTAATTTCATCCATAGCTCCTGGCAGCCATCACCTACACTTGAGGAAAAAAGCAGCAGGCAATCCAATCCTTGCCTGGGGGCTGTTTCAGACAGGGATTACAAGAGAAGTTATCTGCTCCAAGTACAGAGGGAGATCCAGACAGATAGTGATCAGCAAAATATGTAAATGGGATTCCACTGTTCCAGTCCATCCTGGTCAGATACTGCTTGGCACCATTGTTGTGACCATGTCAGGGACAACAATGGCAAAGGGACATATTCTAGCTTTCTGGTTGCCAGAATGCAATATACCAGAAACAGAATGGCTTTTAAAAAGGGGAATTTAATAAGTTGCTAGTTTACAGTTCTAAGGCCAAGAAAATGTCCCAATTAAAACAAATCTATTGAAATTTCCAACCTAAAGCATCCAGGGAAAGATACCTAGGTTAAAGAAGGCCGATGATGTTCAGGGTTTCTCTCTTGGCTGGAAGGGCACATGGCAAAGACTGCCAGCTTTCTCTTCTAGCTTCTTGCTTCAAGAAGCTCCCCAGGAGGCATTTTCTTTCTTCATCTCCAAGTCATTGGCTGGTGGACTCTGTGCTTTGTGGTTCTGCAGTATTTTATCATCCTTCTCTGAACTCTCAGACTCTCCAAAGGTTGCTGGTTGGTGGACTCTGTGCTTCATGGTTCTGCAGTGTTCTGAAGCTTTCTCCAAAATGCTTCTTCTTTTATAGGATTCCAGTAAACTAATCAAGACCCACCTGGAATAGAAGGAGACACATCTCCACTTAATCAAGTTTAATACCCACACTTCATTGAGTCACATCTCCATGGAGATAAGCTAATTAATGTTCCCAACATACAGTACTGAACAGGGATTAGAAGAAACCATTGCTCTCACAAAATTGATTAGGATTAAAACATGTCCTTTCTAGGGTACATAAATCATTTCAAACCAGCATATTCAACCCTCTGGACCCTAAAAAATATGTTTTCCCATATGCATAGTACATTCATTCCATAACAATGTCAGAGAACTTCAAAGCATTTCAGTAACAATCAAATGTGATACAAGGTTAAAATCAGTACAAGGTCTCCTCAAAGTCTGTCTCAGGCATCATCTGTTCTAAGGTAAAACTTTCCTCTGGCTCTGGACTTATGAGACTCAAACAAGTTATTTACTACCAACATACAAAGGAAGAATAGTCATAAGATACACATACCCATTTCCATAGGGAGAAATTTGAAGGAACACAGGAGTCACTGGACCCAAACAATCTTGGAAACCTGCAGAGCAAACTCCACTAAATTTCAAAGTCTGAGAGGCATTTATCTTTGGGGCTAGAGAAAGTGGCCGTCCCACCCTTTCAAAGGGCCTACACAGAGGCCTGATTCTCTTTAATGAAAACTTGGAGGACATTGGGGAGACTACCTTTTTCCTGGCTTCACCCTCTCTAAGGATTAGGGCTGTACCTGGCTGTATGCCATCTCTGAGGCACACACTTAACCTTTCCATGTGGTGGCAGCCAGGCTCTCCCCAAAACCCAAGGTGTGCTCCACCCTCTCCAAGGCCTTAGATGCATGACTCTTCCACTGCAAGGAAGTAGAAGGCCCACCCTCTGCATTTGGGATAAATTTACCCACTCCACGTACTTGGGTGGGTCCATTCTCCTGGCCCAAGGCTTCCTAACTTCAGATCCCAGCCTCCATGGTTTTGCCTCTGAAGCTATTTTTTCTCCAATGTATCCCTTCTCCATCTCTTTCAGTCCTGGTTGGCAGTAGTTCTCTTTGTACAGATTTCACAGCACTCTCATTGACTATCTATGCAGTAGCCTTGGATCATGCCCATAAACCATAAGGAGTTTCCACAAATCCTTCTTGGATAACTCAATGTCCAAACCTGGCTTTCTCTGAAATGGCTGACTGGTTCAATATTTGGCCAAATCCTCACATGGGGCACCACTCTCTGGTGTCTCCCTTCATGGAAGCCCAGAATTTGCCAGAACAACAATTTTGTTTTCTGTGTACCCAAGAGTTCAGGTCTCAGCTTATTGCTTTCCTGCTGCATTTCACCATAAGCTGTGGGGGAAAACCAGGCTGCACTTTCCACATTTAATTGGAGAGCTGTTCTGCTAAATATCCAAGTTCATGGCTTTTAAAATATGCCTTCCAACCAAAGACACTAGACAATTTTGTCAGATTTTCTGTCATTTTAAAACAAGTGTCACTTTCCTTCCAGTCTATAATAACTCATGCCTGATTTCTGTCTAAGGCCTTCTCTGAAGTGTCTTTAGAGTCCACATTTCTGCCAACAGTATCTTCAAAGCATTTTAGGTCTTCTCTATCAAACTCCTCACAACTTCTCCAAAATCTTCCACTTACCCATTTAAAAAACTGTTCCAACATGTTTAGCATTTTTTTCCTCTTGTATTTGATTATTTTTTACCCTTGTTCATGTGATTTTTTTATTAATTAAAAAAAATTAACTAACACAACATTTAGAAATCATTCCATTCTACATATACAATCAGTAATTCTTAATATAATTACATAGATGCATATTCATCATTTCTTAGTACATTTGCATCGATTTAGAAAAAGAAATAGAAAGACAACAGAAAAAGAAATAAAACGATAATAGAGAGAAAAAATTTTAAAAAAATAAAAATAAATAAAAAAAACTATACCTCAGATGCAGCTTCATTCAGTGTTTTAACATAATTACAATACAATTAGGTAGTATTGTGCTGTCCATTTCTGAGTTTTTGTATCCAGTCCTGTTGCACAGTCTGTATCCCTTCAGTTCCAATTACCCATTATCTTACCCTATTTCTATCTCCTGATGGTCTCTGTTACCAATGACAAATTCCAAGTTTGTTCACTAATGTCGGTTCATATCAGTGGGACGATACAGTATTTATCCTTCAGTTTTTGGCTAGTCTCACTCAACATAATGTTCTCTAGGTCCATCCATGTTATTACATACCTCATAAGTTTATTCTGTCTTAAAGCTGCATAATATTTCATTGTATGTGTATACCACAGTTTGTTTAGCCACTCCTCTGTTGATGGACATTTTGGCTGTTTCCATCTCTTTGCAATTGTAAATAATGCTGTTATAAACATTGGTGTGCAAATGTCCATTTGTGTCTTTGCCCTTAAGTCCTCTGAGTAGATACCTAGCAATGGTATTGCTGGGTTGTATGGCAATTATATATTCAGCTTTTTGAGGAACCACCAAACTGCCTTCCACAGTGGTTGCACCCTTTGACATTCCCACCAACAGTGGATAAGTGTGCCTCTTTCTCCACATCCTCTCCAGCACTTGTCATTTTCTGTTTTGTTGATAATGGCCATTCTGGTGGGTGTGAGATGATATCTCATTGTGGTTTTGATTTGCATTTCTCTAATGGCCAGGGACATTGAGCATCTCTTCATGTGCCCTTTGGCCATTTGTATTTTCTCTTCTGAGAGGTGTCTGTTCAAGTCTTTTTCCCATTTTGTAATTGGGTTGGCTGTCTTTCTGTTGTTGAGTTGAACAATCTCTTTATAAATTCTGGATACTAGATCTTTATCTGATATGTCATTTCCAAATATTGTCGCCCATTGTGTAGGCTGTCTTTCTACTTTCTTGATGAAGTTCTTTGATGCACAAAAGTGTTTAATTTTGAGGAGCTCCTATTTATTTATTTATTTCTTCAGTGCTCTTGCTTTAGGTGTAAGGTCCATAAAACTGCCTCCAGACTCTGCTGCACTGAGATCCCTGAGCGGCGTGCGATCCCCCCAGCAGCGGCAGCTGGCAGCCGGAGCACCTCCCTCCCTCCTCCCCTGGCTGGCTGAGAGTCTCGGAGAGGCGGCGGCCGGCGCCCCTCTTTTGCGGGCAGCTTCCTGGACCGGCTACGTGTCTCGGATCAGAGGGCTACCGAAGCCGCGGTGGCTGGCAACCAGCGCCCCTCCCCCGCAGGTGGTTTCCTGGTCTGGTGGCGAGTTCCCCAGGCCGCGGTGGCCAGCAACTGGCACCCCTCCAGGGAGAGGAGGGAATTTCCGACAGTGGCAAGGACTGGGTCCAACCAAACACCACTAGGGGAATTAATAATAGGAACCACAGGGTCCCCTCAAGCCATGGCGGCTGATGCCCTCAATACGCGCGGCCCCCCGGACCAACTGAGAGAATTGGATTGGAAATCCCCAGGCCGCGGGGAACGGTGATCGGGGGGATCCCTTCCAAACAAGTGAGACAAACGGGTGCCACAAGCACCACCTACTGGGCAGGATAAGAAAAACAGAACCCAGAGATTTCACAGAAAAATCATACAATCTGTTGGGTCCGACACCCAGGGAAATCTGACTAAATGCCCAGACGCCAGCAGAAGATAATGGTCCATGCTCTGAAGATTGAGAATATGGCCCAGTCAAAGGAACAAACCAATAGTTCAAATGAGATACAGGAGCTGAGACAACTAATGCTGAATATACGAACAGAAATGGAAAACCTCTTCAAAAACGAAATCGATAAATTGAGGGAGGACATGAAGAAGACATGGGCTGAAGAAAAAGAAGAAATAGAAAAACTTAAAAAACAATTCACAGAACTTATGGAAGTGAAGGATAAAGTAGAAAAGATGGAAAAAACAATGGATACCTACAATGATAGATTTAAAGAGACAGAAGATAGAATTAGTGATTTGGAGGATGGAACATCTGAATTCCAAAAAGAAACAGAAACTATCCAGAAAAGAATGGAAAAATTTGAACAGGGTATCAGGGAACTCAAGGACAATATGAACCGCACAAATATGCGTGTTGTGGGTGTCCCAGAAGGGGAAGAGAAGGGAAAAGGAGGAGAAAAACTAATGGAAGATATCATTGAAAATTTCCCAACGATTATGAAAGACCTAAAATTACAGATCCAAGAAGTGCAGCACACCCCAAAGAGATTAGACCCAAATATGCATTCTCAAAGACACTTACTAGTTAGAATGTCAGAAGTCAAAGAGAAAGAGAGGATCTTGAAAGCAGCAAGAGAAAAAAAATCCATCACATACAAGGGAAACCCAATAAGAATATGTGTAGATTTCTCAGCAGAAACCATGGAAGCTAGAAGACAGTGGGATGATATATTTAAATTACTAAAAGAGAAAAACTGCCAACCAAGACTCCTATATCCAGCAAAATTGTCCTTCAAAAATGAGGGAGAAATTAAAACATTCTCAGACAAAAAGTCACTGAGAGAATTTGTGACCAAGAGACCAGCTCTGCAAGAAATACTAAAGGGAGCACTAGAGTCAGATACAAAAAGACAGAAGAGAGAGGTATGAAGAAGAGTGTAGAAAGAAGGAAAATCAGATATGATATATATAATACAAAAGCCAAAATGGTAGAGGAAAATATTATCCAGACAATAATAACACTAAATGTTAATGGACTGAATTCCCCAATCAAAAAACATAGATTGGCAGAATGGATTAAAAAACAGGATCCTTCTATATGCTGTCTACAGGAAACACATCTTAGACCCAAAGATAAACATAGGTTGAAAGTGAAAGGTTGCGAAAAGATATTTCATGCAAATAACAACCAGAAAAGAGCAGGAGTAGCTATACTAATATCCAACAAATTAGACTTCAAATGTAAAACAGTTAAAAGAGACAAAGAAGGACACTATCTACTAATAAAAGGAACAATTAAACAAGAAGACATAACAATCATAAATATTTATGCACCGAACCAGAATGCCCCAAAATACGTGAGGAATACACTGCAAACACTGAAAAGGGAAATAGACACATATACCATAATAGTTGGAGACTTTAATTCACCACTCTCATCAATGGACAGAACATCTACACAGAGGATCAATAAAGAAATAGAGAATCTGAATATTACTATAAATGAGCTAAACTTAACAGACATTTATAAGACATTACATCCCACAACAGCAGGATACACCTTTTTCTCAAGTGCTCATGGATCATTCTCAAAGATAGACCATACGCTGGGTCACAAAGCAAGTCTTAACGAATTTAAAAAGATTGAAATCATACACAGCACTTTCTCGGATCATAAAGGAATGAAGTTGGAAATCAATAATAGGCCAAGTGCCAGAAAATTCACAAATACATGGAGGCTCAACAACACACTCTTAAACAATGAGTCGGTCAAAGAAGACATTGCAAGAGAAATTAGCAAATACCTCGAGGTGAATGAAAATGAAAACACAACATATCAAAACTTATGGGATGCAGCAAAGGCAGTGATAAGAGGGAAATTTAATGCCCTAAATGCCTATATCAGAAAAGAAGAAAAGGCAAAAATGCAGGAATTAACTGTCCACTTGGAAGAACTGGAGAAAGAACAGCAAACTAACCCCAAAGCAAGCAAAAGGAAAGAAATAACAAAGATTAGAGCAGAAATAAATGAAATTGAGAACATGAAAACAATAGAGAAAATCAATAAGACCAGAAGTTGGTTCTATGAGATAATCAATAGGACTGATGGGCCCTTAGGAAGATTGACAAAAAGAAGAAGAGAGAGGATGCAAACAAATAAGATCAGAAATGGAAGAGGAGACATAACTACTGACTTCACAGAAATAAAGTAGGTAATAACAGGATACTATGAACAACTTTACGCTAATAAATACAACAATGTAGATGAAATGGACGGGTTCCTGGAAAGATATGAACAACCAACTTTGACTCAATAAGACATAGATGACCTCATCAAACCAATCACAAGTAAAGAAATTGAATTAGTCATTCAAACGCTTCCTAAAAAGAAAAGTCCAGGACCAGACGGCTTCACATGTGAATTCTATCAAACATTCCAGAAAGAATTAGTACCAACTCTCCTCAAACTCTTCAAAAAAATTGAAGTGGAGGGAAAACTACCTAATTCATTCCATGAATCCAACATCACCCTCATACCAAAACCAGGCAAAGATATTACAAAAAAAGAAAACTACAGACCAATCTTTCTAATGAATATAGATGCAAAAATCCTCAATAAAATTATAGCAAATCATATCCAACAACACATTAAAAGAATTATACATCATGACCAAGTAGGATTCATCCCAGGTATGCAAGGATGGTTCAACATAAGAAAATCAATTAGTGTAATACACCATATCAACAAATCAAAGCAGAAAAATCACATGATCATCTCAATTGATGCAGAGAAGGCATTTGACAAGATTCAACATCCTTTCCTGTAGAAAACACTTCAAAAGACAGGAATACAAGGGAACTTCCTTAAAATGATAGAGGGAATATATGAAAAACCCACAGCTAATATCATCCTCAATGGTGAAAAATTGAAAACTTTCCCCCTAGGATCAGGAACAAGACAAGGATGTCCATTATCACCACTAGTATTCAACATTGTGTTGGAGGTTCTAGCCAGAGCAATTGGACAAGAAAAGAAATACAAGGCATGAAAATTGGAAAGGAAGAAGTAAAACTATCACCGTTTGCAGACGATATGATACTATACGTCGAAAACCCAGAAAAATCCACAACAAAACTACTAGAGCTAATAAATGAGTACAGCAAAGAGGCAGGTTACAACATTCAAAAATCTGTAGCTAGTAATGAACAAGCCTAGGGGGAAATCAAGAAATGAATCCCATTTACAATGGCAACTAAAAGAATAAAATACCTAGGAATAAATTTAACTAAAGAGACAAAAAACCTATATAAAGAAAACTACAAAAAACGGCTAAAATAAATCACAGAAGACCTAAACAGATGGAAGGGCATACAATGTTCATGGATTTGAAGACTAAATATAGTTAAGATGTCAATCCTACCTAAATTGATTTACAGATTCAATGCAATACCAATCAAAATCCCAACAACTTATTTTTAAGAAATAGAAAAACCAATAAGCAAATTTATCTGGAAGGGCAGGATGCCCCAAATTGCTAAAAACATCTTGAGGAAAAAAAATGAAGCTGGAGGTCTTGTGCTGCCTGACTTTAAGGCACATTATGAAGTCACAGTGGTCAAAACAGCATGGTATTGGCATAAAGATAGATATATCGACCAATGGAATCGAATAGAGTGCTCAGATATAAACCCTCTCATCTATGGACATTTGATCTTTGATAAGGCAGTCAAGCCAACTCACCTGGGACAGAACAGTCTCTTCAATAAATGGTGCCTAGAGAACTGGATATCCATATGCAAAAGATTGAAAGAAGACCCATATCTCACACCTTATACAAAAGTTAACTCAAAATGGATGAAAGATCTAAACATTAGTTCTAAGACCAAAAAACATTTAGAGGAAAATATAGGGAGATATCTTATGAAACTTACAATTGGAGGCGGTTTTATGGACCTAAACCTAAAGCAAGAGCACTGAAGAAGGAAATAAATAAATGGGAACTCCTCAAAATTAAACACTTTTGTGCATCAAAGAACTTCATCAAAGAAGTAGAAAGACAGCCTACACAATGGGAGACAATATTTGGAAATGACATATCAGATAAACGTCTAGTATCCAGAATTTATAAAGAGATTGTTCAACTCAACAACAAAAAGACAGCCAACCCAATTATAAAATGGGAAAAAGACTTTAACAGACACCTCTCAGAAGAGGAAATACAAATGGTCAAAAGGCACATGAAGAGATGCTCAATGTCCCTGGCCATTAGAGAAATGCAAATCAAAACCACAATGAGATATCATCTCACACCCACCAGAATGGCCATTATCAACAAAACAGAAAATGACAAGTGCTGGAGAGGATGTGGAGAAAGAGGCACACTTATCCACTGTTGGTGGAAATGTCAAATGATGCAACCACTGTGGAAGGCAGTTTGGCGGTTCCTCAAAAAGCTGAATATAGAATTGCCATACGACCCATCAATACCATTGCTGGGAATCTACTCAAAGGAATTAAGGACAAAAACTCAAACGGACATTTGCACAACAATGTTTATAGCAGCGTTATTTACAATTGCAAAGAGATGGAAACAGCCAAAATGTCCATCAACAGAAGAGTGGCTAAACAAACTGTGGTATATACATACGATGGAATATTATGCAGCTTTAAGACAGGATAAACTTATGAAGCATGTAATAACATGGATGGACCTAGAGAACATTATGCTGAGTGAGTCTAGCCAAAGACTAAAAGGCAAATCCTGTATGGTCCCAATGGTGTGAATCGACATTTGAGAATAAACTTGGAATATGTCATTGGTAACAGAGTCCAGCAGGAGTTAGAAACAGGTAAGATAATGGGTAATTGGAGCTGAAGGGATACAGACTGTGCAACAGGACTAGATACAAAAACTCAAAAATAGACAGCACAATAATACCTAATTGTAAAGTAATCATGTTATAACACTGAATGAAGCTGCATCTGAGCTATAGGTTTTTGTTTTGTTATGTTTTGTTTTGTTTACTATTATTACTTTTATTTTTTTCTCTATATTAACATTCTATATCTTTTTCAGTTGTCTTGCTAGTTCTTCTAAACCAATGCAAATGTACTAAGAAACGATGATCATGCATCTTTGTGATGATGTTAAGAATTACTGATTGCATATGTAGAGTGGTATGATTTCTAAATGTTGGGTTAATTTTTTTTCCGTTAATTAATTTTAAAAAAACTGCCTCCAATTGTAAGATTCATAAGATATCTCCCTACATTTTCCTCTAACTGTTTTATGGTCTTAGATCTAATGTTTAGATCTTTGATCCATTTTGAGTTAACTTTGTATAGTGTGTGAGATACGGGTCCTCTTTCATTCTTTGCATATGGATATCCAGTTCTCTAGGCACCATTTATTGAAGAGACTGTTCTGTCCCAGGTGAGTTGGCTTGACTGCCTTATCAAAGATCAAATGCCCATAGATGAGAGGGTCTGTATCTGAGCATTCTCTTCAATTCCATTGGTCAATATATCTATCTTTATCCCAGTACTATGCTGTTTTGACCACTGTGGCTCCATAATGTGCCTTAAAGTCAGGCAGCATGAGACCTCCAGCTTCATTTCTTTTCCTCAAGATACTTTTAGCAATTCGGGGCACCCTGTCCTTCCAGATAAATTTGCTTATTGGTTTTTCTATTACTGAGAATTAAGTTGTTGGGATTTTGATTGGTATTGCGTTGAATCTGTAAGTCAATTAAGGTAGAATTGACATCTTAACTATATTTGGTCTTCCAAACCATGAACACAATATGCCCTTCCTTCTGCTTAGGTCTTCTGTGATTTCTTTTAACAGTTCTTTGTAGTTTTCTTTGTATAGGTCTTTTATCTCTTTAGTTAAATTTATTCCTAAGTATTTTATTCTTTTAGTTGCAATTGTAAATGGAATTCATTTCTTGATTTCCCCCTCAACTTGTTCATTGTTAGTGTATAGAAACACTACAGATTTTTGAATGTTGATCTTGTAACCTGCCTCTTTGCTGTACTCATTTATTAGCTCAGTAGTTTTGCTGTGGATTTTTCAGGGTTTTCAACATATAGTATCATATCATCTGCAAACAGTGATATTTTACTTCTTCCTTTCCGATTTTGATGCCTTGTATTTCTTTTTCTTGTCTAATTGCTCTGACTAGAACCTCCAACATGATGTTGAATAACAGTGGTGATAATGGACATCCTTGTCTTGTTCCTGATCTTAGGGGGAAAGTTTTCCATTTTTCACCATTGAGGATGATATTAGCTGTGGGTTTTTCATATATTCCCTCTATCATTTTAAGGAGGTTCCCTTGTATTCCTATCCTTTGAAGTGTTTTCAGCAAGAAAGGATGTTGAATCTTGTCAAATGCCTTCTCTGCATCAATTGAGATGATCATGTGATTTTTCTGGTTTGATTTGTTGATATGGTGTATTACATTAATTGATTTTCCTATGTTGAACCATCCTTGCATACCTGGGATGAATCCTACTTGGTCATGATGTATAATTCTTTTAATGTGTTGCTGGATTCGATTTGCTAGAATTTTGTTGAGGATTTTTGCATCTATATTCATTAGAGAGATTGGTCTGTAGTTTCCTTTTTTTGTAATATCTTTGCCTGGTTTTGGTATGAGGGTGATGTTGGCTTCATAGAATGAATTAGGTAGCTTTCCCTCCACTTCAATTTTTTTGAAGAGTTTGAGCAGGGTTGGTGCTAATTCTTTCTGGAATGTTTGGTAGAATTCGCATGTGAAGCCATCTGGTCCTGGACTTTTATTTTTGGGAAGATGTTGAATGACTGATTCAATTTCTTTACTTGTGATTGGTTTTTTGAGTTCATCTATTTCTTCTTGAGTCAAAGTTGGTTGTTCATGCCTTTCTAGGAACTTGTCCATTTCATCTACATTGTTGTATTTATTAGCGTAACGTTGTTCATAGTATCCTGTTATTACCTCTTTTATTTCTGTGAAGTCAGTGATTATGTCTCCTCTTCCATTTCTGATCTTATTTATTTGCATCCTCTCTATTCTTCTTTTTGTCAGTCTTGCTAAGGGCCCATCAATCTTGTTGATTTTCTCATAGAACCAACTTCTGGTCTTATTGATTTTCTCTATTGTTTTCATGTTCTCAATTTCATTTATTTTTGCCTTAATCTTTGTTATTTCTTTCCTTTTGCTTGCTTTGGGGTTAGTTTGCTGTTCTTTCTTCAGTTCTTCCAAGTGGACAGTTAATTCCCAAATTTTTGCCCTTTCTTCTTTTTTGATATAGGCATTTAGGGCAATAAATTTCCCTCTTAGCACTGCCTTTGCTGCGTTCCATAGGATTTGACATGTTGTGTTTTCATTTTCATTCATTATTTCAATCAATAATAGGCAGAGTGCGAGAAAATTCACAAATACATGGAGGCTCAATAACACACTCTTAAACAACTGGAGGGTCAAGGAAGAAATTACAAGAGAAATTAGCAAATATCTCGAGGCAAATGAATGAATGAACACGTTTAGCATTTGCAAACTGCCGCCACACCCCACTTCTGGTACTAAATCTGTTCTAGTTTGCTAGCTGCCAGAATGCAATATACCAGCAACAGAATGGCTTTTAAAAAGGGGAATTTAATAAATTGCTAGTTTACAGTCTAAGGCCAAGAAAAGTTCCCAAAACAAGTCTATTGAAATGTTCAATCTAATGCACCCAGGGACAGATTATTAGGTTCAAGAAGGCCAATAATCACGGTTTCTTTCTTGCCTGGAAGGGCGCATGGCAAAGTCTGCTAGCTTTCTCTCCTGGCATCTTGCTTCATGAAGCTCCCCCGGAGGCATTTTCCTTCTTTATCACCAAGTCACTGGCAGGTGGACTCTCTTCTTTGTGGTTTGATGGCATTCTGTCATCCTTTTCTGATCTCTCAGACTCTCCAAAGGTCACTGGCTGGTGGACTCTGTACTTTGTGGTTCTGCAGCATTATTAAGCTTTCTCCAAAATGTTTCTTCTTTTATAGGATTCCAGTAAACTAATCAAGACCCATCCGTAATGGGTGGAGATACATCTCTACATAATCTAGTTTAATTCCCACACTTGACTAAGTCACATTTCCGTGGACATAAGCTAATTAAAGTTCCCAACATACAGTACTGATTAGGGATTAGAAAAAACTGTTACTCACAAAGTTGATTAGGATTAAAACACGGCTTTTCTAGGGTACATAGATTGTTTCAAACCAGCACAGGGCATAGCAGCCAAATACTACCAAGTTCTGGGCAAGTAGGAAAGTGTATCCTGGTTACATGGAAGGAAAAAAAGTTTTTTGGATTTTTTCCTGACCCTCTTCGAGGGCATTTTGATGATCTGGACTATTACTCTTGCATGAGTACTACTCTGTCATGGTTGGGAAATACTGATGAACCAACTGTCAAGGGAAAGCCTTAACACAAACCCAATCAACAGTAAAATCCTAGACAAGAGAGAGAAATCAACCTTCAAAATAAATCCATCAAGATAATCAGATGCCCAGATACCAGCAAAAAAATCAAAAGCCATAGTAAAACTCAGGAAGCTATGGCCCAAAAATAAATGGATGTTTGAAGTGACAAGGACATAAAAAAGAAGTTCAACAAACAGTTTTGGAATTTCAGGTCTGAGATGTCTGAGGAGATATAGTGTTCATTCCAGGCAGAGGTAACAGGAGAGAGTATGAAAGTGAAAAGCATATCACAAAATACCGGAATCTGTCCACATATTTGGGGTAAAAGAAAGAAAGGTTTCCTTCAAGAATGTCCTCGAGTCTTTTGAACTTAAACTTTCTATAACTTTATCTTACTAATGCCCTTGACAAATTTAAACTTGAGCTCTGTTGCCTAGCCTAGTCCTCCCTGATATAAGCTGTTCAAACATAAAGTGTCATCCAGTTCTCCCTCAGCAGCACTCTGCTTGCACATAACAAGTTAATGATAAATGTTAGCTGTTATTATTACTTTCCATATCCTTTTATGTACAAAGAAAACAACATTACAAAAAGAGCACTGAAATATTTTTGTAAGAAACAATGAAGTTGCTTTATCATGAAAACAGCTTTCCTACAATGAGAACATGATATCACAAGGCACAGAAGCATGGCAACATTCTAACTCTGATGTGTTTCAGTTGCCTTGATTTTTGAAGATGAATGTATAATGATATAGCTTTTACAATGTTACTGTGTGACTGTGAAAACCTTGTGTCTGATGCTCCTTTTATCCTGGGTATGAACAAATAAGTAAAAAAAAAAGATAAAAAATAAATAAATATAGCGCAAATTTGGGTAGATGGAAAATTCTAGAGGTCACTAAAAGGGAGGGGTAAAGGGTATGGGGTGTATGCGTTTTTACTTTATCCTTTTTATTTCTTTTTCTGGAGTCATGAAAATATTATGGGGATACACAGCTATGTAATGGTATTGTGAGCCATTGATTGTATACCATGTATGGACTGTATGTGTGTGAAGATTTCTCAATTAAAAAATATTTTTTTTAAAAAAAGATTCTGACTCTGTTAGATTCTAAACAAAGTTTACAGTTTACATGACAGGTGTTCAGGTCAGGTGTTCATATTTCCTCTGATATCATCTTGAACTGTTACTCTTAGATAACATTTCAAAGGCTTGTGTATTGCATGTGAAAACTGAGTTTTTGAACATATATAATTCCCCCAGGACATACCATAGCACAATACATACTAGTAGGAGGCAGCAAATATTGACTATTTACTTAATATCTTTCCAGGATAATGTCACAATTGAAAGTAAATCACATGTTAGTGTGCAGTAGTCAAATTCATTTTGTCTATTGCAATTGGCTACAGCTTACTATGAAAACCAGGAAACAGATCTAACAAGTACAATTATCAATCAGGTTGAGGGTGATAAGGAAATGTTGTCTTCAGTTTGAATAAACAATAGGCACTGATGCAAAGAACTTAATATTTTCAGCTATTTCCCTACAGTTTGTGAGAGGGCAATTTGTATACTAGACCTACAAAACTTGACAATTCATAACACATTTGCACCTGATAATTGTGCGGCTATATGGGAGAGCAAGAATTTTGAGGTTTCCCCACCACTTGAAAGAAAAAAGAAGAGAGCAGTGAGAAGCCATAATATTCTCCACTGGAGAGATCTACCTTATCAACAGACAAGTAAAACATATGGAATAAAAATAAATAATAGGGGGAACAAGTGTTAAAATAAAAAATAAAAAAAATATTCTCCACTGGGACAGTAACTCATGACTCCAATAATTCCCTTGTCCCATCCAGTTTTCCACATGTACTGGGAGAATGAGAGGTTCAGTTGGTTTAATACTTTGTGGAAGAAACTTCTGGTCTTGATTGATAATGTAACCTTTAGTGTCTCTTTGTTACATTTTCAGAATAGTAAAAATAGTTGGTTTAACCCTCTCCTTAAACACCTATATATAAATAAAAGATTTAGACCCAAATCATTTAGCATTTATTCAGTATATAAAATGTTCTAAATTGTGTCAGTACTTGCTAATAATGTTTCCTTGTATTACAATATTTTCTTCTTCAAACTGAATTTTCCATTATTTTAAATTTTCATCAAATAGTGTAGTATTCTATTGTCAGTTTATTCTATGCCCTCCTGGGAGTCAATATCTCATCCAAAGTGAGATTGTCATCTTTACACAATGGTTTTCCTCACATTTCTCAAAAAGTTCCCAAAATTCACTCTCATCTTTGAAGTATTACCTTATTAACAGAAAATGATTACTTCCTAAATATCATGCCCCTTGATTACACATAAAATTTTACTCTAAATTTGTAAAAATATATTGAATAAAGCATAGAGTAGTTGACTAATAATATTATGAAATATTTCTTCACACATGTATTAAATTTCTATTGCTGTGTAAGAATTACTACCAAATCAGCAGCTTAGAGCAATACCCATTTATTATCTCAGTTTTTGCAGGCCAAAATAACAAGCATGAATGAATTTGTTCAGTGTCTCACAAGGCTGAAACCAAAGTGGCAACTGCTCTGTATTCTTCTCTTAATCTTGGAATTCTCTTTCAAGCACATGTAGTTATTGGTAGAATTGAGTTTCCTGAATTTTTAGAACCAAAGTCCCTAAAAATTTTGCTAACTACTGGCAAGGTTTACACACAGTGCCAACAGGCTAACACTTCCTTGTCATGTGGTCCAACCTATATACTCTCTCACATTTGAATCTCCTGACTTCTAATAATCCTCCAATACTAATATTGAGTCTTATATAAGGAACATAATCCTGAAAGTGACCCTCCCATCACCATTTATTTGTCACATCATGGGTATGAATATCTTATCATATTCACAGGGTCCATCCACACTTAATTGAATGGGCTACAAGGTCTTGTACACCAGGGATTGGAAAACTTAGGAGTTGTCTTAGAATTCTGCCTAGCACAACATGACAACTGAATTCAAACCTGGTAATTCATTAGGAAAAGTTCTTACAGTGTTTTAAAGCATGAGATTGATAGAAATTTTATTGCTATGCCTCTCATAAATTTCAGGAATATTTGGTGTCGTAGGTAGCTTTATGCACTAAATTGGCTAGTTTATAGTATCCAGCTATGCAATCAAACATGAATCTAGTTGTGCTATCAAGATATTTTCTCTAATGCAATTACCCTGGTAAAAGGTTGGAGGTCTCCTTGGGAAAAACTGGAAAGAAAATTAGCAGTATTAATTTTGGCAATGTAGTAGTATTCTTCCCCATGGATATCCAGTCTTCCCTTTATTCAAAGGGCTCTGTGTTCATAAACTGACTCAAGTCTAGAATTGATTAAGGGGCCATGACTTTCCAGTTTTGTAATTTGATAGACATTCATTTACTTAACCTAGAACTCTCCTACTTAAACAGATCAAATAAGAATTTAATAGACTGCCCGTCTATTACACAACAAAGCCATATGTCTCTATGAGTGAGACTACTTTGATTGCTACTTTGAGTCAGCTGTCCACGATGGTAGCCATATCCACATTGTCTTTGGTGAGTAAGTGCTGCCATATAGCTTCTGCCAAGTGGAATTTAATCATCCCCATTGTGTTTAAGGATCAAGTTCTGTGACAGTTCCCAGAGTAATAACTGACTTACAGAGAAGAGCAACCACAGAGCTCTTCAGGGATGAAGAAATTAGTTTCCCAAATTTATTCCTCACAGTCCCAAGGTTTGTCCCCTGCATATTCCTGGGGAGAGTGAGCAGGTGTTATATGATAAATACACTCGAACATTCCAAACTCTCTAAGCCTTTAGATACCCTCATGTAGATTATACCAGGGAAGTTTTGGCATTTGGACCTCAGGTAATGTAGGCTATCTTTTGCTCAATGTTTCAGCCAACCACCCAAACTGTAAAAGCCCTTTCTAACCCCTGAGCTGCATCATTGAATCCAGAATCTCTAATTAGTGTGCTCAATCAATAAATTCAGTATGATCCCACTTTATACTCCATCCACCATCACACCCTTAATATCCAGTCCCATGATATTCCCTTGATTTCTATCCACATGAATTGGGATAATCATGGAGTTCTCTTGGTATATTGTTTACTTCCTAATGGGTCACACTTTGTACCTTACCTTTTGGGGCCTATTGGGATGCAGTCTAGTTGTAAATAGGAGAAAATAGGATGGTGGAGATGAGTCAGGAGAAAAATTAGAACTGTCTTGCAAGAAAACTACTTCAGGGCATTCCATTACTGATTAATCTGGTGAAACAAGATTAATCTCTTCAGATGGAAGAGTGAGGGCTTTTTGCCAGAGGAGTTGTTTTAGGATATGAAACACTACAGTATTAAGCTCTTTGGGTGGAGATTGAATGGCAGATTGTGCAGGATAGATTGGCAGTGGGATGGCTAGTTCCTCAGGGCAGATCATTACAGGTTTATTTGACAAAGACTCAGCAGAATAGAGGATCTCAATGCCCCCACCATCATTATCAATCATATGTTCCCATTCCAAATTTCAGGATCTTATTCCTTTCCAGACAATATTCTCACTTTAACAGCAGACACCCCGGTAGTTGGGAATTTAGTTTACATTGTAATTCAGCTACTTGCACGATGAGACACTGAGTCTGGTTGTGAAAAATCTCAAGTCTGCTACTACATGAAATAGTATTTTCTTACAGGAAACACATAGAAATTTTCATGTCCTTCATGTGGTACCTAAGTTGTGAATTTTAAACGCTGAGCTTGTCCCTTTTTTATAGTTATGTACAGTGTATTTAAGAACAACCTGCCAACATAATTATACCTTTTAATTCCACAAATCTGTTAAGGTGTTAAAATCACTTTTACCATAAGCCTTGTCTCTTAAAGGAATTTGAGCAAAGAATCCAGTAGTGATATTTTCTCATTCTGTATTGCCAATCCATGATATGGACTATCAATGCTATCTTGATTATTGGAAATAGAGTTATTAGTGCCCTTGGATCTAACCAGATTAGAGGACCAATTCCAAAAACCTCAGAAGCAATTCAGAACTCTCATCTTTAAGATTCTTTTTCAATAACCACTCCACGTGGTTATTGGTGAGTGCTCTCTAGGGAAACAAAAACAATTTTAGATAAATGTAAATATTATGAAGTTTTATAATAATTTTCTCTCATGACTGTGGGGAGACATAATTCCAAATTCCATAGGGCAGGTTGCAACCTTGGAACTAGGAGGAAGGTTTTCTGATGAATTCCCAGGAAAATCTGGTTGGATGAAGTAGAGTTGAATATTCTCTCCTCTGACTGTTAAAACCATAACCTCTCTTTTTAGATCCTTTAACTGATTGGATGAAAGTTCTCTTATTATTGAAGATAAAATCCTTAGTTTATTGTAGATGCAATCAGCCATAGTTCCAATCAACTTACTGATGATTTAACCCCATGAAATTTTCCCATAGTAACAATCAGGTCAGTATTTCTTTGACCAAACACTTGAGATGAAAACCTGGCCAAGTTTTCACATGAGTGTAATCATCAGTTCAGTCATTACAAGAGATTTCTCATCATCTCAGAGACCCTAAACACATTATTCATTAAATCCCTTTCTCCATCCGTTCTGCCCCGATAATCACTACTCTATGTTCTCTTTCTTTTTGTTTGCATATTCTAGCTATTTCATATGTGTGTAAATTATACCATAGCTTTCCCTTTGTGTCTCATTTATTTCACTCAACTTGATGTCTTCAAGGCCCATCCATGTAGTGGCATATATTATAATCTCATTCCTTTTTAAGGATGTTGATATTCCATTGTATAAGTTTGCCATATTATGTCTATCCATTTATCTGCTGATGGACATATGGATTATTTTTATCTTTGGACTGTTGTGAATAGTCCTACTATGAATATATTTGTCTAGGTTCCTGCTTTCAATTATTGTACAGCTATTCATAGAAGTGGGATTGCTGAGTCATATGTTATATCTGAGATTTACTTTTTGAGGACCCTCCAAACTGTTTTCCACATTGGCTGCATCATTTTATATTCCTACCAACAATGTACAAGGGTTCAATGTACAAGGGTTTCTGCTCCTTCAACAGCACTTACTATTTTCCATTTCTTTTTAAATAATAGTGATTATAATCTTTGTGAATTAGCAACTTATTTTGGTTTCAATTGCACTTCCCTAATGGCTAATGATGCTGAGCCTCCTTTCATGTGCCCATTGGCCATTCGTATAGTTTTCCTGGAGAATGTCCCTTCACAGCTTTACTTATTTTTTTTAGTTAGGTTGACTCTTCATTGTTGAGTTGTAGGAGTTCTTTATATATTCTTGATATTAAGCCCTTAACAGGCATGGTTTTTGAATATTTTCTCCAATTCTATAAGTTGCTATATATTTTCTTGATAACGTACTTAGGGTCAACAAAGTTTCAACTTTAATGAGTCTTGTTTATCCTTTTTCCCCTTGTTGCTCAGACTTTTAGGCTTTGGGTGTAAATTCTAAGAATCCATTGCCTAATACAAGATCCTAAAGATATTTCCCTTCATGTTCTCCAAGAATTTTATAATTTTAACTCATATTTTTGTTCTTGATCCATTTTCAGTCAATTTTTGCATATGGTAAGATAGGCGTCCTCTTTCATTGTTTTGTATGTGGATATCCCAGTTCCCCACCAACATTGCTGAAGAGTCCATTCTTTCCCAAATGAGTGGATTTGGTAGCCATGCCAAAAATTAATTGTCCATACATATGTGGATTTATTCTGCACTGTCAAGTCTATTACATTAGACTATATGTCTGTCTTTGTGCCAATACCACATTTTTAATACTTCAGATTTACAATATGTTTTGAAATCAGCAGATGTGAATACCACAAATTTATTCTTTTTTTCATAGTGGTTTCAGATAATTGGGGTCTAGTATGTGTTGCATTTGCTAATATTACTATTGCCATGCAGTGTGCAGATCTTACTTAAATATAATGCATGGAATTAGACCTCCTCATAAACTGTTTCCAAACTCTTTCTAACTCTATCCACATTTGCTACCCTTTTCCTTTAGTCCAAAGCATCCAAGAATGCCATGTGAGTTCTTCAGTCCCATTTCATACATTCTTAAAAATTCTGGATGAAGAAAGGGAGGCATTTATGTCACAGGGTCTGCTTAGGGAAAGTAGAATCATTCTAGTGAGCAAAGACAGTAGTTCCAAGTCAGTTCAGGACTGGAAAAATTTTCCAATGACTTTTAGAGCCCAGACCCTTGAAAGGCACAGAGAAGAGAATAAAACATACTCCTTTCATACGAGCTTGGTCTAGTTATTTCTTAGTGTGGTCAAATGCTAATGTGCTGTGACTGAAAGAATGAGTTTCTGGTACAGATGGAAAAATCTATTTTGACTGTGGCTTTTGAATTTCTGCTGTAGATATCATTGTTGATTTTGTTGGGTCAAGGCGCAGTAGGTGTGGTAAGTCTCCAATCAGGTTAACCCAGTAATTTGAAATGAGGCTGCAGTAACCTTCAGAACTAAGAAAACTGTGATCAGATTGGCTTATTATGAGATCTACTGGAAAATGTTTCCTTTACAGATCTTTCACTCACAGTGTGACCTGTTAATATGTATAATTTCAGAAGACCTTTGGTTTTAGCACATGAAAAATGAAGAATTTAGATCAAATGTTTCCATACAACTGCAGAAATTTTGTAACAAAACCTCAGAGCACAATAGGATTTTTATTTTTCTTATTGAACTTCTTATTCAGAAAGAACAGAGATTCTCAAATTTCAGAGGGCAGATCACTTAGACTTCATGATATAATTTGAGGAATATGTAATTTTTACACTAAATTTAAGGTAACTAATTTTATTTCTGAACTTATAAAATAGACACGAGGGAACAGGTAATAAAAGTTGAAGTTAAATTTTTGAAAGAAAGAAAATAAAATTATTTTGATTAATTCTACTTCTTAATATTACTTTTAGCTTCTATACAATAAGCCTATATGCATATTCTTTTCAATTATCCATTTATTTTTAGAAGAGTTTTACAAACAGACCTTATGACTAACTTTTACTGTACATTTACTTTTTATAATTTTGAGGAAATTGTTTTATAGGAAGTATGAAAATGCAAAATAATTTAAATTTTGCTAACTGATTATTCACACTGTGTAAAAACAATAGAATGAAGAAACAAGTAAACTCTACTTAATAACTTGTGCACTCTGCCTGATCCTAAGCCACTTTTCATTCATTCTATGGTGTTCCAAACAGTTCTCAAGAGCATGAATGTCTTTCTCTCTCCCTCTCTTTCTTTCTTTTTCTCTCTCTTTCTTTTTCCTTCCTGCTGGAGGCTTTGAAACAAAGTTGAAATGTGCAGTATCATTCCACTTGGAACATGGCCACATGGAATGAGAAATCATTTTTTTTCTGTTCTTTGGGTAGCAGTGGAAACAGGATGAATATGCAGGGAAAGGCCCAGATGGTTGTGTTTTTTAATTTGTGTTTATGCATGTCTATGAGTGCTTGTCTCCTAAGGATTAGAAGTTTTTCATTTATTTTCACATAGCTTACCTGTGATCAATGTGATGAATGAAAATCATCCAGTAAGTACCTGACTGAGTTGAGATAGCATGATGTCTTCCAGAACTGACAATACATGCCCAGAAGAAGGATAACTGAATATTTCCATTACACAACCATTCCTTTTAGCTTTGAATTTTGAAAGACGCTGGAATTTCCCACCCAGTTTCTATGCTGGTCTTCCGAATTAGAATTATTTACTTCTTTATGACACTGTCTCCTTCCAAGATCTTCTCATTTGATCTGAAACTTCCCTATGACTGGTGGTCACAGAAATGTGAATTAGAATTGTTTTTATTCAATTTCTGATATGTACACTAGGAATTTGACGTAAGACAATAAACATAATTCCATGCTTTGTAGGAGAGAGAATTCTCTAAATTTCTTTAGCCTTCACTTTTTAAGCCTGATGAGGACTTAGATTTCTTACATATGGTTAATCTTACACCCATTCTGCCCACTGCATCAGGGCCTTTGCTGCATGATGATAGGAGGGGGATATGATACAGAGGAAGATAGGAAAGGCAGCTCTTCTGATACTGGGGAATTTTGAGGATCAAAAAGGAAAGGGTATAGTAGAAGCAAAAAACAGCCAGAATTAAGAGCACTTACTTCTCTCTGGGGTTCTGCCCACAATGAAGTGTCAAGAAAGAAAGGACATACTGTGAGAATAAGGATGATTGTTTTCTGTTTCAATCTCTGCAAAAAGCCTAGCTAGAGGCTGCCCTGCCCAATTTGGGATCAGAGCCATATCAGAGTTTAATTTGGCAACAAATTGTGAAATAGATAAGCCTTG
Source organism: Tamandua tetradactyla (assembly GCF_023851605.1). Classification (NCBI taxonomy): domain Eukaryota; kingdom Metazoa; phylum Chordata; class Mammalia; order Pilosa; family Myrmecophagidae; genus Tamandua; species Tamandua tetradactyla. The sequence continues at coordinate 25,150,364 of NC_135350.1, forward strand.
AACCTTTGCCTGTCAGGACAGAGGTCAAGTACTATAAGTCTGGGAAAGAGACTCAAATGTTCATTTATTACTTTGTTGTGACAAGGGATGGAGGGCTAAGTAATCAGTTGACTTGAGAGTCACATGAAAGGTGTGTCCATTAGGTTTGGTAAGATGTGAAATGATCCCTCCACCCCACCCAACTCCTGCCTTGGCTTAGGAGGAGCCATCAGAATAGCAGCCTGGAGGACACAGAGTGTGTTGCACCAGAGAAATGGAAAATAAACTAAGTAGTCAGGAGAACAACACGGAGATTTAACCCACCAAATTTAACCAGATCAAACTTCTTACCAAGTGAGCACCTCAGCTGCAAATTCAGTATGTGAGTAGCATTCTGTAGCAGTAGAATCTGCTGTAGCAGTAGAATTCTGTAGCAGTAGCAGACAAGAGGCATCACCTTGAAGTCTATAGTAATGGAAAGCATCCTGAAGGGCTGAGGAACTCATAGATTTCCATGCCAGGAGGTCATGTAGTCCTCCTTTCCCAAGATGCCCTGGGAGATAATCGGGGGGGGGGGAGGGGGGACAGTTCTGGGGGAAACTGAGCATTTCTTTTCTCCTAAAGCTGAAGAGCACAATTTAAATGAGTTATTTAAATAATTTCAATGGTCCGAGACCAATACTAAATAAAATTAGAAGTTACTTTTCTCCTTTTACTTGACAGATGGGTGGGCATAACAAATTATATTTTGGAACAATTAACAAAACAAGTGTTTTACTGCACATTCTAGATGTGGTTTGCATAAATTGTCAACCTTGTTACAAACATTTAATGATTAAATGAATGAGTGAAATACACCAACAAATAAGGCTGAAGAAGTAATATAAACAAGATGCTTGGAATGAATTACCTGTTTCAACAGTAGAGTTGCCCAGCAAAGTAAATATTAAAACCTTGGCCATTATGTTAGCAGTAAGTTTATGGTTTCTGTTTTTCAATCATAACAATTATCTTATACTCAGAATAAGTCTGATGTTAAATATGACTCTAAAGGTGAAATTACTTAGAAAATCCCTCTCAGCATCTGAATTAGAGTGAATAAAATGTACATTTGATAACTACATAATATATAAACATTTAATTTCTAAAGAAATTATTATTACAAAACCTGAATTAAGTGTACTTCAAATTTTATTTGTATATGATTTTCCTTGCAGTAATCTGGACTTGGGCCATTGCATAAGGACAAATAAAATCCCTGAGATGAGAATGAATATAAAGGGTAATCGTACTGCTATAACTTTAATCAAGTTAGTATTTGATGAGATTAATGGTTATATAGGTAGACTTGGTTTTTTGGACTCCATTTCCCTAAGACATTCTGTGTACTGTTATCATGAACATCAAGTAAAATGAGGACATTTTTTTTCCCGAACTGAGCTGTTCAAATAGTCCATGCAATCTCTTTGAGGTAATTACTATGTGAAGAGATATCTAAGAAGTTTTCTTATCAATAAAAGCAAATCCAAGAAAATGCAGGGTCATACTTATGCAAGAATTATGTTGAAGTTTCTGAGTTACACACCCAGAAACCCATAATTGAGATTACCTTGGCAGTGTCCAAGTGTCTTAAAGTGGATCACGACAGTTTCAAAACAAAATTAGTGTTAGATTACTCTAATGTCACAAATAAATATCATTCTGTGATGCTATATGGATCTTATTTTCAAGGAGGAGAATTGGGAGGTGTTATAAAATGTATTAGGATTCTGCAGATACAGAATTGAATGGATACACAAATGCACATATACACATGCAGATACATACATATATATGTGTATATATATATATGTAAATATTAAGAGATTCATTATAGGAATTGGCTCACTACAACTATGGGGACTGGCAAGTCTAAATTCAATAGGTCAGACCACAAGTTGGAAACTAGAAAAGACATCCCTCTACCCTGTCTCTGTCAACCCCACCCTGCACCACCACCACTACATGCTCAAATAAATAACAGAAAGTGTAATAGTTATGGGCTATTAATCTTGTTTCCTCTCTTACAGTGAAATTCCAAGGCATAGCTACTCAAGCAAAAGATGCTTTCCAAGTCTCACAAGCTCTGTCCCTTTTTGAGTTCTCTGTCATTTTTTTTTTAAATCAAGTTCATTGAAGCCAAATTTATATATAAAGAGCCAGCCATTTTCAGTGCTCAAGTTAATGACTTTTAACCAATACATAAACCCTGGTAACCACCATCACAATCAAGTTATGGAACATTTCCACAGAAGTCCCCTCTTGTATTTTTGTGATCAAAACACACACACACACACACACAGAGTCAACTCCAGGCAACCATTGATATGCTTTCTCTTAGTACAGATTCATTTTCCAAACCTGTAATTCATATACATAGAATCATGTGAGTATGTACTCTTTCTTGTCTAGCTTCTTTCTTCAGAAGAATATTTCTGAAATCTATAAATGTTATTGCATGACTCATTAGTTGTTCATTTTTAATGCTGAAAGTAATCTGTTGTATGGATTTACCACATTTTGTTCATCTATGCTCCAGGGTTTGCAGCTTGGCTAATGTGACAACAACTACTATAAACACTCACTGGTACATCTTCTGTGGACACATACTTTTATTTCTTTGAAGTAAAAATCAAGGAGTAAAATTGCTGGGCTACATGTTTGGTGGGTTTTGAGCATTTTAAAAAATGCCCAAAGTTATCCAAAGAAATTGTAACATTTTAAATTCTCACTAGCAGTGTATGTGAATTCTAGTTTTACATTCATACTTACACTTGATATTTGATGTGATTTTCTTTAGAAAAAAGAAAAGATGTCATTTTCTTAAAGTTCACTCTTTAAAATTGTTTTTAATTAGAGAAGTTGAAGGTTAGCTGACCAACAAACCATGTAAAATACTGTTAAAATATACTCCACTCATTACTAACATTTTCTATTATTGTGGTACCTTTTAGGTTTTCACATTTAGTTCCACAATGAATTCAAGTGTTTTTTGTTTGTTTGTTTGTTGTTGTTTTTTTTTGTATGCTGTATGGCAGGGTCACATTTCATTATTTTTCCATGTGAGTATCCCGTTATTGCAGAACCATTTGTTGAGTTTTTGTGTTTGTGTGACTTTTGTTTGCTTGTTTTGCTTGTTTGTGTTTTGAAACGTGCATGGACTGGGACTCGAACCCGGGTCCCCCACATGGAAGGTGATAATTCTACCACTGAACCACCTTTACACTTCCCAAGTTATGTATGTATGATGGAAATTATATTATGTATGGTGGAAAGTTAAGTCTTAGGTTTTATTTGTTTTCATGTGGATATCTATTTGTTTTAGCACCATTTCTTGAAAAGTTCTCTTTTCGCATTCTATTACCTTGGCACCTTCATAGAAGAAACAATGACCACATATCAATGGTTTATTTCTGGAACCTCTTTTATGGTCTATTGTTAAATGCTGCTAACATTTATGGACATTTATGTCCATATCACACTTATTTGATTAATATAGCTTTAAAATTTTTCTTGAAATCAGCTAGTATGAGTCATCTAACTTTGTTATTTTCTTTCAAAACTGTTTAGGTGATTCTAGGTTGTTCGCGTTTTCATTTAAATTTAAAAATCACTTTGCCATTTTCTACAAAGTAAGCCTACTGATCATTTAAATCGGATAGTCTTGTATATCTAATTTAATTTAGATTGAGTTTGCATAATAACACTATTTACTTCTCAATCTATAAAAACATGGTGTATCTCTCCATATGAGTCATCTAATAATATCTGTCAAAAATGTTTAGTAGATTTCAGTTTTTAGAAGCTTATATATGTTTTGCTCATTTTATTGCTAACTGCTTCATATTTTGGATTATAATATAGGTGACTATTTTGTTTTCCAATTTTTCATGGCTACTCTATATTATCATATAATGGATCTTTATATATTGACTTACTATCCAATGACCTTTCTAAATTTACTTTTATAACCTACAGGCTTTGTGAAAAATTCCTTAGGTTAGCCTATTCACATGATTATATCAACTGCTATTTAATGAAGGCAGTTTTAATTTTTCCTCTCTGATGTTTATAACTTTAACTTGCTCTTTTGGCCTTAATTGCTGGTTTGAACTTCCAGTACAATGGTGAATTGGTGGGAATGTAATTACTTTCTTTGAATCCAAACTGAAGCTCCCATTCTTTGAACATTAAATATTTTATCATCTTGAGGTTTTTTATGATTTAGATTTTTATCATGCATGGGTGTTGAATTTTGTCAAAGATTTTCTTGCATGAGTTGAGATGTTCATGTGATTTTTTCCTTCATTCTGTTAATATGGGGAGTTACATTGATTGGTATTTGTTGTGTTAGTCAGGGTTCTCCAGATAAACAGAACAAACAGGAGAGATCTATAAATATGAGATTTATAAAGGTGTCTCATTCAACCATGGGGATGGAAGAGTACAAAATCCATACAGCAGGCTGTGAAGGTGGCAGCTCTGATGAAGGGTCTGGACAAACAGCACAGGAGAGGCTTGCTGACTGTAGAAGCAGTGAAATAATCTCTTCTTCCTTCAAAGCCTTCAATAGATTGGATTATCTCATTGTGGGAGACATGCATTAGTTGATTGCAGATTAATCAGCTACAGATGCAATCAACTAACTGATGATTGAATACACCAGCCTTCTGGTTTCTCGATGAGCCATGAAATATCATTGCAGCAATCGTCAGGCCATTGCTTGCCTGACCAGACACTTGGCCAAATTGACACCAGAACCTGTCTATCATAGTCTACCCCTTATCAGCTTGGTGGCTATACATATCACCATGAAACATGCTTAATTCCCAAATAGAAAACAGTAACAGACATATATTTAGCCTAACAATACTCAACTATCCTGCATACAACTGGAAATGCACTATATCTCTCCAGAATGGTGTGCCATCCTTAGGTAAGTTTCACTCTTAAACTTCATATACTATGACTAACTTACTATAATATGAACAATACAACTTATGTCATATGTAAGAGGAAAACAAGGTATTTGCTTATGCATAAATGCAAACATGCTCACTACAAAACAGGTGGGAAATATTCATACAATCACATTGTAATTGGTCACGTGGTTGTTGTTCATATTTATTGTTACCTTCTTCTACTACCCATTCCATTTTCCCTTTACCCTCAGCAAGCACTTCAGCTGGCTGTGGTTCTTTGCCATATACTGTGACCCAGACCATCATTCCTAAAGTTTCTGGGCCATTAGTAGGTCTGCCTGAATTGGTTGTTGCACTCTTTCACTGACTTTAATTACAGGACAAGTTACTTACTACGAGATGCCCTAAAGGATCTCCTGTATTCCAGGAAACCTTTTCTTTACCTCCATTGTGTAGTTGTAGTACTATTTCCCCTTGATAGTAAGGATCAATCACCCAGACAGAACAGTAATCTCCTTTTGTTTCTGTTGATTCAGTGGCATGAGAAGCCCAAAGTAATCATGTGGCAGTTTTAACTTCCAGTTCAGTGGAATTATTATTGTGTCTCCTGGGAGGAGTATTTCTATATTTGAAACTAAGGCCTGTACATCAACAGAACTTAAGGTTTCAGGGACAAAAAGCATACATTTTCCTAGTGGATCACAGGGGTGATAGTGAGTGGTGCCACTCCCATTTCTGCCCCTTGATTCCTGGAACTGTGAATCCTGGCAATGGGAGAAACAGCACCATATGGTGAATACTGATTCAGAGCATACACAGCCTCCTGCAAAGCATTGCCCCAGCCTTGCAAGATATTGTCACTTTGTTGGCATCATAATTGGGTCTCCAAAAGACCATTTTACCATTCTATCAACCCAGCTGTCTCTAGATGATGGGGAACATGATAAGCCCAGAGAATTCCATAAGCATGTGCTCATTCTCATACTTCATTTGCTCTGAAGTGGCTTCCTTGATCAGAAGCAATGCTATGTAGAATACCATGATGGTGGATAAGGCATTCCATTAAGTCCTCATGTGATAGTTTGGGAAAGCATTGCATGGAAGGAATGCAAACCCATATCTGGAGTATGAATTGCTGCCCATTCCATGATGGAAGTGGTCCAATGTAATCAGCCTGCCTCGAGGTAGCAGGTTGATCACTTTGGGGAATGGTCCCATATTGGGGACTGAATGTGAGTCTCTGCTGCTGGCAGATTGGGCACACAGCAGTGACTATAGCCAGACTGGCCTTGGTAAGTTGAAATTCTTGTTGCTGAACTCAAGAATAACATCCATCCCTACCACCATGACCACTTTGTTCATGAGCCCATTGGACAATGAAAGATATTGTTGGGGAAAGAGGCTGATTGGTATCCACAGAATGGGTCATCTTATCCACTTGATGATTAAAATTTTCCTCTGCTGAAGTCGCCCTCTGTTCCACATTCACATGGGACACGCATATATTCATGTTCTTTTCCCACTCAGAAAAATCTGTCCACATATCTTTTTGTCAACAATCTTCCAATTATACTTCTCCCAAGTCCCTGACCATCCAGGCAAATGATTAAAAAAATCCCATGAGTCAGTATATGAGCACACCTCTGGTCAGCTCTCCTTCTAAGCATAATGAACAACTTGATGCACTGCTCGAAGTTCTACCTACTGGAAGGATTTCCCCTCACCACTGTCCTTTAAGGACATCCCAGAATGGGGTTGTAGTGCTGCAGTTTTCCACTTCTGGGTGGTCCTTGCATATTGTGCAGAACCATGTGTAAACCAGGCCTGAGTTTTCTCTTCCTCAGTCAACTGACTGTAAGGAACTCCCTAAATGACCATAGTTCTTATCTGGAAAAGAAAAGGTAATGTGACATGAGTGGGGGCCATAGGCATTTGAAACATTTCCTCATGTAAATTGCTTGCACCTTCAGGTCCTGTTCAACTCCTATCTTTAATGTACTATTTCCATTTTATAATGAAGTGCTGGTGTGAATGATGGGTCAAACAAGATCAAGTTCATGATAGTCAACTCAGGTCTCATGGTGATATGCTGGCACATGGTTAAGTATTCAGTCTCTACTAAGGCCCAATAGCAGGCTAAAAGCTGTTTCTCAAAAGAAGAGTAGTTATCTTCAGTAGATGGTAAGGCTTTGCTTTAATACAAAAAGTCTACATTGTGATTCTCCTTTAGAAGGCCCCAGACAGCATCCCTATTTGCCACTGACACTTCCAGTACCATTGGATTTTATGGATCAAATGGCCCAAGTGGCAAAGCAGCCTGGACATGTCACAAAGACTCTTATTCCAGTCCCCACTCAAGGCTATCAGCATTTTTGTTCACTCAGTAAATGAGTGACTAACACACCCAAATAAGGAATATGTTGTCTCCAAAATCCAAAGAGGCCAAATAGGCATTGTACCTCTTTTTTAGCCATAGGAGTGGCCAGATGCAGCAGTTTATTCTTTACCATAGAAGGGATATCTCGACATGTCCCATGCTGCTAGACACCTAGAAATTTCACTGACATGGAAAGCCTCTGTAATTTTTGTTGGATTTATCTCCCATCCCCTGATACACAAATGCTTTATCAATAAGTCAGAGAAGTTGCTATTTCTTGCTTGCTATGTCCAGTGAGCATGATATCATCAATATAATGGACCAGTGTGATGAACTGTAGGAGGGAGAAATAATTAAGTTCCCTGCAGACAAGATTGTGACACTGGGTAGAGAGCCAACATACCCAGGTTAGGGGAGTGAACATATACCTCTGGCCTTGCCAGCCGAATGCAAACTGTTTCTGGTGGTCCTTCCTTACTGACAACTATTCAGAAAAATAGCATTTGTCAGATCAGTAGCTGCATACTAGGCACCAGGCAATGTTCTCATTTGCTCAAGCAATGATACCAATTCTGGGACAGCAGCTGCAACTAGAGTCAACACCCGGTTAAATTTATAATAATCCACAATCATCCTTCAACTCCAATCTGTTTTCTGCACAGGCCAAAAAAGAGTGTTGAATGAGGAAGTGGTGGGAATCACCACTCTTGCATCCATCAGTTCTTAAGTGTGACACTAATCTCTGCAATTCCCCCAGGAATATGGTATTGCTTCTGATTTACTATTTTTCTAGGTAGGGCCAGTTCTAATGGCTTCTTCTTGGCCTTTGTTACCAAATAGTCCTCACTCCATGATTCAGAACCACTGTGGGGATTCTGCCAGTTTCTGAGTATGTTGATTCAAATTATGCATTCTGGAACTGGGGAAATGACAACAGAATGGGTCCAGGGGTGCAGTAGACCAACTGCGAGATGGATCTGAGCTAAAACTCCATTGATAACTTGGCTTCCATAAGCCACTACACTGGCTGGTAAACCAGAGCAACATTTTTGGGTCTCCTGGAATTAGTGTCACTTCTGAGCAAGTTTCCAATTATCCCTGAAACATCTGATCATTTCTTTTTCCCCAGTGCACAATCACACTGGTAGAAGGTGATAGGCTGCCTTGGGGAAGGCTGGGAGGAAAGTTAACAGTGTGAATTTTAAGCAGTGTTAAAAGGGTCCCTCCCCAAGAGTACCTGACTCTCCCCTCATTGAGGGGCTCTGGGTCTGTAAATTGTTTCAAGTCTGGGAATTGATTAAGGGACCGTGACTCTCTGTTTTTGTAATTCAAGTTAGATTTCTGTTCACTTGATCTAGAATTCTTCTGTTCATACAGCTCAAACAAGAATTTAATACTGCCCATCTATTTTACTTCTAGGTACCCCATGATCTATTAGCCAATGCCTCAAGTCTGTGAGTCAGATTATTTTGACTGCTACTATGAGTCTGCTGTCCATTATGTTGCCCATGCTCACCATGTCAATGGTGATTAACTGTCACCACATGGCTCTACCAACTTGAGATCTGATCATCCCCATTATGTTTAAGGATTCCGGTTCAGTGACAGCTGTTCCCAGAGTAATATCTTAACTACAAGAAGTGTGACTACAGGGCTCTTCAGGGATGATTAAGCCAGTCTCATGAATCTTTCTCAAGGTTCTGGTGAAAAATGTGCCCTCTGGACATGCCTGGGATGTGTGAGCAGGTCTTCCATGATAAATCCATTCTAACATTCTAGTCTCTCTAACCCTCTGGATCCCCTCATTGATATTATACAAGGGCAGTTCTGGCATTTCGACCTTAGGTGGTATCAGCCACCTTTGGATCCATGTTTCAGCAATCCATCCAAAGAAACTGTTAATACACTTTCTAATCCCTCGAGCTACAACATTGAATGAGGAATATCTGCTTAGTGGGCCCATATAAGCAAATTAGCTTGACCCAATTTTATCTTTCTTCCACAATTATCCCACATCCTTAATATCTAGTCCCATACATATTCCCCTGACTTCTGTTTTATAGATTGGAACACTCTTGCAGTTCTTTTAGAGTATAGCATACCTCCTCATGGGTCACACTTTGTACCTCACTTTTCAGGTTCTGTTCAGATTTTAGTCTAGTTATAGGTCTTGAAGAAAAGAGGAGTGGTGGGGGTTGGACAAGCCAATTACCTCAAGGCATTCTGTTTCAGTTTTATCTGGTGAAACAGGATTAGTCACTCCAGATAGAGGGGTGAAGGCTGTTTCACCAGGAGGGTCATTAGGAGTTAGCAGGCACTGAAGGATTAATCTCATTAGGTGGAGGTTGGATGGCAGACTCTTCTGAAGAGACTGGAGGTTTGGATGGTGTTTTCTCAAGGCAAGCTGGAGGTCAGGAAGCTCTTTCCTCAGGGCAGTCCATTGCAGGTCTATCTAGCAAGGGCTCAGCGGATTTTAGGGATCCTGTCTCCCCATTGCCATTATTATCAAGCTATCTATCACCATCCCACATTTCAGGACCTCAATCTTTTCCAATCAAAGCCCTTACTTTAATAGCAGATACCCTGGAAGGTTGAAATTTTAGTTTATGTTGTAAATGGTCTATTTGCACAATAAGGGCTTGTGTCTGGTTTTAAGAGATCTCAAGTCTGTGACCACAGGAAATAAGATTTTTTTTCAGGGCACACATGGAAACTTTTACATTGTTCATATGGTGGTTAAGGTGCAAATTTGAAGCCTTCGGCTCATCCCTTTACCTCATCACTGTATCCAGAGTATCTAATAACAACTATCCAATATCATTATATTTCTTCACTCCACAAAACTCCGTAAAGGTGTCAAAAACATTCTCACCCAGATCCTTGTCTCATATAAGCATACAGTTAGCAAAATGCAATGGTGTTATTTTGAGTATAACTCACCTCATGGACTGTCAGTGCCACCTTGATTATTGGAAGCAGAGTCATTAGTGCATCTGAATATAGTCAGAGTAGAATATCAATTGCAAAAATACATTTCTAAGATTGTGTTTTTCAGGAACCACTCCCAGTACCAAGCTATGTTAGTCAGCATTCTCTAGAGAAATGGAACCAACAGGAGAGATCTATAAATATGAGATTTATAAAGATGTCTCACCCGTCCATGTGAATGGAAGAGTCCAATATCTATAAGGCAAGCTGTGAAGCTGGTGGCTCCAGTGAAGCATCTGAATGAACTTCTGAGGAGAGGTTTGCTGGCTGAAGAAGCTTGAAAGAGTCTCTCCTTCCTTGAAAGCTTTCAATTGATTGGATTTTCTTGTTGTGGAAGACATGCTATGTTGATTGCAGTTGTAATCAGTCACAGATGTAATCAACTGACTGATGATTTAAGCAACAACCTTCCAGTTTATCAACCACCCCCAAATATCATTGCCTGAACAGACAACTGGACATAATCACTTGGCTCAGTTGACACCAGAACCTAACTATCACAGTATTTAAATGTTAAACCACCGTTACATTCCTGGGATAAACCCCATTGGTCATAAGATATTATTTTTGCTGGGTTTGATATCTAAAATTTTGTCATACATTTTTTGTCTATGCTCATGAAGTCAGTAGTTTTCTTGTATTTTTCTGGTTTAGTTATCAAGGTTATGCTAGCCTGATAAAATGAACACTTTCCAATTGATTGGTATATGTGAGTTTCTTTGGTACTGACCAGAACTCTGGCAATTGGTCAGTTTGCCTTCCTTTTAATGCTCTCTGGAAGTACAGGGTGGTGCACAGAGATAGCCAAGTAGGGTCACCATCCTTTAGAAGTGATGCTACCTCATGATTTCAAGAGCACAATGAGGACATGAAGGGTTTTCTCTCCTCTGGCTGGGGAAATGATGTGCAGCCCTGGGATATCTCTACAACTGCATAATTACAAACAACATATCACTGCCCTTGATGATTCTTTAGAAATAGGACCTTTATGTTAACATATCCATGGTTATAGACTACATCTGATTGAATATTTTAATATATGTTTGCTAACCGGACCACAAATATGGAAAGAGAATTTAAGATTTATTAAAAATTAAACTCTTATTCTCTGTTACATACTTATGATACTGAACAAAGGCTGACAGAAATTTCCAAGTGAGGTGTTCTTTTTTATTTGCCAAAACAATCATTATGGAGTTTCTCACTTGAAGATCTGTTCATTTACAAAGCCTCCTTTGAGTCCTTCCATCAGAAAACCCTCACTCAGGTATTGCACAGCCAAGGTCAGCTGGTTTGGTTGACTGTATGTGTCTACCATTCATTGATTATGAACTTCCTTTTAGTAATAAAACTGTAGCTAATATTTGTTAAGGGCATTCCTGTTTGCACACTTCTTAAGTTCTTTACAAGTCTCAGTCAGTACACAGCCCTGTGAGGTGGGTAATATTATTCATCCTTGTCTTACAGATAAGGAAACCAAGACAAAGAACAGTTAAATAATGTGTCCAAATTCACACAGTTAGTAAGAGATAGTGTCTGCCTGGACCCAAAGGCCATGTCACAGCCACTGCACCATTCTGTCTCTTGGTCTGGGTTCAGTCCATCTCTTATTCATCTTGCCATGTTTACTGTCCCTAGATTATTCCCGGGCACAGGGAGGAATGCCATAAAGTGTGACAGATTTTGAGCAGAGCAGACATTCTGGGGATAGTGAGCACCTTTTCTGTGACTGTTTGGGTGTCTGATTTCTCAGTGCCAATGAAGAGAGTGCTGAATCAAACATATTCTTCAGGCTCTAGAACTCTGTCCTACCACATCTGTTGCTTTACTTTTCTTGTCCAACTGCAACAAATTAATGGAAGTTAGATCTTAGAAGACAAATAAAACTACAGGATTCTGAAATACCTTCATGAGGCTGCAGAAAGAGAAATATGAAATCCAAGAAAAAAAAAAGAGATGAAAGTTTATAGGTAGGGAAATATTTAACCTAATGAAGTCAACATGTTATCTGAAATCGGCATGATGCAAAGACTGATTTTAAATACTGGACTGGTTTTGAATATTGGTTTAAGGTCCTTGTATTGATTAGACTGAAGTTAAATTGGTGAGTGTGCCTTAAAAACTCCAGATTACACATGCACAATTAGATATTATTTACTAAGCAAAATATTTATGTAATGTATCTGCTTTGTAAAGTCGGGTTGGGGAGAAACCCTCAAGAACTCACCAGTCACCTGGCTTACAGAGAAGTCAGAACCCATGTGAGCACAGCAAGATCAAGTAAAAATAATTTACTTTATGAAATATGTTTAAATTAATACAATAATCAGTATATACAGCATTTAATAAATAATTTATACTTCATGTTTAAATTATAAAGTCTACACTAAAATAAAATGTGCGATATATACTTCCAGAAGGAGTAAAACATTTCCCAGAGGGTGAAAACTGTTTTTGCTCAATTATTATACCTATTTGTGAGAAAGGAGATATAGGAATGAGAACATCACTGGAGTGTCTTGGGTTGCCCTAATCAGTGTACTCCTTGCACGTAGAACATTTAATGTCTTCTTCATAGAAACTAAGAACACTTATTTTGCATCTCTTATTCTGTTGAAGCATAATTTTGTTGCTTAGAGAAAATATGAATTAGGAGAGGCACTCATATTCTAGACTGGAGACACCTTCCTGGCAAGGAAAGGACAACAGATCCCCATAGTCGTGGGTGCCTGAAGCCTTTGCCTGGCTCCCTGATGAAGGCTGATATTTAATGGCTGGTAATTTAAATCATATTCAAAATGTCTCAAAACTTGCATTTGGGTGTAGATGGAGTCACATTGGGATTTTTTTCTGTATGAATCTTAGTAGTTGTTCATACAAAACTGACTTGTTTCATTTGGCAATTTACAAAGAATTTTTCACAAATAAAATGAACTAAAGGGGCCAATATAAAAATGCTATTTCAAAACCATTGCTTCAAGATATAAGCAATTTCATTTACCTAGTCTAAACATTAACTTTTCCAACCACCTAATAAGATGAATTTTGTCACCTACGTTTATATAAAATGCAGAACTAGCAATAGAAAGTTGTATTCACATCCCATATTCTAGTCCATGTTTTTCCTGCTACCCTGCATTTCACAAATTTCTTAGGTGCCCATATACGCAAAATATTACACAAAATACTCCAGCTGACAAATATTGTGGGGGAAGGGAAAAATAAGGGTTCACAGAGTACAGGCTTCTCTACTAAGTGTCCTGTCTGTGTCACCTCATGTGTTTCTTATTTTTAGGATGGTAGTTTCAGTTTTCTGGATTGCTCAAGCACATACCATGACATGGGTCAGGTTAAACAACGGAAATTTGTTTGCTTATGATTTTGAGGCTAAAAGAAAACCCAAGTCAAGGCATCATCAAGGTGAGGCTTTCTCCCTGAAAACTGTGATGTTCTGACAGTGGTTGCTGGGTATCCTTGGTTCTTAGCTCATGTGGCACATAGCAATGCACATGGCAGCATCTCTTGGCCTCTCCATTCTATTCCAGGATCTTTTTCAGCTTCTGACTGCAAGTTGTGGCTTTCTGTGCTTCTGAATGTCATTCCACTTGTAAAAGACTCCAGTAATAGGATTTGAAACCTATCCTATTGGGCTGGATCATACCTTAACTAACATAACCTCATCAAAAGTCCTACTTATGGTGGGTTTATGGCCACAGGAATGAATTAGATTTAAGAAGATATTTTTCTGTAGTTCACACAGCTTCTAACCACCACCTAGACTCTAACCACCATAATAGAGAATGAAGTCTAAAGAGCAGTCATATTTAGGACCTTAATGAGCCTAAGGTTGAAGAAAACCTGAGAGAGAACCAGGAAACAATGAACTCCACATTATTTTACTTTACTTATATGTATAGGAATGGGTATGGAGTAGCTAGAAGCACAATTATGTTTCACTGAGACATACCAAGCTTATCTTGGATGTGCACACAGAAGACTGCTGGTTATCTAATGTTAAAACAATTAGTACTTTCCCATTTCAGTATAGGTACCATCGTGAGATTTTGAGAATATGCAGATCTGCCTTCAGACATCTCCATGCTTTCATGCTGGGGAAGGTGGAGACACACCTAACAGCCATCTCCCAGCACCTCCCCTCCATTTGCTTCCTTTTCTGTTGTCCACAGATGTTTCAAAATGTTTCCATTTCACAGCCCAATAGAGACCTAAGGCCAAATAGAAAAGAAGGAGCCCAATTTGTATCCAAAACCTGTATCAAGCAGCCACAGCTGCTTATCAGGGAAGGAACTCTGTGTTATGTTCACTTGATACATGCTTTATGGCAGTTGCAGGAACCTGTACCCCAGGTACTACAGTGAAGTGTGGCCTGGGGAGCTGCCATCCACTGGCTCTGACCTGAGCAACTGGCTTCCCCAGCAGACTGGATATGTTGGGATCTCTTCCTTTGCAGTTTTGGATGCTTTTGCTGTGTAAGGAAGAAAGTGGACTTTTGTTGAAAGTTTCTGCTATGCCTGAGCCTCTGTTTCCATGATGCACCAACTAACAATTAATTCCATAGTCCTATATCAAGATCACCAGCTAAACAATCTTGATCCTGCTCTTCAGAAATGCTATTAATAAATGCACTTAGGGGCAGTCATAAGAAAGAATATTAATATGAAATCACTCATGAATTTCAATAAAAATATTTTTAGAACAGTTTTAGGTTTATAGAAAAATTATGCAGAAAGTGTCTGACTTTTCACTGGGCCTGTCTCCCCACTTCTTATGCAATTTCTCTTCTTAATAATATTTTGCATTAATGTGATACATCTGTTAAAACTGATTTGTTAAGACATTATCACTAATTCAAGTCCATTTTTTTACATTAGGATTTGCTCTTTGTGTTGTACAGTTCTACGGACTTAAAAATGCATAATTGTCATGTATCTACCATTATCATATAGAATAGTTTTACCACCCAAGAAATGCTCTGTGTTCCATGATCATTTTGCCAGCAAATGTTTAATATTCAGTGAGACCTAGAGGAAATGCCGGGAATCAGTTGGGTATTAGAGGCCAGTAAATTTTCCTTTTTAATCACTCCATGTGTGTTTTCTTACCATTAATCAAAGGTGTTTCTTGTGGCTTCATGTGCCTTTTGTCTCTTTGGGTTTTTAATGCAATTTTATTGAAATATATTCACACAATATACAATCTATCAATCTATTTAAAGTATACAGTCATGGCTCATGGTGTCATCACATACATGTGCATTCATCCCCACAATTTTAGAACATTTTCATTACTCCAAAAAAAAAAAAAAAAGCCAAAACATTCATAGCTTTTATCACCCCTTATAATTTTTATTTTTTTAAACAATTTTATTCACGCACCATACCATCCATCCTAAGTGTATAATCAATGGCTTTTGGTATAACCATATAGTTATGCATTCACCACTATAATTAATATGAGAATATTCTTATTTCTTCTGAAGAAAAGAATCCCATACACCTTATATCCCCCTATTCCTGACATTTAGCTTTGGTATAGTGCCTTTGTTACCATTAATGGTAGAATATGACAATGTTACTGTTTACTGTAGACCTTAGTTTACATTATTTGTATTTTCACCATACACCACCCTATTCTTAATACCTTGTAATAGAGATGTATGCATTTTCTAGTTCATGAAAGAACTTTTTTATATTTATGTAATTGACCACTCTAAGTTTCGCTAAGTTATACAGTCTCAAGTTTATGTCTTCTAGCTTCCCTTCTGGTGACATACATGGCTCTAGCCTTCCTCTTTCAATCATAGAGTTTTGCTAATTACACTTACAGTATTTGTACCATCACATATTATTGTGCTATCCATTTCTAAATCTTTACAATCAAACTTATTGAAAATTCTGTACTCCTTAGGCATCGATTGCTCAATCTTTCAATCTCTTGATAATCTACGTTTTTGACATTAACTCTCGGTGTTTGCTCATTAAGTTAGTTAATATTAGTGAGACCATACAATATTCATCCTTTTGTTTCTGGCTTATTTCACTCAACATAATGTCCTCAGGGCTTATTTACCTCATTGCATGCCAAATGACTTCATTCCTTTCAGTAGTCATACAATATTCCATTGTATGTGTACACCACAGTACACCCTACTACTCATAATTTGCTGGAGACTAGGGCTGCTTCCATCCATTGACAATCATGAATAATACCACCATATACAATGGTGTGCAAATGTCTTTCCTGTCCCTGATTTCAGTTCTTGTGAGTACATAACTAGTAATGGGATTTCTAGGTCATATGGCCATTTTATACTTAGCTTCCTGAGGAAGTGCCACACTGCCTTCCAGAGGCTCTGCACTAGTCTACTTCCCTACCAACAGTGAATAGGTACACCTCTTTCTCCACATCTCCTCCAGCACTTGTACTTTTCTGTTTTTTTTTTTTAAATCATTTTATTCACACACCATACAGTCTATACTAAGGGTACAATCAATGGTCCCTAGTATAATCTCATAGGTATACATTCACCCTCACAATCTATATGTGAACATTCTCATTTTTTCCAAAAAGAAAGGAGGAAAAAAAATCCCATAACTCTCTCTTATATCCCACTCTTGTTTATCTTTAACTTTGGTATATTGCTCTGTTACAACTAATAAATATTACAGTGTTACTGTTAACTATAAACTTTAATTTGCATTAATTGCATTTTCCGTATAACATCCCATTTTTAACACCTTATAATAGTGACATACATATGTTCTGATTCACGTAAGCACTTTCTTATATTCATACAATTAACCATCATTATTGCCCACTCTAGGTTTTGCTCCATTATACTGTCCAAGTTTTTATCCTCTAGCTTACTTTCTGGAGATAAACATGAATCTAGCCTTCCTTTTTCAACATACTCACATTCAGCATTGTTAATTACTCTTAGAGTATTGTGCAATCCATTTCTGAAACTTTACAATTAACCTTATTGAATATTTTGTACTCATGCCTTGGTTGCCCAATCTCTGTCCTCTTTCTATCTGCTGATAATCTGTACTCTCTAATTTAACTTTCAGAGTTTGCTCATTATAGTTAGATCATATGAATGAAACCATAAAGTATTTCTCCTTTTGTTTCTGACTTATTTCACTCAACATAACGTCCTCAAGGTTCGTCCACATTGTTTTCATGCATCATGACTTTATTCTGTCTTACAACTGCATAGTATTCCATCATACGTATGTGCAACAATTTGCTTATTCACTCATCATTTCATGGACATTTGGCCTGTTTCCAGCTATTGGCAATTGTGAATAATTCCACTATAAGCATCAGTGTGAAGTGTCTGTTCATGTCCCTGCTTTCATTTGTTCCATTGTATACCTAATAATGGTATTGCTGGATCATATGGAGATTCTATGTTTAACTTCCTGAGGAGCCACCAAACTACCTTCCAGAGAAGTTACACCATCTACATTCCCACCAACAGTGAATAAGTGTACCTAATTCTCCACATCCTCTCCAACACTTGTAATTTTCTTTTTTTTGATAAATGGCCATTCTAGTAGTTGTGAGATGATATGTTTATTGTGGTTTTGATTTGCATTTCCCTGATACCTAATGATGTTGAGTGTTTTTTCATATGCTTTTGTTTTGTTTTGCTTTTTAATTTTATTTAATTAAAATATCTTCACACTCTGTATAATCCATCTAAAGTATATAGTCAATGGTTCACAATATCCTCACAGAGTTGCATATTCATCACCATGACAATTTTTAGAGTATTTGCATTTTTCCAGAAAAAAAAATAGAAAGAAAAGTCTTTATGTCCCCTATCTCTTAACCCTCCTTCTTATTGAGCACTACTATTGCAATCTACCCAATTTTAAAACTTACAGCAGTGATAGGTTACCTAAGACAGTGTAGAATAGACATATATATATTCCAAAGTTATATATTTATCTGTGGAACAAAACAAAACATCCATACAAACATGGACAACTTTTTTTTTTTTTTTTTTTTGCAGTATAGTTATACAATCACTATCAAGGATCAGGGCTACTGGATTACAATCTAACTACTCCATGTATTTCCTTCTGAGTATTCCTAAAACATTTGACTCTAAAAAGACATATCTATAAAATGAGTTAATAGTCAGTCATTTCATCAATCCTAATTTCTCAGTCACAACTCTTTCCTCTCATTTGATCTTTCTTTCTATCTTCAGGTATATCTGGGCAATAGCCATTTTAACTTCTTCATTCTGGAAAGAGATGTTGACCTTCTGAGGTAGAGGAATGAACCTGATTGTTGTTCCTGGAGAGTCTGCTACCTCTGGGTTTCTGGCCTAGGATCAATCTGGAGGGATTAAGTTGCTGAGAAAATTAACTTATTATGAAAAACTTTTATACAGACCTAGATAGAACCCAGGGCACTCTCTAGGGTTGTCAGGAACACTGTTGTTTGAGGCATGCCATTCTATGGTAGCTGGAGTTATTTGGTTAAAGCTTGCATAAGAGTAACCTCAAGAATGACCTCTCAACTCTATCTGAAGTCCCTTAGCCACTCAAACTTTGTTTTGTTCCATTTCTTTTCCCCATTTTGGTAATTCTCAATCTCACAATGTCAGGACCAGGCTCATTCCTACCATGTTCCCATGTTGTCAGGGAGACATGTCCCTGAAAGTCATGCCCCATGTAGGGGGGATGGTAGTGAGTTTATCTGAAGAGTTGGCTTAAAGAGAAAAGCCACATCTGAGCAACAAAAGATGCCCTCTGAGGGTGACTATTTAGCATAATTACATGCAGACCTAGCTTTGTCATTGCAGAAGTAAGTTTCCTAATGACAAGCCTCAAGATCAAATGTTTGGTTTACTAAATTGGGAATCTCTAATATCTAAAAGAGTATCAGGAATTCCCCAGGAGGGGAAGTTTAATACTTTTTCCCAGTCCCTGAAGATGTCTTTGCAAATATATGTTTATTTTCTGTCCGAAATACTCTGGAATGTATCTGGGTATTATATTAAACTTTACATAATAATAAAATCTCATTCTTTAGTCTAGGTTCCATGTAATTATGTTGTTTAAATAAACTGAGCAGATAGGTTACATTAGATAGTGTGCTACAAAAAATTTAAATTTTGGATCAAATAAATATACCTTCCTTTAGTCTTCCATAAGATTGAAGTTTTAAAGTATAGACAATATCATCCTTTACCCTGTATTCTTATTTACCTTAGTCCTAACCAGACCCTATACATTCATATTTCTACTTGGAGTCTGAAATCTTTTTTTTGAAGAATCTTCTTCAACAGATGCTGTATGAGTAATGCTGACTTTTAGGGCTGCAGAACTCTAATTCTGAGTCCCAGATATCCCACAGATACCCAATATTTCAGGGAGAAACCAATTATACACAAAGAACAAAGAATCTCAGAATTTAGAAATAACAGCTAAAATTTAAGAATAGAAGTGCCTGCCGTAAGAGTTTACAATCTAGGGAACTTTACAATGAAACTTATTTGAACGTTCTGTACTCCTTAATCATTGATTGCTCAATCTCTGCCCACTTTCTATCCCCTGACAAACTATGCACTCAAATTCAGTTCTCAGAGTTTGCTCATCATAGTTAGCCCATATCAGTGAGGCCATACATCATGTGTCCAGTTTTTTTTTTCTGGCTTATTTCACTCAATATAATGTCCTTAGGGTTCATTCTCTTAGTTGCATTCCACATGACTTTATTCATTCCTGCAGCTGCTCATTACTTTGTCATATGTACACACCATGTTTTTCCCTTCCATTGATCAGTCAATGTGCCCTTAGGTCACCTCCATCTATTGCAAATCATGAAAAATCCACCATAAACATCAGTGTGCAAATGCTTATTTGTGTCCCTCCTTTCAGTCCTTCCAAGTATTTGTCTAATAACAGGGTTTCAGGATGATGTGGCAATCCCATATTTAGCTTTTTAAGCAACCACCCCACTGTCCTCCAGAGGGGCTGCACCATTCTACTTCCTTATGGTATAATCACATATTTATGCGCTTGCCATCACAGTATATATGCAAACACTTCTGTTTCTTCCACAAAGAAAGAAGAAGGGGAGAAGATAAAAAGGAGAAGAAGAAAAATGAGAAACTACGAGTATGCCATATCCCTTCATTATATCACCCTTATCATTGATATTTAGCTTTGGTATATTGCCATTGTTACAATTAATGAAAGAACAGTCCAATTGTTAACCATAGACCCTAGTTTGCATTAATTATTTTTCCATATACTATCCCATTTTTAACACCTTACATTAATGAACTTCAATTATTCTCCCTCAAGTAAAATTTTTCTTATATTTGTCAATTTAATTAAATAGTTGTCCACTCTAGGTTTCACTATATTATATTCACTTCTGGTGTCATACATGCCCCTAGCCTTCCTCTTTCAACCATATTCACCTTCAGCTTTGTTCATTATACTTACAATATTATGCAACCATCATATAGTATTGTGCTATCCATTTCTGGATCTTTACAATCAATCTTGTTGAATGTTCTCCTTTAGCATCAAATGTCCAATCTCTACCCTCTTTCTATCTCCTGATAACCTGTGCTATCAACTTTAGCTCTCAGAATTTGTTCATTATTGTTGGTTCATATTAGTGAGACCATACAGTATTTGTCCTTTTCTTTCGGTCTTGTTTCACTCAATATGTCTTCAAGGTTCATTCATGTTGTTGGATGCTTCATGACTTTATTCAGTCTTACAACTGTGTAATATTTCATCATATGTACGCACAATTCATTTATCCACTTATCCATCAATGGATGCTTGGGATATTTGCATCTCTTGGCAATCATGAATAATGATTTCAGTTCCTCGGAATATATAGCTAATAATGGGTTTGTGGTCCATACACAAGTCTATATTTAGCTTCCTGAGAAATTGCTAAGCTGCCTTCTAGAGTGGTTGTACCATTCTACACTTCCACCAACAGTGAATGAGTATACCTACTTTTTCACATCCTCTCCAGCACTTGTCATTTTCTGCTTTTTTGATAATGGCCATTCTAGTGGGTGTGAGATGATATGTCATTGTGGCTTTGATTTGCATTTCTCTAATAACCAGTGATATTAAGTATAATTTCACATGTTTTTGAGTCATTTGTGTTCTCTCTTTGGAAAAGTGTGTGTCCATGTCTTTTGCCCATTTTTAAATTAAGTTGTTTATCTTTTTGCTGTTGAGTTGCAGGATCTGTTTATATATTCTGGATATTAAATGCTTCTCTAATAGTTGGTTTCCAAAAATTGTCTCCCATTGCATAGACTGCCTTTTTGTTTTTCAGACAGGGTCTGTTGATGTGAAAAAGGTTTTCAGTTTTTAGAAGATACCGTTTATCTATTTCTTCTTTCATTGATCATACTTTTGGTATAAGGTCTAGGAAACCATCTCTTATCACAAGATCCTTAAGTTATTTCCCTACATTTTCTTCTAAACACTTTATGGTCTTAATTCTCTTAATTCTAATGGTTAAATCTTTGATCCATTTTTAGTTAATTTTTGCATAAAGTGTTATATAGGGATCCTCCTTCATTTTTTTTTTTTTGTATACAAATATCCAGTTCTCTAAGCACCATTTATTGAAGAGAGTGCTCTGTCCCAGTTGATTTGACTGGACCATTGTGTTGGTTTGAAAGGATGTATAGATCCTAGAAAAGCCATGTTTTAATCAAAATCCCATTTCATAAAGGCAGAATAATCCCTATTCAATACTATATGTTTGAAACTGTAATCAGATCATTTCCCTGGAGATGTGATTTAATCAAGAGTGGTTGTGAAGCTGGATTAGGTGATGACATGTCTCCACCCATTTGTGTGGGTCTTGATTAGTTTCGGAAGTCCTATAAAAGAGGAAATATTTTGGAGAATGGGAGATTCAGAGACAGCAGAGTAGAACAACACAGCCACAGGAAGCAGTCCAATAACCAGTGACCTTTGGAGATGAAGAAGGAAAATACCTCCCAGGGAGCTTCATGAAACAGGAAGCCAGGAGAAGAAGCTAGCAGATGACACTGTGTTCACCATGTGCTGTTCCAGATGAGAGAGGAACCCTGACTGTGTTCACCATGTGCCTTTCCAGCTAATAGAGAAACTGTGACTTTGTTCTCCATGTGCCTTCCACTTGAGAAAGAAGCCCTGAACTTCATTGGCCTTCTTGAACCAAGGTATCTTTTTCTGGATGCCTTAGATTGGACATTTCTATAGACTTGCTTTAATCAGGACATTTTCTCAGCCTTAGAACTGTAAACTAGCAACTCATTAAATTCTCCTTTTTAAAAGCCTTCTGGTATATTGCATGCTGGCAGCTAGCAAACTAGAACAGATTTTGGTACTGGAGAGTGGAGTGCTGCTGTGGTTTGCAGATACCAAACATGTTGGAATGGCTTTTTAAATGGATAGGGGGAAGAATCTAGAGGAGTTTTCAGAAACCTAGAGAAGGTCTAGAATGTTTTGAAGAGACTGTTGGTAGAAACATGGACTCTAAAGATACCTCTGACCAGGGTTTAGACAGAAATGAGGCACGTGCTATTGTAGACTGGAAGGAAAACGAACCTTGTTTTAAAATGCCAGATAATCTGGCAAAATTGACTAGTGGCTTTGGTTGGAAAGCAGATTTTAAAAGCCATGAACTTGGATATTTAGCAGAAGAGATCTCCAAATTAAATGTGTAAAGCACACCCTGGTTTCTCGTCACAACTTCTAGTGAAATGCAACAGGAGAGAGAGAAGCTGAGAACTGAACTCTTGAGTACAAAGAAACAAGAAATTGATGTCCTGGAAAATTCTGGGCTTCCAGGAAGGGAGATCCCAGAGAATAGCACTCCATGTGAGGATTTAACCAGATGTGGAATCAGTCAGACATTTCACAGAAAGCTAGGATTGAACATAGAGTTATCCAGGAGGAATTTGTGGAAACTCCTTATGTCTGTTGGGAATGATCCAAGGCTACTTGATAGAAAGCCAACGAGAGTGCTGTGGGACCTCTATAAACAGAGCTGCTGCCCGTCTGTACTGGGGGTTTCAGAGAAAGGACACATTGGAGGAAAAATAACTTTAGAGACAATGCCCCTAAACTAGAACAACCATCTTACCAAAGATCAATTGGCTGTAGATGAGAGGGTCCACCTTTGTACACTCAGTTCATTTTACTGGTCATATTTCTATTTTCATGCCAGTACCATGATGTTTTGACTACCATCACTTTGCAATATGCTTCAAAGTCAGGTAGTGTGAGAAGTCCCACTTCATTTTCTTTCTCAGTGTATTTTTAGCTATTTGGGGCACACTGCCCTTTAAAATAAATTTAATTTTTGGATTTTCTATTTCTGCAAAGTAAGTTGTTGGAATTTTAACTGGTATTGCATTGAATCAATTTGGGTAGAATTGTCATCTTAACTATATGTAGTCTTCCAATCCATAGACAGAATATTTCCTTCATTTATTTAGGTTTTCCTTCATTTTTTTAACACTGTTTTGTAGTTTTCTGTATAGATCTTTTATGTCCTTGGCTAAATTTATTCCAAATATTTGATTATTTTAGTTGCTATTGTGTAACTGGAATATTGTAAATGGAATGTTTTCTTCTTCAGATTGTATGTTACTGGTGCATAGAAATACAACTGATTTTTGCATATTGATCATATCCTGTACTTTGCTGTACTCATATATTACACCTAGTAGCTTTACTGCAGATTTTTCAGGACTTTCTACATACAGGATCATGTCATCTGCAAACAGTAAAATGTTTACTTCTTTATTTCCAATTTGGAACTTTTGTCTTTTATTTCTTTTTCTTGCCTAATTACTCTAGCTAGAATATCCAGCAAAGTGTTGACTAACAATGGTGACAGTGGGCTTGATTGTTTTGTTCCTGATCCTAGAGGGAAAGTTTCAATCTTTCCCAATTAAGTGTGATCTTAGCTGTGGGTTTTTCATATATTCTTATATCACGTTGAGGAAGTTTGCCTCTATTCCTATTCCTTGAACTGTTTTCATCAAGAAATTGATGCTGAATTTTGTCACATGCTTTTTCTGCCTACACTGAGATTACTATATAGTTTTTCCCTTTTTAAATTATTGATGTGGTGTATTAAAATAATTGATTTTCTTGTGTTGAACTACTCATACAAACCCTCTTGGTCATGGTGTATAATTCTTTAATGTGTTGCTGGATTCAATTTGCAAGTATTTTTGTTGTTTGTTTTTTTGTTTGCTTTCTGTGAGTATTTTGTTGAGGATTTTGACACATATATTCTTTAAAGAGATTGGTCTATAGTTTTCTTTTCTTGTAGTATCTTTGCCTGTCTTTGGTATTAGAGTGATATTGGCTTCAGAGAATGAGTTATGTAGTTCTGCCTCTTCTACACATTTTTTGAAGAGTTTGAGCAGAATTAGTACAAATTCTTTCTTAAATATTTGGTAGAATTCATATGTGAGGCCACTTTGTCCTGGGCATTTCTTTCTTGGGAGTTTTTTGATGACTGATTTGATCTCTTCACTTGTGATTGGTTTGTTGAGGTCTTCTATTTTTTCTTGAGTCAATATTGCTTGTTCATGCTTTTCTTACAAGTTGTCCATTTCATCTGTTTAGTTCATAGTATCCTCTTATTATCTCCTTCATTTCTGCAGGGTCACTAGCAATGTCTTCCTGATGAATTGACCCTTTTATGAATACAAAGTATCCTTCTTTGTATCTTTTTAATTGTTTTATATTTGAAGTTTAATTAGTCTGATATCAGTATAGCTAACCCTGCTTTTTTCTGGTTGTTGCTTCCACGAAACATTTTTCCAACCTTTTACTTTCCACCTGCTTTTCTCCTTGTAACCTGAGTCTCTTGTAGACAGCATAAAAAAGGATCCTGTTTCTCTTTTTGAATCCATTTTGCCTCTCCATGTATTTTTATGGTGAATTTAATAAATTAATATTTGATGTTATTACTCTAAAAGTAGCACTTTCTGCAACCATTTTGTCTTTTGGATTATCTCATATTTAATTCTGTATCTATCTATCTGTCTATATCTATCTATCTATCTATCTATCTATCTATCTATCTATCTATCTATCTATCTATCTATCTATCATCTATCTATCTATCTATCTCTCTATCTATCTATCTATCTATCTACCTAATCTCTCTCTCTCTCTCTCTATCTATCTATTTATTTACCTGTCTATCTGTTTATCTATCTATCATATCCTATTAGTTACTCTTACTGGCAATTTTCATTTCTACTCTCTTCTCCAAATCTCTTTCTCCTGTCTTTTCCTATCTGCCTCAAGTGCTTCCTTTAGTATTTCTTGTAGAGCATATCTATTGTTCACAAATACCCACAGTGTTTTATATTTATCAGTAAATATTTTAAACTCTTCCTCATTTTTGAAGGACAGCTTTGCCAGATATAGAATTATTGATTGGCAGTTTTCTTCTTTTAGTATCTTAAATATATCATTCAACTGCCTTCTTGCCTCCATGGTTTCACTGAGAGGTCCACACTTAGTCCTACTGAGCTTCCCTTGTATGTGATAGATTCTTTTTCTCTTACTGCTTTCAGAATTCTCTCATTGTCATTATTTGAGAATCTGATTAAGTGGCTTGGAGTAGGTCTAGTCAAATATGTTGTATTTGGTGTGCTTCTTAGCGCAGCAATTTTTTATCTTCAATCAGAGTTGAGAAATTTTCAGTGATTATTTCCTCCATTATTCTTTCTGCTCCCTTTCCCCTCTCTTTTCCTTCTGGGACACCCATAACATATTTATTTGTGCACTTAATGTGTCATTTAATTTCCTGAGACCCTGCTCATATTTTTCCTTTATTTTCCCATCTGTTCCTCTGTTTGTAAGTTCTTATATGTTCTGTCCTCTAGTCTACTAATCCTTTCTTCTGTCTCTTCAAATCTGCTACTTTATGTGTATGTCTGCATCATTTTTCATCTCCTCTATTGTGCCTTTCATTCTCATAAGTTCTGCCATTTGTTTCTTTCAAGCTTTCAAGTTTTTCTGTATGGTCACCCAGTATCTTATTTACATTCTTCATCCATTTTGCCATGTTTTCCTTTACCTCTTGATTTTTCACACAATTTAGAAGATTTGTTTGAACATCTTTAATTGGTCATTTCAACTCCTGTATCCCAGTTGAATTTTTAGCTTGCTCCTCTGGTTGGTCCACTTTGTCATGCTTCCTGGTATGAGTCATGATTTTCTGCTGTTGAATAGACCTCTTATTGTATTGTTTAAATTCTAGAGGTCATTTTATCTCTTTTGCCTATGGTTTTTCTTGGTTGGCTTTGTTCTGTATGTTTTCATCTTTCACACTGGCCAGTTGTCAGATTCATTCTTTACTCCCAGTCTCCTCCAACCCCCTGATGCCCACAATTGTTTGCCTCAGGGATGGAGGGTAGGCACTGGACATCACAGCAAGCTCTCTGTTTCTGGGTAAAACAAGTCTGTTGGCTCCCAGTGGTGCTCTGTTATTCTCTGGCCCACAAGATCTGTGTTTGTTTTAGGGAACTGCTTTAACAATTGTGTTTTCCATATTTCTCAGTCAAATCAGGGGCATGCTCCCATACATGGGGGTTAAACCAGCTCCAATGGTGCTGAGACTTTTTTTTGAGTATTTCTGAAAAAAGCCTTCAATTCCCTTGTGCTTCCTGGTCTTCCCAGCAGATTGCAGTTTGGTAACTTAATCATCCTCAGAAAATGTTTGCCTAATAGCCCATGGT
Organism: Tamandua tetradactyla; assembly: GCF_023851605.1. Classification (NCBI taxonomy): domain Eukaryota; kingdom Metazoa; phylum Chordata; class Mammalia; order Pilosa; family Myrmecophagidae; genus Tamandua; species Tamandua tetradactyla. Next base: position 25,177,458 of record NC_135350.1, read on the forward strand.
ACTGTCTGGGCAGGGCTTGAATTGTGGGGTTACTGTGCCTTCCCTTTGCCTGTCAAAATCTGGCTCAATGTGGGACTATGTCCTCACATTATTTGTGGCAGAGGACTCCCCAAGATGACCCAATTTTCAGCTTGAACCCAGGGCATGGATCAGTCCAATTGCTTCTGTTTCCCTTAGGGATGGGGGAAGGCTTTTGGTCCCAGGGCTAGAAAAGCAGGTTCTGTCCATGTTTTGTCAGACTCTTTGTCCTTTGCTCACTGGGACTTGAAATGCCCTCCCATATCATTTGGGTCTCCTAATATCGGGATCTGACTCAGTGCTCTGAGAGAATTTATATCCTGGCTCTCCAGTGGGAGGAATCCTGGCTGCTATTTCTCTGTCCTTCCTATGCTATGTGTGAGAGAGACTGAGGGGGTGGCTAGATGACTAGCTGGTATGGTACAGAAGTTTTCTACCTTAAATTTTGCTCTCTCTTCAATTTGGAATTTGAGGGTCTTTCTCCTACAAATATATCTTCCTCCAGAGCTCTGAGAAATGCAGAATTGTCTTTTATTCCTTTAATCTGTGGGGAAAATTTTTCAGTAGCTATTTACATTGCCATGTTGATGACATCACTCCTTTAATATGCTTTTGAGATATTTGTGTATTCTATTTGGAAACATGTCCATCCATGTCTTTTGCCCATTTTAAAATTGGGTCGTTTTTCTTTTTCTTGTTGAATTGTAGGATCTCTTTATATATTAAACCTTATCAGATATGCAGTTTCTGAATATTTGTCTCTGATTGAATAAGCTGTCTTTTACTTTCTTGTCAAAATCCTTTGAAGCACAAAAGTATTCAATTTTGAAGAGATCCCAGTCATCTGTTTTTTTTCTTTCATTGCTTTTGCTTTTGGTATAAAGCTTAGAGAACCATCACTTATCACAAGATCTCTAAGATGTCTCCCCAAATTTTCTTTTAAGAGTTTGATGGTCTTAGCACTAATGTTTGGGTCTTTGATCCATTTTGAGTTAATTTTTTTATAAGGTGGGAGATAGGAGTCTTCTTTCCTTCTTTTGGATATGGATTTCCAGTCATCCAAGCACCATTTTTTGAGAAGGCTGTCCTGTCCTAGTTGGACGAACTTGACTGCTTTGTCAAAAACGAATTGTCCACAGAAAAGAGGTTCCATTTCTGAACTTTCAGTTAAATTCCATCTTTATGCCAGTACCGTGCTGTTTTAACCACCATATTTTTGGAATATGCTTTAAACTTAGATAATGTGAGACCTCTAACTTCATTTTGCTTTCTCAAGATATTTTAACTATTCAGAACCCCTTGCCTTTCCAGAGAAATTTGATTCTTAGTTTTTCTATTTCTGCAAAGTAAGTTGTTGGGATTTTGATTGATATTGCATTGAATGTATAAATCATTTTGGGTAGGATTGACATCTTATCTATATTTAGCCTTCTTATCTATGAATGCAGTATGTCCTTCCATTTATTTAAGTCCACCTTGATTTCTTTTTTGTAGTTTTCTTTGTAAAGTTCCTATATATCCTAGGTTAAAGTTATTCCTAAGTGATTCTTTTGATTGTAATTTTAAATGGAATGCTTTTCTTGATTTCCTGCTCATTGCTAATTACCACTGTATAGAAATATTACTGATTTTTGTCTGTTGATCTTGTATTCTGTCACTCAGCTGGAATCATTTATTAGTGCTAGTAGCTTTATTATAGAAATAATTTCAGGATTTTTTACATATAGGATCATGTCATCTGCAAACAGTGACTGTTTTAGTTCTTTTCCAATTTAGATGTCTTTTATTTTCTTCACTTTTTTGTGCAGCAGCACAATATTTAACATATGTATACACCACAGTTTGCCATTTTATTTCTCAGTTTGTGTATCCTTCAGGGTACATATTTTTAACAGTCTTTTCATTACCTTTAGCAACTTCTACCTGGAGGGCTGGTTCTTATAGGAGGGTACTCCCAGAGTGAATCTACCCCTGTCCATTTTCCCCAGACAAGACAGGTCCAGTACTCATGAAGGGGGTGTAGCTCAGTATCAAGGATCCCTGGGGATGAGACCAGCTTTGTGCTTATCTTTCCTGTGAAGCCTCTTGATTCTATGCTTTTCCTGTCCTGCCCAGAAGATGGTGATTTTCATCCTACTGATCCCTATAGGCCTAAGGTGGTACTGTGCCTTTAATTCTCAGTTTCATGATTGAAACTGAGATTGTGGAGGTTGGTGAAAGTAGCTATTTGAAACTGTTGCTGTTTTCTCATTCATGAAATTCCTTAAATCTGTATTCTGAACTATCTTAATCCTGACTCAATTGGCTTCATGCTTACCTCTAAATACCAGGTCATACATATATAAAATAGCTCCTAAAAATCCAGAAACAAAAATTACCACTCTGGACTAAATGTGACTGCTGTAAGAGCTCACAATCTTGGCCCCAGTTTCTTGATAAGTTTTTTTCTAAATGAGATCATACAATATTTGCATTCTTTTTTCTGACTTATTGTGACTCACAAAATGTCCCACAGGTTCATTCACATTGTTGCATGGCTCACAACTTTGTTCCTTTCTGTAGCAGCACTGTGTTTCATCGTATGTTTGCACCATCATTCACCAATCTCAGTGCATCTTTCAGCCATCTCTATCTATTGAGCCTCATGTATAATGTCCAGAGTCAACAGTCCTTCAACACAATTGATTTTAGATAATTTCATTGTTACCAATAGAAAGATAAGCAATAAACACACCCTCATCAAATAAAAATCCAAACCTCCCTAATTTTTGTCCACCCCCTCCCCATTATTTACCCCTTGTGTTGCTGTGGTACTGTTGGTGTTTTCCAGTTAAACAGCCCAGAGCATGAAATATCATTTCCCCTCCTATACCCCCAAGTCATACACTCTTTGTGTTAGATTCATACCTTTTCAGTAGTTCATGCAAGAACTTATTTATATTTCTATGATTAATTGGTGGAACACATGAGTCTATACAACCCCTTTCAAATATGTTCACCTTCCATATGGTAATTTTACTTATAGACCCACAAATGAACTACCTTCACTTCCATCTATTCCCTTACAATTAAGTTCAACCTCATTAGCAAGCTGTTCACCTATCTCAAGCTTCAATGCCTCTCTAGGTCCCCTATATTCTGTGCTATAAACCTCTGATCTTACATTTACCACGGTCATAAAAGTGGAATCATATAGTATCTATCTTTTTGTGTCTGACTTATTTCACTCTACATTATGTCCTCAAGGCTCATCTATCTTATTATGTAGTTCAGGACATCATTTCATCTTACTGCTGCATAATATTCCATCATATTTATACATATGCACACATATACATATAACACACACACACACACACACATATATTTTGTTAACCCACTTGTCTGTGGATGGTATTGGATTATTTCCATCTGATAAAAATTATGGAACAATGTTGCCATGAACATTAGTGTGCAAACCTCTGCTTGTATCACTTCTTTCAGGTCTTCTGGGTATATACAGAGCAGAGGTATTGTGGGGTCATAGGGCAACTTGACATTTAGTTTTCTGAGGAACCATCAGACTGTCTTCCATAGCAGCTGTACATTGCCATCAGCAGTGTATAAGTGTCCAAATTTCTTCATACCCTCTCCAACATTCATAGTTTCCTGCTTGTTTAATTGTAGCCATTCTTATAGGTGTGAGGTAGTATCTCATTGTAGTCCTGATCTGCATTTCCCTGATAGCTAATGAGAATGAGCCTCTCTTCATGCATGTTTTAGCCATCTGTATTTGTTCTTCAGGAAAATGTCAATTTATATCTTTAGCCCACTTTACAATTGGGTTGTTTATTCAATAGTTACATTTTTTCTATATACCCTTTTATTATTAACTCCTAATAATAGTCATACATCTGCTGTAGTTCATGAAGAACTTTTTTATATTTGTACACTTAGTCACAGACATTTGTCCACCACAAGATCCACTGTTTTATACATTCCCATGTTTTAACTTCCAATTTTCCTTCTAGTGACATACAAGACTCTACTTCCCTTTCCACCATACTCACACACCATTCATCCCTATTAATAATTCTCTCATTAACATGCTACTGTCACCTCTGTCTATTTCCAAACATTTAAGTTCACTCATTTAAACCTTCTGCGTATATTAAGCAACAATTGCCCATTGTATATCCTGGTAACCTATATTCTACCTTTTATATCTAATAGTTCACATATTAGTTAATATCCATGAGATCATAAAATGCTTGTTCTTTTTTGTGATTTATTTCATGTGACTTATTTCACTTAGCATAATGTTCTCAAGGTTTATCTGTGGTGCTGCATGCTTCAGAAGATTTCATTCTTTCTTACTCTGAATAATATCCATCTTCTGGCAACTCTGAGTAATGCCACTATGCACAAGTGTCTGTTAACATCACCCTTTCAGATGTTCTGAAACACACTTTCAGATGTTCTGGGATTGTTGGGTAATAAGGCAACTCTCTATTTAGTTTCCTGAGAAGCTGCCAAACCATCTTCCACAGTGATTGTATCACTTTACATTCCTATCAGCAATGAATAAATATTCTAATTTCTCCATATCCTCTGTAACACTTGTAGTTGCCTATTTGTTTAATAGCAGCTATTCTAGTAGATGAAAGATGGTAGCTTACTGTGGTTTTGATTTTCATTTACTTCTTTGCCATCTGTATTTCTTTTTTTCAGAAATTTCCATCTATTTAAACCATTTTCAAATTGGTTTGTTTGTCTTTTTATTGTTGATTTGTGAGGTTTCCTTATATATACTGAATATCAAACCTGTTTTAGTTTGCTAATGCTGTTGGAATGCAAAATATCAGATATGTATTGGCTTTTATGAAAGGGATTCATTAATTTACAAGTTTACAGTTTCATAAGGACATTCAAACTAAGGCATAAAGACATCCAAACTAAGGTATAAAGATGTTCAAACTAAGACATCCAAACTAAGGCATCCAAACTAAGGCACCCAGTGAAAGACACCTTGACTCCAAAGAAAAGCTAATGTCTATCATGTAGGAAAGCATGTGGCTGGTGTCCACTTGTCCCTGTTCTAGTTCCATTGCTTCCAGCTTCTGATTTCAGTGGCTTTCTTCCTAGGCATGTGTGGGTCTTCACTTAGCTTCTCTGTGACAAAACTCTGAGTTCTAGAATCTTTGCCATTTCATGAGAAAGACCATGGTGATGGATGCTGGGCTCTGCAGCTCCAAACATCCATGTCTAGGTATCTGTTCTCTCTGTTGATCCTCCTCAAGTGTCTGTATCTGTCAGCTTTGAAGCAGCTGTGCTTTTCCAAAATGTCTCCCTTTTTAAAGTACTCAAGCAAACTAATCATGACCCATATTGAATGAGTGGAGCCACATCTCTGTCTAATCAAATGGTCACACCCACAAGTGGGTGTGTCACATGTCCATGTAAACAATCTAATGAAAATTTCCACCCTAAACAGTAGGTGTTCCCCACAAGATTGGATTAGAAAAAGAACATGACTTTTCCGGGATATACAACATCTTCAAACCAACACAAAACCCTTATAAGATATGTGGTTTCCAAATATTTTCTCTGATTGAGTTGGTTGCTTTTTAATTCTTTTGAAAAGTCCTTTGAAGCCCTGAAGTATTCAGTTTTGAGAAGCTTCCATTTATCTGTTTTTTCTTTCTTTACTTGTGTTTTATGTGTAAATTCTAAGAAACTGCTGCCTATTGCTAGACCTTGAAAATCTTTCTCTACATTTTCTTCTAGGAGTTTTATAGTACTGGTTCTTATATCTAGGTCTTCAACCGATTTTTCTTTTTTGTGTGTTGTTTGGTAGGTGTTCTAGTTTGCAAGCTACCAGAATGTAATATACCAGAAATAGAATGGCATTTAAAAAGGGGAATTTATTATATTGCAAGTTTACATGTTCTAAGACCATGAAATGTCCAAATTAAGGAAAGGCTATAGAAATGTCAAATCTAAGGCATTCAGGGAAAGATACCTTGGTTCAAGGAGACTTAGGATGGTCAGAGTTTCTGTCTCAACTGAAAAGGCACATGGCAAACATGACAATATCTACTAGCTTTCTCTCCAGGTTTCTTGTTTCATGAAGCTCCCCCTGGGATGTTTTCCTTTTTTGTTTCCAAAGGTCTCTCTCTGCCTGTGTGAGCTCTAATGCTTTTTCCAAAATGGTTCCCCTTAAAGGGCTTCAGTAAGCAACCTCACCTTGAATGGGTTGAGACACATCTCCAGGGAAGCCATCTAATTGAAAATTACCACCCGCAATTGGGTTGGTCACATCTCCATGGGAACAATAAAAAAGCTCCCACTCAGCTATATTGAATGACATGGCTTTTCTAGGGCCCACAACAGATTCAAACTGGCACAGTGCAGATCACAGTTCATTCTTTTTCCATGTGACTATTGTTATTGCAGCACTATTTGTTGAAATTTGGGGGGGTGGGGGTGGGAGTGCATGGACAATGAATCAAACCCAGGTCTCCCACATGGCAGGAGAGAATTCTGTCACTAAACTACCCTTGCACATCTTCAATCGATTTTGAGTTAAATTTTTAAAGTGTGCAAGATAATGATCCTCTTCCATTCTCTTGGTTATCAATATCCAAAAGATTGTTCTCTTTTGTGGGAGCACAATGGTTAAATAACATACAATAAACGCTTAATGCCTTTCAATGTAGAGCTGAAAACTGCCCTTATCAGTTCTTGCTGAAAACAGCTAGAACATCCTGCTTTACTCTCTGCTTGAAGTTTCTTTCTATCTATTGCCGTCCAGTCTGCAGAACATTCTGGGTATTAGGCATGGATTTCTTAAAGGATTCCACATGAGACAGCAAGTTAAAGCTTAATAGTTTATTGAGAAAGAGAGAAACAGATTGAGAGCAAAGGGAGAGCAGGCAGGTGGGAGCCAGCAAAACCTGACAGTGAAAGAGGAAAGGAAAAATGGCTCCAATTCTTTTTCTGACAGTGTGTGGTTTTAAAGGGAAAAACATGCCAAAAGTCATGAGGGGTGATGTGTGGCCACAGACATCACCAGGAGATATCAGGCTGGTGCAGATCATGACTTGATGCTTCATGGTTATCTGGTCTGGACTCTGGCAAGTGGTGTGTCAGCACTTTCATGTTCATTTATCTTGCCAGCACATCAGGTCCTGTCAGAGGAGCTACTGAAGGAGAGAAACTGAAGGGGCCCCCATGCCACAGAATCCATTTTGTATGTCAAGTTTTATTTTCTGATACCTGGCATTCCTGCCTGTTTATTTGAATAAAATTGATTGAAAAAAAATGATTGGAGCTGGGATTAGATTGGGGGATGCCTTAGTTTAGCTGTAAACAATTTTTTGGAGGGAGCAAGGAGAATGTGTTCTCTTTTTGGCAATTTCCTGTTGTGTCCAGGCAAAGTTGGGGAAGGAAAATTTGCTTCAGGCCAGGCAGAGGTATCATTAATTGGGCTGCAGCAGAAGCAGGTTAAATTTCTTTTGTAGTAGGAGTATGCTTTCAGAATTTTGCTGGTTGGTCACAGCTGCTGCTGATCTGTGAACAAACTTAGAAAGACATTGTAAGAGGCAGGGGTTTAGGAGGAAAATTAATAGGGGGATAATTAAGGAGGAGTGAATTTTTAATAAGATCCAAGGGACAAAGAGATGAATTGATGAAATCAGTTTTTATTTTTGGAGAGTTCAGTGTCTTTAGGTTCCAGAGCTTCTTTGGCATTGGAACAATTTGGAGTTTTTAAGTTTCTGAAAAATAAGTAAAATTTTATAGGGCATTAAATACTTTTTAGGGTTTCTAGGAACATTGTTAGTTGGGTTCTGCTGTATTGTGGCAGATCATAGTATCTGGCTGAAATTTGCATAAGAATGATCTCCAGAATAACCTCTTCACTCAATTTTAAATCTTATTAAGTCATTGAAACTCTGTCTCTTTTCCCTTTTGCTCAGTTCATCCATGAGTCAGGGCCAGACTCATCTTTGGAGCTAAAGTTTCACAGTGTCAGGGCTGGCTAAGTTTTATGATGCCAGGGTTAGTTGTATTTACTCTGTCATTTGCCAGGTTTATATTCCTGGAAATTATGTCCCACATTGGGGGGAAGCTCTGAGTTTGGCTTAGAGAGAGACCACATTTGAACAACAGCAGAGATCTTCTGGAGATGGCTCTTAGACACTAATGTGAGGGAGGTTTAGTTTACTACTATAGAAATAAATTTTATAAGGGCAAGTCTTAAAATTGAGGCATTGGTTTCCTGGGGAACTTTTAATACTTTTATTTTTCCCAGTTCCTTAAGGGACTTTGCAGACACTTATTCATTTTTTGCCCTAAATACTCTGAAATGTAGAGTATAAAACATTAACTTGTTCAAAACATTAAGATTTTGTTCTTTATTTCAGATTTTATATTAAATAAAGTTGAATTAGGTTGTTTAATTTGCTAGACAGATTAAATTTGATAGTGTAAATTTCAGACAAAATAAACATTTTTCTTTATTTCACATCAGAAGTTAAGCTTTAAAATATAGACAATATTGTTTTTCACCTTGCATATTGATTTGTCTTGGTTTTGATTATATCCATTTCATCACATTTTTAATTTGAGTTTGAGGGTTATATAAAGAGTAAAGTACCTTAGAATTTAATGATGATAGTTAATGCTTACAATTTAAGCTTTAATTTTTATAAGTATTTTTAAATGAAGCTTTTTCAAAAATAAAAACATTAGACAGTTGTTTTATATTAAGAAATCATAGCAGAGGTTTTGTTCTATTACATTTTTACATATTTACCAGAGTTACACTATTTAACACATAAAATATAATATATATTTTTACTTTAATTTTTCTTTTAAAGTTGAGCACATATATTTTTAGAGATTTATTAGAGCAAATCAGTGCAATTGACAGTTTCACTGTTTCTATTACTGTGGCCTTTTCAGAATAATTAAAGCTATGATTAATAACACCATACCATGGTTTAACATTATATAGATTAGTAACAAGATAAAACATTGATGGTGAAAATATTGTCAAATTTTGGGGAATTATACAATGTTCGAATATATGAATATTTTATTTATTTAAATGTAATTAGTGATGAAATAGAAAATTGTTTTTAACCATTGTAATATGTATCAAATACTTTTTATGCAATAGGTCCATTTATTTTAATACCTTAGCACCTTATTTATGCAAGATGAAAGAACAAATTATTTGTAACAGTTTTTTCCAAACAGTGAGAAGATTTGTTTTTTGAAATAAAGGATAATACCAACATTAATATTAATAAGGATATTATTTTGATGTAAAATATTTTAGACACAGTATTTGGATGATTAAGAAAAAAGTTTTTAAAAATACTTTATATTAAGAGCATGCTAACAATCTATGTTAATAGAACACAGAGAAAACTTCAGTTTTGTGTGAATGCTCAAGCATAACAGAAAAGCTTTTCCTTTTTTTTGAAACATGTGATAACCAGACTATTAAATTTTGGTTAGTACTGATTATGACAAACAGAATTTACTTTCATAAACTCCTTTTTATAACTTTTTACAATTATTCTATGACAGACAATTCATTTTCATAAACTTCTTTATAACTTTTCACAATTATTCAGAACTTATAAGTAAAAATGACTATAACAAATAAAATTAATTTCCTTTAATTCTCTATTACTTTTTTATTCATTTAGGGCTTGTAATTCACAATGACTATAACAAAAAATATATTTCTTGAAATTTTTTATTACCTTCTGTATTCATTTTGTTTATAGTTTTTATTTATTTAAACTGCATATAATCATAAATAAATTTAATAAAACATTTATAAAGCTTTTGAACCTGTATAGCTTTTTTTTTTCATGGGGAGGCACTGGGATTCAATCCTGGGTCTACAGCATGGCAGGTGAGAATTCTGCCACTGAGCCACTGTCGCACCACCCTAAACTTTAAAAAATAATAGCATGAAAGCAAGAAGAACTAGAAATTTATAAAATAATGGAGGAAGGGAAGAGATTTATGTTTGAGTTTATAACATGGCCAGGCATTTATATACTTTATACTCTGAACACATAAATGAGTATTTTCTTACATATTTAAAATCTCTTGGTTAAATTTAGCAAAAAACCCAAATTTTTCTTAACAATATTTTCAACTGTTAAACAATGCCAGGAATGTGTTAATTTACAGAATCAAGTCATGGTTTTAAAAAATTAGTTCAGAGTTTTATTTGTTTAAATGCTGCTTTTTCATTTAAAGGTTTTACATGGATTTTTTTAATGAAGACTTAGGTCATTTTTAATTTTTTATTTTGCTTTTTAAATTCTTTCAGCATTTTTATTTCTTTGCTACCATATGTCATGGTCATGTTCATATGTCAACTTGGTCAGGTGGCAGCACTTAATCACCAAAGACAGGGTAGATGTGGCTATTATAATAGATAGCAAACTCAAAGCAGGAGTCAAAATAATCTGACTCACAGAAATTTGTGGCATTGGCTAGTAAATCATGGGGTACTTAGAAATATAATAGATGGGCAATCTACTTAATTCTTGGTTGAGCTATATAAAAAAAATAATTCTAGGTCAAGTGAACAGAAGTCTGACTTGAATTGCAAAAAGATGGAGTCATGGCCCCTAATCAATTTCTAGACTTGAGACAGTTTACAGACCCAGAGCCCCTCTTTTGGGGGAGAACCCTGCTGTTACACTGCCACAAATCTATACTGTTAGTCATTCTCCAAGCCTTCCCCCAAGGAGACTGATGGCCTTTTAGCAGGGTAACTGTGTATTGGGGAAAAGGAAATGATCAGAAATTTCTGGAATTATTAAACACTAGTTCAGAAATGACATTAATTCCAGGGGACCCAAAATATCACTCTGGTCCAGTCAAAGAGGGGGCTTATGGAGGTCAGGTGATCAATGGAGTTTTACTTCAGGTCCATCTCACAGTGGGTCCAATGGGGGTCTGGACTCATTCTGTAGTTATTTCCCCAGTTCTGGAATGCATAATTGTAATAGACATACTGAGCAACTGGCAAAATCCCCACATTGGCTCTCTAACTTGTGCAGTGAGGGCTATTATGGTGGGAAAAGCCAAGTGGAAGCCACTAGATTCCTGCAATTCCTGGAGGGATTGCAGAGATTACTGCCACTCTTAAGGACTTGAAGGATGCAGGGGTATTGATTCCCACCACATCCCCAATCAACTCTCCTATTTGGCCTGTGCAGAAAACAGATGGATCTTGGAGGATGACAGTGGATGATTTTAAGCTCAACCAGGTGCTAACTCCAATTGTAGCTGCTGTTCCAGATGTGGTATCATTGCTTGAGCAAATCAATACATCCCCTGGTACCTGGTATACAGCTATTGATTTGGCAAATGCTTTTTTCTCAATAGCTATTAGTAAGGACCACCAGAAAGAGTTTGCTTTCATCTGGTAAGGTCAGCAATATAATTTCACTGTCTTACTTCACAGGTATGTCAACTCTCCAGCCCTATGTCATAATCTTGTCTGCAGGGACCTTGATGATTTCTCTCTCTCACAACACATCACACTGGTCCATTATATTGATGGTATCATGTTGATTGGACCTAGTGAGCAAGAAGTAGCAACTACTCTAAACTTACTGGTAAAGCATTTGCATGTCAGATAATGGGAGATAAATCCAACAAAAATACAGGGGCCTTCCACCTCAGTGAAATTTCTAGGTGTCCAGTGGTGTGGGGCATGTTGAGATGTCCGTTCTAAGGTGAAGGATAAGTTGCTGCATCTGACCCTTACTACGACCAAAATAGAAGCACAATGCTTAGTTGGTCTCCTTGGATTTTGGCCACAACATATTCCTCATTTGGGTGTGTTACTCTGGCCCATTTATCAAATGACCAGAAACCCTGCTAATTTTGAGTGGGGACCTGAACAAGAGGAGACTCTGTGGCAGGTCCAGGCTGCTGTACAAGCTTCTCTGCCTCTTGGACCATATGATCCAGCAGATCCAATGGTGCTGGAAGTGTCAGTGGCAAATAGAGATGTTGTTTGAAGCCTTTGGCTGGCCCCTATAGGAGAACCACAATGCAGGCCCTTAGGATTTTGGAGTAAAGCCTTACCACCTACTGCAGATAATGCTCTCCTTTTGAGGAACAGCTTTTGGTCTGCTACTGGGTCTTAGTGGAGACCAAACACTTAACCTTGGGCCACCAAGTTACCATGAGACCTGAGTTGCCTATCATGAGCTGGGTGTTGTCTGACCCACCAAGCCATAAAATGGGGCATACACAGCAGCACTCTATTGTAAAGTGGAAATGGTATATAGGAGATAGGGCCAGAGCACATTCTGAAAGCACAAGTAAGTTCATGAGGAAGTGGCCCAAATGCCCTTGGTCTCCACTCCTGCCACACTACCTTCTCTTTCCCAGTCCAAAGCTATGGCCTCTTGGGGAGTTCCTTACAGTGAATTGATTGAGGAAGAGAAAACTTGGGCCTGGTTTACAGATGGCTCAGCATGATATGCAGGTACCACCTGAAAGTGGACAGCTGCAGCACTACTACCTCTTCTGGGGTGTCCTTGAAGGAGAGTGGTGAGGGAAGATCCTCCCAGTAGGGAGAACTTTGAGCAGTGCACCTGGTTGTTCATTTTGCTTGGAAGGAGAACGGGCCAGAGGTGTGTTTGTATACTGACTCATGAGCTATTGTTAATGGTTTGGCTAGATGGTAAGGGACTTGGAAAGAACATAATAAGAGAACTGGTGAAAAAGAGGTCTGAGGAAGAAGTATGTGGATAGACCTTTCTGAGTGGGCTAAAAACATGAAGATATTTGTATTACATGTGAATGCACATCAGAGGGTGATTTCAGCAGAAGAAGATTTTAATAAACAAGTGGATAAGATGACCCATTCTATGGATACCAGTCAGCCTCTTTCCCCAGCAACTCCTGTCATTGCCCAGTGGGCTCATGAAAAGTGGCCATGGTGGTAGGGATGGAGGTTATGCATAGACTCAGCAACATGGACTTCCACTCATCAAGGCTGACTTGGCTATAGCCACTGCTGAGTGCCTGATTTGCCAGCAGCAAAGACCCACACTCATTTCCCGATATGGCACCATTCACCGAGGTGACCAGCCAGCTACATAGTGGCAGGTTGATTACATTGGACCATTCCTTTTATGGAATGGACAGTGATTTGTTCTAACTGGAATAGACACATTCTCTGGATATGGGTTTGCTTTCCTTGCACACAATGCTTCTGCCAAAACTACCATTCGTGGGCTTATAGAATGCCTTATCTATTGTCATGGTATTCCACACAGTATTGCTTCTGATCAGGGAACACACTTCAGAGTAAATGAAGTGTGGGAATGAGCACATGGTCATGGAATTCTCTGGTCTTACCTTGTTTCCCATCATCCAGAAGCAGCTGGATTGATAGAACGGTGGAACGGCCTTTTGAAAACTCAATTACATTGCTAACTAAGTGGCAATACCTTGAAGGGCTGGCTTAATGTTCTCCAGGAAGCTGTGTATGCTCTGTATCAGTGCCTGCTGTATGATGCTGTTTCTCCCATAGCCCGGATCCATGGGTCCAAGAACCAAGAGGTGGAAATGGGAGTGGCACCACTCACTATTATCCCTCGTGATCTACTAGGAAAATTTTTGCTTCCTGTCTCTACAACTGTGAGCTCTGCTGGTCTACAGGTTTTAGTTCCAAAAGGGGGAATACTGCCACCTGATCACTTTGGGCTATTTATGTCCCTGTATCAATAAGCCAAGAAAGGGACTACATTACTGGCTAGGGTGACTGACCCTGGCTATCAGGGGGAAATAGGACTGCAGATACACAATGGGGGTAAAGAGGAGTTTTCCTGGAATATAGGAGATCCTCTAGGGTGTCTTTTAGTACTACCATGACCTGTGATTAAAATCAATGGAAAACTGCAACAATCCAATCCAGACTGGGTTACCAATGGCTCTGAAACTTCAGGAAAGAAGGATTGGGTCACTCCACCAGGCAAAAAACAGCCAGTTGAAGTGCTTGCTGAGAGCAAAGGGAATGTGGAATGGTAGTGGAAAAGGTAGTGATAAATATGAACTATGACCACATGATCAGTAACAGAAACAAGGACTGTAATATCATTTTGTTCATGTTGTATTATTTAAAGTTATAAAAAGTCCATTTATATCTTTATTAAATGTAATTTTTAGAGAACATACTTAAGGACAATAAAATTGCATTTTTCAATTCAAAAATTCATCATTCAATTCCTTTTAATGTTTTTATAATATTTTAAAATTATGAAGAACTTTAACGGTATGGTGCCTGTTAGGTTCTGGGAAATATACTGAGCTCATTGAATTTGTCTCATTTAAATCTAGGAAAACTTCTTAATTGGTTACATTGACAGAAAGATATTAGGCTTGTTGAGTTTGAAAGTTTTAAGTAAGGGCCATGGAATTTTGAGAATTTTTATGCTTTTCCCTCAACTATTTTCAATTATTAGATTCATTTTACTAAATATTTTTGAGAGGATCAAGTAAAGGATTGATTCCATTTCTACAGTTTGCAAGACTATTTTAACTGCAATATCTTTAACTTTAGTTATAATAGTAGTATTTTTATTTTAAATCATAGTGAGACTAATTATGTCACAGAAATAAAATCTTTTTATACACCTTTAACTAAAATGCTTTAATTTTCAAAACAGCCTAAAGGTTTCCTTTTTAAAATAATTTTTGTAATTAGTGACCAGTTATGAACATTTGACTAATATAAACATAGGAACATACCGATTAATAATTAGACTGAGCACATCACCTAACAAATAGGCATTAAATATTTAACTTGCTGAATATATTAATTAACAATGAAATAGACATGGAACACTTATGATACCACTTCAGAAGTGAATAGAGGGGTAGGAGGCTTAGAAAGTTTTTTATGAAGGAGGCAAAGCAAGAGTAGCACAGGCGTATAAGGTTGTTAAGCTTGCCAGCAGGAACTTTCAGACCATTGATTAGTCAAGAGTGCCATTTTGTGGCCAATGTTTTTGTTGTTTTAAAGGGTATTGGGGAAGGGTCATGGAGGTTTGCTCAAGGGAGATTTATGAGTTATTGCTTACTTGGAGGCTTATGGGGATACCCAAGACATTGTTTTAAGTGAGATTAACTGCCCAGATTTATGATCCAGTTACAACAAAGCAGGCATCCCAGGTTTCCTGTTGGAACCAGAAGAGTGCATGAAGTCTTTCACTCAGGATGCCCCCATTACTTTTGACTGCTGCAATGGGGAAAAATACTCTTGGAGCTGGAGAGTTTGCCTAAGCACTTAGATTTTTCAGGCCAATAAAAAAATGCTTGGGGAGCAAGCTAGGGCACCACATTAGAATAGGCCCAAATGCCATGGGGTGGCTGTCCATGGGACACAAAACTCTCAAGGGGAGGTTGTGGGCAGAAAGACGTCACTTACCTAGGGCCAAATTAGTTGTAGGCATTCAAGCGCTGCGGATGTGAGCTGGAATCCATTAAGATGGTCTGAGCTGGAAATTCAAGCCATTAATTACATGGAAATCATAGTGACCATGGTGGTTCAGGGAATGGAGTGACAGGAAGGCTAATGCTCCCATAGCCCCAAGGGGCAGGAAAGCTAAGCTTTTAGTCAGACCTCTGTCCTGACACAATCTATGTTAGACATGGATTTGTTAAAGGATCCACATGGGAGTTAAGCTTAATAGTTTATTAAGAAAGAGAAACAGTTTGAGAGCAAAGGGACAGCAGGCAGGTGGGAGCCATCAAAACCTGCTAGCAAAAGAGGAAAGAAAAATGGCTCCAGTTCTCTTTCTGACAGCTCATGGTTTTAAAGGGAAAATATGCCAAGAGAAGTAGGGGTGATGTGTGGTTGCAGGTATTGTCAGGAGATAACAGGCTGGTGCAGATCATGACTTCATGCTCATGGTTATCTGGTCTGACCTCTGGTGGGTGGGGTGCTGGCATGCTCATGCTCATTTCTCTTGCCAGTATGTCATGTTCTGTCTGAAGAGCTGCTGAGGGAGAGAAACTGAAGGGCTCCCCATGCCACAGAATCTATTTTGTGCATCACGTTTTATTTTCTGATACCTGACACTGGGTACATCTTGCTCTGTTACATCTACTCTGTTTGTTCCCTTTTATCTAAAAACTAAATGCCCTTTAGCTTGAAATAAAGCTTGAAAATAAAAAATGAGGTGGAAAACAGCTCAGGAAGATAGTT
The DNA here is from genome assembly GCF_023851605.1 of Tamandua tetradactyla. Classification (NCBI taxonomy): domain Eukaryota; kingdom Metazoa; phylum Chordata; class Mammalia; order Pilosa; family Myrmecophagidae; genus Tamandua; species Tamandua tetradactyla. The sequence goes on from NC_135350.1 coordinate 25,193,725, forward strand.
TCTTCAGTTGTCCTCCCCCTCACTTCTCTTGAGTTTGGTTCATGAGTAAATCTTTTCATCATAGTTTCTGTGGGGGCTAAAAGCTGGCAAGTGGTGCCCCATGTGAGGAAGAAGCAGTACACCTGCATCAATGGACAATCAGCACAATCAACATATTTAGAAGTAGTGGAGCTCACTGGGACAAAAATTCTTCTCTAAGGTCAGAGACAGCAGCAACTGCTTGGGAAAGCTGCAAAGATGTCTAGTTCAGTGAGGGAGTTTCCTACTATCATGGGTATGGGATCACAGTGTTTATGTTAAAACTTTACAACAGCTCCTTAAAACTGCTGATTGTACTATCAAAGAGAGTTAGTTACTCTCCCTTCTGCAGTTGGTTCATATATATTGTCCATGGCTTCCTGACAGAAGTATCTTTGACCTGGAGCTCTTGGGAACAGGTTGGCAGAGTTTTGAAAGGAAAATATTAGCAGGGTGAGAAAATCATGACATCAATTCTTGTGACATGGGACCTATTAAAACTGCTTTCTGTCCCCTACACACTCCATCCCATCCTACGGTTCTCCCGGAGGAGCCAGAATCAAAACCAGCCCCTGCTCCACGTCCTGTTGAGGAAATTTCATTCATCCCACAACCATCCCCGGCTCTCTTTGAAAATCCAGATGAGCCATGACCAACCATGGAAAGCTGTTTAAAGAAAGACATGGCTTCAGTGGATAGCCAAGCTTTCCCTGTGATTATTCAGCATGGACGGCCTTGGCATGAAATCCCCCCCTATATGGCATTTAAAGAACTAAGAAGGAGTGTTAATGAAAATGGGCTCCAAAGCTCCTTCACAAAAGGAATTGCAGAATCTATTGCCCACCGTTAACAGATGTGCCCACGGAACTGGAAAATTTTTGTTAAAACGATTGTGACTTCTGCTCAATATAGTATTTGGCAATTAGAATTTCAAGAGGCTGCACCCAGACATAATTCATGTTTGTCTGTCCTGAGATCTTTTTTCACAGATTTTATTTAATTCAACAGAGCTTTAAGCTGCTATGACCGATTTTGTCAGGCAAGTTTTGTTTTCTTGGTCTTATGATAAAATTCTGCAACAAATTCCAATGCTCAATATACAACCTTTGTAGGCTATTAATCCTGCACCCATTCTTAATGCAGTAAATGTCTTCTTGGATGGGTCTGGAAAAACTGGGAAATCTGCCATTATAAGGCATCTGGACTCTCAATGATTTAATGCAGTTACAAAAAAATCATAAACTATGCTGAGAACTGAGCTAAAAGCTACTATAATGGCCCTGAAACAGTTTCAAGCCCAATTTATAAATATTATTTGTGATTCTGGGTATGTAGTCTAAACTCTGTTACATATTGAACAAGCTTTTATGGAATCTCTTCCTGATTCAGAGTTACATTCCTTATTTCTTAATCTTTCAATCCCTCCTAGATCATCACAAATATCCTGTTCTTGTTACTTACACTAGATCTCACTCTGGGTTGCCAGGCCCTCTCTCAGATGGCAACCAACATGCAGATGCATTAGTGGGTATGACTATGGCCTTTCATCAGGCCCATCTTTTTCATGATTTTTATCACCAAAATGCTAACTCTCTTGTTAAGAAATTTGCTTTAACTTATTCCCAACCTAAGAAAATTATCTGATCCTGCCCTGACTGTCAGTATTTACTCTGGACCCTACCATTTTAATAGAGTAATTCCTCAAGGCCTTCTTGCTAACCAATTGCGGCAATCTGATGTCACCCATTAGCCACTATTTGACCATTCTTGATAAACACATTTCTCTAAAGACACCTTTTCTGGCTTTGTTCATTCTACTCCATTAACTGGAGGCTGTCAGCCACATGGGCAAACCAAAGTCTGTGAAAATTTACAATGGCTCTGGGTACACCTCCACTTCCTTTAAATTATTTCTACAACAAGGGGTGTAAAACATACCACAGGGATCCCCTATAACCCTACTGGACAAGCTATTATTGAAAGGACACATCAAACTCTCAAGACCCTTATTAAAAAACAAAATAGGGGGAGTATGGATGCTTCCACTAGAAATAAAGTATCTTTAGCATTATATACTTTAAATTTTTTGAACTGTGATGAAGGTGGACTCATAGCAGCTGAAAAATATTTCTCCTCTTTAAGCAATACAGCACAGCCTAAGGCAAAGCTCCTCTGTAAATGTTTGAAAGGAAATGGACCTTGATTGGGACGCTAGGAGCTGGTAATATGGGGGTAAGCACAAGCTTGTTTGCTTACTCCCACAGGTGTCCAGTGGATGTCTGCAAAGAACATTAAAACCCTATAATGAGTTGGAAAAATCAACCCTTCGACCTGATTCTTCAGGTGGAGAAGATGTGGGAGGAGCTAAAGAACCATCAAACATGCCCCTGTCATAATACACTCAATGCACAGGGAGTAACTTGGGAAAGTCTAAAACAATTAAATCAAAAGCTTAATGAAGTGCTTCTCCATACAGGAGCTCCTTCCACACCAGACAATAAATTTCTAGCTTACCTGGCAGTGGTTGCTTTTAATTCAGTGCATGGTTTGGATGTTTTCTTAATTCTCATTCTAATTATAAATCTCCCAAACTCATCCTGATAATCACATACTTACATGGTTGGAGGCCAACCATGTAATCAACTATATTATGGATTTTCTAATATAAAGACAGCAAGCCCTGTATACTAGGCAAAATTTAAAATGTGACTGGGAACATGAAAAAAAATCTCTGTTACCCCATTAGAGTGAAATTCTTCCCATCACACTTGGGAGCAAATAATATCTCATTTACAAGGAGCTTTCTTTTCTCATTTACAAGAAAAGGTTATTACCTTCCAAAAAGCCCAGGAAAAATAATTAAAACAAATATAAATACTTACCCAAAAATAAATATTTGATACCCTCACTGATAATTTAAATGGGCTTAATCCTGCTAACCGGTTTCATGGACTTAATTTATGTTTTTGGATCTTGTGTATATTTGTACTAATTTTCTTTTATGTTTTATTATCAGTTCTCAAAACAGTGTGCCATGTCATCACCCAAGCTTGCCATACTGAATAAAAAGTCATTGCTCTTGAGACTATGGATCCAAAGAAAAGAAGCTACAAGATTCTACCCTTCCTAATAAAAACAAAAAAGGGGGAGATATGGGAGTTCAATGGTTAAATCGTCTATAATAAATGCTTAATGCCTTGCAGTGCAGAGCAGAAAACTGCTTTTATCAATTCTTGCTGAAAACAGTTAGAACATCTTGCTTTACTCTCTGCTTGATGTTTCTATGTATCACCACCCTGCCCCAAAACATTCAAGGTACATCCTTCTCTGTTTTCTACAGCTACTCTATTTGTTCCCCTTTATCTAAAAACTAAATGCTCTTTACCCAATAAGCTTGAAAATTAAAAATGATGTGGAAAACAGATTGGGAGTATAACTTCTTCAGTTGTTCTCCCTCTCATTTCTCCTGACTTTGGTTCTTGAGTAATTCTTTGCATTGTCACAGTTTCTGTGGGCCAGAAACCAGCATCTTCCAATTGAGTAGGCTTAGGAGCTTTATAAAAAATCAATTGGCCATAGATTTAAAGATGAATTTCTGTGCTCTTGAGTTAATTCCACTGATCAATATGTCTATCTTCATGCAAGCACCATGCTGTCTTGACCACTGTGGCTTTACTATGCTTTAAAGTCAGGAAGTATGATGCTTCTCACTACATTCTTCTTTCCAAGATGTTTCTGGCCATTTGAGGCCCTTTACCCTTCCAAAAATATTGATAATTAGCTTCTCCATTTCTACAAAGTTGTCTGAGTTTTGGCTGATATAGAATTGAATCTGTAAATCAGTTTGGATAGAATTGACATATTAACATTTAGCCTTCCAATCCATGAATATGGAATGTCTTTCTATTTATTCATGCTTTCTTTTATTTCTTTTATTAATGTTTTATAATTTTCTGTATAGAAATTCCTTACATCCTTGGCTAAGTTTATTCCTTGATATTTGATTCTTTTAGATGCTATTGTAAATGGATTTTTTTTCCTTTATTGCATCCTCATATAGCTTATTATTACTGTATAAAAACCATTGATTTTTGCATGTTCATATTGTATCCCACCATTTTGCAAATCTCACTTATTAGCTCAAGTAGTTTTGCCATCTTTTTTTCTGGATTTTCTAAATAAAGGATCATGTCATCTGCAAATAATGACAATTTCACTTCTACTTTTCCAATCTGGATGGTTTTTAATTCTTTTTCTTGCTTAATTTCTTTAGCTAGAAAGTCTAGCATAACGTTGAATAACAATGGTGATGGTAGGCATCTTTGTCTTGTTCCTCATCTTAGAGAGACTTTCAGTCTCCCACCATTGAGTATGATATTAGCAGTGGGTTTTTCATACATTCCGTTTAGTATGTTGAGGAAGTTTCCTTCTATTCTTCCCTTTTGTTCTCATGAAAGGATATAGAATTTTTTCAAATGTCTTTTCTGCATAAATTGAGATGATCATGTGGTTTTTCCCTTTCAATTAGTTACATTAATTGATTTTGTGTTAAACCACCCTTCCATACCTCAAAAAACCCACGTTGTCATAGTGTATTATTCTTTTAATACGTTATTGGATTCTATTTACTAGTACTTTGTTGAGAATTGTTGCACCTATATTCATTAAAGAGATTGTTCTGAAGTTTTCTTTCTTGTAGTATCTTTATCTGGCTTTGATATTAGAGTAATGTTGGCTTCATAGCATGAGTTAGGTAGTGTCACTTCCTCCAGTTTTTTGGAAGAGTTTGAGTAGGAATGGTATTAATTCTTGAAATCCTTGGTAAAACTCATGTGTGAAGTTTTCTGATACTGGGATTTTCTTTTTTAGTAGGTTTTTTATTATGATATTATCTCTTTTCTTATGATTGGTTTGTTGCTGTCTTCTAATTTTTCTCAAGTCATTGTACGTTGTTTGTGTGTTTATAGGAAGCTGTCCATTTCGTCTAAGTTGTCTGGTTTGTTGGAATACAGTTGCTTATGCTAACCACTTATGAGCTTATCCTTTTTATTTCTTCTGGATTCATGGTAATGCTCAAGCTTGTTTCTGATTGTATTTGTTTGCAATTATCTCTCCTTGTCTTTGTCAGTTTAACTAAGGATTTGTTGATCTTATTAATCCTTTCAAAGAATCAACTTTTCATTTTGTTAATTCTCTCCTTTGTTTTTTCCCATTTCATTATTTTCTGATCTAATATTTGTTATTTCTTTCCTTCTGATTACTTTGGAATTAACTTGGTCTTCTTTCTCCAGTTGTTCAATTAGGTCATCGATTTTAGCTCTTTCCTCCTTTTTAATGTAGGCATTTAGGGCTATAAATTTCCTTCTCAGCACTGCTTTCATTGCATTCCATAAGTTTTGATAAGTTGAATTCTCATTTTCATTCATCTATAGATATTTACCAATTTCTCCTTTGATTCATGGTTTGTTTAAGAGTGTGTTGTTTAACCTCCATATATTTGTATATTTTCTAGTTCTCCATTTGTTATTGATTTCATTCCATCATGGTCAGAGAAAGTGCTGTGCATAATTTCAATCTTTTAAAATATGTTAAGACCTATTTTATGCCCCCCAGCATATGGGCTATTCTAAAGAATCTGCCATGAGCAATTAAGAAGGAAATATATCATAATGTTTTAGGATGCAAAATTTTATATATGTCTGTTAGGTCTACTTCATTTAAAATATTATTCAAGTTCTCTGTTTCTTTGTTGATCTTCTATTTAGATGTCCTACCTATTGGAGAGAGTGGTATGTTAAAGTATTCTACTATTATGATAGAGACGTCTATTACTCCCTTCACTTTTGCCAGTGTTTACCTCAAGCACTTTGGGAGACATTGATTAGGAACATAGATATTTATAATTGTTATTTCTTCTTGTTGATTTTCATCTTTTATTACTACATATTGTCCTTCTTTATCTTTTATGACATTTTTCCTTTTAAAGGGTATTTTGTCTGATAAAATTATAACCACTTCAATTTTCTTTTGGTTGCTACTTGCATGAAATATTTTTTTCCATACTTACACTTTCATCTTATTTGTGTTTGGGCCTAAAATGAGTCTTTTCTAAGCAGCATATAAAGGGATTGTATTTTTATATATCTGTGAGTCTGTGTCTTTTGATTGATTATATCAATGATTATATATAATACATATTTATATATTTTCATATATCTGCCAATCTGTGTCTTTTGATTGGGGAGTTTAATCTATTAACATTCAAAATTACTACTGCAAAGACAGTTCTTGATTCATATTCAACCATCTCATCCTTTGGTTTTTATTTGCCAGATGTATTTTTCTTTCTCTCCTTTTATCCTTTAATTAACTCTTACTAAAATTCTTCAATTCTGTACCCTCCTCCAGTCCTCTTTTTCCTGTATTTTCTTTTCATCCAGGAGGACTCCCTTCGTAGTTCTTGTAGGGCCAGCTTTATTAATAAACTCTCTCAGCTCTTGTTAATCTGTGACTATTCTTATCTCTCCCTACTTTTGAAGGACAGCTTTGCTGGATAGAGAATTCTACACTCATGTTTCTTTTTTTCTCTCGATAGCTCAAATATATCCTTCCATCACCTTCTTACCTCCACAGTGTGAGATGAAAAATAAGCATGTGCTAGTTTGAAAGGATGTATGTTCCTTAGAAAAGCCATGTTTTAATTAAAATACCATTTCATAAAGGCAGAATAGTCCCTATTCAATACTGTATGTTTGAAACTGTAATCAGATCATCTCCCTGGAGATGTGATTTAATCAAGAGTGGCTGTTAAGCTGGATTAGGTGACAACATGTCTCCACCCACTTGGGTGGGTCTTGATTAGTTTCTGAAGTCCTACAAAAGAGGAAACATTTTGGAGAATGGGAGATTCAGAGAGAGCAGAGCAGAACGACATAGCCACAAGAAGCAGAGTCCAATAACCAGTGACCTTTGGAGATGAAGAAGGAAAATGCCTCCTGGGAGCTTCATGAAACAGGAAGCCAGGAGAAGCTAGCAGATGACACCATGTTTGCCTTCTAGATGAGAGAGGAACCCTGACCATGCTCACCATGTGACTTTCCAGATGAGAGATCAATTCTGACTGTGTTCACCGTGTGCTTTCTCACTTCAGAGAGAAACCCTGAACCACATCAGCCTTCTTGAATGAAGATATCTTTCCCTGGATGCCTTAGATTGGACATTTCTATAGACATGTTTTGATTGGGACATTTTCTCAGCCTTGGAACTGTAAACTAGCAACTGATTAAATTCCTGTTTTTAAAAGTCATTCTGTTTCTGAGATGTTGCATTCTGGCAGCTAGCAAACTAGAACAAAACACTTCATCTTATTTGGCTTCCCTCATATGAGGTGAATTGCTTTTCACTTGCTGTCTTCAGAATTTTCTCTTTCTCTTTGGCATTTGACTGATTATTATGTGTCTTGGAGTGGGTCTATTCAAATGTATTCTGTTTGGAATAGGTTAGGCTTCTTGGATTTGCATATTTTTGTCTTTAAAAAGGTTAAGAAATTTTCAGCATTACTTCTTTAAATATTCTTTCTGTTCTGGTCCTGTACCCTTTTTCTTCTCCTTCTTGGACACTCATGATATGTATATTTGTGAGCCCTGTGTTGTCAATCATTTCCCTGAGTCCCTTCTCAAAGTTTTCCTTTTTTTTTTCTCCATTTGTTCTATTGTCTGTTCAAATTTGGTTGATCTGTCTTCTAGCTTGCTGATTCTTTCTTCTGCCTCTTCAAATCTGGTGTTGTGTGTCTCCAGTAGATTTTAAATTTCATCTACAGTGTCTTTCATTTCCATAATATCTGTTATTTTTCTATGTATTCTTTCAAATTCTTTTTTATGCTCTCCCAATGTCTTCTTAATATTCTTTCCCTTTACACATTTCCTTTCTTTTTTTTTTTTTTGGTATGGATTCAGGAGATTTGTTTGCACACCTATGATTAGTTGTTCCAGAGTCTGTATCTTCTTCGATTTTTGACCAGTTTCTTTGACTGGATCATATCTTATTGAGTTTTAGTATACCTTATGATTTTTTTGTTGCTTTCTGGTCATCTGATAATCTTGATGGGTTTATTTTGAACCTTGATTTCCCTTTCTTTTCTAGGGTTTAGTTGTTGCCTGGGTTTGAATTAAAGCACTGCTTTGACATTTGGATAATCTGTATTTCTCAGCCAAAACAGGGTTGGATTCCTTTGCAAGGGGAGGTGGGTAGAGCCATTCCAATGGGCCTGGGACAGATTCTGGAGAGGCTCTGAAAAGCCATGCAGTTCCCCTTCACTTTCCAACATTCCCAGCAGATGGCGCTGTTTGGAGACTTAATCATCCTCAGACACTTGACCTCCCAGGTTCCTGGCAGTGCCTGACTAGGCAGGACTGAAATTGCAGAGTTTCTATGCCTTCATCACCCTGGCCAAGATCTGGCTCAATGTGGGGCTATGTCCCCCACTGTACTTGTGATGGAGGATCTCCCAGCTTCCCCATTCTGTAGCCACACCTCAGATAAGGAGCATGCATGCCTCCTGCTGTTGTTTTCTTCATGGGTGATGAACAGACACCAGAACTCAGGACTAGAAGCACAGTCTCTGTCCATGTTTTCTCAGACTCTTCAACCCTCACTCATTTGAGACTTGAACTGTCCTTCCCTCTCTCCTGGGTCTCCAGACAGTTGATTTGGGTAGTTTCTAGCTGGCTACTTAATGTTCTAGGGGATGTTTTGTGGTTCTCTCATGATCCCCCATTTTGGAAGCTCTTCTTTGCTAACCTTTTGTATTACACCTTCCCATACAGGCTAAGTTCTGCTTTGGGTCTCTGTGGGATTTGACTTCCATGCATGCATATAGGTTTGCATAGTTTGTTTTACTGCTGTGAGAGACTTTATAGTCAATGTCCCCAGTGGGAGGTGGAAGGGATCCCAGCTGCTGCCTCTGGGATTGATCTGCATGGGACTGAGTGAGGAGGAGGGGAGAGGACCAACCAGTTCAGGACAGAAATTTTTCTCTTTCTCCTATTCAGCATTTGTGAGATCCTTCTCCATTTTGTACCTTCCTCAAGACTTCTGGACAAATGAGAATTATCTTTTTTTCACTGAATCTCTGGTGAGAGATTTCAACAGCTGTTTATGTCACCATGTTAAAAATGTCACCCTCTGAGTCATACATTTAGAAACTCAAGAGTCTAGGTGAATATAGTGCAGCAGCCAGGGAGAAGTGTGAGGAAGAGGCTGGCAGATTACAATAGAAACCTGTGATTTTACCTACCTGTAATGAGGTTCATCCCACTCCAACCTGTTGCGTTGTAGGCAACAGCGGTGACTGGAGCTCTGGTTGTCCATCTTGGGACATAAATAATTAGTCCATCAAACTACAGGGTTGTATGGTTGATCCCAGATCTCTATCTTTGATCAACTAATTGAGATAACTGAGTGCTAACTCTGAGAAAAGCCATTGCTGCATACCCTTTAAGGAAAAGTTTACAAAAGGAATCTTAAAGACAGGAAAATTCCTTAAAACTACATAAAAGATGTAAAAGGCTGCATTAACAGGGCAAGTGCAGAAATTACAAGCTAAAGCTTCAAGAGCAATAGAAGAGAAGAGGTTGTGGAAAACTGGTAGACAAGGAAACCCCAAAATTGAGCCACTCCACCAGAACAACAATGAAATGGGCTAACACTCTCTAAAACAGCTATTTTGAAATTCTGGAGAAAACAGTAAGATCTCTAAAGAAGAGTGGGAGGAAGATGATGATAAATGATAGCAAGGAACAATAAAATGCTTTTCCATGTAGTGACACTGGTGTCCATCCCACATTTTCATGGCAGGCTGCCATGGACAGCAGCCAGAGCTTGCTCACCGGTGACAGAAAGGGACATAAAATATTGTTCCCCAAGGCCAAGGGTGGGAACAAATAATCAATGATCAGAGCTTTTGATTAAAAAATTCAGATTGCTGCATGCATGGCTCTGAAGGCATATATTGTTTCTGCCTGTCCCAGACAAAGACTGTGCTAAAGCAGACTTAAAAATGCTTGATTTTTTAGGGCTTTTGGAGACAACTAATTGAAGGACCACATTTGCTGAACAGGCAAGAAAGTTCAGTTTTGGAGAACCATGGAAAGAACTCTTGGTGCTCTTACTGATTCCCCCATCAGGATAATTGAAGACAGTCTGCGCTCCTTTGTGGGTCCCTGGCCCTGTTTGAGCTGGTGTACTGACTTGGGAAAGTTCTTTCTGGCAATCTGCCTCTCCCAGAATTTGCCGTTCAGGCAGAAGAGCATGAGACAACAAAAATTGTGTAGGAACCATAGAGATGGAAATTTTGGGTCAAAGAATTGTTGGAAAGTGAAATCTGTTTCCTGGGAAACAGAGAGAACAAACAAACTCCTATAAATAGGGGAAGTGTAAAAAACTAACGAGCAGAAACCAAAATAAGGCACAGTCCCAGAAGGAGAGGGAAAACCACTCACACTGCATTCACCATGAGCAAACCTTCCAGACATATGTGCTGAAGCTCAAGAAAATATGTGTTATGTCATTAACTCTATTGCAAAATCAAAGGCATATCAGACAAAATATCCTAGAGTTTATCTTTAAAAATGTTAAAATGTACAGTGTGCAAATATACAAGAAAAAGAAATTGGAAATGACAGCCCATTTGAAAAAATAGGACAAAAGTCCAAAAAACATCAACGAAAAACAGAAAAATGTGAACATACTGAATGAAACCTTTTATAAAATGATCTTAACAAGGCTCAAAGTGATTAAGGAAAACACAGAGAAAGAAAAAAATGGTATCAGGAAACAATGAATGAACAATATGGGCATCTTAATAAAGAGATAGACATTTTTAAAAGGATATAAACAGAACTACTGAAGTTCAAGACCAGAATAACTGAAATGAAAAAATGACCAGAAGTGTTTCAAGAGCAAATTGGAGTTGGTAGAAGAAAAAAACATTGAACCTGAAGATGAGACGTGAAATGAGCAGACTGAAGAGCACAAAGAAAGAGGTATTATAAAAACAAAAATAGCCTAAAAGTCCTTTAGGGCATCATAAAGCATACCAATATAAGCATTCTGAGAGTCCCAGAAGAATAAAAAAGGAGAGAAAGAGACCTATTGAAGGAAATAGTGAAGGTGAATTTCTCAAAGTTAGCACAAGACATGAATAGGCACAACCAAGAAGCCCAGAAAATACCAACAGAATAAACAAGAAGAAAAATATATCACAGACTATCAGCATATCCTGACGACATTGTTGTATGTAAAGAACAAACAGAGAGTTCTGAAAACTTCAAGAGAAAACACGTGTTAAGTACAAGGAAGTCTCATTTAGACTGTCAATTTTTCATTAGAAACCATGGAGTTAAGAAGCAGTGTTTGAAATACTTAACATGCAGAAAGAAAACAACTGTCAAATAAGAATTTTGTATCTGGAAAGATATTCTTTCAAAAAGAGTGAAAGATTGAGACATTCCCAGTTAAAGTAATCTTAGGGAATTCATCACCACTAGGTTTGCATTATGATTAATGCAAAAAGGAGTTATTCAGACTGAAAGGAAAGGACACCAGACAGAAGTTCAAAGCAGCATAAAGTAATAAGGATCTATAGTAGAGGTAATTTTAAATAGCCATATAGTTGTAGTGTTTTGTTTCATATTTAACTCCATTTCTTATTTCTTCCAAGTGCTAAAATGTAAACACACAGAAAGTAATGATAAAGCTATTGCTTTGGACATACAATGGACAAAGATATAATGGGAAACATGTTTCACCCCAAAAGTGGAGTGTGTATGGGGTATATGAAATGAACATTTTTATTCTATTGAAGTTACCAGTAGTGAATTTAAATATAAATAGATAAAACTCTAAAATCAAAATGTAAAGATTGGCAGAAAGAATAAAAAAGCATGATGGAACTATATGCTTTCTGCGAGACAGCATATAAACATGAAAGTAGATGGAAAGGGAAAGGATGAAAAAATATCCCATACAAATAGTTACCTAAAAGATAGCTTGGGTAGCTATACTAATATCAAATAAAATAGATTTTAAGTCAAAAAGACTTTTGGGAGACAAGATGGTCATTCTATACTATAAAGGTACCATTTCAACAAGATGTAATAATTAGGTTATCTGAATTATTCTAGGTTATCTGAATTATTGCTTTACAATTGTTTATAGTGTACTTTGTAATCCTTTTTTTCCTGTGGGGTCAGTAGTAATGCCTCCTTTTTCATTTCTGTTTTTCATTATTTGCATCCTCTCTTTTTATCTTGTCAGTCTCACTAAAATTTTGTCATTTTTTTATCATTTCAAAGAACCAATTTCTGGTTTTACTTAACAGCATAGATGTACTTAACAGCATAGATCCAAACTACTTGAAACAAAAACTGACAAATTTGAAGGGAGAAATGGATGATTCTACATTAACATTAGGAGACTTTAATACACCACTTTCTATATTAGACAGAAGATCTACTTTGAAGATGAATAAGGAAATGCAAGACTTGAATGATACTCTGAATCAATTTATCTGCCAGACATATATTGAACACTTCAGCCAACAAAACCATGGATCATTCTCTTGCATTGATCATCTGTTAGGTCACAAAACAAGTCTCAATAGATTAAAAATTATTGAAATCATGCAATTTACATTCTCTGGCCACAAGAAAATGAAGCTAGAAATCAATAACAGAGGTGGAAATGGAAAATTCACAATTGTTTGGAAATCCAACAAAATATTATCCAACAACAAAGGGTTAAAGAGGATATCAAAAGTGAAATTAGGAAACATCTAGAGGTGAAAGAAAATGAGTATACAATATGGCAAAACTTAGGGCATGCAATGAACACAATGCTGTAAGGAAATACATAGCACTAAATGCTTACACTAAAGAAGAAGAAAGATTTACTTCAGAGTCATAATCTCAAAACTGGAAGAAGTACATAAAGGAGAGCAAGGAGAAGGAAGGCAATGACACAGATTAGAACAAAGATAAAGAAAATAGAAAGCAAAAGACCTAGAGAGAGTCAATAAAACCAGAAATTGGTTCTTTGAAATGATAAAAAAAATGACAAAATTTTAGTGAGACTGACAAGATAAAAAGAGAGGATGCAAATAATGAAAAACAGAAATGAAAAAGGAGGCATTACTACTGACCCCACAGGAAAAAAAGGATTACAAAGTACACTATAAACAATTGTAAGCCAATAATTCAGATAACCTAGATGAAATGGACAAATTCTTAGAAATATGCAATCCACCTACACTGACTCAAGAATATATAAATGTTTTCAACAAACCAATTACTAGTAAGAGAGTGAATCAGTAATAAAGAAGCCTCACAATAAAGAAAAGTCCACAACCAAATAACACCAAGGGGAATTTTTATACTTAAATTAGACTTATCTCTAATTCTTCTCAATCTCCCCCCAAAATTGGCAAGATGGGAATACTCTGGTTCTTGTTTGCTAGCTGCCGGAATGCAATATACCAGGAATGGAATGGCTTTTTAAAAGGGGAATTTAATGAGTTGCACATTTCCAATTCTAAGGTTGAGAAAATGTCCCAATTAAAACAAGTCTATGGAAATGTCTAACCAAAGGCATCCAGGGAAAGATACCTTGGTTCAAAAAGGCCGATGAGGTTCAGGGTTTTTCTCCCAAGTGAGAAGGCACAAGGCAAACACAGTCAGAGTTTCTCTCTTATCTGGAAAGGTGTATGATAAACATAGGGTTCCTCTCTTATCTGGAAGGGCACACGGCGAACATGGCATCATCTGCTAGCTGCTTCTCCTGGCTTTCTGTTTCATGAAGCTCCCCAGGAAGCATTTTGCTTCTTCATCTCCAAAGGTCACTGGCTGGTGGACTCTGCTTCTCGTGACTATGTTGCTCTGCTCTGCTCTCTCTGAATCTCCCATTCTCCAAAATGTTTCCTCTTTTACAGGACTCCAATAAACCAATCAAGACCCACCCAAATGGGTGGAGACATGTTGTCACCTAATCCAGCTTAACAACTCTTGACTAAATCACATCATCCAGGGAGATGATCTGATTACAGTTTCAAACATACAGTATTGAATAGGGATTATTCTACCTTTATGAAATGGGATTTTGATTAAAATATGGATTTTATAGGGGGCATACATCCTTTCATACCAGCACAACTCTGTAATTAATTCTCTGATGTCACCACATCACCCTCATAGCAAAGTCAGATGAAGATTTTACAAGTAGAGTAGACTACTGATCAATACTGCTTATGAATATAGATGCAAAACTCCTCAACAAAATACCAGTAAACTGACTCTACCAGCATATCAAAAGAATTATACACTGTGAACTTGAGGGACTTGTCACTGGTATACAAGGTTGGTGCTACATGAGAAAATCTATTCATATAACACTTCATAATAACATAATGAAGGAAAAAAAAAACAAAACATGATCATCTCCATTGATGCATTAGACCAAATCCAGCACTGCTTCTTAAGTAAAAACACTTGGAAACTAGGAAAGGAAGGAAACATTCTCAACATGATAAAGGGCATATATGAAAATCCCACAGTTAATATCTTAGTTAATGGTGAAAGACTGAAAGTTTACTTTCTAAGATCAAGAATAAGACAGGGATGCCTAGTGCCACAATTGTTATTCAACATTGCATTGAAAGTTTCTGCAGAGAAATTAGGCAAGATAAAGAAATAAGAGGCATCCAAATTATAAGAAGGAAAACCTTCTGTACTTGCAAATGTCATCATTCTATAATCAGAAATCCTCAAAATCCATAACAAAATGCCAAGTTGGGAGGGGGGTGCAAGGGTAGCTCAGTGGTAGAATTCTCACCTGCCATGAGACCCAGTTTCAATTCCCAGCCTGTGCCCTAGCCCCCCCCAAAAATTCAGCAAATGTTGCTGCAATAACAGGATAGCCAAATGGAAAAAGAATGAAATGTTACCTCTACCATACACCAAAAAAAAAAACAAACAAACAAAAAACACCCAACTTTGAGTTAATAAATGAATTCATCAAACTGGAGAGGAGACATCAACATCCAAGCATCATTAGTGCTTATACACCTAAGTAATTAACAGTCTGAAGAAGAAATCAACTTACAATATCAACTAAAGAACTAAATATCAGAAAGAAATCTAATCAAGGATGCAAAGGACTTCTAAAACTATAAAATGCTTAAAACATAATTTTAAAAAAACCTTCCATGTACACTGCTTGGAAGACTAAATATTGTTAAAATGTCAGTCTTAAACTAACCAATTCATAGAGTCTACACAATCTGAAAAAAATTCGAACAGCCTTCTTTACTGAAATAAAAAAGCCAATATATTTTTATAAATATGGAAAGAATCCTAGTGTCCATCAATCAATGAATGGGGAAATAAAACGTGGTATATACATACAATGGAATGCTATTCAAACATAAAAAGAAGTGAAGTTCTAATACATGCAACAACTTTAAGACATCATGTTGAGTGAAAGAAACCAGATACAGAAAGACAAATGTGCTATGATCTTACTGATTTGAAATAATTAGAATAAATAATCTCATATTCAGAAGCTAGAAACTTACTTACCACAGGTCTAACTGGGGATATGGAAGGGGTTGTTAAACTTTATAGGGTTCTTATTTGGACTGGTGAAAATGTTTTGGTAATAGATGGTGGTGATGGTAGTGCATTATTGTCAATGAAATTAGCAACACTGAAATACATATGTGAATGTGAATCAAAGGGGAAATATTAGATTATCTATATGGTTAAGAATAAATATTTTTTAAAAATCCATAGAACTACACTACACAAACAGTGAACTCTAAGTTAAACCAAGGACTCTTGTTAATAATGAAGCATACTCTTAATAAGTACACTTATAAAAAAAAGTGCTATCGTCAATTGTAAAAAATGTTCCACACCAATGTAAGGTGTTAATACTAGGGTAGTATATGGGAATCCTATATTTTATTCATAACAGTTTAGTAGTTTGTGGGAATCCTATACTTTATGCATGATTGTTCTGTAAACTCACAACTTCTCTAACAAAGAAAAGAAAAGTCACAGAAGTTCTCAGTTGTCTTCCTCACTCATTCCTCACCTCTTTCACAACACTAGGTGTTGCAGCCTGAGCCCACAGTATGGGTCCTTGGCCCTGTTACAGAGGGAACAGAGTGGGTGGCCCCTGTGTGCATACTGGAGTGCATGCATGTCAATGCTACTCTATTAAGGGGATTTCTGAGAGGATGAGCTGGGGAATGTGTCTCAACTTGTCCCTCTGGTGTTTGACCAAAGGGCAGAGAAGCTGCTGGCAGACAGCTAGGACAGTGTGAGAAACAGGTAAGTTGAAAAAGCCTGGGTCAAAGGACTGCCTGCATTAAGTCACTGGAGAGAGCACTGAGGAAGAGGAGGAAGTCTATTCTAAAGGAGACCACCAGTCAAAACAGAGCCAGGTTTCAAAGGCAGGGAAGGGTGCTTTTTGCTTTTGTTTGTTTTGATTAGCTCCTGGCATTCAATAAAATTTCAGCCATATTCTTAGCTTGATACAAACTTAATGGATCACCCAGGTGTGAAAGGCCAGGAGCAATTAATCAGGCCCAAGCAGGGAAAGTCCCCACAACATTGGGGCGGAATGTCCCCAAGAGTTAAACAATAACCAATGTTAAGAAACTGAGAGAACAGGATGTGTTTTGGCAACAGCTAATGGCATTTTTCTGCTTCTATGATACATTTGCTTGCTAGCAACTACAAAACCATAACATGATTTTTGCCTTTATAAGTACACCTTGAAAACCTCTAGGTGCTGCTCTCTGAATCTTCCTTCTTGGAAGTTTCTGAGACATTTGCCAGCTGGCTAATAAAGACTCCAAATTGGCTTGCAGTTTTAAATTATGTGGTCTCTCTTTTGGTGCACCCCACAACACAGGGACTAAATCCCAAAGTTCACATTTTAAAGTATTACAATGTATAGTGTGCAACAAAAGACTACATGACAAAAAAAGAAACAGGAACTGATGGCCATCCTCAGGAACAAGATAAAAGTCCAGAATCTATCAATGGAGAGGACAAGTTTGGAGAAGATATGGAAAAATAGGAATGCATTTATATTTGGTGGGTATGTGAAATGATGCAGACACTCTGAAAGATTTAGGTGGTGCCTTAGAAAGTTGAGTATAGAATTATATGAACTGGCCTTCCACTTCTAGGTATATACTCAAAAGGTTTGAAAGCAAATATTCATAGCAACATTATTCACAATTGCTGAAGATGGAAGCTCCCCAATGCCCATCAGCCAAGAAAGGATAAGTAAAATGCTGCATATACATAAAATGAAATATTATTCAGCTGTAAAAAAGAATGAAGTTCTGATTCATGCAGTAACATGGATGAACCTTGAAGACATCATGCTGAGTGAAATAAACCAGACACAAAAGAACAAATACTGTATGACCTCACTAATATGACATAATTAGAATAAACAAATCCAGAGTGTAAGCATCTAGAATGTAGACTACTGGGGATAATGTGGGGTAAAGAATGAGGAGACATTGAGTACAATACAGAGTTTATAATCATATTGACTGTAAATTTTGGTAATGAATATTGTGAATGTAATTAACAGCACTGAATGTGAATGTAATCAAAAGGGGAAATATTATGTTGTATATATGTTACTAGAATAAAACTTTTAAAAAACGTAGGAGTTGTCCAGACTCAGTTGTATGTGAAATTTTTCACCTTCTGCCCTGCTATGTGCAAAGTTGATTCCTCTTCTGTCCAGCTGTGCCAGGTGAATTGACAAAGCAGTGGTTATAGAGATGCCTAGTCCCCTGCTGATCAGGTAGGAATTTGTGAGACAGTGTTACAGACTGCTGAACCGGGCCCCAGAAATGTTACACAGCTTTGTGGAAAAAAGACTCTTCTTATGATAGACTGTCCACATCGCTATGGACAGAAAGAAATCTGCAGGAAGTAGTGGTCACTGAAACTTACCAACTACCAAACTCAGGTTCACCACATTGGTGCTCATGCCATTCTAATGATGGTGTGGTGGCCCTGGAGATGGAACTGCTCTCTGAGAACAACAAGGCTTTTAGGCATTTCATGCAGACTTTTACCCTTGTCCTGAGTGCTCTGTGGCTAATAAGGTCTACGTTCACAATGATATCTTTATCATTGGGATAAGATGTGGTCTTTGGTGGCTTTGTTACTGAGTCAGGAGGAGGCTGAGGAAGAAGTGAAGGAACCTGCAGAAAGACAGCAGATTTTAGAAGTGGTAACTGATGATTTTGGAAGTCTCTATGCTCAGGGTCTCAGCAATAATTTCAAAGAACATTTAGAGGAACCTGGTTTTGAACCAAAGCCTGATTCTGAACCAGAACCAGAATAAAAGCCCATATCTTAAATTCAAGAGGAAAAGTGAAACCGTATTTGAAGAAACAGCTCATGAGGATGCTCAAAAGAAGTTTTCACCAGTACCTACCACCACAACTCAGACTATACAGGAAGACTGAGGACATTTTCTTGTGCATCTGAGACCATTAAGAATCTAATACCCAGTGAAGCTGTTCCAATTACAGGGATACCACCTCATGTTGTGCAGCTTTCACAATTTTGTTCAGAGGCTAAGCCTGAATCTCATAGTATACCACAGAGGACTCATGGGATCAAAGTGTGTGAGAACAATGAGTAAATATTCCTCCACAAAGGGTACATAGGCCAATCCACGAAGCTGGTGAGCAAGGGGTTGTTGAACTCTGAAGAACTGTGAGACACTCTGATAGTTACCAGCACTTCAGTGGCAACCTGTCTCATGAGGTGGACAAATCAAAATTTAAAGGGAATTTTAAATTTAAAAATTTCAAAACTGTGGGAATGTGGTGGAGCTGTGCATCAACAGCTATGAGAAATTGCCTAATATTGGTTTTGGTGTGTGTGATGACTCTGAACCTGTTTAAAAGGTCCTCAGCCACAGGCCCATCATGTTCAGAGATGAGGTTCTTCTGAATGTGGAAGAGAAGACAGGAGCAGGCAGGGAAGGGGCGAGTCACGAAAATCACCTGAAGAGAAATAGAAGTCCTTGAAGTGGGACAGGCAGTGGAATGATAGCTCCCCCAAATGGAGGCATAGTGTAGAAACCAGGATTTGTAGTTGGAAGGGGGGGTTGCTGCAAGGCAGTGATTTACTCTTTGCTAATCTTCATGACCCTTTACAAACCCTAGGTCCTACAGAACAGTGAATTTCTTCAACCAGACTGTGGTATCTTAGAGTTTTACCCTAGTCTGTAATAAAATCCTTACATTTGTACAGCTGTACTCCTTTTTGTATGATAGCCATATGGCAAAATTTTTATTTTGTTATGGTTCTCTTTTTTTTCTTATTTTTTATTTTTGGCATGGGCAGGCACCAGGAATTGAACCTGGGTCTCCAGCATGGCAGGTGGGAACTCTGCCACTGCACCACTATTGCTTGCCCTGTAATGGTTCTTTTATTGATGGGCATGCAGTGAGTGTTTCTTGGAATGGTCAATTTATATTAAAATATTTGTAGAATAAAATTTAATCGGACAATTTAAAAAAACATAAGACCCTATTCCACAAAAGTTGTACCCTATTGTAAATGATGGGCTCAGTTAATATGACAATTATGAAAATGTTCTTTCATGAATTATAACAATAGGTGGTACATGGGAACACCGTATTTTGCACATTATTTTTCTATAAAAGCACAGCTTCTATACAAAAAAGGAAAAACAAAATGAAACAAAAATCGACTTTGAGCTTTTAAGTGATTTGAGTCTCCTTGAGGCATCTGAGTCTCCATCTCTATAATATAGTGGGGAAAAGAGGAATGAAAATGTACAAGAAGGATAAACAATTATATCAAATTCAACAACTAATGGAGGAATCAGAAATATTTTACATGGAATTTTGTGATCATGTTGATTGTTACCCAAAATGAGAGATTTGTGCATAAATTTGTAAGTTGAGGATAAGTAGGACAGTAGGAAAATTGGCGGAGGACATCCCAGGCAGATAGCTCCTCAGGAATGGGCAATTTGCATTTAGAAATTTGATAGTATTTAGTATTGTTGCCCAATTAACTATATAATGGGAAATGTCTGGCCTCAGGTACACTGAGTCCTGAATTCCATGCACATGTTTTAGATTTTATCCTTTGGGTAGTGGGAGTTTTGGCAAAAAAGTTTTAAATTGGTGGTAGGATCAGATTAGCACATTGTAAAGTGCCTTCTTGCGGCACTGGGGACGTGCTCTAAAGGTGAGAAGAACAGAGAGAGTGCCTAGGCTTTAGCTCTATGAGGCAAGAGAGAATTGAGCCTGAATTAGAGAATGTTTATGGGAAGAAGACCATTAGAGTTATGAGACAGTCTTGGATACACGCAAAATATGATTTAGGTTCAAGATTGCATGAGATGCACAAGGTGGAGTTGGAGAATCCAGTCTGATTCCAGTATGTTTGTACTGCCCTTTCACCAACAATTTGGGTTCTAAACACCAGCACATGTTTCTATGGTGGACATGTTAATATTGGCATTGAAATGGACAAGTTTGAAATGATTTTATAATGTTCAAATGAGTTGTCTATATGAAATGTAAAGCCAAGCAGTACGTTTTGAGAAAATAGATTTGATGTTAATTATGATATTGACAGTTCTGTACAGATTAAATCTGCTTTTCTTAACACTGAATTAAAACATAAGACTGCCAAGTGCATAAGTGTGATTTAAGTTCTGCCAATCACCCATGAGAGACCATGCTCCAGAACTTCTTTTGTCAGGAGGAGGGTGGGCATGGAGCATCCATTCTGCTGAGGCACATAACAACTAGGGCAGCCCACTGATCAATGCAGAGGCACAGCTCCCTTGGCAAAACAAGTGCTGAATTTTACTTTTGAAATCTCAGCTTAGGGTATTTTCTCAATCCCCTTAAAGATTTTGTGAGCTACATATATCTCTTGGTAAATCCCTTTTAGGTGAACAAGTTTGGAGAAATCTGTTGTCTTTATTGATGAACTTTGCTCAGTAAAAGGTGTTGCTAAATGCCACAGCACTGATAATATTTCCCAAGAAGATAGTGTAGGTTGTCTGGGGAAGGATTCAGAAGATAGGTCCCTGAGGTACAGAAATAGTTACAGGACTGCTTATAAATAAAGGAGGTTACAAGAGACCAAGGACATACAAATGATTTGAAATGTAAGAGGAGAAGCAAGAGAGATTATCATCAAAGGAAAAATATGTTTCAACCAGGGGGCGGCATTGCAAAGAAGTAAGATAAGGACAAAATGTAACTTCTGAGTTTGGCAACCAGGTGTTATTGGTGACCTTAGCAAGAAAAATATTCTTGAAGTTTTCAGGTTGCATTATAAATGAACCCTTTTCAAAGTATTATTTTTTTCCTGCTGAATTTACTTTCCTCTTAAGTAGTATAAAATATTCCTAAGATTGCCAAAATAGTCTAGAAAATGGATGCAATCCATATTATGTCACCTAAAAAGTATACTTGAAATAAATTATTTTCTACCATTTTTACTCACAGCCTTATAACCTAATGGTCATTGATTAATATTTAATGGATATCTATATATGCAAAGCACAATTCACATCTCTGATGAATAAATAGATTATAACAAGGTGCCTGCTTACAAGGTTTTTACAATCTATTGGGAAAACAGCCACCAAGTGTCATATAACTGGTAAGAATAGAAGAGTCTGAGGGTGTAGGGGAGGAGAATCACTTTATGGTCAAAGGTGGCTATACAGAACAGCAAATATGTGATTGGTCCAAGAAAAAAGGTTAGAGTGGAGCTAAAGGAACATCAGAAGGGGCATTTCAGTCAGGATGACAGAAACACCTAAAAGCCAAAAAAGAACATTCATACTATTTTCTTTAGAACCATGAGTAAGTTGGTTAGTTGAGAAATGGAGATATAATTAAACCAGGAGAGTTTTTAGATTTAGGGGTCTCTCAGTTCAGTATTTTGGTCTTTTCTGCATATAAGAGCCATTAGAGGTGTAGCATATGTTCCAATACAGAAAAATAATATAACAGCTAGATAAGGAGACCAACCAGGAGAAAATTACCATGAGACATCAACTGAAAAAATGACAGAGATAAAACCACAAGAAATGGAAGCAACTTTGATTGGATTATTTCCATGGAGATGTGAACCACCCAGTTGTGGGTGTGGCTTTTTGATTAGATGGAGATGTAACTCTAACCATTCAAGATGGGTCTTCATTAGTTTACTGGAGTCCTTTAAAAGAGGACACATTTTGGAGAAACCACAGGTGCTTCAGAGCTGACAGAGACTGAGCTTTGCTCTGAGTGCTGACACAGAGAGAGAGATCAGATGCCTAGACACAGATTTTTGGAAATGTAGAACCCTGCAGACATTGCCATGGGTCTTCCCATGAGTTGTTAAGCAAGTCAGACCTGGAGAAAGCCAAGGGAAGCCAAGGGATGAAAGCCAGTCCTGAAGAAGCAAAGTAAGGATTCCTACAGGAACAGAGAAGAAGAGAAGCAGAGCCCAGGAACAAGGGACTAGCAGATGCCAGCCACACAACTTCCCAGCTGACAGAGGTTTTCCAGACCCACTGACCTTTCTTGAATTAAGGTATCTTTCCCTGGATGCCTTAGTTAGGACATTTTTAAAGGCTTAGGACCGTAAATTTGCAACTTATTAAATTTCCTTTTGAAAAGTCATTCCATTTCTATTACACTGCATTCTGGCAGTTTCAAACTAAAACACTTCCCAATCAATACCTTCATTTTAACAGCAGACACCCTGCAAGGTTGATATTTTAGCTTACATTGTAAATCTGCTACTTACACAATAAGACTCTGGGTCTTCTTTTCAGAAATCTCAAATCTGTGAACACAGGAAGTAAATTTTCTCTTAGTGCACACATAGAAACTTTTACATCTTTCATATGAGGCTTAAGTTGCACACTTGAAAACTTCAGCCCAGCCCAGCCCTTTCTTTTATAACTGTATCTAATGTGTCTAAGAACAACCAGCCAATATCATTATACCTTCTAAGTCTACAAAACTCTGTTAAAGTGTCAAAAAAACTACCACCCAGAGCATTGTCTCATATAAGCATTTGATTAGCAGACTCAAATGGTGATAGTCTGTGTATCTCTATTACCCACTCATGCCATGAACTGTCAGTGCCATCTCAATTATTGTAATTATGTTCATTAGTGCCTTTAAATCTAATCATAGTAGAAAACCAATTACAAATATTCATCTTAAAGATTCTGTTTCTCAAAATGAAAGATCCATGGAACTGTAACCCATACCAAACTTTAAAATCTGTTCTATAACTACTTTTTAAAATGTACTTGGAAATTCATTGATTTTTTTTTTGTATATCTATGTTATATTTCACAATAAGAAAAACATTTAAAAAATGTTCTGTTTCTCAGGAACCACCCCAATGTTGGTACCAAAACTTTGTAGTAGTCAAGGTTCTGTAGGGGAACAGAACCAACAGGAGGTATCTGTAACTGGTATGCGATTTTATAAAAATGTCTCATGGAACTGTGGGGGTGCACAGGTCCAAATTCTGTATGGCAGGCTGCAAGTTGGCACTCCAGTGAAGATCGTCAATGAATTCCCCAGGAGAAGCTGTCTGACTGAAGAAGAGATGAAAATTTTGAAGTCATCAGCTCTCCCTTAAAAGCCTTCAACAAATTGGATTAAACACCTCCTATTGTCAAAGACACTCCCCTTAGTTGATCATAGATGTAATCAGTCATAGATGCAATTAACTGACTAATGATT
The DNA here is from genome assembly GCF_023851605.1 of Tamandua tetradactyla. Classification (NCBI taxonomy): domain Eukaryota; kingdom Metazoa; phylum Chordata; class Mammalia; order Pilosa; family Myrmecophagidae; genus Tamandua; species Tamandua tetradactyla. Next base: position 25,217,594 of record NC_135350.1, read on the forward strand.
TAAGTCCATGAAATGTCCTCATAGTAACACATATGCTAGTGCTAGCTTGACCAGACAATTAGGCACCATCACCTGGCTAAGTTGACACATGAACCTAACCATCACACCTACCATATAAAATATGAACTTGTTAGCCTCCACAATTGCATAAGCCAACTCCTTGAAGAAAAACTATACATTACTTTACCCAAGGACTGATATTCTTGGGAAAGCAATTTTTACTATAGGGAAAGTTGGTTAAACATTTATGAATATATTTATGTACAAAACACTTCCAGCATAAAACATATTGGGTAGGTCTGTATTCAATTATTTCCATGGCCTAAGGGCAGATGTAGGCAGGTGACATGAACATTGAAAAGAGGATTTTGGAATAACAGGGACAAAGGCAGTGAGAAAGGGGAGAAAATGTGCATGGTACATGAGAACGTATTGCTTTGATTCTTTCACTTTTAATGAGATAAATCAATTCAAATAAAGGGGACATAGACTTTAATAATTTCACAAAAGTAATTTTTAAATACTGATATCACATACTATTGGCAAAGAATTATTATCTTGATAAGAAAATCACAAACAAAAAGAAAATGGCCAATGATAAGAATTCATAGCAGTGGAAATAAAAATGGCCAGCAAGCATATGAAAAACTGCTGAACTTTTGTGATTGTGGTCACTGACATAGAAAATAAAATATGCATACCAACTAGCTTTGACTCTTTTTGGAAATGTGAACTATTACAGGTTTCTGAAAAATATTATCAATATTTATTAACATTTATCAGTGTAAGAAAAAGATACATGTGCTATGTTACGGATTCAGACAACTCTCTTCCAAGTCAATAGCAGAATTGGCAGTGACCCTGGGGTTCTACCCTTAGTTAAGCCTAATTTAGTGAGATACATGGACTCTTAAACCTGAATTAGGCCTAGGAGAATTGTGGGACACATAAAATGTCCCCTGAGTAAATACATCACTCTGCCTATTTGAAGCAACAAACTCCTCCTCCTTCAAGAATCATAGAATCTTAGCGATAGCAGGAACCTCAATAAAGTGTAATCCTGTTAGATAAACTGAGAAATTAGGCAGCAGGTGGATATCTGGCACAGTAGATGCAATTGTTTAATAAAAGTTTTACTTCAGAAGAACATTATCAGACAGATTATGCAGAACTGAAATTTTAACATTTTAAAACTTCTCTGTGCCATATTCTTAGGAGGACACCAAAGCCTATAGAAATCCCGGAAAGAGTATGGAAGGATTTACCTCATTATTTGAGAAATTCTTACTTAAATAGGTTTATTTGTACATTTTTATTAAAATTTAAAAACACACATGTCCTTTTCTCCAGTAATACTTCATCTTGTAATTAATTCCAAACAAATAAAGTATTTCTGTGTAAGGTATAAAAACAAGCCTCTTTGTTACTGCCTGGTTTGGAATGGGAAAAACCAAAACAAAACCAATTTTAAACCACCTGGTTGATTTGCAGATAACCAACCAAATAAGAAAAATCATACCTTCCTATTTTGGAATGTTAAGTGGATATTTAAAAGATAAGATTAAACCTATTAAGTGTAATGTTTATGATGTATCACTGTGTATAAAAAGCAAGGTACGGACTAATGTACAATGTATGATTTGTTTCGTAAAAGACAAAACAAACGAATTTGGATCACCACTTATCTGTTTATAGATTTGCATAAGAGTGGAGAAAGGTAGAGAAATGTACAAAACAGGCTGCTTACTTTAGGTACCAGGTAAACCTTACAGAACTAATAACTTTTTAACTGGAACTGTCAAAATGAGGTTTAGCTTTTTATACTTTGTAAATTCATAAACAGCAAAATAAAATAAAGATTTAAGTTACTGATATTCATGTGTAATTGTGAAATTATTTAAAGGTACTACGATTCTTGCCTCAACATTTCAAAAAAAATAAAGACAAGCTGTGATCAAATAATTGTCAAAATAAAATAAACTAATATCAGCTGCCTCTAAAGCATTGAGAACATTTTAAAAAACTCTTTGTCAATGCTGCACATTACTTACCGAGTCAGCAATGTGTTTATTTCTTTGCTAGATCATTTAAGCAACTGAAATTACCTAAGGCAGATAAATAAGGCAAAATATATGAAAATTTTCACAGAGCTTAGGAGAAAACATTTATAGCTATTAAACCTGAGATTATTATAATGTCTTCTAGATTTGGCTAATAGTTTTAAGAGATTAGTATAGAACAAACTTTCTGGATCTACCCGGATGGTTCTCAATTCTGCCTTTTTTCTCACAGATGATAGGATAATGGTTGAAGGAATATAAAGTTGGATGAAGCTGAATTCATGGATGTGTGCCCACTAAGCAGAGATTCTGCATTCAAATTTGTGGCTTGAGGGGTTAAAAGGGGCATTAACTGGTTGGTTGGCTGAAACATAGATCAAAAGGTGGCTGATATTACCTGAGGTTGAAATGCCAGAACTGTTCTGGTATAATGTAGATGAGGGGACTGAGAGGCTTAGAAGGATTGGAATTCGGGGGAGGATTTTTCATGGAAGACCTGCTCCCACAGCCCAGGGATGTCCAAAAGACACACCTTTTACCAGGACTGTGTGGAATAAACTTGTGAGACAAACTCCCTCATCTCTGAAGAGCTCTGTAGTCATGCTTCTCTGTAGGTCATATATGACTCTGGGAACTGCTGTCCCTGAGCTGGAATCCTTAAACACAATGCAGATGATCAGATTCTGAGTTGGCAGAAGCCACATGGCAGTATTTAATCACCAAAGACAAGTTGGGCATGACTCATAATGGATAGCACATTCAAAGCAGCGGTCAAAATAATCTGAATAACATTGGCTAGTAGATCATAAAGTACCTAGAAACAAAACAGATTTGCAGTCTACTGAACTCTTGTAGTACTTTAGTATAAGCAGAAGGGCTCTAGTTCAGGTGAACAAAAGTCTAAATTAAATTATGAAAATATAGAGTCATGGACTCTTACTCAATTCCCATACTTGTGACAGTTCAAAGACCAAGAGCACCCTGAATAAGGGGAAGACCAGGCAACCTCAGGGAAGGACACTGTTAAACTGTCAAAAATTTATACCGTTACTCTTCCTCCCAGCCTTCCCCAAGGAGACCTATGGCCTTTAGCCAGGGTAACTTTGCTTTGAGAAAAAGGTAATGATTGGATATTTGAGAGATTATCAGGAACTGGTTCAGAAGTGACATTAATTCCAGGAGACCAAAAACATCACTGTGGTCCACTGGTAAGATTAGGAGCTTATGGAAGTCAGGTGATGGAGTTTTAGCTCAGATACATCTCGCAGAGAGTCCTTTGTCCCAGAACCCATTCTGTGGTTATTTTCCCAGTTCCAAAATGCATAATCGGAATAGACATACACAGCAACTGGTAGAATCCCCACTTTTGTTCCATGACTCATCGAGTGAGTCCAAGAAGGAAAGTCCAAGTGGAAGAACTGCCCCTACTTAGCAATATAGTAAATCAGAAACAATTCTTGATTTCTGGTAAGATTGCAGAGATTAGTATCACTCTTAAGGACTTGAAGTTTGCAGGACTGGCAATTCCCACCACATTCCCATTCAACAATCCAATTTGGCCAGCACAGAAAATAGATGGGTCTTGGAGGATGACAGTGGATTATCATAAATTTAACACATCCCCTGGATCTGGTATGCAACCCTTGATCTGGCAAACGTTTTTTCTCAATAGCTGTTAGTAAGGACCACCAGAAAACAGTTTTCATTCAGTTCACAAGGTCAGCAGTATACCTTCACTGTCCTGTCTCAGAGATGTACCAACTTCCAGTCCTTTCTCATAATCTGGTCTGCAGGGAACTTGATTGTTTCTCCCTACCACAAAATATCACACTGGTCCATTATATTGATGATATCATGTTGGCTGGACCTAGTGAGTGAGAAGTAGCAACTACTCTAGACTTATTGGTAAGGCATTCGCATGTCAGAGTATGGGAGATAAATTCAACAAAATTATAGGGGACTTTGACCTCTAGGTGTCCAGTAGTGTGGGGCATGCAAAGATATCCATTCTTAGGTGATGTGCATAGATGCTACAATGATAATGGGCAGACTGTGATGGTTTGGTTCATGTGTCAACTTGACCAGGTGATGATGCTCAGTTATCCAGTTAGACAAGTACTGTCCTCACTGTTACTGCAAGGACATTTTATGACTGGTTAATCAACAAGAAGTTTGGTTTATTAAATTATCATCCAGTTGATTCATCTGTGGCTGATTACAACTATGATCAACTAAAAGAAGTTTCCACAATGAAAGGATCCAGTAAGTTGGATTTAATCCAATCATTTAAAGACTTTTAAGGGAGAGTTGCAGATGTCAGCACAGACAGAAAAGAAAACTTTCATCTCTACTTCAAAGAGCCAGCATTTTCTGGGGAATTCTTTGAAGATCTTCATTGGAGTTGCCAGTTTGTGGCCTGCCCTAAGGTATTTGGACCCATGCATTCCCTAAGTTATATGAGACATTTCTACAAAATCTCATATTTATGGATATCTCCTGTGACTCTTTCCCCTAGAGAACCCTGACTAATTCAAGTTATATTTTCTGTGTGTTGTGAGGTAGATGTCCACTTTCATTCTTTGCATACGGATATCCAGTTTACCCAGAACCATTTGCCAAAGAGTTTATTCTTTCCCACTTGAGTGGATTTGGCAGTCCTGTTAAAAGTCAATTGTCATAGATGTGAGGGTTTATTTCTGCTCTTTCAATTCAATTACAATAGTCTATATATCTGTCTTGGTCCCAATACCACACTGTTTTGAATATGGTAAATTTATAATAAGTATTGAAATCAGGAATTGTCAATCTTACCACTTTGTTGTTTTTCATGATGGTTTGGCTATTTGGTGTCCTAGCATGTTTTGAATTGCCTGGTATTGCAATTGCCATGCAGTGTGCAGTACTGACTTGAATATAATACATGGGACTAGACTTCCTCATGAACAGTGTCCAAACCCTTTATACTTCTATCCATATTTCAACACTTTTCTTTAAGTCACTAAGCATTCCAGGATGCTATTTGCTTTTTGTAAGACCCCTGTTATACTATATATTACATTCTAAGAAAAGTCTGGTTGGAGAAAGCGAAGCATTTATGTTGCAGCATATGGTTAGAAAGAGTAGAACAATTCAAATGGACAATGACAGTAGTCAATAGTTGGTTTAAAACTCACCAAAGTACTGAAGGATCTTTAGAACCCAGACCAAGAAGGCACAGAAAAGATAAATAAAATAAAATGCTTCCATACCTCCTTAGCCTCATTATATTCCATTCTGTTTTGAAAGCTAAAATATGTGGTATGGCTGAAAGAATGTGTCATTAGTGCAAATGGAAAATCTATTCTAACTTTGTCCTTCTATACTGTAGATACCAATTTTTTGTAGTCATTGTTAGTTTTGTTGGGTCAGAGGCTAGCAAGCATGACTAGTCTCCTATCAGGTTAACTCAGTAATTTTTTGGACACAAAGATGCAATAACCTAGAGAATTAAGAAGCCTGTAATTAAATTCCCATAGTACTGAGATATACAAAAATGCAGAATTTTCTTTCCAGATATTTCACTAGCTATGCATTCCCTGAAAAAAAAATCTCTATAATCTTAGAGGAGCTCTAGTTTTGGCATATAAGAAATGAAGAACTTAAATTAAATGGTCACATTCAGCTGTATAATAGTTGTAACAAATCCTCCAAATGCAATAAACCAGTTTTTTTTTCTCTAAATTTTACAGTCAGAAAGCTCTTAAAGAAGAGAGATTCTTAAATTTCAGAGGGCAGAGCACTTTAGAATTCATTATCTTCCTTGTGGAATATCATGTAGTGTTGACATTAAATTCAGAGTACCTAACTATAAAATTCTGAAATTATAGAATAGATAGTGGAAGCCTGGGAAAAGTTTAAATTAAATTTATAGGGGAAAAGAAGACAATTACATTATTTTGATTAATTCTATTTTCCTTAATATGACTTTTATATTCTATACAGTAAGCCTGCACAAATATTTGTTTCAATTATCTATTTGCTTTTGGAAGTACTTTACAAATTGAATTAATGACTAACTTTTACTGAACATTTTCCATACTTTTGAGGAAGTTGTTTTATATGAATTTCAAAATGAACATACTGATTTTAAATTTTGTTAACTGATTATTTGAACAGTGTACAAACAGGAGTATGAAAAAACAAGTAAACTCTGACTCAATGACTTGGGCATTCTGCCTGATGTTAAGCCACTTTTCATTCACTGCATGATTTTTCAGTTAATATTTAATCCCATGAAAGCAAGATTATGTATTTCTTTTTCATCACAGGCTTTGAAACAAAATTGAAATGTGCAGTATCATTCTACTGGGAACATGGCCAGATGGAATAAGTAATATTTTTTTATTTGCTTTGGGCAGAAGTGGAAATAGTCTGAAGATGCAAGGGAAGTCACAGATGGTTGTGTGTTTTCATTCTTGTATACACATGTCTATGAGGACTTGTTTCCTAAGGACTAGAAACTTTGCATTTATTTTTCATGTGGAGACCTTGAAATTATGTGATGAATGAAAAGCTGGCTGGTTTCTGGCCAGCAGAAGCTGTGACAATGCAAAAAATTACTTTAGACACAAAGTCAAAAGAGGGGATGGGGAGAAAAACTCAAGAAGCTATTCTCCCGAGCTGTTTCCACCTTGTCTTTTATTTACAAGCTTATCTGGCAAGGAATATTTTCAAGCAAAGAACTGAAACAAACAAGGCTAAAGCAGGATGTTCTAGCTGTTTTCAGCAAGAACTGATAAAGGTGGCAAGCAAAGGAATGAAACAGGTTTTGTGCAAGGCAAAGAAGAGAAGAGCAGTTGTCCACTCTGCTGTTTGCAAGGCTGTTTGTCACACTGATTTTTAACCTTTTTTTTTTTTTTTTTTTTGGCATGGGCAGACTTTGGGAATTGAACCTGGGTTTCCCTCATGGTTTGTGAGAATTCTGCCACTGAGCCACTATTGTACCACACCACATGGATTTTTAAATTGGTTTAAAATACAAAAAGGTACATTAATTCCTCTGCTTGTGCCCACTTGTGCAGAGCTTGGTGTTTAAATGTCCAGATTGCTATTGCACACATTGTGCACAAGCAGATTTTTTTTCAGTAATAGAATTCACAGTAATTTTTGCTGAGGCATCTGCAGTAGCGTTATATTCACATTCAGATGAATTTAGGGTCAAGTGGGCACCTACATAAAAAACAGATACATTGGTACATTAGACAATTTCCCATATTTTAAAAATATTTTTCACCATGATTCCCTTCCATGTATTTCCCAATTGTTCTGTTTTCAAATAGGCATCTAAATAGCCATTGCCTATGAATTAGTAAATAGATGACATTCCCCTACTTTTTCTTGTGTTAACAGTTGATGCATTGCTTTTAGTTTTGCCAATTGATTATTACATTTTGTTCTGCTTTTTTAATTCTATAAGTAGAACTGAGAAGTTTTGGTTAAACAAATCAATATACTATTGTCTAATATCATGCAGATCAGTTACTGACAGAGTCTTAGAAAATATTTTAATTTCTATAATATTTTAAACATTTTTATACAACATAAACATATCAAATAAACCTTATTTTTAGCACTTCATTTTTGTAAAGTTAAAGAACAAATGTGCAACTCTTTGGAATAAAAAGTTATTCTTTGGCGTTTGACTTTGAGAAAACAAAATGTTAAAAGTGGTCAGGTTTGAAACAATATGTGGTTTCTTAACTAAAGCTGAGGGAAAGGAAAAAATGGCCTTTTCAAACAATGAGATGATTCATTTTTCTTACACAGCCAAGAACATGACAAGATTAACTTGCTAAAACACAGACTCTCTGCTTTTTGTATTGATTGCTTAGAAACGGCTTTTATAACTTTTCACTAAAACAGACTAACAGTTAATGAAAACTGTTATTTTAGCAAAGAGAAAATTCAATTTTAGTCTTGAGTTAGTATAATATTTAATATTAAAGTTTTCAAAAATTTTTTAGGTCAACCTATTAAATCTTTTTTTAACTTTCACCATAATTTCCTTTTCCACGAACCTACAGCAACTTACTATATCTATTCAAGCTTTGTCTTACACTATCCTCATTCTGTAACAGCCATTCATTGGGTTTTTACAATTTACTACGTGTGGTTTTTGAGAAACAGAATCTTAAAAAACGGGCTGAAGGAGGGACCCATGTGTAGTTCAGTAGTAGGATGCTGGTCTTCCATGCACGAGACCCAGGTTGAATTCCCAGACCATGCACCTGCCCCCCCAAAATGGGTGGATGGAATATAAAGTTGGATGAAGCTGAACTGGTTTTCTATTTTGATTTAAGTGTTCAAAGGCACTAATGACTCTATTTCCAACATAATTGTAAACTAAATTCTTTTAATAGATGGCACTGACAATCAATGGCATGAGTGGGCAATAGAGATACACAAAATATCATTTGATTCTGTTAATTGTACAGTTATATGAGGTAAGGCTCTGGGTGAATGTTTTTGAGAACCTAACAGAATTTTGTGGAGATCAAAGGTATAACAATTTTGGCTGGTTGTTCCTAGATATACTGGATACATTTATAAAATAAAGGGATGAGCTGTAGGCTTAAAATTTGCAGCTTAAGTGCTACATGAAAAAAATAAAAATTTCTATGTGTGCATGGAAGCAAAACATATTTCCTCTGGTAACACTCTTGAGATTTCTGAAAATCAAATGCAGTGCTTCATTGTGTGAGTAGTAGATTTACAATGTAAACTAAATTCTCACCCTTGCAGAGTGTCTACTGTTTATGTGAAGACATTGATTGGGAAGAAATAAGATCCTGAAAAATGGGATGGGAACATACGGGTTGATAATGATGGCTGTGGAAACATTGAAACTCTACACTTTGCTGAGGTTTTGCTAGATAAGCCTGAAATAGTCTGCCCTGAGGAAATAGGTTCCTGCCCTAGTGAAACATTCACCCAACCTCCAGCTTCCTTTGAGGAAATATCTCCCCAACTTTCAGTTTTCCCTGAAGAGTTTTCCATCCAGCCTCCACTTGAAAAGATTCCTCCTTCAGTAAGCTAAACTTGTAACCACCTCCTTTCTCTGTCTGCAGACATTAATCATGTTTCACCAGATGAAATTGCAGTGAAATATCCTAAGGTAATTGGCTTGAAGGACACTTCTAATTCTTTTTGTGACACACACCTGCCACCCCTGTTTTATTTAAGAACTTTAGCTAAAGTCCCAACAGGTCAAGAAAGGTGAGGTTCAAAGCATGACCCATATTCCAAAGAATTGCATGAGCTTTCTAATTTATATACACAAAACTCAGGAGCATGTTTTTGGGAATGGACATTAAAAGTGTGGGGGATAATGGCTGAAAGAACATAAAGTTGAATGAAGCTGAATTTATTGATAATGTGCTCACTAAGCAGAGATTCTGCATTCTATGTTGTAGCTTAAGGGGTTAGAAAGGACATTAACTGTTTGGGTAGTTGGCTGAAACATGGATCAAAAGGTGGCTGACATTACCTAAGGCTGAAAAGCCAGAAGTGCTCTGGATAATATATAAGAGGAGACCCAGAGATTTAGAGAGATTGGAATGTTGGAGTGGATTTATCATGGAAGACCTGTTCACACACTCCAGGGATATCTAGAGGACACACCTTTTACAAGGACTTTGAGGAATTGCTTTCTTCTTATCATATGACATAAGATATATTGTGCATTTTATAGCATTTAAGCTATAATATATAAAGTTTAAGAGTGAGTGTCACTTAAGGACTTCCACCCTATTCTGGAAAGATTTAGTGCACTTCTGGTTGTATGCAAGAAGCTGGCTATTGTTAGTTGAAACATGTCTGTTATTGTGTTCTATTTAGAGATTAAGTATGGTTTAAGGTGATGTGTATAGCTGCCAAGTCGACAAGGGGTGTACTCTGATGGTTGAGTTCGGGAGTCACCTTGGTCAGGTGATGGTATGCTGTTGTCTGGTCAGGCAAGCACTGGCCTAACCATTACTGCAAGGATATTTCATGGCTGGTTGATAAACCAGAAGGCAAGCTTATTAAATCATCAATCAGTTGATTGCAGCAGTGACTGATTACATTTGCAATCAAATAAGGGCATCTTCTATAAGCTGGAGAATCCAATTAATTAGATTTGACCCAAATCAGTTGAAACTTCTAAGGGTGAAGAGAACTTTATCACTGTTTCTTCAATTGGTGAGCCTTTCCTGTGGAATTCGAGGCTGGCAACTTCATTAGACTCGCCAGCCTTGTAGCCTGCCCTATGGATTATGGACTAATGTGTCCCTCCCTGTGGTTGCATGAGACACTATTAATAAATCTCATATTTATAGATATCTCCTGTTGATTCTGTTTCTCTATAGAACCCTGACTAATACATGGAGTCATAAAATTCTCAGTGACTTCATCTAGTTCCAAATCCCCTTCTAAAATGATGGTAGATGGTTAACCAGGCACAGGTGGAATAGTCAGGATTTGCAGAACAAGACACAGTCCTCCAAGCAGTTGGAATGTAGCTACTTAACATTGGCATTTATTTCATGTACAGTGGTGGGGAAGGAATTGGGTTAAAATCAAGGATGGTAGATGAGACTGCAGTAGTGTACAAGTTCAGTATGTCAATGGAAAATAGATATGCTACCTGGAGACTTTGACAGTCTTCTATAAGTTAATCAAAATGCAGGCCCTTAGGACTTTGGAGAAAGCCTTGCCACATTCTGCAGATAATGATGTTCCTTTTGAGAAAAAATTTTGGCCATCTATAATAAAAACAAAAGTGTTTCTATTAAGACAAAATTCTTAATAATGGGCCACCAAGTTACTATGAGATTTGAGTTACCTATCATGAGCTGGGTGTTGTCTGACCCACAAAACCATAAATTTGAGCATGCACAGAAAGACTCCATCATAAAATGGGAATGGTATGTATGAGATAGGGCCTGAGCAGGACCTGAAGGTACAACTAAGTTACATGAGGAAAAGGCCAAAATGTCCATGACCCCCCACTCCTGCCATTATATTCTCTTACCCAGCCTACAGCTAAGGCCTCTTGGGGAGTTCTTGCAATCAGGTGACTGAGGAAGAGAAAATTAAGGCCTGGTTTACAGGTGGTTCTGCACAACATGCAGGTACTACCTGAGAGAAGAAAGCTGCAGCACTACAACCCCTTTCTAGGATGTCCTTAAATGACAGTGGTGAAGGGAAATCTGCTTAGTGCACAGGGTTCTGAGCAGTGCACATGGTTGTACTTTTTATTAGAAGGAGAATGGACCAGAAGTGCAATTGTATACTGACCCATGGGCTGTTGCTAATGTCTTGGCTAAACAGTCAGGGACTTGGATGGAACATGTTTGGAAAATTGGCAACAAAGAGGTCTGGGGGATACATGAATTATCTTTTCTGAGTGGGCAATAAAATGAAAATATTTGCATCCAAAGTGAATGCTCACCAGAGTGGCTTCAGCAGAGGAAAGTTTAAATAATCGAGTGTATCAAATGATCTGTTCTTTGGATACCAGTCAGCTTCTTTCCCCAGCCACTTGTCATTACCCAGTGGGCTCAAGTGCAAAGTGGTCATCATGGTAGGGATGGAAGTTAGGCATGGGCTCAGTAACATGGATTTTCACTCACCAAGACTGACCACACTACAGTCAGTGCTGAGTGCCTAATCTGCCCTCAGCAGAAATCTACACTCAGCCCCTGATATGGAACCATTCTCTGAAGTGATAAGCCTGTGTTAGCCAGGGTTCTTTAGCAAAACAGAACCAACAGGAGAGATCTGTAAATATGAGATTTATAAATGTGTCTCATGCACCTGTGGAAACGGAGGAGTTCAAATTCCACATGGCAGTCTTGGAAGCTCCAATGAAGGGTCTGGATGAAATCCACAGGAAAGGCTTTCTAGTTGAAGAAACAGTGAAAGTATATTCTTACTTAAAATTCTTCAACTGATTGGATTATATCTTTGTGGGCAACATGCTTTAGTTGATTGCAGATTTAATCAGCCAAGGATGCAATCAACTAAATGATGACTTAATACAACAGCTTTTCAATTTATCAAACAGCCATGAAATAGTCTTGCAGAAATGGTTAGGCTAGTCCTTGCCTGACCAGAGAACTGGGAAAAATCATTTGGCCAATTGACACCAGAACCTAACCATCACAGTTCACCCCTTGTCAACTTGGAAGCTATACACATCACCTTGAAGCACACTTAATTTCCAAATAGAACACAATGCAGACATATGTTTCACCTAACAATATTCAACTGCCCTGCTTACAACCAGAAATGCATCACATCACTCCAGAATAGGAAGCAAGTCCTTAAGGAACATTTTGGCATATGATACGAGGAAAACAGGATATCTGCTTGTGTGCAAATGCAAACATACTCATAATGAAGCTGAAGGAAATATTCGTATAATGAGAGTCTTCATTTCTGTACCTGGTCATGTAGTTGTAGTTCATTTTATCACTACCTTCCTCTACTATCCATTCCATGTTTCCTTTGCCCTCAGCAAACACTTCAGCTTGCCATGGTTCTTTGCCAGGTGGGATAACCCAGACCTTCATTCCTAAAGTTTCTGGGCTATTGATAATCCTGCCTGAATTGGGTTGTAGCACTATTCCTTTGATTTTAATCAGAAGGCACAGTAGTAGGGGATCTTTTATATGTCAAGTAAACTCTTATGTGCCTCCATTGTGTAATTGCAGTCTTATTTCCCCTTGAAAGTCAGGATCAATCACTCCAGACAAAACAGTCATCCTCTCTTGTGCCTGTTGATTCAGTAGCCCAAAGTGGCCAGGTGACAGGCATAATTTCCAGTTCAATGGAATAATTATTGTTTCTCCTGGAAGGAGCAATTCTCCTTTTAGAACTAAGATCTGTAGACCAGCAGAGCTTAAGGTTTCAGGAACAGGAAACAAAAATTTTCCTAATGGATCACTAAGGGAGATAGTGAGTGGTGCCACTTCCCCATTTCCACCCCTTGATTCCTGGATTCATGAATCCTGGTTATTAGAGAAACAGCATATTGAGTGGACACTCATTCAGAGCATATAAAGCCTCCTGAAAAATATTGCCCCAGCCCTACAAGGTATTCCACCCAGTAGGCACAATAATTGGGTCTTCAAAAAGCCATTCCAGCTTGCATAAATATTGGCTTGTGAAACTAGAACCTCTAAGAAAAGACATTTAGGGACCTATAATCTCTGAGCTTCTCTTATCTCATCTAGAAAATGCATACTACTACCATTTTTCTTGTAGGGGTGTTGTGAGAATTGTGGATGACAAAGTATGACAAACTCCAACTAGAATTCAGGAAACAATAGGCATTATAAAATTGTGTCCATTAGCACCCTGAATATTGATGCTTCACAAATAAACCAATGATTTATTAAGAATATGTTATTACTGCTCCACCATGTCCATTCATCAAACTGTTAACACACCAATTCAGTGAGACTTTCCAGTCGATTGTCATGAATGAGTTTCCTTGACACCAACCAGGAATCTGGCAAGTGGTCAGATTCCCTTCCTTTGCACTGCTCTCTGGAAGTACATGGTGGCAACTTGGAGTCTCCATTCTCTGCAAATGATGCCACCCCGTGATTACAAGATCACAATGAGCACAGGGAAGACCTCTCTCACCTCTCCGCTGGGTAGTTGTAGTGCAGCCTTGCCATGACTCTCCTCACCTACAGAGTTAAAGCTTGAAACAGCCGTGGTTAACTTCCCTTGATGATTCTAGAAAATCATATCCTTTGTCTTAATAGATCCATGGTTACAGAGTACATCTAATTAAATATTTTAATATACTGTGTTGTCCTGGCCCCAATTATGGACAAAAAACTTAAGATTTATTAAAAAATTAAAATTCTATTCTCCTTCAAACTATGGTAACACTGAAGAGAAGATGATAGAAAAACTCAGGAGAGGTTTATTTTTCTACTTGTCAAAACAATCATTATTGAGTTTCTCATTCAAAAATCTGCTCCTCTTCAAAGCCTCCTCTGAATCCTTCAACCAGTACACCTTCCCTCAGACACGGTGCAGCCAAGATCAAGGCTAATTTAGTCACCTGTGTGTGGCTATGTCTCAAAGATTGAGAAATTCTTTTTGATGATAAAGTATGCAGGTAATGTTTGTTGAGGGTTTCATTGTTTGTCAATCTCCATAAAGGCTTTGCATGGATGACCTCATTTATTCTCCAGGCAGCCCTGTGAGGTATATAATTTTATTCATCTTTATCTTACAGATAAGGAAACCAAGGCAAAGAATAGTTAAATAATGTGTCCAAGTTGTCTCAGCTAGTAAGAGATCATGTCTGCTTGACCTAAATGTCGTGACATAACCACTGCCACATATTAACTCTTGGCCTGACCAGATTCTGTCTTTTATTAGTCTTTCTATCCCCATGGTACCTAAATTACTCCCTAGCACAGGGAAGGGGATTGTCAAGGCTTACTAGAATTGAGTGGGCAGAAGTCCCTGGGACGTTGAGCAGCTTTGCCTTGACTATTTGGACGTTTGACTTCTCTGCTCTGAAGAGGAATGTGCTGAATCAAATACCTTCTTCTGCACTTTAGCTCTCTGTCCTACTTCTTTTGTCCTGCTGGTTGACTCCTTCTGCACAACTGCAGCAAACTGATTAGAAGTTGGAGATTAGAAGACAAAGAGAGAACAGTACTCTGAAGTATGTTTGTAAGACTGAGGAAAGAGAAATATGAAATTAGGAAAAATAGATTAAAATGTATATGTTAAATATTAGGAAATACTTAACCTAGTGAAAACAGGAAATTGGCATTATCCAATGACAGCTTTTGAATACTAGACTAGTTTGCATATTGATTGAGGGTCTTTTTCTTATTTATTTGACTTTCTTTAACATTAATCTGGTAGATGTGGCTTCAAGAGCCCATATCTCAAGTGTAGCTTTGGGTGCTATTCAAGCCAAAAACCAAAAATCATGTACTATATCTGCTTTGTATACTCTGGCAAGGGAGGATTCCTAGAGAATTCATCAGATCTCTGACCTGCAAAGATGTCAGAATCAACATAAGTACATCAGGAAAAATAAGCAAAAGTAATTTATTTTATGCAGTATATTTACATTAATGCAATAAGTGAATATAACATTTAGTGAATAATTTGAAATGGAAACCTAAATTATAAACAGTATACAATAAAAAACATATACAATATATGTTGCAGTGTACAACGTGTACTGATATAAAATGCACACAACATATAGCATATATGATGTACAATGTATACATGGAAACAAGTTATTTTCATCTACTTTTATAGAAATGTATAACACTGGTGTTATTAAAATAATTCTGTTCTATATTAAATAAATGCACTGTATTTGGATGATAATTAATTCCATGCATACTATGATTAATTTGGAAATCTAATATTAGAAAAGTTTTTAATCAAGAAGTTATCTTTATATTAAGACAATTTAATATTGAAGATGCAAAATTGCAGAGTAGCAACTTTTTACAGGCTTCCTTCAACAGAAAAATGAATGAGATTGCATTAGTTAGGGTTCTCTAGAGAAGCAGAATCAACAGGGAACACTTGCAAATATAAAATTTATAAATGAGTCTCACGTGACCCCAGGAAAGCAGAGTCCAAAATCCGCAGAGCAGGCTGTGAAGCCGATGATGCCGATGGAGGATCTGGACAAACTCCACAGGAGAGGCTCACCAGCCAAAACAGGAAGAGCCTGTCTCTTCTGAATCCTCCTTAAAAGGCTTCCAGTGATCAGATTAAGCATTACTGGTTGCAGAAGACACTTCCCTTTGGCTGATTACAAATGGAATCAGCTGTGGATGTAGCTGACATGCTCATGATTTAAATCTATGAAATGTTCTCATTGCAACGGACAGCCAGCACTTGTCCAACCAGACAAACATGTACCACCACTTGACCAAGTTGACACATGAACCTGACCATGACAGACATGAAAAAAAAAAAAAAGATTTGAAGCGATGAGATGGTAACCAGGCCAATTTTTGCATTTAGATTGACCATGGAGAGTGCAGGACCAAGGGCTAAGCTGCCGAGTTTTCAGCTTTGAAATTAAACATGTACTGGAACCAGGAGCCAGCTCCATTCTTCACCCTCACTCACTAAACAAGGCACAAAGGGAACAAAAAATAAAAGACGGAACCTCTAAACTCCACATATTCACAGCTAGGTAAGCCAATTTTACATAAACACCAACTGAGTATCATGAATGGAAGAAAACAATCCTTTTTCATTTGTTAAAACTGATGAAATGCAATGAACCAGAAATGGACTGGCTTCTAACAATTGCAACTTATTGGCTTACAAATTTACCGTTCCAAGGACATGAAAATGTTTCAATTAAGGAATTGACAGGATGATGCCTTTTCTGAAGACCAATTACCAGCAAGCCTGGGTTCCTCTGTTAGACATCAAGGCACACTGTGCAGTCTGCTGGTCCTTTTCTCCTGGGTTTCAACGCTTTAGCTTCTGGCTTCTCTATCTGTGGCTTTTTTCAGTCAGCATCTGAAAGTGTGCCCTTGTATCTCAGCTTCCTTACAGTTTCTCCTTACACTCTCAGGGCTCTTCCTGTGTGTCCTTTATCGTCTTATGAAGGACTCCACTGTCGGGATTAAGACCCACCTTGAATGAGGTGGGCCACATCTCAATTGACATAATCTAATCAAAATATCCCACCCACAATAGGTTTACATTCACAGGAATGGGTTTAAAAAAACATGGCCTTTTCTGGGGTACATAAAAGCTTCAAACTATACACTATCTTCAAAAATGGTAAATAATTTCCTTTCAGGTGGAGGTCAAGTATGCTGTCAGGAGGCAAATGGCTTCAGCATCATTACAAGGAACTTCCTGCTTCCACAAACCTCTCCATGAACCCTATTTTACTATTGACTGGATATATCTGTAAAGGAGAAATTTCTGGAGTTTTGCACTAGGCTTTTGGGTCAACTTCTTATAACCTGAGGATTTCTTCCCTTTTACAAGAGACAAAACCAGTGTTTGAAAAGCAACATGGCTGAAAATGAATTAAAATTCTTATTTTAACTCTAGGCTCTAAATAAACTAAATGGAACTAATGCATTCAGAAGAGAAAATGTGCCAGATATATAAAAATATATTGTTTTCATTCTGTAACTTCTCATAGGACATATAAATTCAAATAAAGAAAATAGTGACGTAAACATTTTCACGGAAGCATTTTTATACTTCACCTGGTTGGCTAAGAATTAATATCTTGATAAGAAAAATAAAAGTGAATAGGAAACTGAAAAATAATGGAAATCCAGAGAAAAAAATAGTCAACAAGCATATGCAAAAGTGCTGAGTTCCACTGTTAATGGTCAGTGAAAGAACATTTTAAACATCAGATAACACCACTCACCTACTAGCTTACACTGCTACTGGAAATATGAATTATATGTTTCTGAGAATCAATTGGACATATATATTAAAACTTTGAGACAAACATAAGCTGTTCCCTAGCAGAACCACCCTTGGCAACCTGCCCATCAGAAATACTAGTATGTCTGTGTAAGATACGGAGACAATGCTGTCTTGTTTGGAGAAGAAAGAAAAAAAGCTTTAAGAATCTGAATGATTTTGACATCTTTTGAGTAAAAAATAATGCATCATTATTTTATTTTGGTATTGTCAGTGGATATTTTAAGGAGCAGATTATATCTTTAAAGAGGAATGAATATGATGTATCCAGCATGAATAGCAAGGTTGAGAGTAATATGAATTATATTACCCAGTATTTGATAACTCCAAAAAAAAAAAAATCGAAATTCCCATTTATTTGTAAAGAAGTTTGTCTGAGCATGAAGTAAAGTGTAGAAATGCACCAAACAGGCTGTTTGCATTAGGCTCTTGGGACTACTGGGATTGAATGATCAATGTGAAATTTATAACTACAACATTTATGGATCACTTTCAATGATCTTTATAATTAGCATTTTATTTTATTACTTTCTTAAACTATAAAGAAACTTCAAAGAAATGAAATAAAAATTTACATTGCCAAAATTCATATGTAAATGTGAAATAACTTAAAGCTAATGAGAAACTTCTTTTCATTATTTGGAAAAAAAAAAAAGTTCAGTGGTTAAATACCAAAGAAATGCCAAATTAAAACAAACTTCAGCAGTTTCTATAGCCTTGATAAGATTTTCAAACCTCTTTTCCTATATTGCACTTAGAGTTCTAGGTATGTTAATTTTATTAGTTGACAATAGAAGAGCCTGAGGGTATCTAAGACAACCGTATAAGACTTGATATATGAAAAATTTCTCAGGACAACATATTTGAGCTATTAACATGCGAATATCATAAGCTTTATTAGGTTTGCAATTTATTTGAGACTTCAAGGGAGGAGACGTTTTGAGTTTATGTGAGTAATTCTGGTTTCTGGCATTTTCTTTCAAGCGGTCTATATTTGTATCTTCTAGTGTCTTTAACGGCAGCTGAATATTTACGCTGCACACAAGATATCAGAAAATCGGGACTTCAGGCATGATGGCTGGGTTCACCCCAGTTCTCTATAATGAGAGACGCAATGGAAAAATGATGGGGACAGTGGTTCCAGGGAGGGCATTCTACCCCATATAGGGAGTACCTCAGAGAAAAACTGGAAAAATTGGGACGGAGAGAATAGGGTGAACGTACTCAGTCAGAACTCTGCCTACTGCTGTAGCTGGCTTAGGAAGATTTTCCCTTCGGCTCTGTAGCTGGGAGTTCGTGTGGCAAAGTTGGAAGACAACAGATGTGCTTTTCCTGTGCACAGACCCCATTTAGTCGAGATGTAGCGCCTACTCCCACCCCCTGCGGCACACTGTTGTGGGTGCTGTTTTTTTTTTTTTGGCAAAGACAGGGAGACTCCAAGGAGGCTGGGGAGATGTACGATTGTGCCGGTCAGACATCCAACCAGCAAAAGAGACTTATTTGGGTTCTGATGCTACTTCTCGTCTCTCACGGAGGCCCGGAGAACACAGGTGTGTCCAGATGGAGAGGTGAGGCTGAGAGAGCAGGGCCAGCTGAATGCACTGACTGGCCCCTAGACATTACATCTGCAGTCAGGGACAGGTTATCCTATCGGGACAAGACTCGAGAGCCTTTTGCTGGGGACAAGCGGAAAATGCAGTCTGACATATTCTGTATCTGCCTAGTTCTCAAAGAAAGTCCCAGGAAATATAGCAATTCCCCACTGAGATTAGGGATCTTGGTTTCAAAGGGAAGGACTGACAAAACAAATGCAAAAGACGATCTTTAAGTAGACTCAAAATCGTTCAAGAGAGACAGAAACAAAGCTGCAAAATAACCTTATTAGGACATTAAAATGCCCTGTCTAAAACAGAAGAGCCAGGCAGATATAACTCAGCTAAATGACAGAATTAAATGACATGGAGAGACACAGAAGTGGAACAACGAATTAAGGTTGTTCATAATGACATAAAGGATATTGAGAAGGCATTGGAGAACTGCCGCCTCCTTCTTCTGCCGCTCCTGGTGCTGCTTGTCTGCTGGTACGGTGTGGACACCGGTACCTCTTTGGGAAGCAGTAGCCAAGGAGACTCCTGCTCTCCCCGTGGTAGACGAAAGTCCAAGGAAGGAGTAAAGACTGAGAACAATGATCATATTAATATGAAGGTGGTGGGGCAAGATGTGGTGCAGTTTAAGATGAAGAGGCATACACCACTTAGTAAACTAACAAAAGCCTATTGTGAACGACAGAGTTTGTCAATGAGGCAGATCAGATTCCGATTTGATGGGCAGCCAATCAATGAAACCGGCACACCTGCACAGTTGAAAATGGAGAATGAAGATAAAATTGATGTGTTGGAGCACCAGACAAGAGGTGGGTATTAAAAAGGGAGCCTGCTACTTTACTCCAGAACTCTGTAATATCCCATATTAACAGAGTGAAGAGAAGAAAACGCAATCACAACAAGTGATGCAAACCATATGACAAAATCCAGCACACCTTGATGAAAACATTTAGAACACTAGGAATAGAAGGAATTATCCTCAACATGATAAAGGGCATACTTCAAGAGTACACATCTAAAATACTACTTCATGGTGAAAGGCTGAAAACTTTCTCTGTAAGATCTAAATGAAGACAAAGTTGCCAACTAAATGCTATCCAACATTTTATGAAGTTCTTGCCAGAGCAATTAGACAAGAAAAATAAATAAATGGCATCCAAATTTGAGAAGAAAAAGGAAAATTTTCTCTATTTTCAGATGACATGATCATATATATGGAAAATCTTGAGGAATCCATGATCATCTATATGGGAACTCATGAGGAATCTGAAACAAAGCTCTTAGAGCTAACAAACAAATTCAACAAAGTGACACTGTACAAGATCAACATCCAAACATCAGTAGTCTTTTTATGCACATGCAATGAACTACAGGAGGATGAAATCAAGAAAATAATTTCGTTCACAATAGCAACTAAAAGAAACAAATATATAGGAATGAATCTAACCAAGGTTGCAAAAGGGCTTGTATAAAGAAAACTACAAATCATTGCTGAAAGAAATCAAAGAAACCCTAAATAAATGGAAGTCCATGCCATATTCATGGTTTGGAATACTAAATATTGCTAAGATATCAATACTACCAAATGGATATATAGTTACAACACAATCTGAATCAAACGTTAAACAAAAAATTGGGGAAGAATAGACTGTTTAGGACATGATTTGGGAAAAACAAGATCTCCATTCCACAAAACAGAAGGAAGATGCCTACCACACCTTATACTAAAATCAACCAAAACTCTTTTAAAGACCTAAATATAATGGCTAGAGGTATCAAACTCCTAGCTGAAAACATAGGGAAGCATCTTCAGGAACTTGTCTTAGACATTTGTTTCTCAGATTTACCCCTAAAACAAAAGCAACAAAAAGTAATATATAAATTGGATCTAATCAAAATTTAAAATTTGTGCCTGAAATGACTTGACCGTGAAAATTAAATGACAACCTACACAATTGGAGAAAATATTTGGAAACCATATATACAATAAAGGTTTTATATACTCTATAAAGAAATCTTTTCACTGAACAAGAAAAAGATAACCCAATTTTAGAACAAATGAAAGACTTGAACTGACATATTTCCAAAGAGATCTATAAATGGCCAGAAAGCACATGAAAACACTCTCAACGTTATTACCCATCAGAGAAATGAAAATAAAGACACAAGATACCATTTCACACCTATTCCAAGCTGCTACTATAAAAAAATGGAAAATTACAAGTTTTAAGAGGGTGCAAGATATGGGAACACTCATCATTGCAGGAGGCAATGAGGAGTGGCTGTTGTAATTTAATGCAGACATACAGACTCCAGAACTCTGAACTGCCTTTGTGGGATTGAGGAAGTAGAAATACAAAGTAGAGTAAATAGAGAATATAATTATCATTTAAGTGTGTGGATATATTTTACCCAATGAAATCATGATACTGTATCTGAATTTGGCATGTTGCAATCAGAGTTCACTTTTGTACCCTCGCACAGGGTTCTTTGATAAGTGATTCAACTTGGTCTGATAGTAAACTGGTGGGTGGGGCTTAAAAACCCCAGATCACAAGGGTAGAAATAGGTGTTATTCATGCAATAACATGAATAACAGTTGCTGTGGAAGACACATTGACTATTCCTGTGAAAGTTAATTGTGGAAATACTGTAAGACCCTCCTCAATATATACTCCTCACTCCTCAATATATACTCCAAATAATTGAAACAGCCATTCAAGCATATAATTTGTGCACCAATGTTCAAAGCATCATTATCCACAATTTCTTCAAGATGGAAACAACCCAATTGTTTATCCACTGATGAATGGTTAAACAAAATGTAGCATATATATACAATGAAATACTATTCAGTCATAAAAATGAATGAAGTCTTGATATATTTGACAACATGGATAAAGCTTCAAGACATCATGTTGAGTGAAATATCCAGACACAAAGAATTAATATTGTGTGATCTTATGGATTTGAAACAATTACAATGAGAAAACCCATAGACTCACAGTTTAGAATATAGTTTAGCAGGGAACATAGGAATTAAGGCTTAAAATGTATAGGATTCCTGTTTGTGGGCGATGCAATAGTGGTTCAGTGGCAGAATTCTCGCCTGCTATGTGAGACCTGGGTTCAATTCTTGGAACCCACCCATGCTGAAAAAAAAATTGTATAGAGTTCCTATTTGTAATGATGGAAATGTTTTGGTAATGCATGGAGTGATCAATACACAACATTGTGAATGTAATTAAGAAAGCTGAAATATATGTGAAAATTATCATATAGGAAGGAAACCCAATAGAACCCAAAAATATCTCAAGAGATTTACCTCTTATTGAACATTTTCTTCAGAATTTAGCTACTGAAATGCCTCCCACACGATGTAGTAAATATATGTTCATTAAAAAGATATGGTAGGTATAATCTTTTTTTTCTTTCCTGTGTTTATTTCTTTTTCTATTCTTTTTATTTCTTTTTCTGAATTAATGCAAATGTTCTAAGAGATGATGAATATGCAACTAAGTGATGATATTGTGAATTACTGATTATGTATGTTGTTTAATTTTATTTCTTTATTTTTAATTAATAAATAAATTAAAGAAAAAAGAAAAAAAACAGAAAAAGAAAAAGAAAAACATGGGACAGGGAAAATGTTGGTTCTGACCCAAGAAAGAATGAAGTGATTCTTCAGGACAAGGTTGGGAAGTTCCCAAGAAGGCAGATAATTAGAAGCAGAACCTATCCAGCTGGTATTAGAAAAGTCAAATAAAGTAGAATACTTGGCTAAGCATACAATATCCAATAAGTGCATCAACTCTCCATAGAATTGGCTGTGTTACAAGCAACTTAGATGGACGAAATGTTGATTTGCTCTGGAGAACTGTCCTAGAAAACCCAAAAAGTAGCTTTAACAAAGATCAAGATAGAGTGTGCAAGGGTAGTTCAGTGGTAGAATACTCGCCTGCCATGTGTGAGACCCGAGCTCGATTCCTGGTCCATGCACTTCCCCTCCACCAAAAAAAAAACAAATAAGCAAAACAAACAAACAAACAAAAATCCAGCAAATGGTCCTACAATAATGGGATACTCACATGGAAAAATAATGAAATGTGACCCTGCCATACTGCATACAAAAAAAGATCAAGTCAGACGAAAAATATTTCTGAAAAGAAGGGATAACCGTAATCACTACTTCAAAAAGTTATGGTGGGGAATAAACTAGTTGATATGTTAAGCAATTAGAATTCCACCTAGCAATAGTAAAAGTGACAAGAATATTAGTTATTATGATACTGCTGCTGTGCTGATTAAAGAAAGATGCATAGATTTTGGAGATGCAAGAAATTCTCCTAGAATTCTGATTCTACCATTGGCTGTGTTACATGAGAAATTTAGGAATAATTGTTGAATCCTTAGTGTTTACATTGACAAAGTGGCTGTGGTGATATCTATCTCATAATTAATTCTATGAAATGAATTAGATGTGAAAACTATGGATGCCATTTCCTGTTTTCCTGCTAACCTATAGAGTGTGTGGTAATTTTTCACAGCAACAATGGAAAACTGGAGTAAACATGGCACTCTACATCACATCTGCCTCTCTAAAGAAAATCAGGGATGGTTCTCCAATTTTAAGATGCATATAATTAGATTGGGCTCATCATGGTAATTCAGGATACTCTCCTTAGTTTAAAATCCTTAACATAATCACAAGTACAAAATCACTTTTGCTCTGTGTGCCAGTTTGAAGCTACTATCTACCCCAGAAAAGTCGTGTTCTTTAATTCGCATTCAGTATTGCTGAGAGGGATCTTTTTTGTTGTTTCCATGGAGATGGAACCCACCCAAATGTGGGTGTAATTTTTGATTAGATGGTTTCCATGGAGATGCATCTCCACCCATTCAAGGTGGGTTGCTTACTGGAGCCCTTTAAGAGGGAACCATTTTGAAAACACTTAGGAGCAAACTGAGCCATCAAAACAAACAGAGCCCACAGAGCCTGAGACCTTTGGGTCATGTCAAAGAGAGGATTGAAAGAAAGTGATTTGTTCAAGTTTCCTTATCCCCACTATTGAATCTATCTATACTTCTCCTTTCCAACACACAGTTTGAGACAATTCTTAATAAATTTCCTACTTTCTTCCAAGTCTTCTGGAAAAAGTAGAAGTCACTCCATCAACTGTGTCAATCAACATCTGAGCATGCATAGTTTGCCAGCCATTGAGTCAAGTTCTGGGGAATCTCAAATGGACAGATAAGCTGGTGTGAACCTCCTCTGAACTCCACTTTGAAATCTCTTGGCACTGACCAGTTCATTCATCATAGGAGAGTTTTCTGTGCTGTTTACCTGAGCTCTCTTGACCCATGGCTAATCTTCAAACACTAACAAGAAGACCCTGGATCTTACTCATTAACATATTACTATATATTCCTGTCCTAAGGTAAATGAGTACAAATGAACAATAATTGAATAATTGTTGTATAATGGCATTATACTAATTACAATTGAGACTATAAATGAAATTAAAAAAAGTCTATGACCATAAATTTCCAGTACAGTTTGTGAGGTTGATCTTTGTCATGGTTGGGGACAGGTGTCAACTTGGCCAAGTTGTGGTACCTGTTCATCTGATTGGGCAAGCGCTGGCCTGTCTGTTGCAATGAGGACATTTCATAGGATTAGGTCATGATCACCTCAGCTACATCCACAGCTGATTCCATTTGTAATCAGCCAAAGGGGAGTGTCTTCTGCAATTAGTGATGCTAAATCCAATCATGGGAAGCCTTTTAAGGAGGACTCAGAGGAGACAGGTTGCATTCCTGCTTTGGCTGGTGAGCCTCTGCTGTGGAGTTCATCCAGGCCATCCATTGGAGTCATCGGCTTCGCAGCCTGCCCTGTGGATTTTGGACTCTGCATTCCTACGGTCACGTGAGACACTTTCATAAATTTTATATTTGCAAGTGTTCCCTGTTGATTCTGTTTCTCTAGAGAACCCTAACTAATACAATCTCCATACTGAAAACTGGAAACAGGAAAGGGTATGAGGCTCAATGCCAGAGAAGTGATGTGAGAACTAAATGGGATGCAGGGAGCCAAGGATGACTTTGAGATGGAGTGACCATATCACCACAAGTGAGGACTTGACCTAGGTTTCACTTTGGGTCAGAGTTGACAAAGCCAAGAACTAGAAAAGTGGAGAAGGATCCTGGTGAGAGAGGGCTTGAATGAGGAAGGGGTTAGATTTGGAGGATGGCAGAGATGCAAATTTTGAAAGAACATGGATTTTTTTTTTTTTTTTTTGGTTTAAGGATTAAATAATTTATTTTTAAGAAAATTTGAATTTCTGCTGGTTAGCTAAATTCTTTCTTAGAATTACTTGTTAATAACTTCTTTGAGTTTCTCTGCAAGCATTCTCCTCTTCAGTAATGTTTGCTTCTCTTCTGCTGTCATTTCTGGTTTCTCTGTCATTTCCTCTACCTCTTCAGCTGGTTTTCCTTTTTGCTCAGTATTCTGTATCTGCTTAGTCCTTAAATCCTTTCTCATGGACATCAACTTATCTCTCTTCTGCTTGAGATACTGCTCTCATTGCTGGAGCTCTTCTGTTCCAAGGGCTGATAAATGTGCTATTGGTCCATCCATGCTCACATGCTCTAAGCCAGGTATCTTCAGACCTGAAGGTAGGTATGTAAAATGTTCACCTTCCCTGTGGGAATTACTCGTTTTGCAGCTTCACTAGCATCTACTGAGGGCTCTTCTGTTTTAGCTTCTGCTATCTGTTTTTTTCTCTTCCTTTCTTCCTCCTGGTCATATTCCTCTTTCGATTTTCTAAGAACTTCCCTCAGGATTTTCATCTCTTCCTGTTCAAGGTCACTGACTACATCAGAACCATCAGTTAAACAGTCAGGTAACACACCATTTCTCTCTTGAATTATTCGAATGGCTTGAAGCTGCATTTCAATGTTTTTCTGCACCATCATTGCTTTAAAGATACTAAAATCTTCTGCTGCCAAAACAGGTTGCAAAATGGCCTGCGATGTACAGGTCTTTGCAAGAGGAGAAGTACATGCTTCTTGAAATTGATCTTCATTAATTCCAATCTCTTTGAGGTAACTTTCTAACAGCTTTTCAACCAGTTCTTTATATTCCTGATGAATCTCTGTATAGGTCAATTTACTTTCTTCTTCATCATCAAAAACTTCACATTTCTGCTCCACAAAGTCCAAGATGGGGCAGAACATGGATATTAAGGATGAAGGAGGTAGATGAGGCTCTTAGAGTTTGACATAAGTTGTAAAAGGGCCTGAAGTGAAAGAGAAAAGATTTGGGACTCTTTTCTCTCCTCAAAGCTTTCCTAACTAGTAGCACCCTGAAATCAAAGGAACTCCCTTGCTTCTCTGCTGCAGAAATGCTTTCCAGCCCTGGTGTGTCTCACAACTACATCATAAAATATTATTCACACTGCATGAAACAGTGTGAGTAAGATTGCAACCTAAGAAATTCTACAGAGACATGCCCTTTATATTATAATATCAGTGAGAAAGATTACATCTAATCAAATAACAATATGCACTATGGCTTATAGGACTTCCAAGTGCAGATAAGAGAAAAATAAAACTCTTATTACCTGGGAACCCTACACATACTAGCTACAATCAATCTAAGACAACAGAAATTCAAATGTGAGTGCTCTCTCTATTTTCCAAAATAATTTAAATTTTATTTCAAATGCTGGTCCACCCAAAATCCTCCTTTTTAGAGTCAGATTCTACCATCCTTGGCACTACGGCCCCCTCCCTCAGCCCTGCTCCCAGGACTATCTCGTCCCTAAAGCACAGTCTTTCCTCAACAGGCTGACATGAAAATGACTAGCTTGCCTTTTTGTCTCTATTGTCTATAGATAGTGACATCATTTTTTTGTATAATAAGTATGGCCCCCATTTATTGAGCCTTTTCCATCTTCAGAACATACCTCACAGATTTTCTCATTTATTCCCCAGTTCTGCACAATAGGTACTAATATTCAATTTCCTCATCTAGACTTGAGGAAACTAAGACACAAACCATAACAAACCATGTGTCCTGGTTCACACAGCCACTAAGAAACCAGGTCTGCATAGACCCAAAGGTGAACATAGCCACTGCCAAGCACTGCCTCTTGATCTAGGGAGAGCCCGTCTCTTACTGACCTTGGCCATCCCCATGCTACCTAGATGACTGCCTGGCATGGGGAGGTTTGCAGTCATGGCTGACTGGTATTGAGTGGGCCAGAAATGTCAGGGACAGTGACCACCTTGCTATGACCTTTGGCGTGTCTGATCTACTCTGAAGAGTGTTAAAGAGTGCTGAGTCAAGACCTTCCTCTAGTTGGTAGTGCTCTCTGGGCTCTGCCTCATGTGTCCTGCTTCTTCTCTCCTCATATCTAACTGCAGCAAATGGAGTGGCTGTTGTAGTTTAATGCAGACATACAGACTCCAGAACTCTGAACTGCCTTTGTGGGATTGAGGAAATAGAAATACAAAGTAGAGTAAATAGAGAATATAATTATCATTTAAGTGTGTAGATATATTTTACCCAATGAAATCATGATACTGTATCTGAATTTGGCATGTTGCAATCAGAGTTCACTTTTGTACCCTCGCACAGGGTTCTTTGATAAGTGATTCAACTTGGTCTGATAGTAAACTGGTGGGTGGGGCTTAAAAACCCCAGATCACAAGGGTAGAAATAGGTGTTATTCATGCAAGCAAATGTTTGACACTATATATTCTCTGTGTTGTCAAATAGGAAGGAAGTCCACAAGAATTCACAAGTCTCCTGGCCTGCAGAGAAGACAGAAACAATATGAGCACAGCAGGAAAAGTAAGCAAAGAAAAAAAAAGTTTACGTTTTATATATCTTCACATTATATCATAAATAAATATAAAAATTTAAGTTTATTGTATAATAAATATATGGGTACAGTTTTAATGAATAATAATGGTTTTGTTTCTAAATTAGAAACAAAAAATAGTGAAATACAATATACAGTTATGCTATAAGATAGAATGCCTCTTGAACTGTGCAGAAATATGTTAATCCCACTTATCTTTACCAGAATATGTATCATTTCTATCTGTTAATATTTCTCTCCTTCCTTGAAATAAATGCAAGCTAGTTAGAATGATCATTTATCCTATCATGACTAATTTGTAAACCTAAATTAGAGATATTTTCATCAAGAAATTATCTTTGTATTCAGAAGCTATAATTTAAATGTGTTATGTGGTAATGAAAAGATAATGATGAATATATTTTAATTCTTGGAACAACCAGATTTGTGACTTGGGAAAACTAATCAGTCAATCTAAGCCTCAGTATTTGCATCTGTAAAATAAGGCCAGAATCAATAGCTGTCCCCTGGTAGCATTCCTGTAAGAGTAAAAGATCAACATGGAAAATCCCTGGGACAGGACCTGGTGTGTTTGTCAATCATAGGCACCAACACTCAGAAACCACTGCCATCAGTGTACATTTCCCAAGTATGTTAGTATTTATCAGGATATTGGATGTAGCAAAAAGCCTAAAAATTTAAAAGATTTGAAAAATGAACAATGAAAATTAATTTCAAAGGAATGAAATCAGTTGGGGCAGTGCAATGGTGGCTCAGCAATAGAATTATCATCTCTTATGCCAGAGACCTGTGTTCAATTCCTGGAGCGTGCACATGCCAGAAAAGAAAAAAAAAAACTCATTTGATTTGATTTTATCATACTTGCAGTGATGCATTCTCACTATTTATAAAAGCACTCTTTCCTGCACTAACTTTGCCCCCTTGAAAACAGGGTTTAAGGACCTTCTCAAATATTGAAAACATGTGCTTAACTCTTATTTAGAAAAACACTTATGGTTAAGCTACATGAGCTAGAAATTTATACATAAGCACAGGTCTTCTGGTTCGAAAATATACCTGTATTCTTGTGCAACTGTGTCTTTGTATTTTTCACTGTCCAGCTTTAAATGCATTCTGGAAGGAGATGTTACACATAAATTAGATAATGAAAGAGATACACAAAATCAATGTTCCAAATTAGTAATGCAAACAGAAATGGTGGGAAGGGAATAAAAGAAAGAAGGAAGCAGGGTGTCATGATCAGGTTCATGTGCCAATTTGGCCAAGTGGTGATACCTGTTTGTCTGGTTGGGCAATTGCTGGCCTGTCTGTTGCAATGAGGACATTTCACAGAATTGAATCCTGATCATGTCAGCTACATCCACAGATGATTCCATTTGTAATCAGCCAAAAGGGAGTGTCTTCTGCAATGAGTAATGCTTAATCTGATCGCTGGAAGCCTGTTAAGGAGGACTCAGAAGAGACAGGCCCCTCTTGTGGAGTGTCCAGACCCTCCATCAGAATTGTCATGTCACAGCCTGCCCTGTGGATTTTGGACTTGCGGTCATGTGACACACTTTTATAAATTTTGTATTTGTGGGTGTTCCCTGTTTATTCTCTTTCTCTAGAGAACATTAACTAATACACAGGGAAACAAAGAGATGAAGAAAAGCTTTCTTAGGAAGGAAACAATAGTATCTGGTATCACAAATTCAGATTCTTTCACTTAAGGAAAAATTTGAGCAAGAGTGCACTAGGTTTGGCTAAAATGGCCAATCTTCTTGTCAAAATTAATGAAATTATAGTAACAGACGTTTTCATCTACCAGCCAACAGTTGTGGGTCAACAGTACATTGCAGACATGTGCACACTGGTGTTTATGGCAATAATATTCAGGATTTGTAATGGATGGAGGTGACCTAAGGGAATACTAACTCATGAATGGAAGGGCAAAATGTGGTGTATACATAAAATGGGATATTAAGCACCTATAGGAATGAATGAAGCTGAGGTAAGTAACTAATTGAATTAAGTTTGAGGACAGTATGTTGCGTGAAATGAACCAGAAATGAAGAGACGAAAATTATACCACCTTACTAAAATGGACTAACTATAGGGTGCAAACTTTGAGAACTGAATTTGAGAGCATAGGTTACCAGCCGTAGGCTTATTATAAATGTTACTAGTCGTAGGCTCTTACAGCAGTTATGTTTATTCCCAAGTTGTAATGGTTACTTCTAAATTCTGAGATGTTGAGCTCTTTGTGTAAAACCTGGTCATTCCCTGGAACCTCAGTTATCTGTGTGACACCTGAGATGAAGAACTAGAGTACTGCAGCTGTGTAAGTCAGCATTACCCCATACAGCAACTGTTCAAAAGCTGAAAAAAAATCAGACTTCAATTAGAGATATGAATAGAGCTGATCTGGTTATTGCTAGATCTTACTAGTCCTACTTACTTCTGCAAAGGAGAAGGTAAGCATGCGTATAATTATACCAGAGTCACCAAGAGACCCTCTCTTTTTGCTCAGATGTGGACTCTCTCTCTCTAAGTAAAATAGAGTACAATATAAAGGATTATATTCACTTCATTTTAAACTTCAACTTCCATGTAAAACTAAAGGAAGAGATGTGTATTTGGTGAAAAATTATTATTTTCTGTAGCACACTATCAAGTTTAACTTGCATGTCCAGTTTATTTGAACACCATAATTACATGGAAACGTGAATAGGGAGGTAAATGTTTTTGGTTTGCACTCTGGTACATCCAAGAGTAATATGAGTAGAAAATAAAAAAGTATTTGCAAAGTTCCCTTGAGGGACTGGGGACAAAAGGTGGAAATATTAAGCTTTTCCCACTTGGGGAAACCCTAATATCCTCACAAGCATTGTGGACTACCGATTTAATAGGCCAAGGCCTCGATCTTGGGACTTGCCACTATGAAACTTACTTCTGCAAAGGAGAAGCTAAGCATACGTACAATTATGCCAGAGTCACCCAGAGACCCTCTCTTTTTTGCTCAGATATGAACTCTCTCTCTAAGTCAGCTCTTCAGGTAAACTCCCTGCTCTCCTCCCTATGAGAGTCATGACTCCCAGAAGTGTAAATCTCCCTGGCAATGTGGCACATAACTCCAGGGACAAGCCTGGACCTGGCATCACAGGACTGAGAAACCCCTCTTGATGAAAGAGGGAAGAGAAATGAAACAGAATAAGATTCAGTGACCGAGAGATTTCAAATAAAGTTGAGAGGTATTCTGGAGTTTATTCCTAGAAATTATATAGCCATCCTTTTTTTTAATTTTTTAATATATTAGAAAAGGTAGAAGGAAATACCTGAAACTATTGACCTGTAGTCCAGTAGCCTTGATTCTTGAAGATGATGACATTACTATAGCACTTTGATGGTGTGATCATGTAATTGTGAAAACCCTGTGACTAACATTCCCTTTATCCAGTGTATGGACAGATAAGTAAGAAATAAACACTAAAAATAAATTTAAAATGGGTGAGAGGTGAATAAGAGGAATGCGATGGTGTCGGTGTTCTTCTGTGTTTTTTATTTTTATTATTTTTAGATTTTTGTAGTAATGAAAATGTTCACAAACTGATTGTGGTGATGAATGTACAACTATATGATGATATCGTGAACCACTGATTTTATACTTTGGAGAATTATATGGTATGTGAGATCATATTGAGATATATTAAGCATATACTTCAGTAAAATTACATTTAAAAAAACACAATTTATTGCAGGAGAGCATTAGAATATATCAATAATAAATATCCTTAGAGAGGAAAAAAGATATGTAAAAATGACTTGGAGAAATGTATTCAGCTTTATCTCAAGTTTGCATATTGTCTAATTCTGCTTCAATTTCTCTACATTATTGCTTTTCAGGCTTTTAAAAAATATTTTACTGTTTTCCAAACCAGAGTTTTTTCATTTCAATACACCAGTTGTCTGTGCTAGCTAAGGACTAATTGTTTCAATGCAAAGATGGAAAAAAAATACCCTGACTTCAAGATTATGAAAACATGTATTGTCTCGGTTTGATTGTCCAGGTAATAAAATGCAAAGCAGCTGTGCTTTGGGACCTAAAGAAACCCTTTTCCATTGAGGAGGTGGAGGTCGCACCCCCCAAGGCCTATGAAGTTCGCATTAAGGTGAAAATTGTTTCTACCTTTATTTCATTTCAGTTTTACAAATCAAATATTAAAAAGTGTAACTACCAAAAATCCACTAAAAGAAGCTTTTAACATAAAGTATGGTAATAAGTACAATTTAATTACATTGTTGGTGATGAAAAGATATGAGTGGCATTCATTGTTAAATTTTGTAAAGTGATCAAAGTAATCCCAGTAAAATCATGGTGTGAAATCCCAAGAAGTAAAAAATATATGTGTTTGTACAGAAATACAATGCAGAAATTAATTTATCAAGACTTCAAATGCAATTACCAGTTGATGTTAGAATATTTAACCTCATGGTTGCTAATGAACCATTTTTATTTCTACAGAGAGAATGCATTACTTTTTTATATAAGATTTGCATGTTACAGAAAGAATTGCCTTGCAGATTATTCCAGATTGTATAATTCTGGAAAGGAAAGCGCAGGAAGATTTTAAACTAAATACTCCCTGGAGTAAACAAATTTTTTATTCAGGAAAAGCAGGAATTAGAGACATTTTTTACAACTCTTTAGAAGCCTGACTTTCAGGAATTGAATGCATTAAGTCTATCTGGGGCCATAATTTTTTGGAATGTGATTGTTACCCCTTCCCCTCATAGATGGTGGTCGCAGGAATATGTCACTCAGATGAACATACGGTTAATGGAGAATTTCTCGCAACACTTCCTGTGATCTTGGGCCACGAGGGAGCCGGCATCGTGGAGAGCATTGGTGAGGGGGTGACTGCAGTCAAACCAGGTACAGGATTCACTCAGGGAATGTGTCTGCATTCAGGTCTCCCAAGGTCAAGCAACCTAAAGAAGGAAACTGAGGCAGTGAGACATGAAATACCTGCACAGGTCCCAGCAGTAGCCAATGGTGTAACTGGAACTAGATAGGGGATGTCCTTGTTTCCTCTCCCTGCCTGACTTCCTTCACATGTCAAGGCAGGCCCCCAGGACAGACCTCATGATTCTCCCCTTCAACAATGACTCATGGAGCCCCTCCTGGATGTCAGGCTACTTTAGATCCTGGGGCACTGGAAGACCAAGGAGACAGAGTGACTGCTGTCCTGGGGTTCACACTCGAATAATGCCATTTTAGAACTTCTGAGCATTGTCTTCCTTTGGGGCCTAAAACAGAACTATAAATGGAACAAAGGAAAAACTATATGAGTTGAGGAACAAAAAGATGTCTATATCCTGAGACTCTGGGTAATATAGTAATTGTGGTTTGCTGAGTTCTCAGCATGGGGCTGTGAGGCTATGGCTAAATCACCCAAAACCTTTTATATCCAGCAGTGGATTCCTCTTCCTATTTGGTCTCCCTTCTTGAGCATGGATCCTTGAACATACAAATTCTTCTTGAATGCACATGGGTCACTCCAGGAAAGATCATGTATTAAGACACAAAACAAAAATATTGATGTCATAAAACATATATACTCTGAGTGCATCAGAAACATACTAGAAATCAATTACAAAGGCAGAAATGGAAAACTCACAATGTGAGGAAATTAAACAATGTACTCTAAAACAGTCATTGAGTTATAGTAGAAATTACAAACATATTAGGAAATATCTTGAGGTGAAAGGTGAATGAAAATGAAAATAAAATATACCAAAACTTCTGGCATATAGAAAATACAAGACTGAGATAAAATTTATAGCTCTAAATGCTTACATTAAGAAAACAAGACAGACATGTTAGACCAATGGAATTGAATTGAGAACTCAGAAATCAACCCTCATTTATGGCCTGTTGGGTTCAAAATTTTTTTTTTTTAACGTGGGCAGGCACCGGGAACCAAACCTAGGTCTCTGGCATGGCAGGCTAGAACTTTGCCAGTGAGCCAC
This sequence comes from Tamandua tetradactyla, assembly GCF_023851605.1. Taxonomy (NCBI): domain Eukaryota; kingdom Metazoa; phylum Chordata; class Mammalia; order Pilosa; family Myrmecophagidae; genus Tamandua; species Tamandua tetradactyla. The sequence goes on from NC_135350.1 coordinate 25,251,653, forward strand.
TGTGGCCCAGCCTGGTGTGTTGATTTCTGACAAACAAGCAAAAATCACTCAGTGGGAATGCATAGTCTCTTCTGCAAAAAGGAATGGGAAAATGGTATCCTCACTTGCAAAAAATAAAAAGATAGAGGAACCCCTAATTCACACTTTATACAAAAACCATCTCAACATGGACCCAACCTAAATATGGGAGCTATAACTATCGCATTCCTAGTAGAAAACATAGGAAAGCATTTTCAGAACCTTATGTTAGACAATAGTTTCTTAGACTTTACACCCAAAGAACAAGCAATAAAAGAAAAAATAGAGCAATGAGACTGCATCAAAATTTTAAAATGTTGTGCCTAAAATGAATTTATTATGAATGTAAAACAATAACCTATATAATGGAAGAAATACTTATCACATTTCTGATAAAAGTAATATCCAGAAAATATAAAGAAATCCTTCGACTTATAAACAAACAAAAGACAAACAACAGAATTAAAATATGAGCAAAGATTTTGAAAGACATCTCTCCAAAGAGGATAAAGAGATGGCCAGAAAGCATATGAAAAGATGTGAAACATCATTAACAGTCAGGAAAATGCAAATCAAAAGCACCATGAGACCCCTCTTCACACACATTAGAATGGCTGATATTTAGAAAAAAGTAAGTAAGTGTTGGAAAGGATATGGAGAAACAGGAACACTCATTCCCTGCTAATGGCAATGTAAAATGCTATAGCTCTATGTAGAACCATTCGGCATTTCCTTCAGAAAGTAAATTATAGAAATACCAAATGACCAGGCAGTCCCACTAATAGGTTTATACCCAAAATAATTGAAAGCGGGGGCTTGAACAGGTATTTGCACACTAATGTTCTAATGCACAGTTGCCAAAAATGGACGCAACCCAAGTGCCCATTAACTGATGAATGGATAAAAAACATAGTATACACATACAATGGAATATTATTCATTTGTAAAAAGGAATGAATTCATCATATATGTGATAATGTGGGTGAACCTTGAAGACATTATGCTTAATAAGTCAGGCACAAAAAGTAAAATATTGTATTATCTCACTGATTTGAAATAACTAGAACGAGCAAATTTAAGGAGTCAGAATCTAGAATATAGGTTACCAGGAGACAAGATGGGATAGAGAATGGAAAGTTAAGATTTATATTATACAGGGAAATTCTTATCTGCCATGTGGGAGACCTACGTTCATTTTTTGGCCCATGTCATTCCCCTCACATGCACACACATGCAGCCTAAAAGTAAAATGTACAGGACTTACTCTTTGGAATGATGGAAATGCTTTGGTGATGGATCATTTTGCTAATAGCACAACATTGTAATTTTCAAACTCCAAGGAACTATGCTATGCACAAAGGGAACCTAATTTAAACCAGGGATTTTAGTCAATAGTAAAATTATAAAAGTGTGCTATCATCAATTGTAACAAATGTTCCACCTTTATACTAAATGTATTAAGAACCCTGTATTTTATGCACAAGTATTCAGTATACCCATAACTTCTTTAATAAATAAAAAAATAAAATTAGTTTTTTTCTAATTCTAAAACTTCTCCTTAGCAGGTAGATACAATTTACCAAATGTTTAGTGAGATGTCATAAAAATAAAAATGTCTTCTGTTTTGAAATTGAAATTTTAATATTTCTCTTTACAGCTGATAAAATTACACAGTAAAAACACATACTTTACACGTCTGCTTCCTCCATGATAGGGGAACAATACATACTCACAAATTAACTGCCTAAATTTACTTAAGTGAGGATTTCTTATACTAAATGAAGTGACTACCTTCAGAATATTTGAGTATTCAGAAAAATTTTTTTAATTTCTCTTCTTTCTCCCATTCTACTCAGTTTTTCTTGAACAGAGCTACATAAATATGAGTGTTAATTTCATAGTAAAGACAAGAAAGAGATTTTGTAAATCATGATGATCAAATTTCTTATTATTGTAACCCTAACTATTATCAATTATGACATGACCATAATGAAGGTCTGCTTCAACTAAAGTGTATATTGATGACTAAAGTGAGAAATCTTATATTTAATGGACTACGGATTAAATAAGACAAAGTGTCTACAGCACCAGTAAAAATGTAAACATGATAAAAGGTAATTATTAATACAGTCGAAATAACACAAATTTATGTTGTTTCCATATTTGCATTTCTTCTTTGGAAGTCTTCAGGCCTGTAAAAAATGAAACTGATAAACTATGTGGATAGGTTGTCACCAATGACATAGTGGTGACTGAACACTATTTCTTGGGAGAACTTTCCAAGACCTATGCCTCTTATATATACACCTAATATCTTAGTTCTTGCTCTATTAATTTTTGGATAGAAATTTAAAAAGAATTTGCATTGTCCTCTTCCAGGTGATAAAGTCATCCCACTGGGTCTTCCCCAGTGTGGGGAATGCATTGTTTGTAAACACCCAGAAGCCAACAACTGTGTGAAAATGGGGTAGGTTTCTGATACTTTACAGATGTAGCGAATGAGTTTGCACAACAGGTGAGCTCCTGCCTCATGCCCTTCTGTTTCTGTGTGTTCCACTGGCCAGTTTGACCAACCCTCGGGGGACCATGCAGGATGGCACCACCAGGTTCACCTGCAAAGGGAAGCCCATCCACCACTTCATCCACACCAGCACCTACTCTGAGTATACAGTGGTGGATGAGATCTCAGTGGTTAAGATCGATGAAGCAGCACCACTGGAGAAAGTCTGCCTTGTTGGCTGTGCATTGTCAACTGGTTATGGGTCAGCAGTCAAAGTTGCCAAGGTAGGAATGACCATAGGCAAAACTCCAGATACGCTTGGACTGTAAGAAATTTTTTTCCCCTGGGATCATGAATCATTCCTCTAAATTAAATGATAACTTTCCCCTGCTACCATAATAGCCCTGATATACTTGAATGTGGAGTGAGTATGGGTAGAATATGGCCGCAGAAAGAATTGAAAGCATGTGCTATAAAAATTTATCAGCTTATCAGAGTGAAAAAGCTATTGATACTTAAGCAGTTTGGGGAAAGGAATCCAAATACTTCTTTATGATGATCAACAGCTACCACTTTGTTCAACTTGGACTGCTGCTAACAATCATTAATTAATCCATCTTGTCTTTTCTGAAATGCAGGTCACCCCAGGCTCCACCTGTGCTGTGTTTGGCCTTGGAGGAGTCGGATTGTCTGTCATCATTGGCTGTAAGGCAGCTGGAGCAGCCAGGATCATTGGGGTGGATATCAACAAGGACAAATTTGCAAAGGCCAAAGAGCTGGGGGCCACTGAGTGCATCAACCCTCAGGACTTCCAGAAACCCATCCATGAGGTGCTGAAGGAAATGACTGGAGGTGGGGTGGACTTTTCGTTTGAAGTCATTGGTCGGATCGACACCGTGGTATGTACCATGACATGTCCTGATTCATGCTTCTTTAATGAGGGTATGTTTTAAAAAGTAGGATATAAATGTTGTGTATAAGGACTATTTCTAATGAATTACAATATTCTACATCTTGTTTCTTACTTAGGATTATTTTATACATTATTGTAAAGAAACTTTCATTCCATTAGTTCAGCAAACATATCTCAAGATACAGATCCCCATTAGAGGCTGCTTAATATTAGGCACTTACAAATTTATTTTGATCTCTTTTAGTACAAAATTCAAGCTGAAGGACATATAAATACTGCAATTTCTATTCTCAAACTGGGAAAATTTTATTTTTCCAACATTTTTAGCAAATATTTTAACAATTTTTATTGTGTTTAATGAGTTCAGATTTCTTTTCACATGTAATTCTTTGATCAAAAGAAATATCATCATTATTAGTCCAAAAATCTTTTTATCAAAAACTTTTCCTAAAGAAAGTACTGTTTTAATGTTTTACTGGATTTCCTCACAGCATGCAGCCTAGTGCTGGTAATTAACAGCCTGTGAAGGATTGACTGATTTTACTGTCACACGAATTTAAGGCAATGCATCTTGAAGCATTCCATGAATATAAAATGTATTAAAGAGTATCCATGTCATATAGCATTTGAAGCATAAAAGTGTATTATACACTATTACATGTATGCAAAATATTTAGCATTGCGCCACCTGGTAGCAACAAACACATGAACTTTAGCTGGTTATTATGTTATAATAAAACACTGTTTCCAATCATGAAGTGCCTACATTATCTTTGAGATATCCATGATATTACTTTTAAATAAACACAAATGTCATCAATTGGCATGACTAACAAACAAAGCTTCAGATACATTCCCCTTAACTAGAATTCTCTAAAACAATACTGAAAAAGTCCCCAGAACAATAAATTTCCATTTTGGAGATTCCCCAGGAAGTCCAAGCTTTTGGGGAGATAAAAAAGCTTTTTTTTTGGGGAGATAAAAAAGTAACATCTAAGTCATGTACAATTTAAACATGGACAATAAGTTCAGATCTATTAAATGAAGGAGCCTCAAGAGGACAAGATACAATTTTTGATGATGTAATCTCCATTACAGCATTTTTGCCAACAAATACCTGGTCTAATATGATACTTAGGTACTTGCTAAATAAATAAAAGAGAAACAATTCACCAACGCATGGATTGTTAATATCCATGTGATATGAAACATTTCCATCTATTGAGGAGCCATTATCTATTTTTAATGATGTTTCCCTCTTTAATATTTTATTAAAAAATATGTACATGCAACTACATATATCCATTCTCTCAAACATCCTAAAATGTTTTCTGAACCTTCCTTAATGCCATAGCCCTCATGTATACACAAAGGAGAACAAAGAAGCAAAACCAAATTTCTACCCTATAAATGCTCACAATCTAAACTTATAGTATATGAATTCTGAGAGTTTATCATGAGGGGCAACTATGAGAGAGCTTATTTTTAAATGCAAAATATTCATTCCATTTCAGCTTCAGGCGCTGTCATGCTGTCATGAGGCATTTGGTGTAAGTGTCATGGTAGGGGTGCCTCCAAGTTCTGAAAACCTCTCGGTGAATCCTATGCTGCTATTGACTGGTCGCACATGGAAAGGGGCACTTTTTGGTGGTATGTACTTAAAGATCAAATTCTTATTAACCTCAGGATTTGTTCCATTGTACAATTGATAAGGCCAGGTGTTGCTGAGAGATAGAATCAAAGATAAGTTAAAAGTTTAATTGATCTTTAGTGTCAAATTCCACTAGATGTGTAACTAATACAGGGGGAAGCTACTTAAACACATTTCTTTATGACACAGTAGACTAGCTAAGACATATAGCAAAATCTCTTTTGGTACTGGTGATGGAATAAGACATTGAAACACCCAGTAGGTGCCAGACAATCCATCAAAATTGTTCACATCTGCCCTCATTACCCAAATTTAGACAACTTTTGAATTGCCTACATGATTTGGCCAGAGTACAGACACTACAATGTCTCTAAAAGACAGCTGATAATGAAGGGCCCTAGTTTATTGGGGAGGGATGTGTGCAGTGAACAAAACTGCAAAAAAAAAAAAAAAAACAAAAAAACAGGCAAATTGCTGTAAAGGATATTAAACACATTACCTCTTATTAACCCCTGTAATGGCAGCCTGTAGAATGTAGCTCATTTTATGCACTTTAATTTTAATTCTATTTGAAAAGTCTTCTCTTCAGTTCTGTTACTTACCCCTTCCTGAATCTACCAATGATGTCTTCTTTTTTCTAGGCTTTAAGAGTAAAGATGCTATCCCAAAACTTGTGACTGATATTATGGCCAACAAGATTCCAGTGGATCTGTTAATAACCCATGTTTTACCTTTTGAAAAAATCAATGAAGGATTTGACCTGCTTCGCCATGGAAAAAGGTAGATTTTTTCATCTCTGTAAACAGTAGGGTTTAGGCTTGCAAAGAAAAATAGTTTTTACTAAGAAATTTGATATATTTATGGGAGATAGACAAATGAGAAACATATTGGAGTGCTTGGTTTTCCCTTACCAGTTCATTTACATGTAGAATATTTTCATCTATCATGAGAAGCTGAGAACAGTTACTTTGTATTTCCTATTCTGCTGAACAGAAATTTGTGAACTTTGTCACAAATCTGAAATCATCAGCAATTCAGTCTCTTGCCAGGTGGACACTCAACCTTGAAAGGCAAGGGGATCAGAGTCACATGGTCATGATAGGACCATGGAGCCCCTAAACCTCTACCTGCCCCATAATACAGGCTGAGCATGGACGGATGCAAATTTAGATAATATTCAGGATATCCCAAAACTTTCGTTGTCGGAGTAGGTAGAGCTCTATGGTGATTGTTGCAGTTACACATCTTAGGAACCATTTTTCATAAAAATACTGACTTAATTTCACCGTTGAAGGGTAGAGAACATGAGACTCAGAGAGGACATGCACTTGGTAAGCAGCAGAGCCAGAATTCTAACTTAGACATCTTTGTAAGCAAGCTTTTTTATTTTCTACTATACTGCTCTGCTTTGAAATAACTTAAACATACAAACATGCCTACAAATATGCATATATGTACAAAGATATAAACAAATATAAATAAATAATAAGTAAATAATTTGGGACAAAATAGTGAGCCGATCTTAACCATCATCTCACAGTGTTTTTTGGTTTATGTGGAAGTCTAAATGACATAATGCATGAAAGGTATTTAAAACTTGAATGGCAGATACCAAGAATTTATTACAAATAATTACCCATTTTGCTTCATATTATTACTAGGAAAAGCACTAGGAATTAAAAAAATTCTTTTGTGAAGAAGTCAAGATAGAATGAAATCTAAGGAGAAGCCATATTATTTTGTAATCATGAACTTCATAAGTTTGAAGCGAACATGGAAAGAATCACTAAAACTGATCGTCCTTTTCACTTGTTTGTGCTTAAATAGGTAGGGATAGGAATGCATTGGCTGGATACAAAACTGAGTTTCCACTGAGGCACATCCTATCCTGCTCAGACTCTATAAAGAAGAATATCAAATTTCTTGTGTTAAGATTATTAATATGTTTCATTTTCACTTTCAGCATCCGTACTGTACTAAAATTTTGAGACACTGTGACACCATCACGTATACCATCTTCTGACTGTTCCATGCCCTCCTCATCCAGAACACCAGGAAAACAACAGCACCGACTTTTCCCTTACCAGATTCTATCAAAAAATATATGTGAACATTCCATAGGAAGCAGAAATTTCCTTGAATACTGTTTTCTGACTATCTACATAGAATTTAGTTTGTACAACAATCAGTTTTTCTGAAAATTGCACAGAAACTTCTTTCCATTTACTCATTCACCCCCAACACTATGGAAAATTTTACCTATTAATAATAACTTGCATTAATGATGCATTTCAATAAACTATGACTCAATATTGATACCTTATTGTTATATCATTATCATTAATCAAAGTTCATGGGTTACTGTGGCTTCACTCTTTGTGTGTCACAGAATGATGGGCTTTTACTAATGCATAATTTCATGTATCTACCATACAATCAAACAGAATGGTTTCACTGTCCTAAATGCCCTGCAAAATATATTCACAAGCAAATGTTAAGTGCCAAGTGTGAGAAAGATGAAAAGGTGAACCTCAGCTGAATATTTGAGGCCAGTAAATTTTCATTCTTTGTCATTCCATACGTTATGTCTTTTTCCTTTGAACAAAGGTATTTCTTATGACCTCATACCCTTTTTGTGCCTTTGCTTCCCTTAGTTATTGAAACCTGGTGAAGGGATCCTTCATTATTTGTGTCCCCAACTCACACAGGAAGGGCCATTTTGCTTGCAGTCACGGACTTCTGTGCTGTCATTACCTATATCCGCTTCTGATAAAATGTTCAAACTTTTTTTTTTTTTACATGGGCAGGCACTGGAAATCGAACCCAGGTCCTCAGGCATGGCAGGCAAGCATTCTTGCCTGCTGAGCCACTGTGGCCCGCCCAAAATGTTCAAAGTTTTAGGGGAAAACTACAGATGACACAGTGTACACTTAGATTTACAAGCAGAGAAGATCCAGATCTTATAAATGCAGGAAATTCTAAGTAACTCAAGGGAAATGCCACCCATTTTCATGATTGATGGGAATTGTTTTTAATTTTTTATACTTGTAGTGAATATAGAATTTTCCCTTAAAATAATAACAGTTTTTCTTCAACATGTGATAAAATGAGGTTCAGATATTAAAGGAAGAACTAAACTATTAGCACCAGACTCCAAATAATAATATGCTTTACTCATTACGGGATTAATTGATTAAGTAGTCTTTCTGAATAAATGTAGCTAAGAACTGGGGGTGGCTTGAAGTACAGGGATAATACTGAAACCTCTGTAAATTCATCATGAAAAATGAGTTACCAAGAAATGACAAAACATCTGACGCACATAATGTAAATCATACACAGATGCATATTTTTATAATTTCAATCTATAGACTACCACGTCTTACATCATTCTATAACCTTGGAGTTAGTTGGCTGATTTAAATATATAGAACTTATGGTAGTTTTTTTGACATGGTTTGCCCACTTTCAGTGATGATGTGCATTTTGAAGTTTACCTTCACAATGTCATGAAAGCTTATTTATAGTTATGTATTTGTTTCCAAATGTACTATTTGTTGCCTTATCTCCTATCTATATGATGTTGTTGAGTGGACTTCAGACTTAGAAAAAAATGATATACTACTTACTGTGTGAACATCAGTAAGTCAATCAACCATTCTCAGCCTGTTTTAGCCTCCAACTCCCTCCCCCAGCCCTGTGGCCGACAGCAGTGCTGACTGGACATCTGGCTCCTGGCTCATCTTCTTGGTGCCAGGTTGGGACTTAAAGATCTAGTCATCCAAACACTGGGGATGTTGTGTCTGTACTTTCATCAGCTACTTCAGATTACTGGGGGCTGGTTATGAGAGAGGCCATTATTCAAACCCCACTTTAGCAAAGGCTACAGAGGAATTCTAAAGACAGTAACCTTCCTAAAACTGCAGAAAAAAAGTAAAAGGTCTGCATTGATAGGGCACATGGTAAGTTAAGAAAATTGAGCTGCAAAACTATAGAAATTCCTGGGACAATTTTTGGCCCCCTTCTCACCTCCTCTACCACACGGGTCTGTGCAACATGTGGTTGCCTTGTGGGTTTCTGACGTTGTGCACAGGGAACCAAATGGCCCTTGTGTGCACACTGAGGGTATCTGGGAGACTGAGCCATCAATCCTGACTCTGATAGCCTTCCTAGAGTTTGACGTGAGGGCAGTGAAGCTGTGTGCCAAGAGCTACCACAGTGGGAGAGACAGTTAAGTTGAAAAACGCTTGGGTCAAAGGACTGACTGCATTAAGTCACTGCAAACAGCATCCAGGAGGGGTAGGAACTCTTCAAAATGTAGTAAAGAGAATGTCACCTGTACTCCTATGAGCTATACGGGAGGAATTTCTAGGCATCTATCAAGCACTGGCCCAGGATAAGAGTCAGCCCCAACAGCTCCCACTCCAAGCAAGTTCAGATAAGACCTTGAGAGGAACTTGCACATCCCATTTACCTTGGGCTGATCTGCTTGTTAGGGGGGCTAAGCTGTGAGGGGAACACCAGCCAAAACAGGGACATTTTCAGAGAGTAAAAGAATCTTCTTACCTTGTATTTTTTTTTCTTTTGAATATCTCAGTTATATCTAGTTGGATACAAACTTAATGGATAGCCCAGCAACTTAATTTCAGAGCTGACACCGTAAAATTGTAAATGTACATTGTGCAACAACAGAGTACAAGACAAAGAAACCTGAATTGATAGTCCATCCAAATGAAGAAGATAGTAATCCAGAATCCACCAAAAAAGACCTGATTGCGAGGATGTGGAGAAATACCAAGAATTATTTACTGTTGGTGAGAATGTGAAATGATGCAGCTGCTGTGGAAGACAGTTTGTAAGTTCTTCAGAAAGTTATATATAGAATTACCATATGACGGGGCAATCCCACTTCTAAGTATATGCCCTAAAGACCTCTAAGTGCTCCAATAGATATTTGCACTTCCAATATCCATAGCTGCATTATTCACAATTGCCAAAAGGCTGAGGCAACCCAACTCTCCATTAAGCAATGAATGAATAAATAAAACATTGTATGTAAGTACAACTAAATATTATCCAGCCTGAATAAGGAACGAAGTTTTGATGCACACAACAAAATGGGTGAATCTTGAAGACATCATTCGTAATGTCATAAGCCAGACAGAAAAGGATAAATATTGCATGGTTTCATGAAAATGAAATGATTAGAATAAGTGAACTCATAGAGTCACAATCTAGAATATAGCTTACCAGGGGACAAGGTGTGGTTACAGAATGTGGAGTAATGGTTACTGTACATGGTTTCTACTTGACTTGATTGTAAGTTTTGATAATGAATAGATGGAAATTTTACTACACATATTTTAGCAAAGTAGAGCTGCATGCACAGGACTCAAGGCTTTACCCTCTGCAGGAAGAGGCAACCTGAGGCAGGGCAAGCATCTCTCAGTTGGGACACTGCTGCTAGACTGTGGATATGCAAAGTACAATTGTGTGAATGTAATGAACAGCACTAGATTACATATATGAATGGGATTAAGTGAATTTTTTTTGTTCTATTTATGATTCTAAAATCAAACAGAATGAAAACATAGGGCTGAACAACATAAATAAAAATCTCACTATAAAAGATGGATTATAGTTAATAGTATAATTATTAAAATGTTCTTTCATGAATTTACAAATATACCTCATTGATGCAAGGTGTTAACAATAAGAAGGTATGTTGAAACACTGTATTTTATGCCGGATTTTCCTATAAATCTACATCTCTAATAATAACAGTCTTCATCTTCAATATTCTTAGAAAAAATGGCAATGAAGAGGCAGAAGAAAAATTAACAATTATATCCAAATTTAACAACCGAAGGGGAAAATGTAAATTTTTACCTGGAATTCTGTGATTATGTTGATTGCTACCTGTAATCAGAGATGTATGCCTAATTTTATAAGTTGAGGATGAGTCTGACAGAAGTAAATTGGGGGAGGATATCCTAGGCCCCTCAAGAAGGCACAGACTGTGTTTAGAAAATTGCCAGCATTTAGTCCTGGTGCCCCATAAACCATATGATGAGAAATTTCTGGGCCTAGGTACAATGATTCCTGAATTCCATGCACATGATTTAGATTTTATCCTCTGGGCAATGGGAGGACTCTTAATTTTTTTTTTTTGAGCAAATTAGTAGTATCATCAGATTGTTAACTTTCATACACATTCTTTCAGCACTGGGGGTTGTGCTCTAGAGGTGAGGGAACAAGCACACAGAGTGATGAGGCATTAGCTTAGTAAGGCAGGAGAGAATTCAGTCTGAATGAGAGCAATGTTGATGAGCAAGAAGACCGGTAGATCTATGAGGCATTCTTGGATATGCACAAATTTGATTTAGCACAAAGATCACATGAGTGACATGGACAAGGAGGAGTTGGAGGAAATGAGTCTTATTCTTCTAAGTTTGTCCAAACCACTGGGTCAAGATGATAGATTAATTTACCAATTTGGGAGCTAAATGAGAATGAATATGTTAATCTAAACATAGAAAATGACAAATTTGAAATCACTTTAATATGTTTAAATGAGTTTTCTAAACAAAATATAGAGCCAAGCAATACTTTTTGATGAAATATATAGATTTTGAATCATTCTGACACTGATAATTCTGCATAGTGTAAATCCTGTTTTCCTAACAGTGAAATGCAAAACAAAAGCTCTCAAGAGCAAAGGGTCATTTAAATCCTCCCATCAAATACACCCATGAGAGAACATGATGCAGAACCATTCTTGTCAGGAATAGGTGGGGGATAGAGTCTCCACATACTGAGACAGATACTATCAAGAGTAGTCCAGTAATCAATTTGAGGCACAGGTCACTCGGCATACCAGGTGCTGATTTCTATTCATCAAAGTTCAGTTTATAGTGTTATATCAATTCTCTCAAAGATTCTGTTAGCTACACATATGTTCTAGTTTGCTAGCTGCCAGAATGCAACATATGAGAAATGGAATGGCTTTTAAAAGGGAAATTTCATAAGTTGTTAGTTTACAGTTCTAAGGCTGAAACAATGTCCCAATTAAACCAAGTCTATAGAAACACCCAATCAAAGGCATCCTTGGAAAGGTACCTTGGTCCAAGAAGGCGGATGAAGTTCAAGGTTTCTCTCTCAAGTGAGAAGGCACATGGCGAACATAGTCAGGGCTTCTCTCTCATCTGGAAAGGACATGGCAAAAACGGTGTCAACTGCTTATTTTCTCTCCTGGCTTCTGGTTTCATGAAGTTCCCAGGGATGCACTTTCCTTCTTCATCTCCAAAGTCCTGGTTGGTGGACTCTCTCCTTCGACGTGCTGCAGCATTCTCTGCTCTCTCTGAATCTCTCATTCTCCAAAATGTTTCCTCTTTTATAGGACACCTGAAACTAATCAAGACCTACCCAAATGGGTGGAGACATGCCTCTACCTAATCCATTTTAACAACTACTTTTGATTAAATCACATCTCCAGGGAAAAGATCTAATTACGGTTTCGAACATACAATACTGAATAGGGATTAGGAGAAATAGCTGCCTTTACAAAATGGGATTAAGATTAAAACATGGCTTTTCCAGGATACATACATCAATTCAAACAAGCACAACATACATCCCTCAGTAAATCCTTTCTGGGTAAATAAGTTTGGAAGACTATGTTCTACGTAATAGTGAACTTTGACCACTACCAGGTGTCACTGAAAACCTGGGCATTCATAAATTGTCCAAGGTGAGAGTATTTTAGCTTGGAAGAAGAATTCAGAAGATAGATCGGAATAGTTGCAGGACATCTCATCAAAAAGGATGGGGAAATTCAACTTCCCCACGTAGAATTCTTGATATTCTCACAAGCAGTGCAGACAACCAAAGCTATAGGCTGAGCCCCCAATCTTGGGGTATGTTCATATGAAAATTAACCCTACAAAGGATAGGTCAAGGCTACCTAAAATTAGGGGTAAGTTTCACCCCCCAAGAGAACGTCTTTTCTTGCTCAGATGTGGCCTCTCTCTCCAGCCAACACAACCAGCAAACTCATCACCTTTCCCCTGTCTACAAGGGACTTGATTCCCAGGGGTGTGGACCTTCCTGGCAACATGGGACAGAAATCCTAGAATGAGCTGAGACTCAGAATCAAGGATTGAGAAAACCTTCTCAACCAAAAGGGGGAAGAGAGAAATGGAACAAAATAAAGTGTCAATAGCTGAGAGATTCCAAATAGATTCTAGAGGTTATCCTGGATGTTATTCTTATGCATTAAATAGATATGACATTGTTAGCCAAGATGTAATGAAGAGGCTGGAGGGAACTGCCTGAAAATGTAGAACTGTGTTCCAGTATCCATGTTTCTTAAAGATGATTGTATAATGATATACCTTTTAAAATGTGACTGTGTGATTGTGAACACCTTGTGTCTGATGCTCATTTTATCTACCTTATTAACAGATGAGTAAAACATATGGAATAAAAATAAATAATAGGGGGAACAAATAATAAAATAAATTGATTGAAATGCTAGTGATCAACGAAAGGGAGGGATAAGCGATATGGTATGTACGAATTTTTTTCTGTTTTCTTTTTATGAATAGAAGCAAATGTCCCAAGAAATTATCTTGATGATGAATATGCAACTATGTGTGATATTGTGAATTACTGATTATACATGTAGAAGAGAATGATCAAAAGTTAAGAGTGTTTGAGTTTGGTGTTTTTTTGATATTTAAAAAACTTAAAATTAAAAAAGAGAGACAAAGAAATGCAAATGATCTAAAAAGTAACAGGAGAAGAAAGAGAGATGACACTCAAGGACAAATATTTTCAAAATGAAACTATACTCATCAGGGACAAACACTTCACAGAAGTATGTTGAGAACAAAAACAAAATTTGCTGAGTTTGGCAACAAAATATTAATGGTGACTTTAACAAGAAAAATATGCATGGAGATTTCATTTTGTATTCTAGATGAAATTATATTGCAAGTATTATTTTTCCCTTAATGATTTGTACTTTCCCATTTAATAGTCTAAAATGATGCTGAGATTGCCACAATAGTCTAGAAAATATGGTCACCCACACTATGTCACGCAAAATGTGTTTGAAATAAGATTGTTTTCATCCATTCTTCCTCACTGCCTAATAACATAATGATCATTGATAAATATTTAAGTAATGTATGTATATACAAAGTACATTTTTCATTCCTGAGGAATAAAAAGATGTATGACAAGATAAGTGGTTTCATGGAGATTGCAATCTATTGGGATAACAATCAACTAAGGACTATAGTGGTAAGTATAGAAGATTCTGAGGAGTGTGGGAAAGGGGATCCACGGTTTGGTCTGAGTGACTCTAAGGGGGAGAAAAACTGTGATAAGACATTGAGAAAAATTTAGAACATAAATAAAGTAGAAAAAGTAGGGGCATTTCAGTGATGGAGATGGCAATGGCTAAAATCCTAAGGAAAAAGTGTTCACCCTATTATCTGTGGAACCGTGAGTAAACTTCCTTGAAAAAGGAGACATGATTGACAAGGAGAGTTGCCAGACTTGGGAGAATTTCAGTTCAGGATATTGTTCTTTCCTCCACACAAGACCATAGAGGATGTAGCATATGTGCCTATTCAGAAAATTAACATAAAAGTGAAGGTTTATAAACTGGCTGGGTAGAGTCCAACAAGGAAAAATCCACATCAGTTAAAGAGATATCCAGACCTAACACCAAAATAAAGAGCAAAAAGTCATCAAGTAAGAATCATCAACCTTGGTGCCTGTCACATGAGAAGAGTTGAAGATGTCCATAGTTCTGCAGGTCATTGAAGAATTGAGGAAGAAAACACTATTGACATAGGCACACCATTAAAAGAAAAAATTTTCGAAAAGAAAACAAGTTGGTCAGGTATTCAAAACATGCATTTTTAACAAGACATGGTCATTGAACAGATATCCATCAAGCAACCATGGGACTTCGGGTCTGAGATGTCAGAGGAGATTCTTGATCATTCCAAGCTGGTGTAGCAGGAGAAACTCTGAAATTAAAGTATACATAGGATTAGTTTTCTATCGCTGCATACAAATTACTACAAATTTAGCAGCTTAGAACATTAGCCATTTATTGTCTCACAGTTTCTGCAGGTCAAAGTCCAGGTATGGCTGAACTTGTTCCAAGTTCAGTCTTCTGAGACTTAAATCAAAGTTACCACTGCTCCTTATCTTGGGATTCTCTTCAGAGAATTGAATTCCCTGAAGTTTTATACACAAACCTGATCTGTTGCTGACTATTGATGAGAGGTCAATCTCAGAGCATATATTTGTATTTAAAAAGATATTCCAGCACCCAAATTATCAGCTATGTCAGTAATCATTAATTTCCAAAGCTAAAGGGCAGAGTTGGACAAATGTCATAAAAGTTGAAAAAAGAATTACAGGAGCAAGAGACCAGGGTGAAGTGACAAGGGTCAAAATGTTCATAGTGTGTGAAAGTATGTTGCTTTACTTCCATACTTTTCATGAGATATTTAAATCAAATATCTTAAAGAGGGATATAGAGTTTAACAATATACTGAAAGTATTTTTTGAAATATTGGGCAGACATATTATTAAGAAAGAAAGTTTTCTTAATATGAATATAATAAACAAACATTTAAAAAAATTACCAATAAGCAAAGCCGAGGAACTGAGAGGCAGAAAGCTGGAGCCTGGCGTAGAGGCATGGAGCCCACAGGAGTGCACAGAAGGGAGCTGGGGACAAGGAACTGAGCCAGACCATGTCCCTTGGGCATGCTGCCCTCACCAGCACAGCCCAATGACCAGTGACACATCCCACACCCCATGTACCTGAACCACATCACCTGCTCCCACTTCCCTTGCTCAGGCACCCCGCCCCACCAACCACAGTGCATGTAACTGCCCCACACACTCACCCCAAGTGCAGCCCAACCCACCTCTCCTGTACCCTTTCTGAGCACTTATCCTCCCTCCGTGTTTCCTGCAGGCTACTGCCAGTGTATAAAGGCTGCAGGCACTGACCTCCATTCCCAGGCTACCCTGAACTGTCGCACAGCCTCACTCTGTCCCACCCTCTGCTCTTCCTATCAGTTTATGACTCTCCTAGTCCTGCACATGCCCACTACCCCCAGTCTTGTCCTTCAGCTCTGGTAACTTCAGTTTACAACACACCTAGACACATGCATGCGCTCGGGCCTCCAATCATTTCATTCAGCTCTGGGAACTTCCATTTAGAGCAGTCCTAGAACTGTGTGTGTGTGTACAGCCCTCAGCCACATTTTCTAGCTTTGAAAAACTGCTGACTTGTGCTGCTGGATAACATCTGCCCCCAACCCATGGAGGTAAATGCTGACCTGCTGCCACAGCTCTACACATGCAAACAAAGTGCCCCACACTTTAGACCAGTGCACACCAGGGTTACACCACCCAGACCAGTGTACCCACATAGCTATATCTTCCCTGGTCATGGGCACCCATGTTCACAAGCTGATGCATAACATACCCAACCTGGGCCTATACTTGTCCTGAAACAAATCACTGCACTGAACGCCCACCCAGTATTCTGCTCTATGCAACACAACCATCCTGCAAAACACAAGGCCTTAGACTACAGAAAGAAAACAACTCCCATGTAAATCAATCAAGATATTTACATGTGGTGAAAACAACAGAAGATCACTAAGCATATCACAATGCAGACAGATATTGCCCTGATTAATGACCAAATTATAACACCAGAGGAGATACAAATTTTGGAGCAATTAATCAAAGATGTTCATACAAATATACTTAATAAAACAAGTGGGATGGCAAATCACATAAAGGAGATTAAGAAGTCAGAAGAAGAGCATAAACAGGAATTTGAAACAATAAATAGAAAAATAGCAGATATCATAGAGATTTATGACTCTGCTGGCCAAATAAAAACACCTTAGAGGCATACAGCACCAGATTTGAAGAGACAGAAGAAAGCATAAGCAATATAGAGGACAGGATAACAGACTTCGAAGACTCAGAACAGCAAATGGTAAAAAAGATTGAAAAATTTGAATTGGATCTCAGAAAAATGATAAACAAAACAAAATGCACAAATATAAGAATCACTAGTGTTCCAGAAGGAGAAGAGAGGAGTAAAGTGCTAAGAAGAGTAGTTGAGGACATGATGTGGAGAAACTTCCCAACCCTCATAAAGGATATAAATATACAAGCCAAAGAAACCCAATGAACTCCAAACAGAATAAATCCAAATAGGCCTTCCCCAAGGCACATACTAATTAGTCTGTCAAATGTTGAAGAGAAGCAGAAAAGCCTGAAAGTGACAAGAGAAAAACAGTCTACTACATACAAGGGAGACCAAAAAGGACTGAGCTCTGATTACTCAACTAGCACCATGGAGATGAGAAGACAATGGAATGATATATTCAAGACCCTGAAAGAGAAAAACTTCCAGGCAAGAATTCTGTATCCAGCCAAACAGGCCTTCAAAACTGAGGGAGAGATTATAAGTTCTCACAGACAAATAAGTTCTGAAAGAATTTGTCAAAAAGAGACTGGCGAGACTTCTGGAGAAGATGGCGGATTAGTAAGATGCACGGATCTGAGTTCTCCTCCAGGACAGCTACTAGGGGAGTAGAAACGATACAGAACAGCTCCCAAAGCCATGACAGAGATAAAAAAGACAGCGTACCCCATCCTGGAACGGCTAACTGGCTGAGAGAACCCGCTCTGGTGAGATCGCCAAGGGGCGTGGGCTTCACCGGGCGGGGCGGCAAGCGGCCGGACTCAATCCCTTCCCCCTCCCTGGTCTGGCTGGGAGAATTGGACAGGCGATCCCCTCAAACCACAGCGGCTGGCACCCAAACCACACGTGGACCCCCAAACCAAGTGAGAGAATTGGATTGGAAATCCCCAGGCCGCGGAGAATGGCGACGGGGGGGGGGGCGTTCCAAACCCGTGACTCCCCGGGAACATGCACTCTCCTGGGCGGGCCGCTGCGGCTGGCGCCCTCCTGCCAAGCCTGGCACCCCGGGCCGACTAGGAAAATCGGACGGACGCTTTCCCAGGGCTGCGGCGGCCAGCGACCCTCCCCGCGTTCAGACCCCGGGCCGGCTGGCACTCTTCCAAGCCGCTTCGACTAGCGAACCTCCCGGACGGGAGAGAGTTTTCCAAAGTTAAAGGACCCACAGCACATTTTACTGGTGGGACCCGCAGACAAATGTGTGCCATGAGCGCCACCTACTGGGCAGGATAAGAAAAACAGAACCCAGAGATTTCACAGAAAAATCTTACAACCTGTTGGGTCCAACACCCAGGGTAATCTGACTAAATGCCCAGACGCCAGCAGCAGAAGATAACTGTCCACGCTCAGAAGATTGAGAATATGGACCAGTCAAAGGAACAAACCAATAGTTCAAATGAGATACAAGAGCTGAGACAACTAATGCTGAATATACGAACAGAAATGGAAAACCTCTTCAAAAATGAAATCGATAAATTGAGGGAGGACATGAAGAGGACTTGGGCTGAACATAAAGAAGAAATAGAAAAACTGAAAAAACAAATCACAGAACTTATGGAAGTGAAGGCTATAGTAGAAAAGATGGAAAAAACAATGGATACCTACAATGATAGATTTAAAGAGACAGAAGATAGAATTAGTGATTTGGAGGATGGAACATCTGAATTCCAAAAAGAAACATAAAATATTGTGAAAAGAATGGAAAAATTTGAACAGGGTATCAGGGAACTCAAGGACAATATGAACCGCACAAATATACGTGTTGTGGGTGTCCCAGAAGGAGAAGAGAAGGGAAAAGGAGGAGAAAAACTAATGGAAGAAATTATCACTGAAAATTTCCCAACTCTTATGAAAGACCTAAAATTACAGATCCAAGAAGTGCAGTGCACCCCAAAGAGATTAGACCCAAATAGGCATTCTCCAAGACACTTACTAGTTAGAATGTCAGAGGTCAAAGAGAAAGAGAGGATCTTGAAAGTAGCAAGAGATAAACAATCCATCACATACAAGGGAAACCCAATAAGACTATGTGTAGATTTCTCAGCAGAAACCATGGAAGCTAGAAGACAGTGGGATGATATATTTAAATTACTAAAAGAGAAAAACTGCCAACCAAGACTCCTATATCCAGCAAAATTATCCTTCAAAAATGAGGGAGAAATTAAAACATTCTCAGACAAAAAGTCACTGAGAGAATTTGTGACCAAGAGACCAGCTCTGCAAGAAATACTAAAGGGAGCACTAGAGTCAGATACAAAAAGACAGAAGAGAGAGGTATGGAGAAGAGTGTAGAAAGAGGAAAATCAGATATGATATATATAATACAAAAGGCAAAATGTTAGAGGAAAATATTATCCAAACAGTAATAACACTAAATGTCAATGGACTGAATGCCCCAATCAAAAGACATAGAGTGTCAGAATGGATTAAAAAACAGGATCCTTCTATATGCTGTCTACAGGAAACACATCTTAGACCCAAAGATAAACATAGGTTGAAAGTGAAAGGTTGGGAAAAGATATTTCATGCAAATAACAACCAGGAAAGAGCAGGAGTGGCTACACTAATATCTAACAAATTAGACTTCAAATGTAAAGCAGTTAAAAGAGACAAAGAAGGACACTATATACTAATAAAAGGAACAATTAAACAAGAAGACATAACAATCATAAATATTTATGCACCGAACCAGAATGCCCCAAAATACGTGAGGAATACACTGCAAACACTGAAAAGGGAAATAGACACAAATACCATAATAGTTGGAGACTTCAATTCCCCACTCTCATCAATGGACAGAACATCTGGACAGAGGATCAATAAAGAAATAGAGAATCTGAATATTACTATAAATGAGCTAGACTTAACAGACATTTATAGGACATTACATCCCACAACAGCAGGATACACCTTTTTCTCAAGTGCTCATGGATCATTCTCAAAGATAGACCATATGCTGGGTCACAAAGCAAGTCTCAACAAATTTAAAAAGATTGAAATCATACACAACACTTTCACGGATCATAAAGGAATGAAGTTGGAAATCAATAATAGGCGGAGTGCCAGAAAATTCACAAATACGTGGAGGCTCAACAACACACTCCTAAACAACGACTGGGTCAAAGAAGAAATTGCTAGAGAAATTAGCAAATACCTCGAGCTGAATGAAAATGAAAACACAACATATCAAACCTTATGGGATGCAGCAAAGGCAGTGCTAAGAGGGAAACTTATTGCCCTAAATGCCTATATCAGAAAAGAAGAAAAGGCAAAAATTCAGGAATTAACTATCCATTTGGAAGAACTGGAGAAAGAACAGCAAACTAACCCCAAAGAAAGTAAGAGGAAAGAAATAACAAAGATTACAGCAAAAATAAATGAAATTGAAAACATGAAAACAATAGAGAAAATCAATAAGGCCAGAAGTTGGTTCTATGAGAAAATCAATAAGATTGATGGGCCCTTAGCAAGATTGACAAAAAGAAGAAGAGAGAGGATGCAAATAAATAAGATCAGAAATGGAAGAGGAGACATAACTACTGACTTTACAGAAATAAAGGAGGTAATAACAGGATACTATGAACAACTTTACGCTAATAAATACAACAATTTAGAGGAAATGGACGGGTTCCTGGAAAGACAGGAACAACCAACTTTGACTCAAGAAGACACAGATGACCTCAACAAACCAATCACAAGTAAAGAAATTGAATCAGTCATTCAAAAGCTTCCTAAAAAGAAAAGTCCAGGACCAGACGGCTTCACATTTGAATTCTATCAAACATTCCAGAAAGAATTAGTACCAACTCTCCTCAAACTCTTCAAAAAAATCGAAGCGGAGGGAAAACTACCTAATTCATTCTATGAATCCAACATCACCCTCATACCAAAACCAGGCAAAGATATTACAAAAAAAGAAAACTACAGGCCTTCTCTCTAATGAATATAGATGCAAAAATCCTCAATAAAATTCTAGCAAATCGTATCCAACAACACATTAAAAGAATTATACATCATGACCAAGTAGGATTCATCCCAGGTATGCAAGGATGGTTCAACATAGGAAAATCAAGTAATGTAATACACCACATCAACAAATCAAAGCAGAAAAATCACATGATCATCTCAATTGATGCAGAGAAGGCATTTGACAAGATTCAACATCCTTTCCTGTTGAAAACACTTCAAAGGATAGGAATACAAGGGAACTTCCTTAAAATGATAGAGGGAATATATGAAAAACCCACAGCTAATATCATCCTCAATGGGGAAAAATTGAAAACTTTCTCCCTAAGATCAGGAACAAGACAAGGATGTCCACTATCACCACTATTATTCAACATTGTGTTGGAGGTTCTAGCCAGAGCAATTAGACAATAAAAAGAAATACAAGGCATCAAAATAGGAAAGGAAGAAGTAAAACTATCACTGTTTGCAGACGATATGATACTATACGTCGAAAACCCGGAAAAATCCACAACAAAACTACTAGAGCTAATAAATGAGTACAGCAAAGTAGCAGGTTACAAGATCAACATTCAAAAATCTGTAGCATTTCTATACACTAGCAATGAACAAGCGGAGGGGGAAATCAAGAAACGAATCCCATTTACAATTGCAACTAAAAGAATAAAATACCTAGAAATAAATTTAACTAAAGAGACAAAAAACTGCTAAAAGAAATCACAGAAGACCTAAATAGATGGAAGGGCATACCGTGTTCATGGATTGGAAGACTAAATATAGTTAAGATGTCAATCCTACCTAAATTGATTTACAGATTCAATGCAATACCAATCAAAATCCCAACAATTTATTTTTCAGAAATAGAAAAACCAATAAGCAAATTTATCTGGAAGGGCAGGGTGCCCCAAATTGCTAAAAACATCTTGAGGAAAAAAACGAAGCTGGAGGTCTTGCACTGCCTGACTTTAAGGCATATTATGAAGCCACAGTGGTCAAAACAGCATGGTATTGGCATAAAGATAGATATATCGACCAATGGAATCGAATAGAGTGCTCAGATATAGACCCTCTCATCTATGGACATTTGATCTTTGATAAGGCAGTCAAGCCAACTCACCTGGGACAGAACAGTCTCTTCAACAAATGGTGCCTAGAGAACTGGATATCCATATGCAAAAGAATGAAAGAAGACCCCTATCTCACACCCTACACAAAAATTAACTCAAAATGGATCAAAGATCTAAACATTAGGTCTAAAACCATAAAACATTTAGAGGAAAATGCAGGGAGATATCTTATGAATCTTACAATTGGAGTCAGTTTTATGGACCTTAAACCTAAAGCAAGAGCACTGAAGAAGGAAATAAATAAATGGGAACTCCTCAAAATTAAACACTTTAGTGCATCAAAGAACTTCATCAATAAAGTAGAAAGACAGCCTACACAATGGGAATCAATATTTGGAAACGACATATCAGATAAAGGTCTAGTATCCAGAATTTATAAAGAGATTGTTCAACTCAACAATAAAAAGACAGCTAACCTAATTACAAAATGGGAAAAAGACTTGAATAGACACCTCTCAGAGGAGGAAATACAAATGGCCAAAAGGCACATGAAGAGATGCTCAATGTCCCTGGCCATTAGAGAAATGCAAATCAAAACCACAATGAGATATCATCTCACACCCACCAGAATGGCCATTATCAACAAAACAGAAAATGACAAGTGCTGGAGAGGATGCGGTGAAAGAGGCACACTTATCCACTGTTGGTGGGAATGTCAAAGGGTGCAACCACTGTGGAAGGCAGTTTGGCAGTTCCTCAAAAAGCTGAACATAGAATTGCCATACGACCCAGCAATACCATTGCTGGGAATCTACTCAAAGGAATTAAGGGCAAAAACTCAAATGGACATTTGCACACCAATGTTTATAGCAGCGTTATTTACAATTGCAAAGAGATGGAAACAGCCAAAATGTCCATCAACAGACGAGTGGCTAAACAAACTGTGGTATATACATACGATGGAATATTATGCAGCTTTAAGACAGGATAAACTTATGAAGCATGTAATAACATGGATGAACCTAGAGAACATTATGCTGAATGAGTCTAGCCAAAAACTAAAAGACAAATACTGTATGGTCCCAATGATGTGAATCGACACTGGAGAATAAACTTGGAATATGTCATTGGTAACAGAGTTCAGCAGTAGTTAGAAACAGGGTAAGATAATGGATAATTGGAGCTGATGGGATAGAGACTATGCAATAGGACTAGATACAAAAACTCAAAAATGGACAGCACAATAATACCTAATTGTAAAGTAATCATGTTAAAACACTGAATGAAGCTGCATCCGAGCTATGGGTTTTTGTTTTGTTTTGTTTTGTTTTGTTCTTACTATTATTACTTTTATTTTTTTTTCTCTATATTAACATTCTATATCTTTTTCGGTTATATTGCTAGTTCTTCTAAACCGATACAAATGTACTAAGAAACGATGATCATGCATCTATGTGATGATGTTAAGAATTACTGATTGCATATGTAGAATGGTATGATTTCTAAAAAAAAAAAAAAAATGGACAGCACAATACTACCTAATTGTAATGTAATTATGTTAAAACACTGAATGAAGCTGCATCTGAGCTATAGTTGTTTTTTCTTTTTTCTTATATATTTTTGTATTTTTTATTTTTATTTTTATTTTTTCTCTATATTATCATTTTATTTCTTTTTCTGTTGTCTTGCTATTTCCTTTTCTAAATCGATGCATATGTACTAAGAAATGATGATCATACATCTATGTGATGACATTAAGAATTACTGATTGCATATGTAGAATGGAATGATTTCTAAATGTTGTGTTACTTAATTTTTTTTAATTAATAATAATAATAATAAAAAAAAGAGGGTGGCCCTACAAGAAACACTAAAAGGAGTTCTGCCAGGTGAAAAAATGACAGGAGAAGGAGTTATGGATAAGGGCCAATAAAAGCCATTTAAAGGATAAAAAGAGAAAGAGGGAAAAGAATATATAGTTTTGACAAATAAAATTCAAAAAAAAAAGATGGTGGATTCAAGAAATGCCTTTTCAGTAATAACTTTGAATGTTAATGGACTAAAATTACCAATTAAAAGATACAGATTGGCAGAATGGATTAAGAAACATAAACAGATATATGCTATTTACAAAAGACTCATCTTAGATACATGGATATTAATAGATTGAAAGTGAAAAGATGGAAAAAGATTTTCCATACAAGTTGTAACCAAAAGAAAGCAGGGGTAGCAATACTAATATCTGACAAAATAGACTTTACATGTTAAATCATCATAAGAGACAAGAAGGACACTATACACTAATTAAAGGCTCAATTCATCAAGAACACATAGCCATCATAAAGATTTATGCTCACAATCAAGGAGCTCCAAAGTACACAAGACAGACATTGGCAGAACTGAAGGGAACAATAGATGTTTCAACAGTAATAGAAGAAGTCTTCAGTACACCACTTCCTTCTATAGTTAGAACAATCGGACAAAAAATCAACCAGGAAATAGAGAAGTTAAATAACTGCATAAATCAGACCCAAAAGACATATGTAGGTCATTACACCCCAAAGCACCAGGATATACCTTCTTCTATAGAGCTCATGCAACATTCTCCAGGATAGGTCATATGCTGAGGCACAAAACAGGTCTTTATAAATTTAAAAACATTAAAATTATTCAAAGCACTTTCTCTGATCACAATAGGATGAACCTGGATTTCAATAACCACCAAAAAATGAGAAGATTCACAAACATAGGGAGATTAAATAGCACACTGTTAAACAACTAGTAGGTCAAAGAAGATATTGCTAGAAAAATTTTGTATAACTTGGCATTTGTAGTTCAATAAATTTGGATTGCCATGCAAAAGAAAAAAAAAGGGGGGCAAGATGAAGACAATCCCAGATAAACAAAAACTGAACAAGTTCATTCTAAAAGGCATTCTTCAGACTGAAAGGAAAGGATACTGGACCATGGTTCAAAGCAGCATAAAGAAAAATGGTAAAGAAAAATACCAGTATTATAAATTACAAATTTGTATTATAAATACCAGTATTATTGTAGTATATTGCTTAGGATGTAACTTTATTTCTTACTTCTCACATTAAAAAAATGCAAATGCATAAAAAGTAAAGATAAATCTATGATTTGAGGCATACAGTGTTTAAAAATAAAAGCAATAACATATACAAGGAAAAGGGGTGTAGGTGGCATAGGAAAAATATATGTGTATGTTGCTGAAATTGAGGTGGTATCTACTAAATATGATTGTTACATATGTAGGATGTTAAATTTTAACCCTATGGTAACCACATGGAAAATAGATGAAAAATATATCCATTTAGTAAAGAGAAGTCTCAGAATATGATTCAACCCCCCACTAAAATTAAAACAATATGAAAATAAGCATTAGAACAGAATTAAGGGCCAAAAAAGTTATAAGACTTACAGCAGCTATGTAGTCAAATGGCAGAAGTAGTCCTGAATTATCATTAGTCACTTGAAATATAAGGAATTAAATTCTCCATCCAAATAATAGAGATTGGCAGAATAGATATAAAAGCATGATCCAACTATATGTTGTCTGCAAGAGACTCACCTTAAATTCCAAGATACAAGTAGATAGGAAGTGAAAGAATGAAAAATACGTACCATGCAAATTATAATCAAAAGAGAGCTAAGGTAGCTCTAGTAATATCAGATAAATTAGGTTTCATATTAAAAAAACTTTCAAAGATAATATATATACTGACAAAAGAGAAAATCCAACAGAAAGATGTAACATTTATAAATATATATATATATATATATACCTAACAGCAGAGCCTCAAAATCTATGAAGCAGACAACGAAAGATTTGAAGGGAGAAATTGATGGTTCTACATTAAATGTTAATTTCAATAATTAATATTATTGGATTAATCATTAATTTCAATAATAAAACATTTGGTCAGAAGATCAAGAAGTAAATACAAGATTTGAATCCTTTGAAGCTAGAATACTACTTAATGGTGAAAGACTGAAAACTTTCACTATAAGATCTGGAGGAAGACAAAGTTGCCAAGTGTCACTTCTGCTATTCAACATTTTACTGAAAGTTCTTGCCAGAACAGTTAGGCAAGAAAAATAAATAAACGGCATCCAAACTGGAAAAGAAAAAGTCCAATTTTCTCTATTTCCAGATGACATGATCCTCTATACTGAAAACCTTGGAAAATCCACAGCAAAACTCCCAGAGCTAATAAATGAATTCAACAAAGTGGCAGTGTGTAAGGTCAAAAACCAAACATCAGTAGTGTTTTTATACATATGCAATGAACTACTGGAGGAAGAAATCAAGAAAATAATTTTGTTCACAACAGCAACTAAAAGAAACACATATATAGGAACAAATATAACCAAGGTTGTAGAAGGACTTGTATTAAGAAAACTACAAAACATTGCTGAAATAATTTTTTAAAAAAGTCCAAATAAATGGAAGTCCATGCCATACTCATGATTTGAAAGGCTAAATATTGTTATAATACCAATGTTACCAAAATGGATATGTAGTTTCAACACAATCTTAATCAAACTTTCAACAAACAAGTGGGGAAGATTAGACTGTTCAACAAATGGCTCTGGGAAAATTAGATCTCCACTGGACAAAAAGAAGGATGCTCACCACACACCTTATACTAAAATCAACTCAAAATCTTTTAAAGACCTAAACATAACAGCTACAAATGTCAAATTCCTTGCAGAAAACATAGGGAAGAATCTTTAGGAGCTTGTCTTACACATGTGTTTGTTAGATTTACCTCCAAAACAAAATCAACAAAAATAATATATAAATTGAATTTAATCAAATTAAAACTCTTGCACTTCAAAAGACTTTATCATGAAACTAAAATGACAACTACACAACTGGAAAAAATATTTGGAAACAGTATATATACAACAAAGGTTTTATATCCACTGTATAAAAAATCCTTCAACTGAACAAGAAAAAGACAAACAACCCAATTTTAAAATAAATAAAACACATGAATAGATATCTTTCCAAAGAGATATACAAATGGCCAGAAGGCACACAAAGAAAGTCTTAAGATCATTACCCATCACGGAAATAAAAATAAAATACAGAAGATACCATTTCATATCTATTGCAATGGTGCTATTAAAAAAAAACAAGCAAGAACAAATGGGAAATAGCAAGTATTGGACAGGATGCAGAGATATGGGAACACTCATCATTACAGGAGGCAATGTAAAATATTGCAGTTGCTGAGGAAGACAGTTTGGCTGCTCCTTCAAAAGTTAACTGTGCGATTACTATAAGACCCAACAATCTCACTCCTCAGTATATACTCCAAATAATTGAAACACACACACAAACACATAATCTGTGCACCAATGTTCAAAGCAGCATTATTCACAATTTTCTCAAGGTGGAAGCAACCCAGTTGTTTATTAACTTGCACATGGTTAAGAAAAAAAAGTAACATACCCATACAATGGAATACTATTCAGTCATAAAAAGAAATGAAATCTTGATACATGTGACAACATGGATAAAACTTCAAGACATCATGTTGAGTGAAATACCCGGACTGAAAGGATAAATATTGTATGATCTTATGGATTTGAAACAATTAGAATGAGAAAACTCATAGACTCACAATCTAGAATATAACTTATCACGGGGACATGGTGTGGATATGGAATGGGAAGTTAAGACTTAAAATGTATAGGGTCTCTATTTTTAATGATGGAGGTGTTTTCGTAATGCATGGAGTGATCAAAATAAAACATCATAAATGTCATTAACAAAGCTGAAATATATGTGAAAATTATCATATAAGAATGAAACCTGCTAGAACCCACAAGAGATCTCAAAAACTTTACCTCGCATTGAACCTTCTATTCAGAATCTAGCTACTGAAATACTTCCCACACAATTTAATAAATATGTTCTTTAAAAAGAAAGACCTGGGGGTGGTGCAGCAATGGCTCAGTGGCAGAACTCTTCCCTGCCATGCTGGAGACCTGGGTTCAATTTCTGGAGCCTGCCCATGCAAAAAAAAAGAAAGGCATGGGACAAGGAAATGGTTGGTTCTCACCCTAGAAAGAATGAAGTGATTCCTCAGGATACGGTTGGGAAATTCCCAAGTGCACTTTGAAGCAGAACATGTACAGCTGGTATTGGAAACATCAGATGATCTAGAATATTTGGCTGGGCATACCATATCCAGTAATGGCATCTGCTTTTGATAGAATTGAGCTGTGTTTCTCAAAAACTGTCCTAGAAGACTCAAAAAGGTAACTTTGATAGTGATCAAGACACAGATGAAAAACAATTACCTGAAAAGTAGGGATAATAGTAATCACTACCTCAAAAAGTTATGGTGAGGAATAAACTAGATGATATGTTAAGTCATTAGAATTGTACCTAACAATAGCTAAAAGTGGCAAGAATATTAGCTATTATTATACTGCTGCTGTGCTGATTAATGCAAGGTACATAGACTCTGGAGTAAGACTTAGTGGCTCTCAAAACAGCCTGGGATTGCTTTCCAATTTTAAGACATATAATAAGACTAGTTCATCATGATAATTCAGGATATTCTCCATATATTTTTAAGTCCTTAACATAATCACCACTACAAAATCACTTTTGCCACATAAGGTCATAAATTCAGTTTCCAGGTATAAGAATTCAGACCTATATGGAGACCACTATTTTGTCTACACATGGGGATTCCCTGACCAAACTGAACCAATTATATCCTCTTTCATGAGAACCTGCATTTAGGAGATGATATATACTGATAGAAATGTTGTGCATAACTGGGACAGGGTTACAGACACACAGGGAGAGAAACAGGAAAGTAATACCATATGAACCTTGAGAATTGTGCAGGATTAACTTTGAACCATCCAGCCCTCTCATTTTCTTCCTGATATGGAAAAGTTGATACTGTATTGTAGCCTTTCTCTC
Source organism: Tamandua tetradactyla (assembly GCF_023851605.1). Taxonomy (NCBI): domain Eukaryota; kingdom Metazoa; phylum Chordata; class Mammalia; order Pilosa; family Myrmecophagidae; genus Tamandua; species Tamandua tetradactyla. Next base: position 25,280,781 of record NC_135350.1, read on the forward strand.
ACCCCATCTGCCCATCTAAATCTCCAGAAAGGACACCAAGAGGATGAGAACAGAACAAATGTCATGTCCATCAAAGAAGGGAACTGGACACACAGGAGACTCTTCCTATAAACCTGGGAACCCTCATGAAGCCATAAATTCTGGAAATAAAGAAATGGTATCAGGGTTTCAGTTTCATGAATGCAAGGTTCGATAAGGTCATAATCATTATAATTACCTCATATCCTATCTTTCCAGTTATGGGAGATGACAGACCAGAAAAATATAAAAGAGGAGATTAAAAGAAATTGATTTGTTCAAATTTCCTTATCTGTGCTATTGAATCTATCTATAGCTCTTCATTCCAATTCACAATTTGAGACAATTCTTAATAAATTTCCTACTTTCTTTCAAGTCTTCTGTAAAAAGTGGAAGTCACTACTTCAATTATGTGTCAATCAATATCTGATTACACACAGTGTGTCAGGCATTGAGTCAGGTGCAGAAATCTCAAATGAACAGATTAGAACTCCTCTGAACTCCACTCTGAAGTCTCCTACACCGACCACGTCATTCTTCATAGGAGAGTTCTCTGTCTTGTTTACCTGAACTCTACTGACCCATGGCTAATCTTCAAACAGTAACAGAAGACATTGGATCTTATTCTTTATGACATTTTTAGATATTCTTGTCCTTTGATACATGAGCACAAATTAACAATCATTAACTGCCTATCATATACATCGTATTGTACTAGATGCAACTGAGATCACAACTGAAGTATGGAGAAGGTCTATGACCATAAATTTCCAGTACAATTAGAGAGGTTGGTCTCCATACTGAAGACTGTGAACAAGAGAAGGGCATGAGGCTCAATACCAGAGAAGGGATGTGAGAACCAAATGGGATGCAGAGAGCCAAGGATGACTTTGAGATGGAGTGATCATATCACCACAAGTAGGGACTTGACCTGAGTCTCACTTTGGGTCAGGGATGACAAAGCCAAGAACTGGAAAAGTGGAGGAGGACCCTGGTGAGGGAGGGCTTGAATGAGGTAGGGGCTGGATTTGGAGCATGGCAGAGATGCAAATTTTGAATGAACATGGATATTAAGGATGAAGGAGGTAGATGAGGCGCTTAGAGTTTGACATAAGTTGTAAAAGGGCCTGGAATGAAACAGAAAAGATTTGGGATTCTCTTCTCTCCTCAAAGCTTTCCTAACTAGTAGTACCCTGAAATCAAAGGACCTCCCTTGCTTCTCTGCTGCAGAAATGCTTTTCAGCCCTGGTGTGTCTCACAACTACATCATAAAATATCATTCACACTGCATGAAACACTGTGAGTAAGATTGCAGCCTAAGAAATTTTACAGAGATATGTCCTTTATATTATAATATCTGTGAGAAAGATTACATATAATCAAATAACAATATGCACTATGGCTTATAGGACTTCCAAGTGCAGATAAGAGAAAAATCAAACTCTTATTACCTGGGAACCCTGCACATACTAGCTACAATCAATCTAAGACAACAGAAATTCAAATGTGAGTGTTCTCTCTATTTTCCAAGATAATTTAAATTTTATTTCAAATGCTGGTCCACCCAAAATCCTCCTTTTTAGAGTCAGATTCTACCATCCTTGGCACTATGCCACCCTACCACAGCCCTGCTCCCAGTACTATCTTGTCCCTAAAGTACAGTCTTTCCTCAATAGGCTGACATGAAAATGACTTACTTGCCTTTTTGTCTCTATTGTCTATAGATGGTGACATTATGTTTTTGAATAATAAGTATGACCCCCACTTGTTGAGCTTTTTCCATCTTCAGAACATACCTCACAGATTTTTCTCATTATTCCCCAGTTCTTTACAATAGGTACTGTTATTCAAGCTCATCCAGTCTTGAGGAAACTAAGACACAAACCATACAAGTCATGTGTCCTGGTTCACACAGCCACTAAGAAACCAGATCTGCATAGACCCAAAGATGAACACAGCCACTGCCAGTACTGCCTCTTGGTCTAGGGAGAGCCCGTCTCTTACTCACCTTGGCCATCCCCATGCTACCTAGATGACTGCCTGGCATGGGGAGGTTCACAGTCATGGTTGACTGGTATTGAGTGGGCCAGAAATGCCAGGGACAGTGACCACCTTGCTATGACGTTTGGGGTGTCTGACCTGCTCTGTAGAGTGTCAAAGAGTGCTGAGTCAAGACCTCCCTCTAGTTGGTAGTGCTCTCTGGGCTCTGCCTCATCTGTCCTGCTTCTTCTCTCCTCATATCTAACTGCAGCAAATAGAGTGGCTGTTGTAGTTTAATGCAGACATACAGACTTCAGAACCCTGAACTGCCTTTGTGGGATTGAGGAAGCAGAAATACAAAGTAGAATAAATAGAGAATATAATTAACATTGAAGTGAGTAGAAATATTTTACCCAATGAAATCATGATATTGCATCTGAATTTGGCATGTTGCAATCAGAGTTCACTTTTGTACCTTGGTACAGGGTCCTTTCATAAGTGATTCAACTTGGTCTAATTATAAACTGGTGGGTATGCTTAAAAATCCCAGATCACAAGGGTAGAAATAGGTGTTTTTCATGCAAGCAAAATGTTTGGCAAAATATATGCTCTACATCCTCAAATAGGAAGGAAGTCCACAAGAATTTACAAGTCTCCTGGCGTGCAGAGAAGACAGAAACAACATGAGCACAGCAGGAAAAGTAAGCAAAGAAAAAAAAAGTTTACCTTTGATATATCTTCACATTATATGATAAATAAATATAAAAATTTATGTTTATTGTATAATAAATATATGGGTACAGTTTTAATGAATAATAATGGTTTTGCTTCTAAATTAGAAACAACAAATAGTGAAATACAGTATACAAGTATGCCATAAGATACAATGCATCTTAAACTGTGCAGAAATATGTTAATCCCACTTATCTTTAGCAAAATATATGTCATCTCTATCTCTTAATATTTCTCTCCTTCCATGAAATAAATGCACACTAGTTAGAATGATCACTTATCCAACCTATCATGACTAATTTGTAAACCTAAATTAGAGATATTTTCATCAAGAAATTATTTTCGTATTCAGAAGCTGTAGTTCAAATGTGTTATATGGTAATGAAAAGATAATGATGAATATATCTGAATTCTTGGAACAACCAGATTTGTGCTTTGAGAAAACTACTCAGTCAATCTAAGCCTCAGTATTTGCATCTGTAAAATAAGGCCAGAATCAATATCATCTGTCCCCTGGTAGCATTCCTGTAAGAGTAGAAGATCAACATGGAAAATCCCTGGGACCGGACCTGGTGTGCCTGTCAATCACAGGCACCAACACTCAGAAACCACTGCCATCAGTGTACATTTCCCAAGTATGTTAATATTTATCAGGATATCGGCTGTAGCAAAAAGCTTAAAAATTGAAAAGATATGAAAAATGAATAATGGAAATAAATTTCAAAGGAATGAAACTCAATTTGGGAAGTACAACAGTGTCTCAGCAGCAGAATTCTCACTTGCTATTTCAGAGACCCATGTTCGATTCTGGGAGCCTGCTGATGCCAAAAAAGAAAAAAAACACTGCAATTGATTTGATTTTATCACACTTGCAGCTGTGCATTCTCACTATTTATAAAAGCACTCTTTCCTGCACAAACTTTGCCCCTTTGAAAACAGGGTTTAAGGACCTTCTCAAATATTGAAAACATATGTTTAACTCTTATTTAGAAAAACACTAATGGTTAATCTATCTGAGCTAGAAATTTATACATAAGCACAGGTTTTCTGATTTGAAAATATACATGTATTCTTGTGCAAGCATGTCTTTGTATTTTTCACTCTCTAGATTTAAATGCATTTTGTGCAAGTATGTCTTTGTATTTTTCACTCTCTAGCTTTAAATGCATTCTGAAGGAAATGTTACACATAATTTAGATAATAACATAGATACACAAAAGCAATGTTCCAAATTAGTAATGCAAATGGAAATGGTGGGAAGAGAAAAAAAGAAAGAAGGAAGCAGGGTGTCATGGTCAGGTTCATGTGTCAACTTGGCCAAGTGGTGGTACCTGTTTGTCTGGTTGGGCAAGTGCTGGCCTGTCTGCTGCAATGAGGACATTTCCTAGAATTGAATCCTGATCATGTCAGCTACATCCACATCTGATTCCATTTGTAATCAGCCAAAGGGGAGCATCTTCTGCAATGAGCAATGCTTAATCTGATCACTGGAAGCCTTTTAAGGAGAATTAGAAGAGACAGGCCCTTCCTGTCTCAGCTGGTGAGCCTCTCCTGTGAAGTTCCTCCAGACCCACCATTGGAATTGTCAGCTCTGCAGTCTGCCCTGTGAATTTTGGACTCTCAGTCATGTGAGACATTTTTAAAATTTTATATTTGCGAGTGTTCCCTGTTGATTCTGTTTCTCTAGAGTGCCCTAACTACTACATCTTGGTACCAGGAGTGGTTCTTAAGAAGCAGAACCTTAGAAATGGGTTTTTATGAATGGTTTTCTACTCTGACTGTACTCAAAGGCACTAAAGACTTTGATTCCATAATCAAAATGACACCCCCAGACCATGGAGTGAGTTGGCAAAAGAAATAGTCAAAATATCACCATTCGTTTCTCCTAATGCTTTGCTTGTATGAAGCCAGGCTTTAGGGGATAAAGTTTTTTACACCTCTACAGAGTTTTGTAGAAGTAAGAGGTATAGAGAAGTTGGTTGGTTGTTGTTAGATATTCTGACTACATTAAAGAGTGCAAGGGATGGGCCTAAGGCATCAAATGAGAAGCTTAAGCACCATCTGACAGATGTAGACATTTCTATGAGTATCATAAAGGAAAATCTTATTTCCTGTAGCCGTAGACTTCAGTCTTCTGAATATCAGACTCAGAATCTTATTGTTAGAGTAGCAACTTTGCAAAGTAAACTGAAATCTCAATGTTGCATGGGGTCTGCCATTAAAGTGAGGGCATTGACTGGAAAGGAGTGGGACCCTGAAAAATGGGATGGTGACTTATGAATTGATAATGATGTCAGGGTTCTCTCTCAAGGGGTGAGGTTGAAATCCTAGATCATGCTGAGTCTTTTCCAGATAATCCTGTGATAGTGTGCACCAAGGATATAACAGCCCCACCTCTAGCCTGCATTGAGGAATTGGCCACCCAAATTCCTTCTGAAGTAATTAGCCCTAGAGTGATTAATCCTGTTTCAACAGATGAAACTGCAAATGAAGGCCTTGAAGCAAATAGCTCAGAAGATATTTCTAATTCTTTTCATGACCCACCTGCACCACCCCTCATTTCTTCCAGACCTATAACTAGACTAAAGTCCCAACAGGCCCCTAGAGATGAGTTACAAAGTATCACACATGAGGAAGTACATTTTACTCCAAAAGAACTGTGTGAGTTTTCCAATTTATGTAGACAGAAATCAGGGGAATATCTGTGGCAATGGATTTTAAGAGTGTGGGATAATTGTGGGAGGAATATAAGGCTCGATCAGGCTGAATTTATTGATATGGGCCCACCAAGTAGAGATTCTACATTCAATGTTACAGCTCAAGGGGTTAGAAACAGTATTAACAGTTTGTTTGGATGGTTGGTTGAAATATGGATCAAAAGGTGGCCAACATTACCTGAGGTTGAAATGCCAGAACTGCTCTGGTATAAAGTAGATGAGGGGATCCAGAAGTTTAGAGAGATTGGGATGTTAGAGTGGATTTATCATGTAAAGCCTACTCTTACACCCCAGGAAGGTCCAGAGGATGCACCTTTTACCAGAACAGTGAGAAATAAATTTGAGACTAGCACCATCATCCCTGAAGAGCTCTGTGGTTGCACTTCTCTTTAGGAACTGTTGTCACTGAGCTGGAATCCTTAAACACAATGGGGATGACTGGATCTGGAGTTGGCAGAAGCCAGATGGCAGCACTTAATCGCCAAAGACAGGGTAGATGTGGCTAGTATAATAGACAGCAAACTCAAAGCAGGAATCAAAATTATATATCTCACAGAGATTTGTGGCATTGGCTAGTAAATCATGGGGTACCTAGAAATACAATAGAAGGGCAACCTATAAATTCCTGTTCAAGCTGCATAAACAAAAGATTTCTAGGTCATGTGAACCTAAGTCTAACCTGAATTAGAAAAACACAGAGTCATGGCCCCTTAATCAATTTCCAGACTTGTGACAGTTTATAGACCCAGAGCCCCTTGAGAGAGAACCCTGTTGCACTGACACAAATTTATACTGTTAATCATCCTCCAAGCTTTCCACAAGGAGACCAATGCCTTTTTACCAGGGCAACTGTGCATTGGGGTAAAGGAAATGATCAGATGTTTTGGGATATTAGGCACTGGTTCAGAAGTGACATTAATTCCAGTGGACCCAAAATGTCACTCTGGTCCACCAGTCAGAGTGGGGGCTTATGGAGGCCAGGTGATCAATGGAATTTAAGCTCAGGTCCATCTCAAAGTGGGTCCAGTGGGCCCCCAGACACATTTTATAGTTATTTCCCCAGCTCCAGAATATTTAATTGGCATGGACATACTGCACAACTGGCAGAATCCACACATTGGCTCTCAAACTCATGCAGTGAGGGCTATTATGGTGGGAAAGATGAAGTGGAAGCCCCTAGAACTGCCACTACCTAGCAAAATAGTAGATCAGAAGAAATACCAGATTCCTTGAGGGATTGCAGAGATTACTGCCACTCTTAAGGACTTGAAGGATGCAGGGGTGTTGATTCCCACCACATCCCCATTGAACTCTCCTATTTGGCCTGTGCAGAAAACAGGTGACTCTTGGAGGATGACAGTGGATGATTGTAAACTCAACCAGGTGGTAACTCCAATTGCAGCTGCTGTTCCAGATGTGGTGTCATTGCTTGAGAAAATCAATACATCCCCTGTTACCTGGTATGCAGCTATTGATCTGGCAAATGCTTTTCTCTCAATAGCTATTAGTAAGGACCATGAGAAACAGTTTGCTTTCAGCTGGCAAGGTCAGCAATATAATTTCACTGTCTTACTTCATGGTTATATCAACTCTCCAATCCTGTGTCACAATCTTGTCCGCAGGGAACTTGATTGTCTCTCCCTCCCACAAGACATCGCACTGGTCCATGATATTGATGATATCATGTTGATTGGATCTAGTGAGCAAGAAGTAGCAACTACTCTAGAGTTACAAATAAGGCATTTGTGTGCCAGAAGATGGGAGATAAATCCAACAGAAATACAAGGGCCTTCCACCTCAGTGAAATTTCTATGTGTCCAGGGGTGTGGGGCATGTTGAGATATTCCTTCTAACGTGAAGGAGAAGTTGCTGCATCTGGCCCCTCCTATGACTGAAAAAGAGACACAATGCCTAGTTTGTCTCTTTGGATTTTGGCAACAACATATTCATCATTTGGATGTGCTACACTGGCCCAGTTATTGAGTGACCAAAAAAGCTGCTAATTTGAGTGGGGACCTGAACAAGAGGAGGCTCTGCAACAGGTCCAGGCTGCTGTAGAAGCTGCTGTGCCACTTGTACCATATGATCCAGCAGATCCAATGGTGCTAGAAATGTCAGTGACAAATAGAGATGCTTTCTGGAGCCTTTGGCAGGCCCCTATAGGAGAATCACAATGCAGACCCTTAGGATTTGGAGCAAAGCCTTACCATCTGCTGCAGATAACTACTCTCCTTTTGAGAAACAGCTTTTGGCCTGCTAGTGAGCCTTAGTAGAGACTGAATGCTTAACCATGGGTCACCAATTACCATGAGACCCAAGTTGCCTATCGTGAGCTGGGTGTTGTCTAACCCACCAAGACATAAAGTTGAGCATGCACAACAGCTCTCTATTGTAAAATTGAAATGGTATATACGAGATACGGCCAGAGCAGGTCCTGAAGGCACAAGTAAGTTACATGAAGAAGTGGCTCAAATGGCCATGGTCTCCAGTCCTGTCACATTACCTTCTCTTTCCCAGACCAGAGCTATGGCCGCTGGGGAGTTCCTAACAGTGAATTGACTGAGAAAGAGAAAACTCAGACCTGGTTTACGGATGGTTCAGCATGATATGCAGGTACTACCCGAAAGTGGACAGCTGCAGCATTACAACCCCTTTCTGGGGTATCCTTGAAGGACAGCAGTGAGGGGAAATCCTCCCAGTGGGCAGAACTTCAAGCAGTACACCTGGTTGTTCATTTTGCTTGGAAGGAAAATTGGCCAGAGGTACATTTGTATACTGACTCATGGGCTGGTGCTAATGGTTTGGCTGGATGGTCAGGGACTTGGAAAGACCGTAATTGGAAAATTGGTGACAAAGAGGTCTGGGGAAGATGTATGTGGATAGACATTTCTGAGTGGGCTATAAAGATGAACATATTTATGTCCCCTGTGAATGCACACCAGAGGGTGACTTCAGCAGAGGAACGTTACAATATCCAAGTGGATAAGATGACCCATTCTGTGGAAACCAATCAGCCTCTTTCCCCAGCAACTCCTGTCATTTCCCAATGGGCTCATGAACAAAGTGGTCATGGTGGTAGGGATGGAGGTTATGCATGGGCTTAGCAACATGGACTTCCACTCACCAAGGCTGACTTGGCTACAGCCACTGGTGAGTGCCCAATCTGCCAGCAGTAAAGACCCACACTCAGCCCCTGCTATGGCACAATTCCCTGAGGTGACCAGCCAGCTACCTGGTGGCAGGTTGATTACATTGAACCACTCCCTTCATGGAAGGGGCAGGATTTGTTCTAATTGGAATAGACACATACTCTGGATATGGATTTGCTTTCCCTGCATGCATTGCTTCTGCTAAAACCACCATCCATGGGCTTACAGAATGCCTTATCCATCGTCATGGTATTCCACATAGCATTGCTTCTGATGAAAGAACACACTTCACAGATAATGAAGTGCAGTAATGGGCATATGCTTATGGAATTTTCTGGTTTTACCATGTTCCCCATCATCCAGAAGCACCTGGATTGATAGAACGGTGGAATGGCCTTTTGAAAACCCAATTACGGTGCCAACTAGGTCACAATACCTTGAAAGACTGGGGTAATGTTCTCCAGGAAGCTGTATATGCTCTGAATTAGCATCCACTGTATGGTGCTGTTTCTCCCTTAGCCAGGATCCATGGGTCCAGGAACCAAGGGGTGGAAATGGGAGTGGTACCACTCACTATTATCCCTAGTGATCCACTAGGAAAATTTTTGCTTTCTGTCCCTATGACCCTGAGCTCAGCTGTTCTACAGGTTTTCGTTCCAAAACAGGGCATGCTTCCTCCAGGAGAAACAACAATGATTCCATTGAACTGGTATATAAGACTGCCACCTGGTCACTTTGGGCCCCTCATGCTCCTGAATCAACAAGCCAGGAAGGAGATTACTTTATTGTCTGGGGTGATTGACCCTGACTATCAGGGAAAAATAGCACTGCAACTACAAAGTGGGGGTAAAGAAGAGTTTTCTTGGAATATAGGAGATCCCCTAGGGAATCTCTTAGAACTACCATACCCTGTGAGTAAAATCAATGGAAAACTGCAACAACCCAATTCAGGCAGAACTACCACAATGGCTCTGAAACTTCAGGAATGAAGGTCTGGGTCCCCCCACCAGGCAAAGAACTACGGCCAGCTGAAGCACTTACTGAGGGTAAAGGGAACACAGAATGGGTAGTGGAAGAAGGTAGTAATAAATGTGAATTTTGACCACATGATCAGTTACAGAAATTAGGACTGTAATGCTGTTTTGTTCATGTTATACTATTTAAGTTGTAAGATATCATGTTTAAGAATGAATATTACCCAAGGATTTGCACCCTATTCTGGAGAGATTTACTGTGTTTCCAGTTATACGGAGGACAGTTGAGTATTGTTAGGTGAAAGAAAAAAAATGTGTGTTTTACTGTTTTTTAATTTAGAAATTTGGTATGGTTTAAGGTGGTATGTATAACTGCCAAGTTGACAAGGGTTGGACTGTCATGGTTAGGTTCATGTGTCAACTTGGCCAAGTAATGGTACCTGTTTGTCTGGTTGGGCAAGTGCTGGCCTGTCTGTTACAATGAGGACATTTCATAGAATTGAATCATGATCATGTCAGCTACATCCACAGCTGATTCCATTTGTAATCAGTCAAAGGGCAGTGTCTTCTGCAATCAGTAATGCTTAATCTGATCACTGGAAGCCTTTCAAGGAGGATTCAGAAGAGACAGGCCCTTCCAGTCTCGACTGGTAAGCCTCTCCTGTGGAGTACATCCAGACCCTCCCTCAGAATTGTCATTTCACATTCTGCCGTGTGGATTTTGAACTCACGGTCACGTGACACACTTTTATAAATGTTATATTCGCCAGTGTTCCCTGTTGCTTCTGTTTCTCTAGAGAACCCTAACTAATACACAGGGAAACAAAGTGATGAAGAAAAGTTTACTTAGGAAGGAAACGATAGTATCTGGTATCAAAAATTCAGATTCTTTCGCTTAAGGAAAAATTTGAGCAAGAGTGCACTAGGTTTTACTAAAATGGCCAATCTTTTTGTCAAAATTAATGAAATTACAGTGACAGGGGATTTCATCTACCAGCCAACAACTGTGGGTCAACAGTGCATTGCAGACACTTGCACATTGTTGTTTATGGCAATAGTATTCAGGATTTGCAATGGATGAAGGTGGGCTAAGGGAACACTAACTCGTGAATGGAAGGGCAAAATCTGTGTATACATAAAATGGGATATTAAGTAGCTACAAGAACGAATGAAGCTGTGAGGTAAGCAACTAATTGAATGAAGTTTGAGGACAGTATGTTGTGTGAAATAAGCCAGAAATGAAAAGAAAAACATTATACCTCCTCACTAAAATGAATTGAAGGTGCAAACTTTGAGAATTGAATTTGAGAGCATAGGTTATCAGCAGAAGGCTTATTGTAAATGTTACCAGATTGTAGGCTCTTACAGCAGTTATGTTTATTCCCAAGTTGTAATGATTACTTTCAAATTCTGAGATGTTGAGCTCTTTGTATAAAACCTGGTCATTCCCTGGAACCTCAGTTATCTGTGTGACACCTGAGATGAAGAGCTAGAGTACTGCAGTTGTGTAAGTCAGCATTACCCCATATAGCAACTGTTTAAAAGCTGAAAAAAGATCAGACTTCAATTAGAGATATGACTATAGCTGATCTGGTTATTGCTAGATCTTACTAGTCCTACTTACTTCTGCAAAGGAGAAGGTAAGCATATGTATAATTATCCCGGAGTTACCCAGAGACCCTCTCTTTTTGCTTGAATGTGAACTTGGTCTAAGTAAAACAGAGTACAACATAAAGTATTGTATTCACTGCATTTTAAACTTCAGCTTCCACATAAGACTAAAGGAAGAGATGTGTATTTGGTGAAAAATTATTATTTTCTGTAGCACACTATCTAATTTAACTTGTATGTCCAGTTTATTTGAACATCATAATTACATGGAAACATGAATAGGGAGGGAAATGTTTTTGGTTTGCACTCTGGTACATCCCAGAGTAATCTGAGTAGAAAATAAGAAAGTATTTGCAAAGTTCCCTTGAGGGACTGGGGAAAAAAGGTGGAAATATTAAACTTTCCCACTTGGGGAAAACCTAATATGCTCACAAGCATTGTGGACTGCCGATTTAATAGGCCAAGGCCTCGATCTTGGGACTTGCCATTATGAAACTTACTTCTGCAAAGGAGAAGCTAAGCATATGTATAATTATGCCAGAGTCACCCAGAGACCCTCTGTTTTTGCTCACATGTGGACTCTCTTTCTCTCTAAGTCAGCTCTTCAGGTAAACTCCCTGCTCTCCTCCCTATGAGAGTCATGACTCCCAGGAGTGTAAATCTCCCTGGCAATGTGGCACATAACTCCAGGTACAAGCCTGGACCTGGCATCACAGGATTGAGAAACCCGTCTTGATGAAAGAGAGAAGAGAAATGAAACAGAATAAGATTCAGTGACCAAGAGATTCTTGAAGATGATGACATTACTATAGCACTTTGATGGTCTGATCATGTAATTGTGAAAACCCTGTGACTAACACTCCCTTTATCCAGGGTATGGACAGATGAGTAAGAAATAAACACTAAAAATAAATTTAAAATGGGTGAGGGCTGAATAAGAGGAATGAGATAGTGTCGGTGTTCTTGTGTGTTTTTTATTGTTATTATTTTTAGATTTCTGTAGTAATGAAAATGTTCACAAACTGATTGTGGTGGTGAATGTACAACTATATGATGATATCGTGAACCACTGATTTTATACTTTGGAGGATTATATGGTATGTGAGATCATATTGAGATATATTAAGCATATACTTCAGTAAAATTACATTTAAAAAGCCACAACGTATTGCAGGGGAGCATTAGAATGTATCAATAGTAAATATCCTTAGAGAGGAAAAAAAAAGATATATAAAAATGACTTTGAAAAATGTATTCAACTTCATCTCAAGCTCTCATATTGTCTAATTCTGCTTCAATTTCTCTACGTTATTGCTTTTCAGGCTTTTAAAAAATATTTTTACTGTTTTCCAAACCAGAACTTTTTCATTTCAATATAGCAATTGTCGGTGTTATCTAAGGACTAATTCTTTCATTGCAAAGATGGAAAAACAATAACCTGACTTGAAGATTATGAAACCCTATATTATCTTGGTTTGATTGTGCAGGTAATAAAATGCAAAGCAGCTGTGCTTTGGGACCTAAAGAAACCCTTTTCCATTGAGGAGGTGGAGGTCGCACCCCCCAAGGCCTATGAAGTTCGTATTAAGGTGAAAATTTTCTCTACCTTTATTTCATTTTGGTTTTAAAAATCAAATATTAAAAAGTGGGAACTACCAAAAATTCACTAAAAGAAGCTTTTAACATAAAGTATGTTAATAACTACAATTTAATTTCATTCTTTTTGAAGAAAAGATATGAATGACATTCATTGTTAAATTTTGTAAAGTGATCAATGTAATCACACTAAAATCATGGTGTGAAATCCCAAGAAATAAAAAATATATATGTTTGTACAGAAATGCAATGCAAAAGTAAATTTATCAAGACTTCAAATGCAATTGCCAGTTGATGTTAGAAAATTTAACCTTATGGTTGTTAATGAACCATTTTTATTTCTGCAGAGAGCATGCATTACTGTATTTTATATAAGATTTGCCTGTTACAGAAAGAATTACCTTGCAGATTATTCCAGATTGTATAATTCTAGAAAGGAAAGTGCAGGAAGATTTTAAACTGAATACTCCCAGGAGTAAACAGAATTTTTTATTCAGGAAGAGTAGTAATTAGAGACATTTTTTACAGCTCTTTAGAAGCCTGACTTCGGGGAATTGGATGTATTAAGTCTATCTGAGGCCATAACTTCTGGAATGTGATTATTTCCCCTTCTCCGCACAGATGGTGGCCACAGGAATCTGTCGCTCAGATGACCATGTGGTTAATGGGGATTTTATCGTAAATCTTCCTGTGATCTTAGGCCATGAGGGAGCCGGCATCGTGGAGAGCATTGGCGATGGGGTGACTGCAGTCAAACCAGGTACAGGATTCACTCAGGGGATGTGTCTGCATTCAGACCTCCTAAGGTCAAGGAGCCTGGAGGAGGAAACTGAGGCAGTGAGACATGAAATACCTGCACAGGTCCCAGCAGCAGCCAATGGTGGAACTGGAACTAGACAGGGATGTTTCCTCTCTCCCTGCCTGATTTCCTTCATGTGTCCAGGCAGGTCCCTGGGACAGACCTCATGATTCTCCCCTTCAGCAGTGACTCCTGGAGCCCCTCCTGGATGTCAGGCACCAGGTTAGATCCTGGGACACTGGAAGATGAAGGAGACAGAGTGACTGCCATCCTGGGGCTCTACTCAAGTAATGCCATTTTAGAACTTCTGAGCATTGTCCTCCTTTGCGGCCTAAAACAGAAGTATAAACAGGACAAAGAAAAAACTATATGAGTTGAGAAACAAAAAGACGTCTATGTCCTAAGAATCTGGGTTACTATATGGTATTTGTGGTTTGCTCAGTACTCAGCATGGGGCTGTGAGGTTATGGCTAAATCACCCAAAACCTTTTCCATACAGCAGTAGATTCCTCCTCCTATATAGTCTCCCTTCTTGAGCATGGATCATTGAACATACAAATTCTTCTTGAGTGCACATGGGTCACTCTCCAGGAAAGATCATGTATAAAGACACAAAACAAAAATATTGAAGTCATAAAATATATATTCTCTGAACACATCAGAAATATGTTAGAAATCAATTACAAAGGTAGAAATGGAAAGCTCACAAATATGAGGAAATTAAACAATGTACTCTTAAACAACCAATGAGTTATAGTAGAAATCACAAACAAATTAGAAAATATCTTGAAGTGAAAGGTGAATAAAAATGAAAATAAAATATAACAAAACTTATGGCATACAGGAAATACAAGACTGAGATAAAATTTATAACTCTAAATGCTTTATTAAGGAAACAAGATAGACATATTTGACCAATGGAATTGAATTGAGAACTCAGAAATCAGCCCTCATTTATGGCCTGTTGGTTTTGTATTTTTCATTTCTTTTTTAACATGGGCAGGCACCAGGAATCGAACCTAGGTCTCTGGCATGGCAGGCTAGAACTCGGCCAGTGAGCCACCGTGGCCCAGCCTGGTGTGTTGATTTTTGACAAACAAGCAAAAACCACTCAGTGGGAATGAATAGTCTCTTCAGCAAAAGGGGATGGGAAAACGGTATCCCCAATTGCAAAAAAAAAAAAGTTGGAGGAGCCCCTAACTCACACTTTATACAAAAACCATCTTAACATGGACCCAACCTAAATATGGGAGCTATAGCTATCATACTCCTAGTAGAAAACGTAGGAAAGCATCTTCAGAATCTTATGTTAGACAATAGTTTCTTAGATTTTACACCCAAAGAACAAGTAATAAAAGAAAAAATAAAGCAATGAGACTCCACCAGAATTTTAAACTTTTGTGCCTAAAATGAATTTATTATGGATGTAAATCAACAACCTACATAATGGAAGAAAATACTTCTCACATTTCTGATAAAGGTAATATCCAGAAAATATAAAGAAATCCTTCACTTTATAAATAAAAGACAAACAACAGAATTAAAATATGAGCAAAGATTTAGAAAAACATCTCTCCAAAGAAGATAAAGAGATGGTCAGAAAGCATATGAAAAGAAGTGAAACATCATTAACAATCAGGAAAATGCAAATCAAAACCACAATGAGACACCTCTTCACACACATTAAAATGGCTGATATTTAGAAAAAGGAAGTAAGTGTTGGAGAGGTTATGGAGAAACAGAAACACTCATTCCCTGCTAGTGGCAATGTAAGATGCTGTAGCTCTATGGAGAAAAGTTTGGCATTTCTTTCAGAAAGTAAATTATAGAAATGCTGAATGACCTGGCAGTACCACTAATAGGTTTATACCCAATATAATTGAAAACAGGGGCTTGAACAGAAATTTGCACACTAATGTTCATAGTGACATTATACACAATTGCCAAAAGATGGACTCAACACAGTGTCCATTAACTGATGAATGGATAAAAAACATAGTATACACATACAATGGAATATTATTCAGTTGTAAAAAGGAATTAATTCATCATATATGCAATAATGTTGGTGAACCTTGAAAACTTTATGCTTAATGAAATAAGTCAGACACAAAAGGAAAAATATTGTATTATCTCACTGATTTGAAATAACTAAAACAAGCAAAGTTAAGGAGTCAGAATCTAGAATATAGGTTACCAGGAGACAAGATGAGATAGAGAATGGAAAGTTAAGATTTATAATATACAGGGCAATTCTTACCTGCCATGTGGGAGACCTAGGTATATTTTGTGGCCCATGTCATTTCCCCCACATACATACACAAAAATCAACAAATGTGCTGCAATAATGAGATAGTCACATTAAAAATAAAATGCAGTGTGACCCCCACCATACAGCCTAAAAATAAAATGTGCAGGGCTTCCTCTTTGGAATGATGGAAATGCTTTGGTGATGGATCATTGTGAAAATAGCACAAAATTGTAATTTTTAAACTCCATGGAACTACGCTACGCAAAAAGGGGAACGTAGTTTAAACCGTGGATTTTAGTCAATTGTAAAATTATAAAAATGTCCTATCAATTGTAACAAATGTTCCACCTTTATGCTAAGTGTATTAAGAATCCTGTATTTTATGCACGAGTATTCAGTTAACCCATAACTTCTTTAATAAAGAAAAAAAATGAAATTATTATTTTTTCATTCTAAAAATTCTACTTAACTAGTGGATACAATTTACCAAATGTTTAGTGACATGTGAACAAAATAAAAATGTCTTCTGTTTTGAAATTGAGATTTTAGTATTTCTCTTTACAACTGATTAAAATTGCACAGTAATGACACATACTTTACACATCTGCTTCCTCCAAGATAAGGGAAAAATACATACTCACAAGTTAACTGCCTAAATTTACTAAGTGAGAATTTCTTATACTAAACAAAGTGCCTACCTTTAGAATATTTGAGTATTCAGAAAAAATTTTTGAATTTCTCTTATTTCTCCCATTCTATTCAGTTTTTCTTGAACAGAGCTACATAAATATCAGTGTTAATTTCATAGTAAAGACAAGCAAGAGATTTTGTAAATCATGATGATCAAATTTCTCATTATTGTAACCCTAACTATTATCAATTATGACATGTCCATTATGAAGGTCTGCTTCAACCAAAGTATGTATTGAACTGCAGTGAGAAATCTTATATTTAATGAACTAAGGATTAAATGAGACAAAGTGTCTACAGCACCAGTAAAAATATAAACATGATAAAAGGTAATTATTAATACAGTCAAAATAACACAAATTTATGTTGTTTCAATATTTGCATTTCTTCTTTGGAAGTCTTCAGGCCTGTAAAAAATGAAACTGATAAACAATGTGGATAGGCTGTCAACAATGACATAGTGGTGACTGCACTCTATTTCTTGTGAGAACTTTCCAAGACCTATGCCTCTTATATATACACCTAATATCTTAGGTATCGCTCTATTAATCCTTGGATAGAAATTTAAAAAGAATTTGCATTGTCCTCTTCCAGGTGATAAAGTCATCCCACTGTGTGTTCCCCAGTGTGGGGAATGTATCGTTTGTAAACACCCAGAAGCCAACAACTGTGTGAAATTGGGGTAGGTTTCTGAAACATTGCAGATGGAGCCAAAGTGTTTGTACAACAGGTGAGCTCCTGCCTCATGCCCTTCTGTTTCTCTCTGTTACACTGACCAGTCTGACCAACCCTAAAGGGACCATGCAGGATGGCACCATCAGGTTCTCTTGCAAAGGGAAGCCCATCCACCACTTCGCCCACACCAGCACCTTCTCTGAGTACACAGTGGTGGATGAGATCTCAGTGGTCAAGATTGATGCAGCAGCACCACTGGAGAAAGTCTGCCTTGTTGGGTGTGCATTGTCTACTGGTTATGGGTCTGCAGTCAAAGTTGCCAAGGTAGGAATGACCACAGGCAAAACTCCAGATACACTCAGACTGTAAGAAATTTTTTTCCCCAGGGTTTATGGATCATTCCTCTAAATTAAGTGATAACTTTCCACTGCTACTATAATAGCCCTGAGATACTTGAATGTGGAGTGAGTATGGGTAGAATATGGCCGCAGAAAGAATTGAAAGCATGTGCTATAGAAATTCATCAGCTTATCAGCGTGAACAAGCTATTGATACTTAAGCAGTTTGGGGAAAGGAATCCAAATACTTCTTTATGATGATCAACAGCTACCACTTTATCCAACTTGGACTGCTGCTAACAATCATTAATTAATCCATTCTTGTCCTTTCTGAAATGCAGGTCACCCCAGGTTCCACCTGTTCTGTGTTTGGCCTTGGAGGAGTCGGATTGTCTGTCATCATTGGCTGTAAGGCAGCTGGAGCAGCCAGGATCATTGGGGTGGATATCAACAAGGACAAATTTGCAAAGGCCGAAGAGCTGGGGGCCACTGAGTGCATCAACCCTCAGGACTTCCAGAAACCTGTTCATGAGGTGCTGAAGGAAATGACTGGAGGTGGGGTGGACTTTTCGTTTGAAGTCATTGGTCAGATTGACACCCTGGTATGTACCATGACATGCCCTGATTCATGCTTCTTTAATGAGGATATGTTTTAAATAGTAGGATATAAATGTTGTATATAAGGACTATTTGTAATGAATTACAATATTCTGTATCTTGTTTCTTACTTATCATTATTTTATACATTATTGTAAAGAAACTTGCATTTTGTCAGTTCAGCAACATGTCTCAAGACACAGTTCCCCATTAGAGGCTGCTTAATATTAGGCACTTATAAATTTATTTGATTTCTTTTAGTACAAAATTCAAACTGAAGGACATATAAATAATACAATTTCTACTCTCAAACTGAGAAAATTTTATTTTCCAACATTCTTAGCAAATATTTTAACAATTTTTTTATGTTTAATGAGTTCAGATTTCTTTTCACATGTAATTCTTTGATCAAAAGAAATATCATCAGTATTATTCCAAAAATGATTTTATCAAAAACTTGACCTAGAGAAAGCACTGTTTTAATGTTTTACTAGGTTTTATCGCAGCATGCAGCATGGTGCCTGGTAATTAATAGGTACCTAATATCTGTGTGATGGAATAAAGCCTGTGAGGGATTGACAGATTTTACTGCTACATGAATTTAAGGCAATTAACTTGAAGCATTACATGAATATAAAATGTACTAAAGAGTATCCATATCATATAGCATTTGAAGCATAAAATAATATTATGCACTATTACACGCATACAAAGTATTCCACATAGAGCCACTTGGTAGTGATAAACACTCAAAGAACTTTAGCTGGTTATTGTGTTATAATAAAACACTATTTCCAATAATAAAGTGCCTACATTATCTTTGGGATATCCATGATATTACTTTCAAATAAACACAAATATCATCAATTGGTATGACTAACAAACAAAGCTCCAGCTGCAATCCCTTTAACTAGAATTCTCTAAAACAATACTGAAAAATTCCCCAGAACAATAAATCCCCATTGTTGAGATTCCCCAGGAAGTCCAAACTTCACTGGTAGTATGAAGCAGCACCCTGAGAATAATGAGCTTTCCAGCCTTGCTCGGGGACCATATCCAAGACACCAACAATCCAAGAGATTTCTCACTTTTTACAAGGTCAGTTTTTGCCTTAAGTTCTTTTGTGTTATTTTTCTCCTGTTTTTTCACATAGACTGGATTGTTACTTTATTCGTTGACTGCAAAACGCGATTTCTATGGGTGTCAGGTTGTCCAAATCAGACTCTAAACACAAATGATTAATAATTATATAATCCTTTGGAATCCTACTTCATTTTATTGTTATCTTTCAAAACCTGACTGGGGAACAAAGCTTCTGGAGTGTCTTTTGAGATTCCATAAAAGAGGTATAGTTAAACTGATGTCCTTTTTGGGGAGATAAAAAAGTAACATCTATGTGATGTACAATTTAAAGATAGATAATAAGTATAGATCTATTAAATGGAAGAGCCTCAAGAGGACAAGGTACAATTTTTGATGATTTAATCATCATTACATTATTTTTTGCCAACAAATACCTGGTCTAATATGATACTCATGTACTTGCTAAATAAATAACAGAGAAACAATTCAGCAACACATGGATTGTTAAAATTCATGTGATGTGAAACATTTCCATCTTTTAAGGACCCATTATTCATTTTTAATGATGTTTCCCTCTTTAATATTTTATTAAAAAATGCACACACACAACTACATACATCCATTCTCTCAACCATCCTAAAATGTTTTCTGAACTTTCCTTAATACCACAGCACTCATGTATATACAAAGGAGAACAAAGAAGCAAAACCAAATTTCTACCCTATGCCCTATGAATGCTCATAATCTAAGCTTATAGTACATGAATTCTTAGAGTTTATCACGAGGGGCAACTATGAGAGTGCTTATTTTTAAATGCAAAATATTCATTCCATTCCAGCTTGAGGCTCTGTCGTGCTGTCATGAGGCATTTGGTGTATGTGTCATGGTAGGGGCGACTCCAAGTTCTGAAAACCTCTCGGTGAATCCTAGGCTGCTATTTACTGGTCGCACCTGGAAAGGGGCAATTTTGGGTGGTATGTACTTAAAGATTGAATTCTTATTAACCTCAGGATTTGTTCCATTTTATAATTGATAAGTCCAGGTGTTGCAGAGCAATATAGTTAAAGATAAGTTAAAATTTTAATTGATCTTTAATGTCAAATTCCACCAGATGTGTAACTACTGCAGAGGGAAGCTACTCAGACACATTTCTTTATGACACAGTAGACTAGCCAAGACATACAGCAAAAGCTCTTCTGATACTGGTGAAGGAATAAGACATTTAAACACCCAGTAGGTGCCAGACAGTCCATCAAAATTGTTCACATCTGCCCTCATTACCCAAATTTAGAAAACTTCCAAATTGCCTGCATGATTTGGCCAGAGTCATCTACACTACAGTATCTCTAGAAGACACCTGATAATGACAGGCCCTAGTTTATTGTGGAGGGGTATGTGAGATGAACAAAACTGTAAAAGAAACAAACGGGAAAATTGCTGCAAAAGGATATTAAACACATTAACTCTTACTAACCTCAGTAATGACAACCTATAGAGTGTAGCTCATTTTATGCACTTTAATTTTAATTCTATTTGAAAAGTCTTCTCCTCAATTCTGTTACTTACCCCTGTCTGAATCTACCAATGATATCTTTTTTTTTCTAGGCCTTAAGTGTAAAGATTCTGTCCCAGAACTTGTGGCTGATATTATGGCCAACAAGATTCCACTGGATCTATTAATAACCCATGCTTTACCTTTTGAAAAGATCAATGAAGGATTTGACCTGCTTCGCTGTGGAAAGAGGTAGATTTCTTTGCCTGTGTAAACAGTAGGGTTTAGGCTTGCAAAGAAAAATATTTTTTACTAAGAAATTTGATATATTTATCAGGAGGTAGATGAATGAGAAATATATTGGAGTGCTTGGTTTTCCCTTACCAGTTCATTTACATGTAGAATATTTTCACCTATCATGAGAAGCTGAGAATAGTTACTTTGAATTTCCTATTCTGTAAATACAAATTTGTGAACTTTGTCACAAATCTGAAATCATCAGCAGTTTGATCTCTTTCCAGGTGGACACTCACTCTTGAAAGGCAAGGGTGATCAGAGCCACATGGTCATCATGGGACCATGGAGCCCCTAAGCCTCTACCTGGCCCCATAATACAGGCTGAGCATTGATGGATGGAAATTTAGATAATATTCAGGATATCTCCAAACTTTCATTGTAGGAGTCAGTAGAGCTCTATGGTGATTGCTGCAGTTACACATCTTAGGATCCGTTTTTCATAAAAATACTGACTTAATTTCACTATTGAAGAATAGAGAACATGAGGCTCAGATAGGACATGCACTTGGTAAGCAGCAGAGCTAGAATTCTAACTTAGACATCTTTGTAAGTAAGCTTTTTATTTCCTATTTTACTGCTCTGGCTTGAAAGAACTCTAACATACATACATACTTATAAATATACATATATGTACAAAGATAAAAACAAATATAAATAAATTATAAGTAAATAATTTGGGACAAAACAGTGAGCCAATCTTAACCATCATCTCACAGTGCTTTTTGGTGTATGTGGCGGTCCAAATGACACAATGCATGAAAGGTATCTAAAAGTGAATGGCAGATGCCAAGAATTCATTACAAGTAATTACACATTTTGTTTCATGTTATTACTAGTAGAAGCACTAGGAGTTATAAAAATTCTTTTATGAAGATGTTAAGATAGAATGAAATCTAAAGAGAAGCCATATTATTATGTAATCATGAGCTTAACTTTGAAGAAAGCAAGAAAGAGAATCAGTAAAAATGATCTTCCTTTTACTTGTTTGTGCTTAAATATATGGGGATAGGAATGGATTAGCTGGATACAAAACTAAGTTTCCAGTGAGGCACATCCTATCCTCCTCGGACTCTATAAAGAAGAATATCAAATTTCTTGTGTTAAGATTATAATATGTTTCATTTTCACTTTCAGCATCCGTACTGTACTCAAATTTTGAGACACTGTGACACCTTCACTTATACCATCTTCTGACTGTTCCATGCCCTCCTCATCCAGAACACCAGGAAAACAACAGCACTGACTTTTCCCTTACCAGATGTTATCAAAAAATATACATGGGAACATTCCATAAGAAGCAGAAATTTCTATGAATACTGTTTTCTGACTATCTACATAGAATTTATTTTGTAGAATAATCAGTGTTTCTGAAAATTGCACAGAAACTTCTTTCCATTTACTCGTTCTCCCCCAACACTATGGAAAATTTCACCTATTAATAATAACTTGCATTAATGATGCATTTCAATAAACTATGACTCAATATTGATACCTTATTGTTATATCATTTTCATTAATCAAAGTTCATGGGTTACTGTAGCTTCACTCTTTGTGTGTCACAGAACAATGGGCTTTTACTAATGCATAATTTCATGTATCTACCATACAGTCAAACAGAATGGTTTCACTGTCCTAAAATGCCCTGCAAAATATATTCACAAGCAAATGTTAAATGCCAAGTGTGAGAAAGATGAAAAGGTGAACATCAGCTGAATATTTGAGGCCAGTAAATTTTTGTTCTTTGTCATTCCATATGTCATATCTTTTTCCCTTGACAAGGGTATTTCATATGACTTCATACCCCTTTTGTGCCTTTGCTTCCCTTGGTTACTGAAGCCTGGTGAAGGGATCCTTCATTGTCCCCAACACACACAGGAAGGGCCATTTTGCTTGCAGTCATGGACTTCTGTCCTGTCATTACCTGTATCCCCTTCTGATAAAATATTCGATGTTTTAGGGGAAAACTACAGATGACACAGTGTACATTTAGATTTACAAGCAGAGAAGATCCAGATCTTATAAAAGCAGGAAATTTTAAGTAACTTAAGGGAAATGCCACTCATTTCCATGATTTAAGGGAATTGTTTTTTGTTTATACTTGCAGTGAATATAGAACTTTCCCTTAAAATACAAGCAGTTTTTCTTCAACATGTGATAAAATGAGGTTCAGATATTAACAGAAAAACTAAACTATTAGCTCCAGACTCAAAAACTAATGTTTTACTCATTAAAGGGATTAATGGTTAATTAGTCTTTTCTGATTAAAAGTAACTAAGAATTGGGGGTGGCTTGAAGTACAGGGACAATAATGAAACCTGTGTAAATTCATCATGAAAAATGAGTTAACAAGAAATGACAAAACATCCAATGCACATAATATGAAACATACACAGATGCACATTCTTACGATTTCAATCTATAGACTACAATGTCTTGCATCATTCTATAATCCTGGGGTTAGTTGACTGATTTAAATATATAGAATTTATGGTACCTATTTGACATTGTTTGCCCACTTTCAGGTGATGATGTGCATTTTGAGCTTTACCTTTAAGACGGCATGAAAGCTTATTTATAGTTATGTATTTTGTTTGCAAATGTTCTATTTTTTGCCTTATCTCCTATCTATGTGACGTTGTTGATAGGACTTCAGACTTAAAGAAAATGACATGCTACTTACTGTGTGACCATCAGTAAGTCACTCAACCATTCTCAGCCTGTTTTAGCCTCTGTTTTCCACCAACCCAGTACAACTTTATTAAGATTATGGAGATGATGGTGGTTGAAGGGTGGTATAAACACAAAGCACCATTTAAATTTGGGAATAGTTTAATTATGTTGTCAAAGATACAAAAATATATTGAGCTTTCTGATAGCCTTAGGAATTTCCCTGAAAGTAAGCCTGGCTCACTGCCTGCTGTTGAGGTCTCCACGAATTTTATATTTGTGTTAATGGTGTAAGATCCAGAGGAAAGAAGAGGTCTTCTAAATGCAAACGACAAGAGTGGGCATAACATTCCACTGGTTGCACACAGGCTGCATCCACCTTCAACCCACCTCCCTCTCAATTGTAGGGAGTGAACACCGTCAGTGTTCTCACAGACTTTTCACAAAGGCCTACATGGGGAGTAGACAGAGGGCACAGGAACTTTCTGCATTCAAACCTGGCTCTCCGTTCTCATTAACATTGTTGGGAAAGGAGGCAGGTTAAAGTCAAAGAAAAAGGGGAACTCCAGAATGGCTCACATTAAAATTAGCCTGGGGGTGTGGTCAAGGTGATGGCTTAGCAATGTGTGCGTTTTACTTCATCCTCCAGAACAACTACTAAATAACCAGAAACCATACAGAACAGCTCCTGGAGTCATGTCAGTGACTGCACACACAGCGTACCCCAGACTGAACCATCTGAACCGGCTGCGAGCTTCCCCAGAACCATGAGATCCCCAAGCTATGGTGGCCAATGCCCCTCCCCCACAGGCTGCTTCCCAGAGGGGAAAGGAAACAGACTTTACCAGCAACAGGGGCTTATCCCAACCAAATGCCAATTGTGGATATAATTCACAAATTCTGACTACTAAAAATAGGCCCCCAGCTCAGGTGAACCTGATCAAAGCGGAGGTCACTCATTGGGCTAACGGAAAAAGAGGAATGAGGAGGAAATGGAGGTTTTTGTGGCTGTTTTCTATGGAGGCTTGGTTGCCTCTGGATTCAGTGGCGGGACTTCTTGGGTTGCAGCTGCCCCAGGCATAGGGAGAAATGGACTATATTCAGGGCTTGTTCCTACCTGTGCCTTCCCCAGGGGAGGGGTGAAGCCCAAATCAGGTGGAATCCCTCCCTCAAGGAATTCAGACACCAGGACTTGGCAATTTGAAGCCATTAAAACCAGCCTACAACCTCTCCTCTTTCTCCACCACATCCCCATCAGGGGGAGTCTGCCAAAGCTAAAGGTGCCACATCATCTTATGCTGGTGGGACCTGCAGACAGACAAGCACCACATACTGGGCAGGATAAGAAAAACAGAGCCCAGAGACTTCACAGGAAACTCTTTTAATCTGCTGGGTCTCACCCTCAGGGAAAACTGATGCAGGTGACTCCTTCGCCATGATAGGAGGCCAGTTTAGTCTGGGAAAACCCGGCTGGAGTCTAATACCTACATAGACCCTCTTAAGGTTGGGGTGAGGGGAAGCAGGGCAAGAAACAAGAAAAGAAGAACCAAAAAATTATCCTCTGCTAAACAAAACCTAGGCTAGGGGTCCAGAAAAAGCTGAACTGAATGTCAAACAGCAGATAGACAACAAATTCATGCAGCAAGAAAACCCTAGGTAAGAGAAGTGAAAGCAATCTCAAGAATAAACTAATTAAAGTAATTAAATGTCTAGACACCATCAAAAAATAACAAATCACACCAGGAAAATTAAAGATATGGTCCAGTCAAAGGAACAAACCAACAATTCAAATGAGATACAGGAGCTGAAACAATTAATTCAGAATATACGAACAGACATGGAAAACCTCATCAAAAACCAAATCAATGAATTGAGGGAGGACATGAAGAAGACAAGGAATGAACAAAAAGAAGAAATTGAAAGTCTGAAAAAAACAAATCACAGAATTTATGGGAATTAAAGGCACAGTAAAAGAGATGAAGAAAACAATGGAAACCTTCAATGGTAGATTTCAAGAGACAGAGGAAAGGATTAGTGAACTGGAGGATGGAACATCTGAAATCCAACAAGAAACAGAAACTATAGGGGAAAAAATAGAAAAATATGAGCAGGGACACAGGGAATTGAATGATAATATGAAGCACATGAACATATGTGTTGTGGGTGTCCCGGAAGGAGAAGAGAAGGGAAAAGGAGGAGAAAAACTAATGGAAGAATTTATCACTGAAACTTTCCCAACTCTTATGAAAGACCTAAATTTACAGATCCAAGAAGTGCAGCATACCCCAAAAAGAATAGATGCAAATAGATGTTCTCCAAGACACTTACTAATCAGAATGTCAGAGGTCAAAGAGAAAGAGAGGATCTTGAAAGCAGCAAGAGAAAAGCAATCCATCACATACAAGGAAAACCCAATAAGACTATGTGTAGATTTCTCAGCAGAAACCATGGAGGTGAGAAGACAGTAGGATCATATATTTAAATTACTGAAAGAGAAAAACTACCAATCAAGAATTCTATACCCAACAAAATTGTCCTTCAAGAATGAGGGAGAGGGCGGGCCGCGGTGGCTCAGCGGGCAAAGTGCTTGCCTGCTATGCCGGAGGACCTCGGTTCGATTCCCGGCCCCAGCCCATGTAACAAACAAACAAAATACAATAAAACAAGAAAATGTTTAAAGATGTTTCCCTTTCTTCCATCCTTCCTTCCTTCTCTCTGTCTTTCCTTCCCTTCCTCCCTCTTTAAAAAAAAAAAAAAAAGAATGAGGGAGAATTTAAAACATTTTCAGACAAAAACATCACTGAGAGAATTTGTGACCAAGAGACCAGCTCTGCAAGAAATGCTAAAGGGAGCACTAGAGACAGATATGAAAAAACAAAAGAAAGAGGTGTGGAGAAGAGTGTAGAAAGAAGGAAAATTAGATATGACATATAAAATCCAAAAGGCAAAATGGTAGAAGAAAGTACTACCCATATAGTAATAACACTAAATGTTAATGGATTGAACTCCCCAATCAAAAGACATAGATTGGCAGAATGGATTAAAAAACAGGATCCTTCTATATGCTATATACAGTAAACACATCTTAGACCCAAAGATAAGCATAGGTTGAAAGTGAAAGTTGGGAAAAGATGTTTCATGCAAACAACAACCAGAAAAGAGCAGGAGTAGCTATACTAATATCCAACAAAGTAGACTTCAAATGTAAAACAGTTAAAAGAGACAAAGAAGGATACTATGAACTAATAAAAGGAATAATTCAGCATGAAGACATAACAGTCATAAATATTTATGCACCGAACCAGAATGCCCCAAAATACATGAGGCAAACACTGCAAACACTGGAAAGGGAAATAGACACATCTACCATAATAGTTGGAGACTTCAATTCCCCATTCTCATCAATGGACAGAACATCTAGACAGAGGATCAATAAAGAAACAGAGAATTTGAATATTACAATAAATGAACTACACTTAACAGACATTTATAGGACATTACACCCCACAACAGCAGGATACACCTTTTTCTCAAGTGCTCATGGATCATTCTCAAAAATTGATGATATGCTGGGTCACAAAGCAAGTCTCAACAAATTTAAAAAGATTGAAATCAGGGAGTGGGGCGGGCACTGCACAGCATGAACACTGCAGGTGGGTGCGGTGCTGAGGAGGGTGCTGACCCTTCCTGCCTGCTTGCATGGAGTTGGGACCTCTGGAGTCTTGGCAGCCACCTTGACACATTTGAAGCAATGAGCCAATAATTACCAGCCACCATTCTTCTCCAGACTTCTTGCTGCATGAGTTCCTCCTCCAGAACAGCAACTAAAGAAACAGAAACAATACGAAACAGCTCCCGGAGCCACGACAGAGACCAAAAAGACAGCGTACCCCATTCTGGGACGGCTGAATGGGCAGGGAGAATCCGCTGCGGTGAGATACCCGAGGGGCACGCGTTTTCCCGGCCGGGGTGGCTGGCGACTGGGGTTCCCTCCATGCACGTGGCTCCCCTATCTGACTGGGAACATTGGATAGCGGGGCCCTCCTGCCACGCTTGGCATCTCAGGCCAGCTGGGCAATTTGGACCGGCACTCCCCCAAGCCGCGGTGGCCGGTGATCCCCCCTCCACGCGCAGTTTCCCTGGCCGACTGCAAGATTCGGATTGGCAAGTTAAAGGAGCCACAGCATCTTTTACTGGTGGGACCTGCAGACAGACAAGCACCACGAGTGCCACCTACTGGGCAGGAAAAGAAAAACAGAGCCCAGAGATTTCACAGAAAAACCTTTCAACCAGCCGGGTCCCACACCCAGGGAAATCTGATCAAATGCACAGACACCAGCAGAAAATAATGGATGATACTAGGAAAATTGAAGATATGGCCCAGTCAAAGGAACAAACCAATAGTTCAAATGAGATACAGGAGCTGAGACAACTAATGCTGAATATACAAACAGAAATGGAAAAACTCTTCAAAAACCAAATCAATAAATTGAGAGAGGACATGAAGAAGACATGGGCTGAACAAAAAGAAGAAATAGAAAATCTGAAAAAGCAAATCACAGAACTTATGGGAGTGAAGGACAGAGAATTAAAAATGGAAAAAACAATGGATACCTACAATGGTAGATGTAAAGAGACAGAAGCTACAATTAGTGAACTGGAGGATGGAACATCTGAATTCCAAAAAGAAACAGAAACTATAGGGAAAAGAATGGAAAAACTTGAGCAGGGGATCAGGGAACTGAATGACAATATGAAGTGCACAAATATACGTGTTGTGGGTGTCCCAGAAGGAGAAGAGAAGGGAAAGGGAGGAGAAAAACTAATGCAAGAAATTATCACTGAAAATTTCCCAACTCTTATGAAAGACCTAAAATTACAGATCGAAGAAGTGCAGTGCACCCCAAAGAGAATAGACCCAAATAGAAGTTCTCCAAGACACTTACTAGTTAGAATGTCAGAGGTCAAAGAGAAAGAGAGGATTTTGAAAGCAGCAAGAGAAAAACAATCTGTCACATACAAGGGAAACCCAATAAGACTATGTGTAGATTTCTCAGCAGAAACCATGGAAGCTAGAAGACAGTGGGATGATATATTTAAATTACTAAAAGAGAAAAACTGCCAACCAAGACTCCTATATCCAGCAAAATTGTCCTTCAAAAATGAAGGAGAAATTAAAACATTTATAGACAAAAAGTCACTGAGAGAATTTGTGACCAAGAGACCAGCTCTGCAAGAAATAGTAAAGGGAGCACTAGAGACAGATATGAAAAGACAGAAGAGAGAGGTATGGAGTAAAGTGTAGAAAGAAGGAAAATCAGATATGATATATATAATACAAAAGCCAAAATGGTAGAGGAAAATATTATCCAAACAGTAATAACACTAAAAGTTAATAGACTGAATTTCCCAATCAAAAGACATAGAATGGCAGAATGGATTATGACCCAGCAATACCACTGCTAGGTATCTACTCAAAGGACTTAAGGGCAAAGACACAGACGGACATTTGCACACCAGTGTTTATAGCAGCATTATCTACAATTGCAAAGAGATGGAAACAGCCAAAATGTCCATCAACAGATGAGTGACTAAACAAACTGTGGCGTATACCTACGATGGAATATTATGCAGCTTTAAGACAGACTAAACTTATGAAGCATGTAATAACATGGATGGACCTAGAGAACATTATGCAGAGTGAGTCTAGCCAAAAACTAAAGGACAAATACTGTATGGTCCCACTGATGTGAATTGACATTCGAGAATCAGCTTGGAATATATCATTGGTAACAGAGACCAGCAGGAGTTAGAAACAGGGTAAGATAATGGGTAATTGGAGCTGAAGGGATACAGACTGTGCAACAGGACTAGATACAAAAACTCAAAAATGGACAGCACAATAATACCTAAGTGTAATGTAACTATGTTGGAACACTGAATGAAGCTGCACCTGAAATATAGTTTTTTGTTTGTTTGTTTGTATCTTTTGTTTTTGTTTTTTCTTTTTCCTTTATATATATATATATATTTTATTAGTATTATAATTTTAATTCTCTTCTCTATATTAACATTCTATATCTTTTTCTGCTGTTTTGCTAGTTCTTTTCCTATATCGATGCAAATGTACTAAGAAATGATGATCATACATCTATGTGATGATACTAAGAATTACTGAGTGCATGTGTAGAATGGAATGATTTCTAAATGTTGTGTTAATTTTTTTGATTAATAAAAAAATTAAAAAAGATTGAAATCATACACAACACTTTCTCAGATCATAAAGTTACGAAGTTGGAAATCAATAATAGGCAGAGTGCCAGAAAATTCACAAATACATGGAGGCTCAACAACACACTCTTAAACA
Source organism: Tamandua tetradactyla (assembly GCF_023851605.1). Classification (NCBI taxonomy): domain Eukaryota; kingdom Metazoa; phylum Chordata; class Mammalia; order Pilosa; family Myrmecophagidae; genus Tamandua; species Tamandua tetradactyla. The sequence continues at coordinate 25,310,814 of NC_135350.1, forward strand.
ACCAGTGGGTCAAGGAAGAAATTAAAAGAGAAATCAGTAAATATCTTGAGGCAAATGAAAATGCAAACACAACATATCAAACCTTATGGGATGCAGGAAAGGCAGTGCTAAGAGCGAAATTTATTGCCCTAAATGCCCATATCAAAAAAGAAGAAAGGGCAAAAATTCAGGAATTTACTGTACACTTGAAAGAATTGGAAAAAGAACAGCAAACTACCCCAGAGCAAGCAAAAGGAAAAAAATAACAAAGATTAGAGCAAAAATAAATGAAATTGAGAATATGAAAACAATTGAGAAAATCAATAAAATCAGAAGCTGATTCTATGAGAAAATCAATAAGATTGATGGGCACTTAGCAAGATTAACAAAAAGAAGAAGAGAGAGGATGCAAATAAATAAGATCAGAAATGGAAGAGGAGACATAACAACTGACCCCACAGAAATAAAGGAGGTAATAACAGGATAATGTGAATAACTTTACACTAATAAATACAACAATGTAGATGAAATGGACAACTTCCTAAAAAGGCATGAACAACCAACTTTGACTCGAGAAGAAATAGATGACTGACGGAGAAATCATAAAACATTGCCAAACATGGCTGCCGTGCTCAACAAAACAATCACAAGTAAAGAAATTGAATAAGTCATTAAAAAGCTTCCCCAAAAGAAAAGTCCAGGACCAGACGGCTTCACATGTGAATTCTACCAAACATTCCAGAAAGAATTAGTACCAATCCTGCTCAAACTCTTCAAAATAATTGAAGTGGAGGGAAAGCCACCTAATTCATTCTATGGAGCCAACATCACCTTCATACCAAAACCAGGCAAAGATATTACAAAAAAAGAAAACTACAGACCAATCTCTCTAATGAATATAGATGAAAAAATCCTCAACAAAGCTCTAGCAAATCGAATCCAGCAACACATTAAAAGAATTATACATGATGACCAAGTAAGATTCATCCCAGGTATGCAAGGATGGTTCAACAAAAGAAAATCAAATATTGTAATACACCATATCAACAAATCAAAGCAGAAAATTCACATGATCATCTCAATTGATGCAGAGAAGGCATTTGACAAGATTCAACATTCTTTCCTGCTGAAAACACTTCAAAGGATAGGAATACAAAGGAACTTCCTTAAAATGATAGAGGGAATATGTGAAAAACCCACAGCTAATATCATCCTCAATGGGGGAAAACTGAAAACGTTCCCCCTAAGATCAGGAACAAGACAAGGATATCCACTTTCACCACTCTTATTCAACATTGTGTTGGAAGTTCTAGCCAGAGCAATTAGACAAGAAAAAGAAATACAAGGCATCAAAATTGGAAAGGAAGAAGTAAAACCATCACTGTTTGCAGATGATATGATATAATATATTGAAAACCCTGAAAAATCCACAGCAAAACTACTAGAGGTAATAAATGAGTACAGCAAAGTGGCAGGTTACAAGATCAACATTTAAAAATCTGCAGTGTTTCTATACACTAGTAATGAACAATCTGATGGGGAAATCAAAAACGAATTCCATTTACAATTGCCACTAAAAGAATAAAATACTTAGGAATAAATTTAACTAAAGAGACAAAAGACCTATACAAAGAAAACTACAAGAAACTGTTAAAAGAAATCACAGAAGACCTAAATAGGTGGAAGGGCATACCGTGTTCATGGATTGGAAGACTAAATATAGTTAAGATGTCAATTCTACCTAAATTGATTTACAGATTCAACGCAATACTAATCAAAATCCCAACAACTTACTTTTCAGAAATAGAAAAACCAATAAGCAAATTTATCTGGAAGGGCAGGGTGCCCCGAATTGCTAAAAGTATTTTGAGGAAAAAAAAATGAAGCTGGAGTTCTCATGCTGCCTGACTTTAAGGCATATTATGAAGCCACAGTGGTCAAAACAGTATAGTACTGGCATAACGATAGATATATTGACCAATGGAATTGAATAGAGTGCTCAGATATAGACCCTCTCATCTATGGACATTTGATCTTTGATAATGCAGTCAAGCCAACTCACCTGGGACAGAACAGTCTCTTCAATAAATGGTGCCTAGAGAACTAGATATCCATATGCAAAAGAATGAATGAGGACCCATATCTCACACGCTATACAAAAGTTAACTCAAAATGGATCAAAGATCTAAACATTAGGTCTAAGACCATAAAACAGTTAGAGGAAAATGTAGGGAAATATCTTATAAATCTTATAATTGGAGGCGGTTTTATAGACCTTACACCCAAAGCAAGAGCACTGAAGAAATAAATAAATAAATGGGAGCTCCTCAAAATTAAACACTTTTGTGCATAAAAGAACTTCATCAAGAATGTAGAAAGACAGCCTACACAATGGGAGACAATATTTGGAAACGACATATCAGACAAAGGTCTAGCATCCAGAATTTATAAAAAGATTGTTCAATTCAACAGCAAAAAGACAGCCAATCCAATTACAAAATGGGAAAAAGACTTGAACAGACACTTCTCAGAAGAGGAAATACAAATGGTCAAAAGGCACATGAAGAGATGCTCAACATTCCTGGCCATTAAAGAAATGCAAATCAAAACCACAATGAGATATCATCTCACACCCACCAGAATGGCCATTATCAACAAAACAGAAAATGACAAGTGCTGGAGAGGTCGTGGAGAAAGAGGCACACTTATTCACTGTTGGTGGGAATGTCAAATGGTGCAACTGCTGTGGAAGGCAGTTTGGTGGTTCCTCAAAAAGCTGAATATAGAATTGCCAAATGACCCAGCAATACCATTACTAGGTATCTACTCAGAGGACATAAGGGCAAAGACACAAATGGACATTTGCACACCAATGTTTATAGTGGCATTATTTACGATTGCAAAGAGATGGAAACAGCCAAAATGTGCATCAACAGACAGTTGGCTAAAGAAGCTGATATATACATACGATGGAATTATATGCAGCTCTAAGACAGAATAAACTAAGAGGTATGTAACAACATGGATGGACCTTGAGAACATTATGCTGAGTGAGACTAGCCAAAAACAAAAGGACAAATATTGTATGGTCTCACTGATATGAACTGACTGTAGTGAATAAACTTGGAATATTTCATTGGTAACAGAGACCATCAGGAGATAGAAATAGGGTAAGATATTGGGTAATTTGAGCTGAAGGGATACAGACTGTGCAACAGGACTGAATACAAAAACTCAGAAATGGACAGCACAATACTACCTAACTGTAATACAACTATGTTAAAACACTGAATGAAGCTGCATGTGAGAATGATAGAGGGAGGAAGGCTGGGGACATAAATGAAATCTGAAAGAAAGATAGATGTTAAAGATTGAGATGGTATAATCTAGGAATGCCTAGAGTGTATAATAATAGTGACTAAATGTACAAATTTTAAAAATGTTTTTGCATGAGGAAGAACAAAGGAATGTCATTATTGCAGGGTGCTGAAAATAGATGGTAATTAATATTTTAAAATGTCACCTTATGTATGAGACTAAAGCAAAAAATGTTTGTTACAAAATTTATATTTTGTCTTGTGCATTTCCTAATATAACTTATGTAGATAATTTGATTGAACACCATAAGTACGTGGTATCTCAGGTAGGACGTGAGATTTTGTTGGCTTGTCCAGAGTGATGCCCCGATGAATCCCAGAGTGATTTGATCAGTAAGTGGAAAAGTATTTGCAAAGCCCCCTTTGGGGAATGGTGAGAATGGGGAGAAATTCAACTTCCCCAAGTTGAATTCTTGGTATTCTCACAAGCAGTGTGGACAACCAAAGCTATAGACTGAGCCCCCAATCTTGGGGTTTGTTCTTATGAAACTTAACCCCACAAAAGATAGGTCAAGTATACTTAAAATTTAGGTCTAAGAGTCACCCCCAAGAGAGCTTCTTTTTTTGTTCAGATGTGACATCCCTTTTCGGCCAACACGACAAGCAATCTCACCACCCTCCCCCTGTCTATGTGGGACATGACTCCCAGGAGTGTGGACCTTCCTGGAACATGGGACAGAAATCCTAGAATGAGCTGAGATTCAGCATCAAGGGATTGAGAAAACCTTCTCGACCAAAAGGGGGAAGAGTGAAATGAGACAAAGTGTCAATAGCTGAGAGATTCCAAACAGCACCGAGAAGTTATCCTGGAGGTTATTCTTATGCATTAAGTAGATATCATCTTTTTATTCAAGATGTAGTGGAGAGGCTGGAGGGAACTGCCTGAAAATGTAGAGCTGTGTTCCAGTAGCCATATTTCTTGAGGATGATTGAATAATGATATGGCTGGCACAATGTGACTGTGTGATTGTGAAAACCTTGTCTCTGATTTTCCTTTATGTACCTTGTCAAGAAATGAGTAGAACATATGGAATAACATATGGAGCAAATGTTAAAATAAATTTAGTTTGAAATGCTAGTGATTAATGAAAGTGAGGGGTAAGGGGTATGGTATGTATAATCTTTTTTCTGTTATTGTTTTATTTCTTTTTCTGTTGTCTTTTTATTTCTTTTTCTGAATTGATGCAAATGGTCTAAGAAAGGATGATATGCAACTATGTGATGATATTGAGAATTACTGAATATATATGTAGAACAGAATTATATGTTAATGTTTTTGTTTGTTCTTAATTTTTTTAATTAATAAATAAATTTTTAAAAAAGACCTGAAAAAAAAAAAAGATGAGCCTGTAACAGCATATATGGGCAGGGAATCCTAGAACTCCCAGAAATTTTATTTTTATCTTGTAACTTTTATTTCATTCAAGAATCAAGAACTTTCATATTTACTAGTGCACCCCTCAAAATATGTATTCTGTGAATGTACATGAAGTTTGCACTCTTAGTAGTCATTGGAAAACTTAGCCAGAAGGAAGAAAATTTTCAAAGTGTGTAGATAAAGAATTTCTTGTTGATGGTTTAACTAACAGCTCTGATACATTGGCTAAATTCCTTAAGCAATGGTATATAAACAAGGAATAAAAATACAGGAAAACTCTGGACTGACCTTAGCAACTTTACAAATCACAGAAACTGCTCTAGGGTTAGAAAACAAAGTCAGTTTGGGAGAATCAGTAAAAACATACTCAGAAATTGTGCTAATGGGTGGAAAAATCTATATTTGATAGTCAGATACCCAAATATCTAGTATTTAGTCAATTAACAAATTATTATTGCACAAAATACTCATACATACTTCCTCAGTGTCCTCTGAAGGTATTAAAGTAACAATTGTATTGAAGTGAATTAATTTCTTTTGCCTATAAAATACCTCACATTATTTGGGAGTGGACCATTGCATTAAAAAGTGATGCCAAAGTTTGTGGGACAAAAATAAAATGAAAATAGAATGAACACTGTAGTTGGGATGAACCACACTTTTGATAAGATTAAAGGCCAGTTATATGGAATTGGTTTGATTGATTCATTCACTCAGGACTCATGGTGCAGAAAACCATTTCCAAAGCAATATCACAAACATCAAGAATGTTCAGACACTCCTTACTACCTACACACAAAGTTTACTAAAAAGGAGAAAATATCTAGTGTCCTTACCCAGAATTGTCCTTTGGTGTGTAGCAGTCAAAAAAAGAAACTCAGTACATTTAGAATTAATGAAGTCAAGTCAGAAAAGACCCAGATATTTCTTATTAATTGTGACATTTGAAAACTACCACTCACAGAGAAGGAAGAAATCTATAATGTTCTCAATATATTTTTTCATAAATGATCATAATAAATATCCTGCCTGTGACACCATGCTGCAGGTTGGATGAGAGAGAGAGGAGGGAAAGATCTTTGTGCTGGTTTGAAAGGATGTATGTACCCTAGAAAAACCATGTTTTAATTCTAATCCCATTTTGTAAAGGCAGTAGTTCCTTCTAATCCCTATTCAGCACTGTATGTTTGAATCTGTAATTAGATCATCTCCCTGGAAATGTGACTCAATTAAGAGTGGTTGTTAAACTGGTTAGGTGGAAACGTGTCTTCACCCACTCAGGTGGGTCTTGATTAGTTCATGGGAATCCTATAAAAGAGGAAACATTTTCAAGAAAGTGAGAGAGTCTGAGAAAGCAGAGAATGACATGGCCACAAGAAGCAGAGAGTCCACCAGCCAGTGACCTGTGGAGATGAAGAAGGAAAATGCCTCCCAGGGAGTTTCATGAAACAGGAAGCCAGGAGAAGAAGCTAGCAGATGATGTTGTGTTTGCACTTGAGAGAGAAACCCTGAATTTTATCAGCATTCTTCAACCAAGTTATCTTTCCCTGGATGCCTTAGATTGGACATCTCTATAGACTTGCTTTAATTTGGACGTTTCCATGGCCTAGAAACTGTTAACTTGCAAGTTATTAAATTTCCCTTTTTAAAAGCCATTCCATTACAGTATGTTGCATTCCAGCAGCTAGCAAACTAGAACAGCCTTCAAGACTGAGTATTTCTGAATTCAAGTTTCTGGAAACTGATTATCAAGGGAAAGCTGGAATGACGGGAATTCTTTTCCTAATGGGAGGAAATATTGAAGGCATTTGGTTTTATTTTTACAAAATCTTAAAACGTAATGAAATGCAGGAAGGGTTCAGAGTAGTTGTTGACCATTTACTTTGTACTCACCTCCTCTTCCTCCCTTTTGAAAATTCCAAGAACAGGACACTTAGTATATTGATTACAAGCAATGTGAGAAGATGGCAGATTGGGAAGCCCCTGGAATCAGTCCCTCCACCAAAGCAGCTATTGAACTAGCAGGAAATATCTGAACCAAATACTTTGAAATTACAGAGTCTGCAGGAATGTAGTACACACCCGGTGATGAGCAGAAGGAAGAGGCTGGCAAATTGCCTTAAAGGCCTGCAATTTTTATCCTCCCTATAGCAGAGACCAACTCCCTCCCCCAGCCCTGTGGCCAACAGCAGTGCTGACTGGACATCTGGCACCTGGTTCATCTTCTTGGTGCCAGGTTGGGACTTAAAGATTTCATCACAAAAACACTGGGGATGTGTGTCTATACTTTCATCAACTACTTCAGATTGCTGAGGGCTGGTTCTGAGAGGGGCCATTTTTCAAATCCCACATTAGCAAAGCCTACAGAGGAATTCTAAAGACAGTAACCTTCCTCAAACTACAGAAAAAAGTAAGAGGGCTGCATTCTTCCACTACCCATTTCATGTTCCCTTTACCCTCAGCAAGCACTTCAGCTGGCCACTGTTCTTTGCCTGGTGGGGTGACCCAAATCTTCATTCCTGAAGTTTCAGACCCATTAGTAGTCCTGCATGGATTGGGCTGTTGCAGTTTTCCATTGATTTTAATCACAGGGGATGGCAGTACTAAAACAAGACCTAGGGGATTCCCTATATTCCAAGAAAACTCTTCTCTGCCTCCATTGTTTAACTGCCGTCCTATTTCCCCCTGAGAGTTAGGGTCAATCACCCCAGACAATAATGCAATCCTTTTCTTGGCTTGTTGATCCAGGGGCATGAGTGGCCCAAAGTGACCAGGTGGCAGTCTTACATACCAGTTCAATGGAATCATTGTTTCTCCTGGTGGAAGCACTCCCCCTTTTGGAACTAAAACCTGTAGACAAACAGAGCTCAGGGTCACAGGGACAGGAAGAAAATACCCCTAGTGGATCACTAGGGGTAACAGTGAGTGGTGCCACTCCCAATTCAACCCCTTGGTTTCTGGACCCATGAATCCTGGCTAGGGGAGAAAAAGCACCATATAGTGGACACTGACTCAGAACATACACAGCTTCCTGGAGAACATTACCCAAGCTCTTCAAAGTATTGCCACCTAGTTGGCACCATAATTGAGTTTTCAAAAGGCCATTCCACTGTTCTATCAATCCAGCTGCTTCTGGATGATGGGGAACATGGTAAGACCAGAGAATTGCTGAGCATGTGCCCATTCCCACACTACATTGTGGTGAAGTGTGTTCCTTGATCAGAATCAATGCTATGTGGAATACCACGACGATGGATAAGGCATTCTATAAGCACACAGATGTTAGTTTTGGCAGAAGCATTGTGTGCAGGGAAAGCAAACCCATATCCAGAGTATGTGTCTATTCCAGTTAGATCAAATCACTGCCCCTTCCATGAAGGGAGTGATCCAATGTAATCAACCTGCCACCATGTAGCTGGCTCGTCACCTCAGGGAATTGTGCCATAGCGGGGGCTGAGTGTGGGTCTCTGCTGCTGGCAGATTGGGCACTCAGCAGTGGCTGTAGCCAAGTCAGCCTTGGTGAGTGGAAATCCATATGGCTGAGCCCATGTATAACCTCCATCCCTATTGTCATGACCACTTTGTTTATGAGCCCATTGGGTAATGACAGAAGTTGCTGGGCAAAGAGGCTGACTAGTATCCAAAGGGCAGGTCATCTTGTCCACTTGACTGTTAAAACCTTCGTCTGCTGAAATCACCCTCTGGTGCACAAACACATGGGACACAAATATCTTCATGTTTTTATCCCACTCAGAAAGGTCTATCCACATACTTCTTCCCCAGACCCCTTTCTCACCAATTTTCCAATTATGGTCTTTCCAAGTCCCTGACCATCCAGCCAAAACATTAGCAACAGCCCATGAGTCAGATTACAAATGCACCTCTGGCCAGTTTTCCTTCCAAGCAAAATGAACAACCAGGTGCACTGCTCGATGTTCTGCCCACTGAGAGGATTTTCCCTCACCACTATCCTTCAAGGATACCCCAGAAAAGGGTTGCAGTGCTGCAATGTCCGCTTTTGTTGGTACCTGCATATCATACTGAACCATCTGTAAACCAGGCCCAGAAAAAGTTTTCTCTTTCTTAGTCAGTTCACTGTAAGGAACTCACCAAGAGGCCATAGTTCTGGCCTGGGAAAGAGAAGGTAATGTGGTAGGAATGGAGACCATGGGCATTTGGGCCACTTCTTCATGTAACTTATTTATGCCTTCAGAACCTGTTCTGGCCCTATCTCATATATACCCAACTTAATGGCTTGGTGGGTCAGACAACACCCAGTTCATGATAAGCAACTCAGGTATCATGATAACTTGGTGGCCCATGCTTAAGTGTTCAGTCAGTACTAAGGCCCAGTAGCAGGCCAAAAGCTGTTTCTCAAAAGGAGAGTAGTTATTTGCAGATGATGGTAAGGCTTTGTTCCAAAATCCTAAGGGTCTGCATTGTGATTCTCCTATAGGGGCCTGCTAAAGGCTCCAGAAAGCATCTCTATTTGTAACTGACACTTCCAGCACCATTGGATCTGCTGGATCATATGGCCTAAGAGGCAGACTAGCTTGTACAGCAGCCTGGATCTGCTGCAGAGCAGAGTCTCCTCTTGTTCAGGTTCCCACTCAAAATTAGTAGGTTTTCTGGTCACTGGATAAATGGGCTGGAGTAGCACACCCAAATGAGGAATATGTTGGTTGCCAAAATCCAAGGAGATGTTGTGCCTCTTTTTTGGTCATAGGAGAGGCCAGATGCAGCAACTTATCCTTCACCTTAGAAGGGATATCTTGACATGCCCCATACCACTGGACACCTAGAAATTTCACTCAGGTGTAAAGCTCCTGTATTTTTCTTGGATTTATTTCCCATCCTCTGACATGCAAATGCCTTACCAGTAAGTCTAGAGTATTCCTACTTCTTGCTCATTAGGACCAATCAACATGATATCTTCAATGTAATGGATCAGTGTGATGTGTTGTGAAAGGGAGAAACGCCCTAGGTCCCTGCAGAAAAGATTATTATATAGGGCTGGAGTGTTGATATACCCCTGAGGTAGGACAGTGAAAGTATATTGCTGATCTTGCCAGCTGACAGCAAGCTGTTTCTGGTGGTCCTTACTAATAGCTATTGAGAAAAAAGCATTTGCCAGATCAACAGCTGCATACAGGTTCCAGGGGATGTACTGATTTGCTCAAGCAATGATACCACATCTGAAACAGCTGCTGCAATGGGAGTTACCTCCTGGTTGAGATTACAATCATCCACTGTCATCCTCCAAGATCTGTACAGGTCAAATAGGAGAGTTGAATGGGGATGTAGTGGGAATCACCACCCCTGCATCCTTCAAGTCCTTTAGAGTGGCAGTAATCTCTGCAATCTCTCAAGGAATCCAATATTGCTTCTGATTTACTATTTTGCTCAGTGGGACAGTTCTAGTAGCTTCCACTTGGTCTTTCCCACCATAATAGCCTTCATTGCATGAGTTAGAGAGCCAATGTGGGGATTTTGACAGTTGCTCAGTATGTCTATACCAATTATACATTCTGGAACTGGGGAAATAACTGCAGAGTGAGTCCAGGGGCCCATTGGACCCACTGTGAGATGGACCTGAGCTAAAACACTGTTGATCATCTGGCCTTCATAAGCCCCCATTCTGGCTGGTGGACCAGAGTGACATTTTTGGTCCCCTGGAATTAGTGTCACTTCTGAACCAGTGTCTAATAATCCCCAAAATATCTGATCATTTCCTTTTCCCCAATGCACAGTTACCCTGGTAAAAGGTCATCAGGCTCCTTGGGGAAGGCTTGAAGGAAGAATAACAGTATAAATTTGTGGCAGTGTGACAAGGTTCTCCCCCAAGGGGACCTGGCATCCCCTTCATTCAAGGGGCTCTGGGTCTGTAAACTGTCTCAAGCCTGCAAATTGATTAAGGGGCCATGATTTTGTGTTTTTGTAATTCAGATTAGATTTCTGTTCACTTGACCTAAAACTTTTTTGTTTATCCAGCTCAAACAAGAATTTAGTAGACTGTCCTTCTATTGTATTTCTAGGTACTCCATGATTTACTAGCCAATGCCACAAATCTCTGTGAGTCATATAATTTTGATGCTTGCTTTGAGTTTGCTGTCTATTATAATAGCCACATCTACCCTGTCTTTGGTAATTAAGTGCTGCCACCTGGCTTCTGCCAACTCAGGATCCACCATCCCCATTGTGTTTAAGGATTCCAGCTCATGACAGCCATTCCTACAGTAATATCTGACCTACAGAGAAGGTAGGTCAGATATACCTACCTAGCAATTTATTTCTCACTGTTCTGGTAAAAGGTGCATCCTCTGGACAATTCTGGGATGTAAGAGCAGACTTTGCATGATAAATGCACTCTAACATTCCAATCTCTCTAAGCCCTTGGATCCTCTCATCTACATTGTACCAGGGCAGTTCTGGTATTTCAACCGCAGGTAATGTCAGCCACCTTTTGATCCATGTTACAACCAACCATCCAAACAAACTGTTGATACCTTTCCTAACCCCTCAAGCTATAACATTGAATGCAGAATCTCTGCTTAGTGGGCCCATATCAATAAATTCAGCCTGATCCAGCCTTATATTTCTCCCACCATTATCCCACACCCTTAAAATCCATTGTCACACATACTCCCCTGATTTCTGTCTATATAAATTATAAAATTCACACAGTTTTTTTGTAGTATAATGTGCCTCCTCATGTGTGATACTCTGTACCTCACCTATAGGGGCCTGTTAGGACTTTAGTCTAGTTATAGATCTGGAAGTTATGAGGGGTGGTGGGGGTGAATCATGAAAAGAATTAGAAATATCTTCCAAACCATTTGCTTCAGGGCATTCATTTGCAGTTTCATCTGGTGAAACAGGATTAGTCACTCTAGAGCTAATCCCTTCAGGAGGAGGTTGGGTGGCCAACTCTTCAGGGCTGGCTGGTAGTGGGGCAACCATGTCCTCAGGGCAGACTATTACAGGGTTATCTAGAGAAGGCTCAGCATGACCTAGGGTTTCAACCTCACCCCCAACATCATTATCAATTCATATGTCACCATCCCATTTTTCAGGGTCCCCCTCCTTTCCAATCAATGCCCTCACTTTAATGGCAGACACCATGAAACATTGAGATTTGAGTTTATGTTGAAACCTAAGAATTCAACAATAAGACTCAGAGTTTGATTTTCAGAAATCTAAAGTGTACAGCTACAGGAAATAATTTTCTTTTAGTATACTCATAGAAACTTCTCCATCTTTTAGATGATGCTTAAGCTTCTCATTTGAAGCCATAAGCCCATCCCTTTCACTCCTTAATGTAGCCAGTGTATCTAACCACAACCAGCCAACATCTCTATACCTCTTATTTCCACAAAACTCTGTAAGGGTGTCAAAAACATTATCCCCCAGAACCTGGCTTCATACAAGCAAAGCATTAAGAGAATTGAATGCTGATATTTTGACTATCTCTTTTGCCAACTCATTCCATGGAATGGGAGTGTCATTCTGATTATGGGAACCAGAGTTCTTTGTGCCTTTGAGTCTAGTCAGAGTAGAAAACCATTCATAAAAACCCATTTTTAAGATTCTGTTTCTTAAAAAGCACTCCTGGTCCCAAGATGTATTAGTTAGGGTTCTCTAGAGAAACAGAATCAACAGGGAAAACTCACAAATACAAAATTTATAAACATGTCTCACATGATCATGGGAACACTGAGTCCAAAATCCACAGGGCAGGCTGTGAAGCCACTAATGCTGATGGAGGGTCTAGACAAACTCCAGAGGAGAGGCTCACCAGCTGAAGCAGGAGGAGATCCTGTGTCTTCTGAATCCTTCTTAAAAGGATTCCAGTGATTAGACTGAGCATCACTCATTGCAGAAGACACTCCCTTTGGCTGATTACAAATGGAATCAGCTGTAGATACAGCTGACATGATCATGATTTAATTCTATGAAATGTCCTCATTGCAACAGACAGGCCAGGACTTGTACAACCAGACAAACAGGTGCCACCACTTGGCCAAGTCAACACATGGACCTCACCATCACACCACTCAAAAGATTGGTTTTTTTCCATATACAACACACAGTCACTTCATTACAATATCACAAAAGCCTTAGACCATTTCAGTAACAACATAAATACAGTACGAGGTTAAAACCAGTAGAAAGTCTCATCAGAGTTTCTTCTAAGGCAGACTGTCTTCTAGCTCTGGACCTTTTAAACTCAAAAAAAGTTATCTGCCTCCAAAATACAAAGAGGGACAGTAATAGGATACCTGCTTCCATTATCATAGGGAGAAATCAAAAGATAATCAGGGATTTGGGAACCCATAGAGTTCTGAAAACCTGCAGGGCAAACCCCATTGGATGTTAAAGTCTGAGAGTTATTTATCCTTGGGGCTTTAGAAAATAACAATCACACCTTTTCCAAAATCCTGTACAGTTGCTTTGCTCTCTCCAAATGCTGGCATGCAGTTTGCAACCCTGAGAGACATTGAGGAGACCTTTTCCTTGGCACCAGCCTCTCCAAGTACTGGGGCCACACCAAGACTCTCCCCCATCTTGGGGCACACATTCAAGCCTCCCAGAACAATGGGTTGGCAGCTAGGCTCCTCTGAAATCCTGGCTTAGGAACTCACCCCTCTCTGAGGCCTGAGGTGGTACAACTGTTCCAGAGCAATGAAGCAGAAGGCACAGCCTCTGTTTCTGGGGCAAAGTCACCCTCTCCAAGTGTATGAGTCAGTCCTTGCTCCTGGCCTGAGGTTTCTGGCTCCAGACCTTAACCTCCATGGTTCTGGAGTTCATCCAGACCCTCCATCAGCATTAGCAGCTTCACAGCCTGCCCTGCAGATTTTGGACTCCGTGTTCCCATGGTCATGTTGGACACGTTTATAAATTTTATATTTGCGAGTTTTCTCTGTTGATTCTGTTTCTCTAGAGAACTCTAACTAATATATCTTGGTACCAGGAGTGCTTTTTAAGAAACAGAATCTTAAAAATGGATTTTTATGAATGTTTTTCTATTCTGTCTAGACTCAAAGGCACAAAGGACTCTGGCCTCCCATGTGGTTCTGTTTATATAAATCCCACAACACTTTTGTTGGTTTTCTATGAAATATTCTGAGATCATGCCCATCAGACAAAAGGACTTCCCACAAATCCTTTCTGGAAACTCAATCTCCAATCCTGGACTTTTCTGAAATGGCTGACTACTTCCATATGTTTTTAAATCCTCACATGGGACCCTATTCACTGAGTTCTCACTTTCTGGGAGCCCAGAATGTTCCAGACCATCAATTTCTGGTATCTTTGTGTGCACGCATTCAGTTCTTAACCTAACTCTTTCCTCTTGCATTTTATTATGAGTTTTGAGGAGCAGCCAGAATGCATTTTCCATATTTAGTTTGGAAATTTCTTCTGTGAAATATTCAAGTTCATCACTCTCAAATTCTGCCTACCATCTGCAAGGAATGCCTTCCTTCCAGTTTGGAATGACACATTCATCATTTCTGTCTAAAGTTGCATAATAAGTATCTTTAGAAGCCACATTTCTACAAACATTCTCTTCAAAGCATTCTAGGGCTTCTCTATCAAGCTCTCCAAAATTCTTCCAGAATCTTTGGCTTATCCATTTAAAAAACCATTCCAACATATTTGGTATTAAGACCACTCCTCTGATACCAGAATCTGTTAGTTTGCTGCTGCCAGAATATGATATGCCACAACTGGAATGGCTTCTATAAAGGAGAGTTTAATAAATTATAAATTTACACTCCTAAAGAAGTGAAAGTCTACAAATTAAGGCACCAACAAGAGGTTATCTTCACTCAAGAAAGGCTGATGGGTCAGGAACACACTGGCAACTAGATAGACACATGTCTGGCATCTGCTAGTCCCTTGCTCCTGAGCTCCATTGCTTTAAGCCTCTGTTCCTGTGAAGGTTCCTCACTTTATTTCTCCAGGGTTGGCTTTAATCTCTTGACTTTCCTTGGCTCTCTCCAGGTTCTGGTTTGCATAACATCTCATCACAACATCTGCTGGGCTCCAAGCATCTCCAAATATCCTTGTCTCTGCTCTCCACATATCTGCATCTGTGTCAGCTCTGAAGGTTTGATTGGTTCTGAAGCTTCTGTCATTTTTCTAGGTTCTGTCATATCTTAGATGTCTCCAAAATATTTCCTCTGTTAAAGGATTTCAGTAAAATAATCAAAACCCATATGGAATGGATGCAGCCACATCTCCATCTAATCAAAACTTAACACCCACAACTGAGCATATCACATCTCTATGGAAATAATCTAATCCAAAGATTACAACATACATTATTAAATCCAGATGAAAAGAATGGCTTCCTCCACAAAATGGATTAGGATTAAAACATGGCTTTTCTGGGGTACATAATACTTTCAAATTGGTGCAATCTATAAACTGTCTCATGTCTGGGAATTATTAAGTGATCATAATTCTCTGTTTTTGTAATTCAAGTTAAAATTCTATTCACTTGACCTAGAATTCTTCTGCTTATACAGCCCAAACAAGAATTTAGTATACTGCACATCTATTTTACCTCTAGGGACCCAATGATATACTAGTCAGCTCCATGAGTCTCTGCAAGTCAGGTTATTTTGACTGCTGCTTTGAGTCTTCTGTCCTTTATGGTGACCATACCCACATTGTCTCATGATTAACTGTTGCCACATGGCTTCTGTCAACTGCGGTTCCAATCACTCCCATTGTGTTTAAGGATTCCAGCTCAGTGATAACAATTCCCATAGTAATATCTGACCTACAGAGAAGGGTGACTACAGAGCTCTTCAGGGATGATGGAGCTGGTCTCATGAATTTATTTCTCAAGGTTCTTGTGAAAGATGTGTTCTCTGGACACTCCTGGAGTGTGAGCAGATCTCCCATGATAAATTCACTCCTACATTCCCATCTCTCTAAGCTTCTGATCCCTTTATCTACATTATAGCAGGGCAGTTCTGGCATTTCTATCACAGCTAATGTCAGCCAGCCTTTGATCCATGTTTCAGCCAACCACCAAAACAAAATGCTAATGTTCTTTCTACCTCTTGATCCACAACATCGAATGCAGAATCTCTGCTTAGTGGGCACATACAACAAATTCAGCTTCATCCAACTTTATATTCCTTTTGTCATTGTCCCACACCCTTAGTATCCATCCCACACATATTCCCCTGATTTCTGCCTTATATATTGGAAAACTATTGCAGTTCTTTTGGAGTATAGCATACCTCCTCATGGGTCAAACTTTGTACCTCACTTTTGAGGACTCTTGGGACTTTAGTTATAGATCTTGAAGAAAAGAGGGGTGGTTGGGGTGGGTCATGAAAAGAAATAGAAGTGTCTTTCAAACCAATTACCTTAGGACATTCCTTTATAGCTTCATCTGGTGAAACAGGATTAATCACACCAGCCAGAAGAGTGAGGGCTGTTTCCCCAGGGTGGTTACAGAGTTAGCAAGCAGTGAAGTGTTTATCTCATTAAGTGGAGGTTGGATGGCAGACTCCTTTGAGGAGACTGGAGGCTGGGAAGTTATTTACCCCAGGCAGTCTGGAGGTCAGGAAGCTCTTTCTTCAGTGCAATCCATTACAGATCTATCTAAAAAAGGATCATCAGATTCCAGGGATCCTGTCTCCTCATCACCATCATTATCGAGCCATATGTCATCATCCCATGTTTCAAGATCCCATTATTTTCCAATCAAAGCCCTTCCTTAGCAGCAGATATCAGCAAGGTTGAGATTTTAGTTTATATTGTAAAGCTGTTTCTTGCACAATAAGGCCTTGTATCTGGTTTTCAGAGATTTCAAGTCTGTGACCACAGGATATAAGATTTTCTTTCAGGACACATGGAAACTTTTACATCACTCATATGGTGCTGAAGTTTCTAATCTGATGCTTTTAGCTCATTCCTATCCCTCATCACTGTATCCAGCATATCTAATAACAACCAGCCAATATATTATGCCTCTTAATTCCACAAAAAATCCAGAAAATTCAAAATATTAGTGCCTAGAACCTTGCCTCATATAAGCATACAATTAGCAGAATATAGTTTTCATATTTTGAGTATCTCTTTTGCCAACTCACCCCATGGTCTGTCAGTGCATCTTGATTGTTGGAAGTGAAGTCATTAGTGACTCAGAGTCTAGTCAGAGTAGAAAACCAATTGTAAAATCCCATTTTTAAGACCCTGCTTCTCAAGAACCACTCCTGCTATCAAACTGTGTTAGCCAGGGTTCTTTAGAGAAACAGAATCAACAGGAAATATCTGCAAATATGAGATTTATAAGGATGTCTCATGCAATTGTGGGAATGGAAGAGTCCAAATTCCATAGGGTCAAGCTGTGAAGCTGATGGCTCCAATTAAGGGTCTGAACAAACTCCACAGAAGAGTCTCATTGACTGAAGAACTAGTGAGAAAGGCTCTCTTCTTTGTTAAAAGCCTTCAACTGTTTGCATTATATCTTTGCAGGAGACATGCCTTAGTTGATCACAGATGTAATCAGCCACAGAGGCAATCAACTAACTGATGACTTAATATAACAGCCCTCTAGCTTATCAACTAGCCCCCAAATATACTGCAGTAACGATCAGGCCAGTGCTTGCCTCACCAGACAACTGGGCATAATCATTTGGCCAAGTTGGCGCCACAGCCTAACCATCACATAAGCCTGTTACATGGTCACAGGTCAATTAAAATAGACAACTTCTATCATAGAAGTGGCAGCAATTTATTTTAATTGGAATAGACATATACTCTGGATATAGATTTGCCTTCCCTTCATGCAATACTTCTGCCAAAACTACCATGCATGGACTTATAGAATTCCTTATACACTACAATGGCACTCCACACAGCATTGCTTCTGATCAAGGAACCCACTTCACAGCAAACGAAATGTGATAATTGGCACATGTTCAATGTACTCTCTAGTCTTGTCATGTTCCCCATCATCCTGAAGAAGCTAGATTGATAGAACTGTGGAATGACCTTTTGAAGACTCAATTATAGTACCTAGTAGGTGGCAAAGCCTTGTAGCACTGGGTCAGTATTCTCTAGGAGGCTGTGTATGCTCTGAATAAGCATTCACTCTATGGTCCTGTTTCTCCCATAGCCAGGATTCATGGGTCCAGGAATCAAGGGCTGAAAATGAGAGTGGTACCACCATTATCCCTAGTAATCCACTAGGAAAATTGTTGCTGCATCCTTGAGCTCTGGTGGTCTACAGGTCTTGGTTCCAGAAGGAGTGCTTCCAGCAGGAGACCAACAGTGATTTCATTGAACTGTAGTTAAGACAGCTACCTAGTCACTTTGGGCTTCTCATTCCTCTTAATCAACAGGAAACAAAAAGTATTACTACTGCCTGGGGTGGCAAATTCTGACTGTAAAATGGAAATAAGACTGCAACTACTCAATGAAAGTAACTAAAAGTTTTCCTGAAATACAGGAGATCCCTTAAGTTTTCTTTTAGTACTACCATGCCCTTTGATTAACATCAGTGGAAAGCTACAACAATCCAATTCAGGCAGAACTAACAATGGCCCAGAAACTTGAGGATGAAGGTTTGGGCCACCCCACCCGGCAAAGCACCATGGCCAGCTGAGGTGCTTGCTGATGGTAAAGAGACCATAGAATAGGTTGTATAAGAAAGTAGTTATAAATATACTATTGCCACGTGATCAGCTACAGAAATAAGGACAGCAATGGTATGTATGTTCCTTCCTTGTTTTGTTATGAGTATATTTGTATTTGTACATAAAGCAAATAACTGTGTTTTCTTCTCAATCTTGGCCCCTTATCATGTGTATTATTCATGTTCTAGCATTTAACTTATAGGATATTAAGCTTAAGAGTGACTATTACCTAAGGACTTGCACTCTATTCTGGAGAGATGTAGTACTTTTCTGGTTGGACGTGGGACAGTTGAGTATTGTAAGGTGAAATCTATGTCTGTTTTTGTTTTTATTGTTTAAGATGATGTGCATAGCTGCCAAGTCAATGGACTGTGATGGTTAGGTTCTTGTGTGATCTTGGTCAGATGATGGTGCCCAGTTGTCTGGTTGAGCCAGCAGTGGCCTATTGGTTGCTGTGAGATCATTTTGTGGGCTTACATTATCAATACACTGAATGACTCTATGGCTATTAAATCTGCAGTAAACTAAGGGGAGTGTCTTCTTCAATGAGTGAAGTTTAATCTAATCTATTGAAAGCTTTAAAGGAAAAGTGAGAAGAGAGAATCTCTCCTTCTCTATTTCATCCAGTCAATCTTTTCTGAGGAATTCATCAAAGACCTTTATCAGAATTGCCAACCTGTGACCTGCCCTACAGAATTTAGACTTGTGCATCCCCACAGTTGCATGAGACACTTTTATAAAATCTCATATTTACAAATATCTTCTGTTAGTTTTGTTTCCCTAGGGAACACTGACTACTACACTTCTGTTCTACTATTTTGATTACAGTTGGGTGACATCTTGGTTAACTGAAGACAATTACTACTCTCCAGAATAATTATTAATAGCTCCCATATCATTCTCAGTTCAGATGATTAATTATATAATCTCCCGAGGTATACCCAGGTGTGAATCAGAACTGGGTTACATCCTTGGAATGAAGAATACTGCAAAGTTTCATGAGTAACAATTTCATGAAATATTTAACCAAAAACTCTGATTATGATGTCCTTTTTCAGCAAGGTTGTAACAGTTAAAGAGTAATTTTAAATTACTTAATGGACCTTTGCTACTCTATGAATCACAAGAGGTAGTCTAGAATCAACACAAAGATAAGGGTAATTTAAAATATTTGATAGATCATAAGAAAATTAGCCTCATACTGAATTAGAGTGAATAAAGGCCTATACTTGATAAACTCATAATACATACATGTTTAATTTAGTTAGGAAATGATTGTTTTAAAACCTGCATTAAGTGTAGCTTAAACATTTTTTAAAGTGTTAATGTATTGAAGTACTTCAAGTTTTCTTCACATATAATCTTCTTTTCAATAATCTGTAGGTAGGCCATTATATAAGAACTAATAAAGTCATTGAGAAGAGAATGAGTAAAGAGTACAGTTGCACTGCTATAGATTACCAAATGAGTATTTGAAGGGATTAATATTCATATATGTGGACTTGGATTTTTGGACTCAAAAATACAGAAGACATTCTGTGTGCTGCTCACACAAACATTGAACAAAATCAGAACTTTCTTATTATCCCAAAATGCATGAAAATAGAAATTAAAAATCCTAGTTTTAAGAACTGTGTGAAAAGTTCAGACAATATTTTTGAGGTAATTACTATGTTAACAAACATATAAGAAGTTTTATTATCAGTGAAAGCAAATGCAAGAAAATGAAAGTTCATACTTATGTAATCAGTATCTTTATGGTCTACCACTTACCTAGAAATTCAGGAATTGAGATAACATTAGCAGTGTCAAAATGCTATAAATCAGATCATTATGTTTTCAAAATAAAATTGATATTAGTTGACTTAAATGTCACAAATATCATCCTGGATGCCTTTTCTGGGACCTGAGTTGCTAGGAGGAGAATTGGAACAGGTTAGAAATGTAATATTCAGGGTTCTTCAGTGAAAAAGAGCTGATAGGAAATATATATATGTGTGTGTGTGTGCGTGTATAATGTGTATAATGTGTAGAATATATTATGTGCATATATATATACACACATGAGTGTATACACCTATGTACATTTTACATGTAGATGTAAATATTAAGAGATTTATTATAGGAATTGGGTTTAACAATCATGGGGATTTCCAAGTCTAAATTCTGTAGGGCAGATTACAGGTTGCCAACTTGATAGAGGTAAAGTTAAATTCCACAGAAGAAGCCACCAGTTGGAAACTCTGATGAAAGTGATGTTGAATTCCCTAAGAAAAGCAAGCTGGATGAAGTATGGAGAGCAATATATCTTTCTAACTTCTAACACCCTTGGTTCTGTTTTAAAGCCTACAACTCATTGGGTGAGGAAACTCTTCTTATTGCTGAAGTTAAACTCCTTTGTTCATTATAAATAGAAATAGCCATGAATTCAATCAATGACTAAGATTTAAATCCATGTAATATCCACTCATTAACAATCAGCCCAGTCCCTGCTTGGCCAAATAACTGGACAGCTATCATTGAATTGTTTAGATTTGTTGTCTTACTTAAAAGAACACTGAATTTTTTTCTAGCAATCTGTTATTTGTGGGCCCACTTGATACTTTAGATAATTGTATTTAATATTTGTGAAGACAGGTGAAACAAAAAGCTGCAGGGAATTGTGTACATATTATAATCTTCTGTAGAACACTTAAAAAGAATCCTGTTTGGATTTCCAGAGCTCTTTTTCAGCATTTCTTCTTTCTTTCTAATACTCTGCCCAACTTCTTCACTTCACCAAAATCTGTTGTCTTGAGACAGTAAAATTCTTTAAACCTTGCTTATCTTAAATGTAAAATAAGAAAATTAAAGGAAACTAACTCTTGTGTTTCTTAAACCATAATGCATTCCTGTGAGTGTGAGCCCATTATAAGCATGACATTTTGATGAGATTACTTTAATTATATTTCCACATATGACAAATAATTCTCCACAGGGGGCCTCCAACATCAAGCTTCCATCATGCTTTTAGAATGTAACATAACTGACAACAGTTTCAGTTCATATTTCTTTTCAAGAGTTTCAAAGATTTAGATAAACACATTATTGCTAGAGGGAATATAGTTTCCATGTGTTCTCATGATACACAAGTCTTGCATATTTGTTAATTTATTTATATAATTATATATTATAGCATATGACTTATTGGCTAGTACTGTTCAGAGCATTTCCCACAGTGACAGGGAAGAACTGAAGAGATGCTGTGAATGCTGATGGTGGGAGAAGAGGAGGAAAGTGACAGTGGTGGAGACAGAAGAGGGGAAATGTTTTATATTTAACAAACCACTGCTATGATTTCTTACTTCTTATGAGAATTGATGGACTGGAATAACAAAATAATGGGATTCACAGAACTAATGTATCAGAGAAAGGGCCCCATACAAGATTGGGGCTTTAATCTCTGAGAAGAGAGTATGCCCAATTTGTTGTTCAGAAGACAAAGCAAATACTTGCACTGAAAAGAGAGCATAGCTCAGCTGCTCCTGCTACCTCTGAGACAATGAGGCAGCTCCTCTGGGGAGAGTGAAGGCAGCTAGAGGATGGAGACAATTGTATGTGACACTGGAATGACATTCATGAAGCTGGAAAGAAAGTCCCCTTTCCCATCCTCACTGAGAGATCTAATACAAAGCTAGAGTATGAGGACTCTGAGAAAGTAGTTTGGAGAGATACAATCCCAGCATTGTACAACAGATCATAAAAAATAAACTTTCAGGACCTCCAGTGACTAAATTCTGCATATTCCTCCAGCTTCTTTCCTCAATGCTCCCTTTCATGACTCTAAACTATATAAATTTTCACATAATTCACAGGTTTTTCTTCATCTCTTCACTTCCTACTATCAATTTCTTGAATAATGCTCCTGCTTAAAAGCTCTCTCAAAAAACTCATTCATATCTAGTAAAAATCATCACCTTATTTTTTAAAAACTCACAAAAATATATGGAATAATTTTGTAATGTCCAAAATGTCACATTTTGTAATATCTGTCACTGTCTGAACACCCAAGAGACTTCGAAGAGATGCAAATTAGTTAGTTATTTCCTGAGTTTGCAGTTATCGTTCACAGACTGGCAGCACTGTCATCATCATGTTTTGTCTTTTGATGCTCATGTGTTTGCCTGTTATGTTCATATAACTAATCTGTAATTAATATAAACTTGCACAAATATTTGCTTGTGAAACTAGAATCTCTAAGAAAAGACATGGGGGGACCTATAATCGCTGAGCTTCTCTTATCTCATCTAGGAAATGCATACTACTACTATTTTTCTTGCAGGGGTGTTGTGAGAATTGTGGATGACAAAGTATGACAAACCCCAACTAGAATTCAGGAAACATAATAGGCATTATAAAATTGTGTCCATTAGCACCCTGAATATTGATGCTTCACAAATAAATCAACCATTTATTAAGAATATGTTATTACTCCTCCACCATGTCCCTTCATCATGCTATAAACACACCAATTCACTGAGACTTTCCAATCGATTGTCATGAATGAGTTTCCTTGACACAAATCAGTACTCTGGCAAGTGGTCAGATTCCCTTCCTTTGCACTGCTCTCTGAAAGTACATGGTGGCAGGCAGGCATAGCAGTGTGGGGTCCCCATTCTTTGCAAATGATGCCACCCTGTGATTACAAGACCACAATGAGCACAGGGAAGACCTCTCTCACCTCTCCACTGGGTAGTTGTAGTGCAGCCTTGCCATGACTCTCCTCACCTACAGAGTTAAAGCTTGAAACAGCCGTGGTTAACTTCCCTTGATGATTCTAGAAAATCATGTCCTTTGTGTTAATAGATCCATGGTTACAGAGTACATCTAATTAAATATTTTAGTATACTGTGTTGTCCTGGCCCCAATTATGGACAAAAAACTTAAGATTTATTAAAAAATTAAAATTCTATTCTCCTTCAAATTGTGGTAACACTGAAGAGAGGATGATAGAAAAGCTCAGGAGAGGTTTATTTTTCTACTTGTCAAAACAATCATTATTGAGTTTCTCTATCAAATATCTGCTCCTCTCCAAAAACCTCCTCTGAGTCCTTGAACCAGCACACCTTCCCTCAGACATGGTGCAGCCAAGATCAAGGTTGATTTAGTTACTTGTGTGGCTATGCTTCAAAGATTGAGAAATTCTTTTTGATGATAAAGTATGCAGGTAATGTTTGTTGAGGGTTTTATTGTTTGTCAATCTCCATAAAGGTTTTGCATGTATTATCTCATTTATTCTCCAGGCAGCCCTTTGAAGTACATAAATTTATTCATCTTTGTCTTACAGATAAGGAAACCAAGGCAAAGAATAGTTAAATAATGTGTCCAAGTTCTCTCAGCTAGTAAGAGATCGGGTCTGCTTGACCTAAATGTTGTGACATAACCACTGCCATGTATTAACTCTTGGTCTAAGTAGATTCTGTCTTTTATTCATCTTTCTGTCCCCAGGGTACCTAAACTAC
Organism: Tamandua tetradactyla; assembly: GCF_023851605.1. Lineage (NCBI taxonomy): Eukaryota > Metazoa > Chordata > Mammalia > Pilosa > Myrmecophagidae > Tamandua > Tamandua tetradactyla. Next base: position 25,334,713 of record NC_135350.1, read on the forward strand.
TTCCTGGTGCAGGAAAGGAGATTGTCAAGGCTGACTAGAACTGAGTGGACAGCAGTCCCTGGGACATTCAGCAGCTTTGTTTTGACCATTTGAGTGTTTGACTTCTCTGCTGTGAAGAGGAACGTGCTGAATCAAATGCCTTCTTCTGCACTTTAGCTCTCTGTCCCACTTCTTTTGTGCTGCTTCTTGACTCCTTCTGCAAAACTGCTGCAAATTGATTAGTAGTTGGAGATTAGAAGAGAAAGAGAAAACAGGACTCTGAAGTATGTTTGTGAGGTTGAGAAAAGAGAAACATGAAATTAGGAAAAATAGAGAGATTAAAATGTATATGTTAAATATTAGGAAATACGTAACCTAGTTACAACAAAATCTTAATCAAACTCTCAATGAAAAATTGTGGAAGAATAGACACTTCAGTAAATGGTTTGGGGAAAATAAGATCTCCATTCCACAAAAAAAGTAGGAAGAGGCTTACCACAACTTATACTAAAATCAACCAAAACTCTTTTAAAGACCTAAATATAATGGCTAGAGGTATCAAACTCCTAGCTGAAAACATAAAGAAGCATCTTCAGGAACTTGTCTGAGACATTTGTTTCTTAGATTTACCCCCAAAACAAAAGGAATAAAAAGTGATATATAAATTGGGTCTAATCAAAATTTAAAATTTGTGCCTGGAATGACTTGACCATGAAAATTAAATGACAACCTACACAATTGGAGAAAATATTTGGAAACCATATATACAATAAAGGTTTTATATAGTCTATAAAGAAATCCTTCCACTGAACAAGAAAAAGATAAACAACCCAATTTTAGAACAAATGAAAGACTTGAATTCACATCTTTCCAAAGAGATATACAAACGGTCAGAAAGCACATGAAAACAGTCTCAACATTATTACCCATCAGAGAAACGAAAATAAAAAACACAACATACCATTTCACACCTATTGCAAGCTGCTAATGTAAAAAAATGGAAATCTACAAGTGTTAAGAGGGTGCAAGATATGGGAACACTCATCATTGCAGGAGGCAATGTAAAATATTGCAGTTGCTGTGGAAGACAGATTGGCTGTTCTTCTGAAAGTTATGAGGAAATACTATAAGACCTGGAAATCTCACTCCTCAATATATACTCCAAATAATTGAAACAGGCACTCAAACATATAATTTGTGCACCAATGTTCAAAGCAGCATTATCCACAATTTCCTCAAGACAGAAACAGCCCAATTGTTTATCAACTGATGAATGGTTAAACAAAATGTAGCATATATATACAATGAAATATTGTTCAGTCATAAAAATGAATGAAGTCTTGATACATGTGACAACATGGATAAAGCTTCAAGACATCATGTTGAGTGGAATACCCAGACACAAAGGATTAATATAGTGTGATCTCATGGATTTGAAACAATTACAGTGAGAAAACTCATAGACTCACAATCTAGAATATAGGTAACCAGGAGACATAGGAAGTTAAGGCTTAAAATGTATAGGGTTCCTATCTGTGGGTGATGCAATAGTGGTTCAGTGGCAGAATTCTCACCTGCCATGTGAGACCCAGGTTCAATTCCTAGCACCCACCCATGCTGAAAAAAAAATTGTATAGGGTTCCTATTTGTAATGATCGAAATGCTTTGCTAATGCATGGAGTGATCAAAACACAACTCTGTGAATGTAATTAACAAGGCTGAAATATATGTGGAAATTATCATAGAGGAAAGAAACGTAATAGAACCCAAAAATATCTCAAGAGGTTTACCTCCCATTGAACCTTTTCTTCAGAACCTAGCTACTGAAATGCCTCCCACACAATGTAGTAAATATGTTCATTAAAATGAAAGACATGGCAGAAGGAAAATGTTGGTTCTCACCCTAGAAAGAATGAAATGATTCCACAGGACAAGGTTGGGAAGTTCCCAGGATGGCATGTAATTAAAAGCAGAACCTATACAGCTGGTATTGGAAAAGTCAAATAAAGTAGAATATTTGGCTGAGCATACAATATCCAGTAAGTGCATCAACTCTCAGTAGAATTGAGCTGTGTTTCAAGAAACTTAGATGGAAGAAATGTTTACTTGTTCTAGAGAACTGTCCTACAAGACCCCCAAAGTAGCTTTAATAATGATCAAGATGGAGTGTGTAAGGGTAGTTTAGTGGTAGAATTCTCACCTGCCATGTGTGAGACCAGAGCTCGATTCCTGGTCCATGCACTTTCCAAAAAAAAAAAAAAAAAAAAGACAAAAAGCAAAACAAACAAACAAAAATTCAACAAATGGTTCTACAATAATGGGATACTCACATGGAAAAATAATGAAATATGACCCTGCCATACAGTATACAAAAAAAGATCAAGTCAGATGGAAAACATTTCTGAAAAGTAGCGATAATAGTAATCACTACCTCAAAAGTTATAGTGAGGAATAAACTAGTTGATATGTTAAGCAATTAGAATTCCTCCTATCAATAGTAAAAGTGACAAGAATATTAGTTATTATACTGCTGCTGTGCTGATTAATGGTAGATGCATAGATTGTGCATGTGCAACAGATTCTCCTAGAATTCTGGTTCTACCACTGACTGTGTTACTTGAGAAATTTAGGAATAATTGTTGAAGCTTTAGTGTTTACCTTGACAAAGTGATAGTGGTGATATCTATCTTGTAATTAATTCTATGGAATGAATTAGATGTGAAAACCATGGATGCCATTTCCTGTTTTCCTGTTAACCCACAGAGATAGTATATGGTAACTTGTCACAGCAACAACAGAAAACTGAAGCAAACCTGGGCCTCTAAATCATGTCTACCTCTCTAAAGACAGGCAGGGATGGTTCTCTAATTTTAAGATGCATATAATTAGACTGGGTTCATCATGGTAATTCAAGATACTCTCCTTATTTTAAAGTCCTTAACATAATCACAACTACAAAACCACTTTTCCCATGTGTGCCAGTTTGAAGCTACTATCTACCCCAGAAAATTCGTGTTTTTAAATTCTCATTCAGTATTGCTGGGAAGGATCTTTTTTACTGTTTCTGTGGAGGTGGAACCTGCCCAAATGTGGGTATAGTTTTTGATTAGATGGTTTCCATGGAAATGCATCTCCACCCATTCAAGGTGGGATTGTTTCCTGGAGCCCTTTAAGAGGGAACCATTTTGAAAACACTTAGGAGCAAACAGAGCCATCAGAACAAACAGAGCCCACAGAACGTGAGACCTTTGAATTATGCAAAAGAGAGGATTAAAAGAAAGTGATTTGTTCATATTTCCTTATCTCCACTATTGAATCTATCTATACTTTTCCTTTCCAACACACAGTTTGAGACAATTCTTAATACATTTCCTACTTTCTTTCAAGCCTTCTGGAAAAAGTAGAAGTCACTCCATCAATTGTGTCAATCAATACCTGAGCATGCACTGTTTGCCAGCCATTGAGCCAAGTTCTGGGAAATTTCAAAAAACAGATAAGCTGGTGTGAACCTCCTGTGAACTCCACTTTGGGATCTCTTGGCACTGACCAGTTCACTCATCATAGGAGAGTTTTCTGTGCTGTTTACATGAACTTTCCTATCCCGTGGCTAATCTTCAAACACTAACAAGAAGACCCTGGATCTTACTCATTATGATATTACTATATATTCCTCTCCTAAGGTAAATGAGTACAAATCAACAATAATTTAATACTTGTTGTATACATGGCATCATACTGTAGCAAGCAGGCCTTCCCCTCTTTCTGGTTTAGCTGTGCTGTCTGTGAAAAATCCCCAAACCCCCTCTCCTTGCAGGCAACTGAGATAAGACACATTCCTGGGATAGAAACCCCCTCCCCCAGCCTTCAGGAACTGGTGAAGATGCACGTAGGCAAGTGAAGACATTCCTGGGGTGGGGGCCCCTCAACAGTTCAGCTCTGGGCCATTCTCAACTTAAATCAGCCAATTGTTTGTCTTGTCTTTAACTTGTCACACAGTCTATAAAAGCTAAGGTTGCCTTTTGTTTGGGGCTCAGACATTCAGAGGCTACTCGGCTGAGCCCTATGGCCATAGCAAATAAAAAGGTTGCCTTTTGTTTGTGGATCAGACTTTCAGAGGCTACTCAGCTGAGCCTTATGGCCATAGCAAATAAAATCTGCTTCCCAAAACTACAGATGCTTAGTCTCAGTCTGTTCTAACTTTGTGAAACATTCCTGGAGGCCTGTGGCCCCATTCCTGGTTTTTGTGCTAAATTTGTGGGGGTTAATTCAGGATATGAAGCAGGTGTACTTTCACCTCCCCCACCTACAGGCAGTGGCGCTGCCCTGACTGGAGACCCAACAGAATCCAGTGCCAGCAGTGGGGCATTTCCCCATCTCTCAGATTCCTGAACTCCCTGGATGGGGCGCCTGTCACCACCAGAGCGGCAATGGATCCAGAACAGTTTCTGGAAGCAGGTTTCTGGGACCACCACCCATCTGTCTGGTAAGCACCCAGGTGCATCAGTTTCAGCCCACTCATAAAAGGCTAGGGGGGCCTGAGTGGAAGGGGAGCCTGATCAACTCCCAGACTGTCCAAGTACTGGTCTCCAGCTGGAGGACCAGGGGAAATGAAAGTCTTCAGGTTTGGTTCTGGAAAGGGTGGTGCAGGGGGGTGTTAGAATGTGTGTGTGTGTGTGGAATTGTGTGACTGAAAGGAAGTCCTGGGCTGCACAGCAGACCACGAATGAGTTCAGATTCTGCAAGTTTGTGGCAATCCTCGTATGACTCAGGGTGAGCAACCCTGAAAGGAGGGGCTGGCTGGGGGTTTAGGTGCCCAATGTCTCCATGGGGGAGATGCCAGACTGGAGGAAGTCACAGTTTATTCAAAACCCTTTGCTGTTTGTCTGCAAGCCCTCCCACTAATCATTGGTGCCACAGATGTGAGAGGTGGAGTCAGTAAGACTCAGTTAAAATGCATGATTTCTAATTTTAAAAAAGCTTTTACTAATGACTGGGGAATGAAGCTGACCCCTGACTGACTTAAAAAACTATATGAATTAAAGTGGACCACTTTTAGGAAGAATAAAAGGAAGAAATATTCTTGTATTACAGCTTATTATTGCTCTGTCTTATAAATTAAATCCTACACATTTCAGAGTAAAAGGAAAACATCTATGTAAGGGTTTTAAAATTGATTTCATAAAAAGAATCTGTTCTGTACAATTAATGTTGCCATTGTGTAACCTTGGTAAAACAAACAAAACAGTTAAAATGTGCACTCTAGCTGGGAGGACTGGCTATCCTCTCAGAAGGAGGTGTACTTTAATAAAAATATCTAAGTCTCAGGAAGTTTCTCTTGGTCCCTAACCAGTTCCCAGAGGACCAAACTGGGCCTAGTAACACAAGCTAATTGGAATTTGGCCACTACTATGTGAAGATATCATAAAAAGATATCATAAAAAGAGGAAAGAGGTGCTGTCTCCCTCTCATATCTTATGAGAGGGGGACAGCACCTCCTCAAAATCTTATGCTCTGCTATGTATTTCAACTAAGGAGACTCTGAATGCTGTCCACAAAATTGCTATGGATTTTTACTGAGAGTTATAATGCTGCTTCTGAAATTCTCCAGCACTTCTCTTCAGGTGGTAATGCCATCTTACCTGGTGATGTAACTATGCTCTATTCTTGAAGGCTTTTAGTTGCTATCTTTTAATTATTTTCTTTACTTACTTTCCTGATAAAATCTATTTTTATGTCACTGAAGTCAGTGTTGTCCACGAATCTGAACTTATAAATTAAATGGCCCCAAATATCACGTTGTCTTTCATGTACAAAATTGGCACTGGGAGCAGGATTCGCATTTCAGCATGGCTTCATAATAGTAGAGGTAAATGAGACAATTTAAAAATTGAGCAGAAACTATGGAGTATGTTCTTCTAAATATTGTGATGTTTTATTAGGACAATTCTTGATAAATTAAAAATTGCTGGTTTCTTGTCTTTTTATATGCAGAATTGTTTTAAATTTAAATATTTTGTCTCCCTAGAGTATACTTTCTGGTGCTTTAAGACATTTGGAAAATTTTAGGTCAGTAGGCCCTCTTCAAAGTTTATTTAAAGTGAATTAAGAGTAAGCCATGGACTTTTAACATAGTTTAGGAAATAATGTCATTTTGTTTAGGGAAAAAGATCCTTTAAGCTAAAAATAAAAAAAAAAAAAGAAATCCCAGGATGAGATAATTTACCTTACTCCTCACTTGCAGAGGAATGAGCAGAAAGCACAGGACCCTGTAAAAAATTAGGAGAATAAAATAAAATAGCAAAAACTTATTTGGGTCATTCTATATCTAAAAAGCATACCATTAAAAAAAGAAAAAAAGTTGGAATGTATAAAAAAAGAATAAGCTATGTTAATATAATATAGAAATGTATATAAACAGAAAAATAGAGGAATCTCTGAAAAAAGAAAAATGAATTATGAAAAGGAATTGGTAGAATTACAGGAAAAACTGTAAATACTGCAGAATCAAAATTTAGTTTTTGAAGAAATTGTTTTGATTATCAATCAATAGCTGAGAGGGCCACGGCCCATATAGTCAAATATAAACATAAGAAAGATAAGGTAAAATAAACAAAGGAAAAGTACATGTGGTATTAGCCACTGTCACTGTGATTAGAACCCTGATAAATGGGATGATAATCTATGGAACAAAGCAGATAATAGAAATATTTTAAATAAAAAAGTTTTGTCAGGAAAAGAAAAAAACATTAATTATCTGGATGGTCAAAATTGCTGATGCGGAGGCTGAAGGAGTGGTATTGGACTATGCAGATTGTATGAAATTTATAAAAGTTGGCACCAACCCCATCATATAAACTGCTTTTTAAGAGTTTAATCAGCAAACTGGAAAAAGTTCTATCTTTCTGGCATTGGTTGCACAAAAGTGTAATAAGCAATACCCTGCTGACACTGTGGCTACAAAACAATCAACTCTGGTATATTTCATAAAAAAAAAACTCTGGTATATTTCAGAGCTGGAAAACATGGGGGACTGGAATATAGAGAAAGGAAAAGCCAAAACAAACAGACAACAAAAATTTTTGTATGTTGGAATTCTGGTTGTGCATTAACTGGAATGTTTTGGGTACTGAACCTTATTCTAACAAATTTAGTTTTAATAATAACTGTGTATGATGAAATGTTTGATTGAAGTGTTGACAAGTTTAAAGGATATGAAGGACATATTTTTGCTGAGAGGAAGACGAGAATAGTTTTGTCCTAACATGAAATGATTGGCCATTGCAGAATGAAAAATGTGGGACAATGCCTGAATGAATATAGTAAGTTATCAAAGGTTTGTAGAGTAGAAATTATGGTCAAAGTTAAAAAAAGTTTTAAATGAACTAAAAGGAGAGGTATTAAAAACAGTATCCAAACTCTTTAGCATCTGCCCTCCCTTACCCGAGGTCAAACCAGGAAACATGATATAGGTAAAAAGCTGAAGAGGAAAAAAAAAAAAAAAATGAGGCTCCCTCCAGTCTTAATAGAAAGTTCTTCAAACACTAACAGGAAGACCCTGGATCTTACTCATTATGATATTAGTATATATTCCTCTTCTAAGGTAAATGAGTACAAATTAACAATAATTTAATACTTATTGTATACATGGCATAATTCTAGTTGTAAGTGGGACTATAAATGTAATATAAAAACATCTATGACCATAAATTTCCAGTACAGTTTGAGAGGTTGATCTTCATACTGAAAACAGGAAACAAGGAAGGGTATGAGGCCCAATGCCAGAGAATGGATGTGGGAACTAAGCAGGTTGTAGGAAGCCAAGGATGACTTTGAGATGGAGTGACCATATCACCACAAGTAGGGACTGGACCTGGGTCTCACTTTGGGTCAGAGTTGACCAAACCAAGAACTGGAAAAGTGAAGGAGGATCCTGGTTAGAGAGGGCTTGAATGAGGAAGGGGCTGGATTTGGAGGATGGCAGAGATGCAAATTATGAAAGAACATGGATATTAAGGATGAAGGAGGTAGATTGTAGGAGCCAAGGGTTAAAACAAGACCTGCAGGTTTTGTTGGGAGGAGCTGGCCTCAGGATAGTGACAGTAAACTGTGGAGATTGTTATGTAGAGCAGTCTGGGAGGAAGAGAATGTTTACCCCAAATGGTTATGTTAAGTATGAAGAACACTGAAAGATAAGAACTTTGCTCCCTCAGGAAATGCATGCATGCCTATTATGGTTTATAACCAGGATCTGCTTAAGAATAAAATTGTCTGAAGTCTGTCTGAAGTAAACTCAAGCTTCAGACCCCCTGAACCCATCTGTGTCTTTCTTTCTTTCTTTCTTTCTTTCTTTCTTTTTTTGGATCTGCTTAAGAATAAAATTGTCTGAAGTCTGTCTGAAGTAAACTCAAGCTTCAGACCCCCTGAACCCATCTGTGTCTTTCTTTCTTTCTTTCTTTCTTTCTTTCTTTCTTTCTTTCTTTCTTTCTTTCTTTCTTTCTTTCTTTCTTTCTTTCTTTCTTTCTTTCTTTCTTTCTTTCTTCCTTCCTTCCTTCCTTCCTTCCTTCCTTCCTTCCTTCCTTCCTTCCTTCCTTCCTTCCTTCCTTCCTTCCTTCCTTCCTTCCTTCCTTCCTTCCTTCCTTCCTTTCTTTTTTTCTCATCGTTCCTTAATATCCTTCAAGCTCCATTTCAATAGGAAGCAACATTTGGCACCCAACATGGGGCTCAAAGAAGAAGACTCCAAATCAATACTAAGGAACCAAGGGAAAGACTCATTAGAGGCACGTGTGTCCAGCCAACAGAAGAGGACTTGAGTCATATTGGTAAAGTAAGCATTTTCCTTGGATCATCAGGGTAACGGGTAATCGTAATAGGCAGCTGGAGGAGTATGTGTGTGTGTTAAAGCTACTGGGATGCCTGTTAAAACATCTGACTTATTAAGCTTATTTGATCTCATTCAAAGTGTTGTTTTTGATTTTAGCCTTAAGGCCATAATGTTTTAAATCTTAAGTAATGGAAATTGGTTATGAAGGCTTTGCAGTGAACATAACAAAATGGGGGAAATATTCCTGTTTCTATTTGGTTATTGTGTTCAGTCAGGCAATGAACTACCTGGCTCATGCTTTGTTTTAAACTCTAAGTTGTGTTTCTTCTCAATCTCCCACTACCCCTTCTTACCCTTTTATGACAGTTGCTTGAGCTGGACTCGGCAACTAGTGCCCAAACAGCAATCTAATAATGGAACTCTTAAAGCATAAAGTGAAGAGATGCTCCAGGGACATCCACTACAAATACTACAGATGGGCCTTTGTGGGTTGAGCAGTGGCCCTTATCTATAGAGAGGTTTGAGGCTCTGACTTGGTTGTTTGGGAACGGTTTGGAGCAGGACGTTTAGAGGAATCTCATGGTTCTTGGAATTCTCCAATATTTATTGTAGAAGGGAGGTCAGGAAAATGGAGAATGTTGACTGATTTGATAAAAGTTGATACTGTGGTTCAGCCTATGGAGTCATTGCAGCCTGGCATGCCCACACCAGTTGTAATTTCTAAGAACTGCTTTATTATGATAGATTTTAAAAATTGATTCTTTGCCATGCCTTTGGCTGAGCACAATAAAGAAAGATTGGTTTCTGCGCTTGTTCTTGATGGGCTGCCTTTATATAGGGATTCATGTACACCTGAGTCAGAGAGTATTCAGTGAGAAAGGTGCCATACCAAATGGGGGTCAGTGCTCATTGATGGTTCCTGTGGCAGGTTGGTCCCCAAGGGGGTATGAGGTTGGGGATTGTAGTTCTGACTCAAGGTGTTCTGTTAGGTTACCTTTGTTAAGTCTGAATGATTATTCTATGAGATTTATACCAATGCTACAGGTAAAGTCTTGTGGTGGACAGTGGGAATGGTAGCCCCATCTTCTTTTGTTGGCTTATATTCTCAACAGACTGGTTTGGAAACTGGTCATGAGTTTAGCTCCTATTCATGTTTGAAGAAGAGATATATTTTAGGAACTTTGAGACTGAAGATTCTCATTAAAAGCTATATATTGGTGTTTTGAATGTGCATTAACTGAAGTGTTTTAAGTATTTGACATTCTAGCATTTGATTTTGATGGTAATTGTGTGTAATAAAGTATTTGTTTGGAATGATGGCTTGGGCATGAAGGATGTGGGGAATGTATTTTTATTAGTAGAAAGACAGAGTAGTTTTATCCTAAGATAAAATGAATGGCTGTTGCAGAGTAAGAGGAGTGTGGAACAAAGCCAAAATTAATATAATTAAGTGCTGAGGGTTTGTAAAAATGGAGATTATGGTCAAAATAAAAAAAGATTTAATGAGTCTGGAATGACAACGTTTTCTTGGACTCTCAGTTTGTTTTAATGAAGATATAAAATTTTTTTTTCTGGATAATCACTGTGAGGGGCAGGGAGTATGTGTTTTATCAGGATAGCTTATGTTGACTTTTATCATGTCATTATCTGTATAAAGAATGCTGATTTTCTCCTTGGTATCATACTGGCAAAAAAAAAAATGTTTCTTTTCTTGCCCTAAACCAGGTGGCTTAATCTATTAATCTAAGTACTATTACTATAAATGAATCTATTACTGGCTAAATCATATCAAATCATATAAATACCTATATTCCTTTAAGCCAAAATATCTTGTCTTTGTCCAGTCTTTATATAAACTGCATATGTATAAACTAAATTTATCCTAAAATAACCATGGCTTATTTTGGGAGCAGATCAGATTTGAGGGCTGAATGCAAGGAAAAAATATACTTGTGGAATCTTTTGTCCACCTGATGTTGCCATTACATGCAACTGATGTTGCTATCACATGACCTTGATAAGAAATAGTTAAAATGTACACTCTAGCTGGGAGGACTGGCTATTCCCCCAGAAGGAGGTGTACTTTAATAAAAATATCTAGGTCCCAGGAATCTCCTCTTGGTCCCTAGCCAGTTCCCAGAGGACCCAACTGGGCCTGGTCATGTAAGCAAATCAGAATTTGGCCACTATTGTGAGAAAATATAAAAACTGCATGCAATAAATTTAAAATCAGCAAAAACGCACAACCAATTATAAAGAATCCACATTCCTGCATTCCTTTTCAATAAATCCAATGAATTCAATTTAAAAAATCTGTTCATTTACTATGGGTACACGTCACTATTGACACTCTGCTTTCATTTTTGCTACCTGCCACTTTAGGGATTCCTAATTATATGTTAGAAAACTTGTTTGATCTTTTACAAGGAGATTCTGATTTATTAAACAAAAGGCAGTTAACAGCTGCAACCGAATGAGAGTTACAATTAATTGAACAATGCATTCAAAAGGAACAGCTTGTTCAAATAGATCTTAAAAAGCCTGTTGATTTTATTATTTTCTTTACCTTGCAATCTCCCACAAGCCTATTTTAGCAAGATGTTGTTTTAAAATGGATTTTTTTACCAAACAATTGACAAAAATATTTAAATACATATTTGCAAAAGATTATTTCTTTAATAGCCAAAGGTCACCAAAGATATTATCAATTAAGAAGTCATGATCCTAATCACATAGTGTGTGATCTCACAAACGAAGAGATTTAAAGTCTATATATTTTCAATACCTCTTAGCAAATAGCATTAAGTGATTTTAAAGGACAAATGAATAATAATTTGCTATGTCAAAACTTTTACAATTTTTAAAAATGAATGCAATGGATTTTGACTAAAATAGTTCCAGCTTCCCTGCTAGCTATTACTGTCTTTAATGATGATAATATTAATGGGAAGGCTGCATACGTCACCCCAGTGGAAAACAAGTTAGAAAACTGAATTAGCAGCTGTAATTCAAGTATTGCAAAGTTTTCCACAATCTCTTAATATTGTTTCTGATTTTGAATATGTTTGCCAAACAGTTACTCACATTGAGACAGCTTCTTTGTTTGAAAGAGATGAATTCTCCTGAATGTTTTTACATTTACAAACATTAGTCAGAAGTTGAATTACTCCCCTTTTTATCATGCATATAAAGAGCTCATACCACTCTTCCAGTTCCTTTGTCATTACAAAATCAGCAAGCAGATACTCTTGTGGGGGTAATGCAAGATCCCACAACATTTCACAAATTGACTCATCAATAGCAAAGGGCTATGAAAGAAATTTCCATCTTTATCTAAACAGAAAGCTCAGGACATTGTTAGGACTTGTCAAACCTGTGGACCTTTAAATGCACTCCCATTTGCATCAGGGATTAATCCTCAAGGTCAAAAAAGCAAATAAATTATGGCAAATGGATGTTACTGATATTTCATATTTTGATGAAATGCAGTATGTACATGTTATCATAGACACTTGTTCTCATTTCATCTGGGCTACCGCACAATCTGGAGAGCATTTCTGCAATGTTCAATCACATTTACTTAATGCTTTTGCTGTTGTGGGATGCCCTCAATCTATTAAATGGACAATGGTCCTGCTTATACAGGAAAGTAATTTCATAAATTTTGTACTACTTTTAATATTACTCATATCACAGGAATTCCTCATAATCCTTCAAGGCAAGGAATTATTAAATGAGCAAACTGACACTAAAGTTGTAAGAATTTGAGAGTTTTGCCGCGCAAAGGAGGACTCCAAGAGACGTTCTCTCATGCAACACGCAAGGGGTTTATTTACCACACATGCGTGGGGCTCACTGAACACGCAGGAACAGAGAGCCCCGAACCTGGGTTTTGGGAAGCCTTTTGAGGGCCAGGATAAGGGTGTGGGGTTTGAGGGTTGAACATTAGTTACAGGTTCTGCTTTATGCAGGAAGTAGATAACGAACATTTTGCAAGAAGCAGATAACAAACATTTTTCGCGCATGAGTCATGGGAGCTGCTTCTTGCAAGAAGCAGCTGTCTCGTGCAAAACTCCCTTACTCAACCTTCTCAGTTGCATTCTTAGATAAACTTTCTCCGGCAGTTACAACCTTGCATAACCAAGGCAGCAGAAAACCTTGCATAACAAAGGCAGCAGATAACCGCCCCTGGGAAGTCCCGGGTTGTTTTAGCCTGATGGGGCCCATAACTCTTTTCTTTATAAAATCCTTCTTTACATAAGAAAAGTTAGCTACTGTTAAGTTTTATAAAATCCTTCTTTACAAAGTCTATGCTCTTTAAACAAAAAGGGGGAGATGATGATCAGGAAAATGATGTTATGAAAATAAGTACACTTAAAGATCAATTAGCAAAAGCACTTTTTACTTTAAATTAAACAAAAATCACTTATGATAATTCATCAGACTCCTGCAGAACTACATTTTAGTAATTTGGGAAAGAAAAATGATACAACCCAAACAGAACTGCAGCTGTAGCCAATCTATTGGAAAGATGTTAAAGATGATTTATGGAAACCAGGAATGGTAAAGGTGTGGGGGTAGGGGTTTTGCTCTTGTCATTGCAGATGATGGAACCTCAGTTTGGATTCCCTTGAAGAGAATAAAACCCAGTGTGTCAACTTGGACGAAAATAACTAAATGGGTAATGTATATTATAGGACATATAACTTTAATTGCTGAAGGACAGGGACATAGTCATACTTATTGGGTTTATATTCCTAACCTACCCCCACTTAAAAGCACCCTAACAATGTGATTCTTGTGAAAACTCTTGGCTCCCTCTTGAATCAAAGTCAGAGAGCTTGACTGGCAGCCAATGACGGGTAAGACCCTTCCTTCAGAGCCTAAGGGCAACCTAAGACAGGCGTGGTCACCTCTGCTTATAACCACCCTAACAATGTGATTCTTGCAAAAACTCTTGGCTCCCTCCTAAATCAAAGTCAGAGAGCTTGATTGGCAGCCAATGACGGGTAAGACCCTTCCTTCAGAGCCTAAGGGCAACCTAAAACAGGCTCAGTCACATCAACTTATAAAATAAAAAGGGGGAAATGTAGGAGCCAAGGGTTAAAACAAGACCTGCAGGTTTTGTTGGGAGAAGCTGGCCTCAGGATGGCGGCAGTAAACTGTGGAGATTGTTATGTAGAGCGGTTTGGGAGGAAGAGAATGTTTACCCCAAATGGTTATGTTAAGTATGAAGAACACTGAAAGATAAGAACTTTGTCCCTCAGGAAATGCATGCATGTCTATTGACATTCTGTGGTTTATAACCAGGATCTGGTTAGGAATAAAATTGTCTGAAGTCTGTCTGAAGCAAACTCAAGCTTCAGACCCCCTGAGCCCGTCTGTGTCTTTCTTTCTTTCTTCCTTTCTTTTTTTCTCATCATTCCTTAATATCCTTTGAGCTCCATTTCAATAGGAAGCAACAGTAGATGAGGCGCTTAGAGTTTGACACAAGTTATAAAAGGGCCTGGAATGAAAGAGAAAAGATTTGGGACTCTCTTCTCTCTTCAAAGCTTTCCTAACTAGTAGTACCCTGAAATGAAAGGACCTCCCTTGCTACTTTGCTGCAGAAATGCATTCCAGCCCTGGTGTGTCTCACAACTACATCATAACATATTATTCACACTGCATGAACCAGTGTGAGTAAGATTGCAACCTAAGAAATTCTACAGAGATAAGTCCTTTCTACTATAATGCCCATGAGAAAGATTACATCTAATCAGATAACAATATGTACTATGGCTTATAGGACTTCCAGGTGCAGATAAGAGAAAATCAAACTCTTATCACCTGGGAACCTTACACACACTAGCTACAATCAATCTAAGACAAATGTGAGTGTTCTCTCTATTTTCCAAGATAATTTAAATTTTATTTCAAATGCTGGTCCACCCCAAATCCTCCTTTGAGGGTCAGATTCTACCATCCTCGGCACTATGCCACACTACCACAGCCCTGATCCCAGTACTGTCTTGTCCCTAAAGTGCAGTCTTTCCTTAACAGGCTGACATGAAAATGACTTGCTTGCTTTTTTGTCTCTACTGTCTATAGATGGTCACATTATTTTTTTGAATAATAAGTATGGCCCCCATTTACTGAACATACCTCACGGATTTTCTCATTTATTCCCCAGTTCTGCACAATAGGTACTATTATTCAAGCTCATCCAGACATGAAGAAACTAAGACACAAACCATAACAAATCATGTGTCCTGGTTCACACAGCCACTAAGAAACCAGGTCTGCATAGACCCAAAGGTGAACACAGCCACTGCCCAGTACTGACTCGTGGTAGGGAGAGCCCATCTCTTACTCACCTTGGCCACCACCACACTACCTAGATAACTGTCTGGCATGGGG
The DNA here is from genome assembly GCF_023851605.1 of Tamandua tetradactyla. Lineage (NCBI taxonomy): Eukaryota > Metazoa > Chordata > Mammalia > Pilosa > Myrmecophagidae > Tamandua > Tamandua tetradactyla. The sequence continues at coordinate 25,349,912 of NC_135350.1, forward strand.
AGGTTTGCAGTCATGGCTGACTGGTATTGAGTGGGCCAGAAATGCCAGGGACAGTGACCACCTTGCTATGACCTTTTGGGTGTCTGACCTGCTCTGAAGATAAGAGTGGGGAGTCAAGACCTTCCTCTAGTTGGTAGTGCTCTCTGGACTCTGCCTCATGTGTCCTGCTTCTTCTCTCCTCATATCTAACTGCAGCAAATGGAGTGGCTGTTGTAGTTTAATGCAGACATGGAGACTCCAGAACCCTGAACTGCCTTTGTGGAATTGAGGAAGTAGAAATACAAAGTAGAATAAATAGAGAATATGATTAACATTAAGTGTGTAGAAACATTTTACCCAATGAAATCATGATACTGTATCTGAATTTGGCACGTTGCAATCAGAGTTCACTTTTGTACCCTGGTGCAGGATCCTTTCATAAGTGATTCATCTTGGCCTGATAATAAACTGTTGGGTGGGGCTTAAAAACCCCAGATTACCTGGGTAGAAATAGGTGTTATTTGTGCAAACAAAATGTTTGACACTATATATATATGCTCTGTGTTCTCAAATAGGAAGGAAGTTGACAAGAATTCACAAGTCTCCTGGCTCACAGAGAAGACAGAAACAACATGAGCACAGCAGGAAAAGTAAGCAAAGAAAAAAAGTTTACCTTTGATATATTTTCACATTATACAATAAATAAATATAAAAATGTAAGTTTATTGTATAGTAAATATATGGATACAGTTTTAATGAATAATAATGGTTTTGTTTCTAAAGTAGAAGTAAATAGTGGAGTACAATATACAATTATGCTATAAGATACAATGCATCTTAAACTGTGGAGAGATATGTTAATCTCACTTGTCTTTACCAGAATATGTATCATTTCTATCTGTTAATGTTTCTCTCCTTCCTTGAAAGAAATGCTAGTTAAAATGATAATTCATCCAAGCCTATCATGACTAATTTGTAAACTTAAATTAGAGATATTTTCATCAAGAAATTATCTTCATATTTGAAGCTATTATTTAAATGTGTTATGTGGTAATGAAAAGATAATGATGAATACATCTGAATTCTTAGAACAACCAGATTTGTGCCTTGAAAAAACTACTCAGTCAATCTAAGCCTCAATATTTGTGTCGTAAAATAAGGCCAGAATCAATAGCTGCCCCTGGTAGCATTCCTGTAAGAGTAAAAGATCAAGCATGGAAAGTCTCTGAGACAGGACCTGGTGTGCCTGTCAATCACAGGCACCAACACTCAGAAACCACTGCCATCAGTGTACATTTCCTAAGTACGTTAGTATTTATCAGGATATCAGCTGTAGCAAAAAGCCTAAAAATTGAAGAGATTTGAAAAATAAATAATGGAAATAATTTCAAAGGAATGAAACTCAATTGGGGCAGTGCAACGGTGGCTCAGCAGTAGAATTCTCACCTGCTATACCAGAGACCTGTGTTCGATTCCTGGAGCCTGCAAATACCAGAAAAGAAAAAAAAAAAACACCTCAATTGAGTTGATTTTATCATACTTGGAGCTATGCATTTTCACTATTTATAAAAGCACTCTTTACTGCACAAGCTTTGCTGCCTTGAAAACAGGGCTTTCAATCTCAAATACTGAAAATATAAATAAGAGTTTTAAGTAAGTTTTTAATAAGAGTTTAACTCTTATTTAGAAGAACGCTTATGGTTAAACTACCTGAGCTAGAAATTTATACATAAGCACAGTTCTCCTGATTTGAAATTATACATGTATTCTTGTTCAAGCATGTCTTTGTATTTTTCACTCTCTAGCTTTAAATGCATTCTGGAAAGAGATGTTACACATAAATTAGATAGTAAAATAGATGTACAAAAGCAATGTTCCAAATTAGTAATGCAAACAAAAATGGTGGGAAGGAAAAACAGAAAGAAGGAAGGGAAACAGATGAAGAAAAGTTTTCTTAGGAAGGAAACAATAGTATCTGGTATCACAAATTCAGATTCTTTCACTTGAGGAAAAATTTTTGCAAGAGGGCACTAGGTTTTACTAAAATGGCCAATCTTTTTGCCAAAATTAATGCAATTACAGTGACAGGGATTTTCATCTACAGCCAACAGTTGTGGGTCAACAACCCATTGCAGACATTTGCACACTGGTGTTTATTGCAATAGTATTCAGGATTTGCAATGGATGGAGGTGGCCTGAGGGAACACTAACTCCTGAATGGAAGGGCAAAATGTGGTGTATACATAAAATGGGATATTAAACAATTACAAGAAGGAATGAAGCTGTGAGGTAAGCAATTGAATGAAGTTAGAGGACAGTATGTTGCATGAAATAAGCCAGAAATGAAAAGACAAACATTATACCGCCTCATCTAAATGGACTATTAAGTGCAAACTTTGAGAATTGAATTCGAGAGCATAGGTTATCAGCAGAAGGCTTATCGTAAATATTACTAGACTGTAGGCTCTTACAGCAGTTATGTCTATTCCCAAATTGTAACAGTTACTTCTAAAATCTGAGATGCTGAGCTCTTTGCATAAAACCTGGTCATTCCCTGGAACCTCAGTTGTGTGTGACACCTGACATGAAGAGCTAGAGTACAGCAGCTATGTAAGTCAGCCCTATTACCCCATACAGCAACTGTTTAAAAACTGAAAAAGAGATCAGACTTCAATTAGAGATATGAATAAAGGTGATCTGGTTAGGATGAAGGTAAAACAGAGTAAAAGGTAAAGGATTATATTCACTGCATTTTAAACTTCAACTTCTGTGTGAGACTAAAGGAAGAGATGCATATCGGGTGAAACATTTTTATTTTCTATAGCACACTATCTAATTTAACTTGTATAGCCAGTTTATTTGAACATTATAATTACCTGAAAACTTGAATAGGGAGTGAAATGTTGTTGGTTTACACAGGATAATATGATGCCCTGATATTTCCCAAAGTAACCTGAGTATAAAATAAGAAAGTATTTACAAAGTTCCCTTGAGGGACTGGGGGAAAAAGGTGGAAATATTAAACTTCCCCACCTGGGGTAAGCCTAATATCCTCACAGGCATTGAGGACTACTGATTTAACAGGCCAAGGCCTTGATCTTGGGACTTGCCATTATGAAATTTACTTCTGCAAAGGAGAAGCTAAGCATACATATAATTATGCCCAAGAGTAACCCAGAGAACCCCTCTTTTTGCTCAGTTGTGGACTCACTTTAAGTCAGCTCTTCAGGTAAACTCCCTGCTCTCCTCCCTATGAGGGAAATGACTCCCAGGGATATATCTTGCTGGCAATGTGGCACATAACTCCAGGTGCAAGCCTGGACCTGGCATCATAGGATTGAGAAGCCCTTCTTGACCAAAGAGGGAAGAGAAATGAAACAGAATAAGATTCAGTGGCTGAGAGATTTCAGATAAAGTTAACAGGCATTCTGGAGTTTATTCTTAAAAATTATATAGATATTCTTTTTTACTTTTTAGTATATTAGAAGAGCTAGATGAAAGTACCTGAAACTATTGAACTGTAGTCCAGTAGCCTTGATTCTTAAAGATGATGGCATTACTATAGTACTTTTATGGTGTGATCATGTGATTGTGAAAACCCTGTCACTAACACTCCCTTTATCCAGTGTATGGACAGAGGAGTAAGAAATAAACACTAAAAATAGATTTAAAATGGGTGAGGGGTGAATAAGAGGAATGGGATGGTGTAGGTGTTCTTCTGTGTTTTTTATTTTTATTATTTTTAGATTTTCGTAGCAAGGAAAATATTCACAAACTGATTGTGGTGATGAATGTATAACTAAAACCACTGATTTTATACTTTCAAAGATTATATGGTGTGTGAGATCATATTGAGATATATTAAGAATATGCCTCAATAAAATTACATTTAAAAAACCACAATTTATTGCAGAAGAGCATTAGAATGCATCAATAGTAAATATCCTTGGAGAGAAAAAAAAGATATACAAAAATGACTTGGAAAAATGTATTCAACTTTATCTCAAGTTCTCATATTGTCTAATTATACGTCAATTTCCCTATGTTATTGCTTTTCAGGCTTTTAAAAAATAATTTTAGTGTTTTCCAAACCAGACCTTTTTCATTTCAATATACCCTAGCTAAGGTCTGTACTTAGAAAGGTGGAAAAAAAAAACCTGATTTCAAGATTATGAAAACATGTATTATCTCGGTTTGATTATCCAGGTAATAAAATGCAAAGCGGCTGTGCTTTGGGACCTAAAGAAACCCTTTTCCATTGAGGAGGTGGAGGTCGCACCCCCCAAGGCCTATGAAGTTCGCATTAAGGTGAAAATTGTTTCTTCCTTTATTTAATTTTGGTTTTACAAATCAAATATTAAAAAGTGGGAATCACCAAAAATCCACTAAGAGAAGCTTTTAAAATAAAGTATGGTAATAAGTAAGTACAATTTAATTACATTGTTCATGAAGAAAAGATATGAATGGCATTCATTGTTAAATTTTATAAAGTGATCAAAGTAATCCCAGTAAAATTATAGTGCAAAATCCCAAGAAATAAAAAATGTATGTGTTTGTACAGAAACACAACGTGAAAGGAAATTTATAAAGAATTCAAATGCAATTACGAGTTGATGTTAGAATATTTAACCTTATGGTTAATATTGCTTTAACCATAAGGTTAACCAATTAATAATGTTGCTAATGAACCATTTTTATTTCTACAGAGAGCATGCATTATCATATTTTATGTAAGATTTACATGTTACAGAAAGAATTGCCTTGCGGATTATTTCAGATTGTATAATTCTGGAAAGGAAAGTGCAGGAAGATTTTAAACTGAATGCTCCCAGCAGTAAACAGAATTTTTAATTCGGGAAGGCTAGTAATTAGAGACATTTTTTACAGCTCTTTAGAAGCCTGACTTCAGGGAATTGGATGCATTAAGTCTATCTGAGGCCATAACTTCTGGAATGTGATTATTTCCCCTTCCCCTCACAGATGGTGGCCACAGGAATCTGTGGCTCAGATGACCATGTGGTTAATGGGCATTTTGTCGCAACACTCCCTGCAATATTAGGCCATGAGGGAGCCGGCATCGTGGAGAGCATTGGTGAGGGGGTGACTGCAGTCAAACCAGGTACGGGATTCACTGAGGGGATGTGTCTGCATTCAGGACTCCCAAGGTCAAGCAGCCTGGGGGAGGAAACTGAGACAGTGAGACATGAGAGACCTGCACAGGTCCCAGCAGTAGCCAATGGTGGAGCTGGAACTAGACAGGGATGTCCTTGTTTCCTCTCTCCCTGCCTGACTTCCATCATGTGTCCAGGCAGGTCCCCAGGACAGACCTCATGGTTCTCCCCTTCAGCAGTGACTCCTGGAGCCCCTCCTGGATGTCAGGCACCAAGTTAGATCCCGGGACACTGGAAGACCAAGGAGACAGAGTGATTCCTGTCCTGGGGTTCACACTCAAATAATGTCATTTTAGAGTTGAGCATTGTCTTCCTTTGGGGCCTAAAACAGAAGTATAAACAGGACAAAGGAAAAACTATATGAGTTGAGAAACAAAAAGACATTTATGTTCTAAGACTCTGGGTTACTATATGGTATTTGTGGTTTGCTCAGTTCTCAGCATGGGGCTGTGAGGCTATGGCTAAATCACCCCAAACCTTTTCTATACAGCAATAGATTCCTCCTCCTATATAGTCTCCCTTCTTGAGCATGGATCATTGAACATACAAATTCTTCTTGAGTGTACGTGGGTCACTCTCTAGGAAAGATCATGTATAAAGACACAAAACAAAAATATTGAAGTCATAAAATATATATTCTCTGAACACATTCAGAAATATGCTAGAAATCAATTACAAAGGTAGAAATGGAAAGCTCACAAATATGAGGAAATTAAACAATGTACTCTTAAACAGCCAATGAGCTATAGTAGAAATCACAAACAAATTAGGAAATATCTTGAGGTGAAAGGTGAATGAAAATGAAAATAAAACATACCAAAATTTATGGCATACAGAAAATACAAGACTGAGATAAAATTTATAGCTCTAAATGCTTACATTAAGAAAACAAGACAGACATGTAGACCAATGAAATTGAATTAAGAACTCAGAAATCAGCCCTCATTTATGGCCTGTTGGTTTTTTTTTTTTTTAATTTTTTTTTAACCTGGGCAGGCACCAGGAATGAAACCCAGGTTTCTGGTATGGTAGGCTAGTACTCTTCCAGTGAGTCACTGTGGCCCACCCTGATCTGTTGATTTTTGACAAGCAAGCAGAAACCACTCAGTGAAAAAGAATAGTCACTTCAACAAAAGGTGATGGGAAAACTGCATTCCCAATTAAAAAAAAAAAAAAAAAAAAAAAAAAGATGGAGGAACCCCTAACTCACACCTTATACAAAAACCATCTCAACATGGATCCAAGCTAAATATAGGAGCTATAACTATGAAACTCCTAGTAGAAAACATAGGAAAGCATCTTCAGAACCTTATGTTAGTCAATAGTTTCTTAGACTTTGCATCCAAAGAATAATAAATAAAAGAAAAAATAGAGCAATGAGACTCCATCAAAATTTAAAACTTTTGTGCCTAAAATGAATTTATTATAGATATAAAACAACAACCTACATAATGGAAGAAAATACTTATCACATATCTGATAAAGGTAATATCCAGAAAATATAAAGAAATCCTTCACTTTATAAACAAAAGACAAACAACAGAATTAAAATATGAGCAAAGATTTAGAAAGTCATCTCTCCAAAGAAGATACAGAGATGGCTGGAAAGCATATGAAAAGAAGTGAAACATCATTAACAATCAGGAAAATGCAAATCAAAACCACAATGAGACACCTCTTCACATTCGATAGAATGGCTGCTATTTTGAAAAAAGGAAGTACATGTTGGAGAGGATATGGAAAAACAGAAACACTCATTCCCTGCTAGTAGCTGTGTAAAATGCTATAGCTCTATGGAGAACAGTTTGGCATTTCTTTCAGAAAGTAAATTATAGAAATACCAAATGACCTGGCAGTCCCACTAATAGGTTTATACCCCAATTTCAAATAATTGAAAGCAGGGGCTTGAACAGAAATTTGCACACTAATGTTCATAGCAGCATTATACGCAGTTGCCAAAAGATGGACGCAACCCAAGTGTCCATTAACTGAAGAATGGATAAAAAATGTAGTATACACATACAATGGAATATTATTTATTTGTAAAAGGGAATAAATTCATCATATATGCAATAATGTGGGTGAACCTTGAAGACATTATGCTTAATGAAATAAGTCAGACACAAAAGGAAAAATATTGTATTATCTCACTGAGTTGAAATAACTAGAACAAGCAAATTTAAGGAGTCAGAATCTAGAATATAGGTTACCAGAAGAAAAGATGAGATAGAGAATGGAAAGTTAAGGTTTATAATATACAGGGCAATTCTTACCTGCCATGTGGGAGACCTAGGTATATTTTGTGGCCCATGTCATTCCCCCCACATACACACACAAAAATCAACAAATGTGCTGCAATAATGAGATAGTCACATTAAAAAAAAAATGCAGTGTGACCCCCACCATACAGCCTAAAAATAAAATGTACAGGGCTTCCTCTTTGGAATGATGGAAATGCTTTGGTGATGGATCATTGTGATATTAGCACAACATTGTAATTTTCAAACTCCGTGGAACTATGCTACTCAAAAAAAAAACCTAATTTAAACCATGGATTTTAGTCAGTAGTAAAATTTTTAAATGTGCTATCATCAATTGTAACAAATGTTCCACCTTTATACTAAGTGTAAATGTTCCATGTTTATACTAAGTGTATAAGAATCCTGACATGTGAACAAAATAAAAATGTCTTCTATTATGAAATTGAAATTTTAGTATTTCTCTTCATAAAAATACAACTGATAAAATTATGCAGTAATGACACATACTTTACACATTTGCTTCTTCCATGATAAGGGAAAAATACATACTCACAAGTTAACTGCCTAAATTTACTTAAGTGAAGATTTCTTATCCTAAACAAACTTTCTACCTTCAGAATATTTGAGTATTCAGAAAAACTTTTTGAATTTCTCTTCTTTCTCCCATTCTATTCAGTTTTTCTTGAACAGAGCTACATAAATATAAGCATTAATTTCATAGTAAAGACAAGCAAGTGCTTTTGTAAATCATGATCAAATTTCTCATTATTGTAACCCTAACTATTATCAATTATCCCATGTCCATTATGATGGTCTGCTTCAACATAAATATATATTGATGATTACAGTAAGAAACCTTAGAGTTAATGAACTAAGGATTAAGTAAGACCAGTAAAAGTACAAGCATAATAAAAGGTAATTATTAATACAATAGAAATAACACAAATTTATGTTGTTCCATGTTTGCATTTCTTCTTTGGAAGTCTTCAGGCCTGTAAAAAATGAAACTGATAAACAATGTGGATGGGCTGTCACCAGTGACATAGTGGTGACTGCACCCTATTTCTTGGGAGAACTTTCCAAGTCCTGTGCCTCTTATATATACAACTAATATCTTAGTTCTTGCACTATTAATTCTTGGATAGAAATTTTTAAAAGATTGCCTTGTCCTCTTCCAGGTGATAAAGTCATACCACTGTGTGTTCCCCAGTGTGGGGAATGTATCATTTGTAAACACCCAGAAGCCAACAACTGTGTGAAAATGGGGTAGGTTTCTAATACATTGCAGATGGAGCAAATGTGTTTGCACAACAGGTGAGCTCCTGCCTCATGCCTTTCTGTTTCTTTCTCTGTTACACTAACCAGTCTGACCAACCCTCGGGGGACCATGCAGGATGGCACCACCAGGTTCACCTGCAAAGGGAAGCCCATTTACCACTTCGCCCACACCAGCACCTTCTCTGAGTACACAGTGGTGGATGAGATCTCAGTGGTCAAGATTGATGCAGCAGCACCACTGGAGAAAGTCTGCCTTGTCGGCTGTGCATTGTCTACTGGTTATGGGTCTGCAGTCAAAGTTGCCAAGGTAAGAATGACCACAGGCAAAACTCCAGATATACTCGGCAGGTAAGAAAAATATTTCCCCAGAGATCATGGTTCATTCCGCCAAACTAATTGGTAGCTTTCCCCTTGCTACCATAATAGCCCTGATAGACTCGAATGTGGAGTGAGTATGGGTAGAATATGACCTGCAGAAAGAATTGAAAGCATGTGCTGTAGAAATTCATCAGCTTATTAGAGTGAACAAGCTGTTGATACTTAAGCAGTTTGGAGAAAGGAATCCAAATAATTCCTCATGATGATCAAAAGCTACCACTTTGTTCAACTTGGACTCATGCTTTCAATCATTAATTAATCCATTCTTGTCCTTTCTGAAATGCAGGTCACCCCAGGCTCCACCTGTGCTGTGATTGGCCTTGGAGGAGTCGGATTGTCTGCTGTCATTGGCTGTAAGGCAGCTGGAGCAGCCAGGATCATTGGGGTGGATATCAACAAGGACAAATTTGCAAAGGCCAAAGAGCTGGGGGCCACTGAGTGCATCAACCCTCAGAACTTCCAGAAACCCATCCATGAGGTGCTGAAGGAAATGACTGGGGGTGGTGTGGACTTTTCATTTGAAGCTGTTGGTCAGATCGACACCATGGTATGTACCGTGACATGCCCTGATTCGTGCTTCTTTAATGAGGATATGTTTTAAATAGTAGGATATAAACATTGTATATGAGGGCTATTTGTAATGAACTACAATATTCTGTATCTTGTTTCTTACTTATGATTATGTTATACATTATTGTAAAGAAACTTTCATTCCATCAGTTCAGCAAACATGTCTCAAGACACAGTTCCCCATTAGAGGCTGCTTAATATTAGGCACTTACAAATTTACTTTGATCTCTTTTAGTAACAAAATTCAAACTGAAGGACATATAAATAATACAATTTCTATTCTCAAACTGAGAAAGTTTTATTTTCCCAACATTCTTAGCAAATATTTTTTTTTTTTTTTTTTTGTGGTTCATTAGTATTTTAATGAATATTCTTCTGGAAAGATGTAGATTTAGATACACGTATAGGTATACATTTATATATGTTTTGGTTCATGAAACTGACATCAGTGTATATAAATTTGTGGTCCACTTATTAAAAACTCTACAACAACACAGAGATACACATGTATATGGCATGCTTAAAGTTGTTCATAGTATCCTGTTATTACCTCCTTTATTTCTGTGAGGTCAGTAGTTATGTCTCCTCTTCCATTTCTGATCTTATTTATTTGCATCCTCTCTCTTCTTCTTTTTGTCAATCTTGCTAAGGGCCCATCAATCTTATTGATTTTCTCATAGAACCAACTTCTGGCCTTATTGATTTTCTCTATTGTTTTCATGTTTTCAATTTCATTTATTTGTGCTCTAATCTTTGTTATTTCTTTCCTTTTGCTTGCTTTGGGGTTAGCTTGCTGTTCTTTCTCCAGTTCTTCCAAATGGATAGTTAATTCCTGAATTTTTGCCTTTTCTTCTTTTCTGATATAGGCATTTAGAGCAATAAATTTCCCTCTTAGCACTGCCTTTGCTGCGTCCCATAAGTTTTGATATGTTGTGTTTTCATTTTCATTCGCCTCGAGGTATTTGCTAATTTCTCTTGCAATTTCTTCTTTGACCCAGTCGTTGTTTAGGAGTGTGTTGTTGAGCCTCCACGTATTTGTGAATTTTCTGGCACTCTGCCTATTATTGATTTCCCACATCATTCCTTTATGGTCCGAGAAAGTGTTGTGTAAGATTTCAATCTTTTTAAATTTGTTGAGACTTGCTTTGTGACCCAGCATATGGTCTATCTTTGAGAATGATCCATGAGCACTTGAGAAAAAGGTGTATCCTGCTGTTGTGGGATGTAATGTCCTATAAATGTCTATTAAGTCTAGTTCATTTATAGTAATATTCAGATTCTCTATTTCTTTGTTGATCCTCTGTCTAGATGTTCTGTCCCTTGATGAGAGTGGTGAGTTGAAGTCTCCAACTATTATGGTATATGAGTCTATTTTCCTTTTCAGTGTTTGCAGTATATTCCTCACGTATTTTGGGGCATTCTGATTCGGTGCATAAATATTTATGATTGTTATGTCTTCTTGTTTAATTGTTCCTTTTATTAGTATATAGTGTCCTTCTTTGTCTCTTTTAACTGTTTTACATTTGAAGTCTAATTTGTTGGATATTAGTATAGCCACTCCTGCTCTTTTCTGGTTGTTATTTGCATGAAATATCTTTTCCCAACCTTTCACTTTCAACCTATGTTTATCTTTGGGTCTAAGATGTGTTTCCTGTAGACAGCATATCGAAGGATCCTGTTTTTTAATCCATTCTGCCAATCTATGTCTTTTGATTGGGGAATTCAGTCCATTGACATTTAGTGTTATTACTGTTTGGATAATATTTTCCTCTAACATTTTGCCTTTTGTATTATATATATCATATCTGATTTTCCTTCTTTCTACACTCTTTTCCATATCTCTCTCTTCTGTCTTTTTGTATCTGACTCTAGTGCTCCCTTTAGTATTTCTTGCAGAGCTGGTCTCTGGGTCACAAATTCTTTCAGTGACTTTTTGTCTGAGAATGTTTTAATTTCTCCCTCATTTTTGAAGGATAATTTTGCTGGATATAGGAGTCTTGGTTGGCAGTTTTTCTCTTTTAGTATTTTAAATATATCATCCCACTGTCTTCTAGCTTCCATGGTTTCTGCTGAGAAATCTACACAAAGTCTTATTGGGTTTCCCTTGTATGTAATGGATTGTTTTTCTCTTGCTGCTTTCAAGATCTTCTCTTTCTCTTTGACCTCTGACATTCTAACTAGTAAGTGTCTTGGAGAACGCCTATTTGGGTCTAATCTCTTTGGGGTGCACTGCACTTCTTGGATCTGTAATTTTAGGTCTTTCATAAGAGTTGGGAAATTTTCAGTGATAATTTCTTCCATTAGTTTTTCTCCTCCTTTTCCCTTCTCTTCTCCTTCTGGGACACCCACAACACGTATATTTGTGCGGTTCATATTGTCCTTGAGTTCCCTGATACCCTGTTCAAATTTTTCCATTCTTTTCCCTATAGTTTCTATTTCTTTTTGGAATTCAGATGTTCCATCCTCCAAATCACTAATTCTATCTTCTGTCTCTTTAAATCTATCATTGTAGCTATCCATTATTTTTTCTATGTTTGCTACTTTATCCTTCACTTCCATAAGTTCTGCGATTTGTTTTTTCAGTTTTTCTATTTCTTCTTTATGTTCAGCCCATGTCCTCTTCATGTCCTCCCTCAATTTATCGATTTCATTTTTGAAGAGGTTTTCCATTTCTGTTCGTATATTCAGCATTAGTTGTCTCAGCTCTTGTGTCTCATTTGAGCTATTGGTTTGTTCCTTTGACTGAGCCATATTCTCAATCTTTTGAGCGTGGACAGTTATCTTCTGCTGCTGGCGTCTGGGCATTTATTCAGATTTCTGTTGGTGTTGGACTCAGCAAGGTTGTAATATTTTTCTGTGAAATCTCTGGGTTCTGTTTTTCTTATCCTGCCCAGTAGGTGGCGCTCGTGGCACACGTTTGTCTGCGGGTCCCACCAGTAAAAGGTGCTGTGGGACCTTAAACTTTGGAAAACTCTCGCCGTCCTGGGGGTTCGCTAGCCGAAGCGGCTTGAGCCGGCCCGGGGTCCGAACGCAGGGAGGGTTGCTGGTCGCCGCAGCCAGGGAAAGAGCCCGTCCAAATTTCCTAGTCGGCCCTGGGCAACAAGCGTGGCGGGAGGGCGCCAGCGGCAGCGGCCCGCCCGAGAGAGTGCACGTTCCCCGGGAGTCACGGGGTCACCGTTCTCCACGGCCTGGGGGGTTCCGATCCAATTCTCTCAGTTGGTCCGGGGGCTGCGCGTGGTGTGGGCGCCAGTCGCCTTGGTTTCAGGGGACCACCTCTCCAATTCTCCCAGCCAGCCCGGGAAGGGGGAAGGGAGTAACTCCGGCCGCTTGCCACCCCGCCCGGTAAGGCCCGCGCGCCTCCGCGATCTCACCCGAGCTGCTTCTCTCAGCCAGCCAGCCGTTCCAGGATGGGGTACGCTGTCTTTTTTATCTCTGTTGTGGCTTTGGGCACTTTCTGTATCGTTTCTACTCCCCTAGTAGGTGTCCTGGAGAAGAAACTAAGATCCGTGCGTCTTACTAAGCCGCCATCTTCTTAGCAAATATTTTAACAATTTTTATTGTTTACTGAGTTCAGATTTCTTTTCACATGTAATTCTTTGATCAAAAGAAATATCATATTTTTCCAAAAATCATTTTATCAAAAACTTGACCTAAAGAAAGTACTGTTTTAATGTTTTGCTAGTATTCCTCACAGCATGCAGTACAGTGCCTCATGATTAATAGGTACTTAATATCTGTGCAATAGCATAAAGCCTGTGAAGATTGACTGATTTTACTGTCACATGAATTTAAGGCAATGTAACTTGAAGCATTACATGAATATAAAATGTATTAAAGAGTATCCATATCATATAGCAATTCAAGCATAAAATAGTATTACACACTATTACACCATGCAAAATATTTAGCATAGAGTCACGTGGTAGTGAAAAACAGTCAATGAACTTTAGCTGGTTATTGTGTTATAATAAATACTATTTCCAGTTGTGAAGTGCTTACATTATCTTTGGGATATCCATGATATTACTTTCAAATAAACACAAATATCATCAATTGGCATGACTAACAAACAAAGCTCCAGCTGCATTCCCCCTAACTAGAATTCTCTAAAACAGTACTCAAAGAGTCCCCAGAACAATAAATCCCCATTGTGGAGATTCCCCAGGAAGTCCAAGCTTCATTGGTAGTATGCAGCAGCACCCTCAGAGCAATGAGCTTTCCAGCCTTGTTCTGGGACCATATCCAAAAGACACCAAAAATCCAAGAGACTTCCAACTTTTTACAAGATCAGTTTTTGCCTTAAGTTCTTTTGTGTTATTTTTCTCCTGTTTTTTTCACATAGACTGGATTGTTACTTTATTTGTTGACTGTAAAACATAATTTCTATGGATATCAGGTTGTCCAAATCAGACTCTAAACACAAATGATTAATAATTATATAACCCTTTGAAATCCTACTTCATTTTATTGTTATCTTTCAAAACCTGACTGGAGGAGAAAGCTTCTGGAGTGTCTTTTGAGATTTCAGAAAAGAGATATAATTAAACTGACATCCTTTTTGGGGGGAGATAAAAGGAACATCTATTTCATGTACAATTTAATGATGGATAATAAGTTCAGATCTGTTAAATGGAAGAGCTTCAAGAGGTCAAGATACAATTTCTGATGATGTAATCACCATTATATATTTTTTGTAAACAAATACCTAGTCTAATATGATATTCAGGTACTTGCTAAATAAATAAAAGAGAAAAATTCACTGACACATGGATTGTTAAAATTCATGTGATATGAAACATTTCCATTTTTGAGGAGCCACTGTCTATTTTTAATGATGTTCCCCTCTTTAATATTTTATATGAAAAAATGTGCATGCAATTGTGTACAACCATTCTCTCAACCATCCTAAAATGTTTTCTGAACCTTCCTTTTGCCACAGCACTCGTATACAAACAAAGGAGAACAAAGAAGCAAAACCAAATTTCTACCCTATAAATGCTCCTAATCTAAGCTTATAATACATGAATTCTTAGAGTTTATCATGAGGGGCAACTATGAGAGTGCTTATTTTTAAATGCAAAATATTCATTCCATTCCAGCTTCAGGCACTGTCATGCTGTCATGAGGCATTTGGTGTAAGTGTCATAATAGGGGTACCTCCAAGTTCTGAAAACCTCTCGGTGAATCCTATGCTGCTATTGACTGGTCGCACCTGGAAAGGGGCACTTTTTGGTGGTATGTACTTAAAGATCAAATTCTTATTAACCTCAGGATTTGTTCCATTTTACAATATAGATAAGGCCAGGTGTTGCAGAGTGATATAGTCAAAGATAAAGTTTAATTGATCAAAGTTTAATTGATCTTTAGTGTCAAATTCCACTAGATGTGTAACTAATGCAGAGTGCAGCTACTTAGACACATTTCTTTATGACACAGTAGACTAGCTAAGATGTATGGCAAAAGCTCTTTTGATACTGGTGATGGAATAAGACATTTAAACACCCAGTAGGGCCAGACAATCCATCAAAATTGTTCACATCTGCCCTCATTACCTGAATTTAGACAACTTCTCAATTGCCTACATGATTTTGCCAGAGTCATCTACACTACAATGTTTCTAGAAGAGAGCTGATAATGACAGGCCCTAGTTTATTGGGGAGGGGTGTGTGAGGTGAACAAAACTGCAAAAAAGAAGGCAAATTGCTGTAAAAGGGTATTAGACACATTTCCACTTATTAACCCCAGTAATGGCAACCTGTAGAATGTAGCTCATTTTATGCACTTTAATTTTAATTCTATTTGAAAAGTCTTCTCTTCAATTATGTTATATACTCCTGTCTGAATCTACCAATTATGTCTTCTTTTTTCTAGGCTTTAAGAGTAAAGATTCTGTCCCAAAACTTGTGGCAGATATTATGGCCAAAAAGATTCCACTAGATCTATTAATAACCCATGCTTTACCTTTTGAAAAAATCAATGAAGGATTTGACCTGCTTCACCATGGAAAGAGGTAGAACTTTTTTTGCCTGTGTAAACAGTAGGGTTTAGGCTTGCAAAGAAAAATATTTTTTACTAAGGAATTTGATATATTTATCAGGAGATAGATGAATGAGAAATATATTGGAGTGCTTGGTTTTCCCTTACCAGTTCATTTACATGTAGAATATTTTCATCTTATCATGCGAAATTGAGAACAGTTACTTTGCATTTCCTATTCTGTGAAATACATGTTTGTGAACTTTGCCACAAATCTGAAATCATCAGCAATTCAGTCTTGCCAGGTGGACACACCCTTGAAAGTCAAGGGGATCAGAGTCACATGGTCATCATAGGACCATGGAGCCCCAAGCCTCTACCTGCCCCATAATACAGGCTGAGCATTGATGGATGGAAATTTAGATAATATTCAGGATATTCCAAAACTTTTTGGTTTATGTGAAGGTCCAAATGACACAATGCATGAAATGTATCTAAAAGTGAATGGCAGATGCCAAGAATTCATTACAAATAATTACCCATTTTGGTTCATATTATTACTAGGAGAAGCACTAGGAGTCATAAAAATTATTTTATGAAGATGTTAAGATAGAGTGAAATCTAAAGAGAAGCCATATTATTATGTAATCATGAGCTTAACTCTGAAGAGAACATCAGAGAGAATCAGTAAAAATGATCTTCCTTTTTACTTGTTTGTGCTTAAATACATATGGATAGGGATGGATTAGCTAGATACAAAAGTAAGTTTCCACTGAGGCACATGAAATCCTCCTCAGACTCTATAAAGAAGAATATCAAATTTCTTGTGTTAAAATTATTAATATGTTTCATTTTCTCTTTCAGCATCCGTACTGTACTCAAATTTTGAGACACTGTGACACCTTCACTTATACCGTCTTCTGACTGTTCCATGCCATCCTCATCCAGAACACCAGGGAAACAACAGCATTGACTTTTCCCTTACCAGATGCTATAAAAAAATATACATGGGAACATTCCATAAGAAGCAGAAATTTCTATGAATACTGTTTTCTTACTATCTATATAGAGTTCATTTTGTAGAACAATCAGTTTTTTTCTGAAAATTGCCCAGAAACTTCTTTCCATTTGCTCATTCTACCCCAACACTATGGAAAATTTCACCTATTAATAATAACTTGCACTAATGATGCATTTCAATAAAGCTATGACTCAATATTGTTACCTCATTATTATATCATTATCATTAATCAAAGTTCATTGGTTACTTTAGCTTCGCTCTTTGTGTGTCACAGAATGATGGGCTTTTACTAATGCATAATTTCATGTATCTACCATACAGTCAGACAGAATGGTTTCACTGTATGAAATGCCCTGTGATCCCTGAAATATATTCACAAGCAAATGTTAAATGCCAAGTGTGAGAAAGATGAAAAGGTGAACCTCAGCTGAATATTTGAGGCCAGTAAATTTTTATTCTTTGTCATTCCATATGTGATTTCTTTTTCCTTTGAACAAAGGTATTTCTTATGACTTCATACCCTTTTTGTGCCTTTTCCTTCCCTTGGTTATTGAAGCCTGGTGAAGGGATCCTTCATTATTTGTGTCCCCAACTCACACAGTATGGGCCATTTTGCTTGCAGGCATGGACTTCTGTCCTGTCATTACCTGTATCCCCTTCTGATAAAATATTCAAAGTTTTATGGGAAAACTACAGATGACACAGTGTACATTTAGATTTAGAAGCAGAGATGATCCAGATCTTATAAATGCAGGGAATTCTAAGAAACTTAAGGGAAATGCCACTCATTTCCATGATTTAAGGGAATTGTTTTTGGTTTATACTTGTAGTGAATATAGAATTTTCCCTTAAAATACAAGCAGTTTTTCTTCAACATGTGATAAAATGAGGTTCAGATATTAAGGGAAAAATTAAACTATTAGCACCAGACTCAAAAACTAATATGTTTTACTCATTAAAGGGATTAATTGGTTAATTAGTCTTTTCTGATTAAAAGTAACTAAGAATTGGGGGTGGATTGAATTACAGGGATAATAATGAAACCTCTGCAAATTCATCATGAAAAATGAGTTACTGAGATGTGACAAAATATCCAATGCACATAATACAAATGTATACAGATTCACATTTTTACATTTCAATCTATATACTACCATGCCTTGCATCATTCTATAACCCTGGGGTTAGTTGACTGATTTAAATATTTAGAACTTATGGCACCTATTTGACATTGTTTGCCTTCTTTCAGGTGATGATGTGCATTCTTAGATTTAACTTTAAGATGTCATGAAAGCTTATTTATAGTTATGTATTTGCTTTCAAATGTGCTATTTGTTGCCTTATCTTCTGTCTATATGATGTTGTTTACAGGACTTCAGACTTAGAGAAAATGATATACTACTTACTGTGTGACCATCAGTAAGTCACTCAACCATTCTCTACCTGTTTTAGCCTCTGTTTTCCACCAACCCAGTACAACTTCATTAAGATTATGGAGATAATGATGGTGGAAGGGTGGTAAAAACACAAAGCACCATTTAAATTTGGGAATAGTTTAATTATGTTGTCAAAGATATGAAGAATATATTGAGCATCCTGGTAGGTAGCCTTAGGAATTTTCCTGAAAGTAAATCCAGCTTGCTGCCTGCTGTTGAGGTCTCCATGAATTTTACATTTGTGTTAATGGTGTAAGATCCAGAGGAAAGAAGAGGTTTTCTAAATGCACATGACAAGAGTGGGCATAACATCCCACTGGTTGCACACAGGCTGAATCCAGCTTCAACCCACACCCTCTTGATTGTAGGGAGTGAACACTGTCAGTGTTCTCACAGGCTTTTCACAAAAGCCTACATGGGGAGTAGACAGTGGGCACAGGAGCTTTCTGCACTCAAACCTGGCTCTCTGTTGTCATTAACATTGTTGGGGAAGGAGGCAGGTTAAAGTCAAAGAAAAAGGGGAACTCCAGAGTGGCTTATATTAAGATGAGCCTGTAACGGCATATATGGGAAGGAATCCTAGAACTCCCAGAAACTTTTTTTATTTTGTTAACTTTTATTTCATTCAAGAATCAAGAACTTTCATATTTATCAGTGTATCCCCCAAAATATGTATTCTATGAATGTACATAAAGCTTGCACTCTTAGTAGTCATTGGAAAACTTAGCCAGAAGGAAAAAAATTTTCAAAGTGTGATGATAAAGAATTTCATGTTGATGGTTTAACTAACAGCTCTGATACATTGGCTAAATCCCTTAAGCAATGGTACATAAACAAGGAATAAAAATGCAGGAAAACTCTGGACTGACCTTGGCAACTTCACAAATCACAGAAACTGCTCTGGGATTACAAAACAAAGTCAGTTTGGGAGAATCAATAACAACATACTCAGAAATTGTGCTAGTGGGTGGGAAAATATATATTTGATAGATACCAAAACATCTAGCATTTAGTTAATTAACAAATTATTATTGCACAAAATACTCGTGCAATACTTCCTCAGTGTCCTCTGAAGGTATTAAAGTAACAATTGTATTGAAATGAATTAATTTCTTTTGCCTATCAAATACCTCACAATATTTGGGAGTGGACCATTGGATTAAAAAGAGATGCCAAAATTTGTGGGACAAAAATAAAATGAAAATAGAATGAAGACTATAGTTGGGATGAAACACACTTTTGATAAGATTAAAGGCCAGTTATATGGAATTGGTTTAATTGATTCATTCACTCAGGACTCATAGTGTAGAAAACCATTTCCAAAGCAATATCACAAACATCAAGAATGTTCAGACACTCTTTACTACCTACACACAACGTTTACTAAAGAGGAAAACATATCCAGTGTCCTTACCCAGACCTGTCCTTTGGTGTGTAGCAATCAAAAAAAAAAAAAAAAACTCAGTGAATTTAGGATGAATGAAAGCAAGTCAGAAGAGCCCCAGATATTTCTTACTTAATTATGACATTTGGAAACTACCACTCACCCAGAAAGAAGAAATCTATAATGTTCTCAATACATTTTTTCCTAAATGATCTTAACAAATGTCCTGCGTGTGACACCATACTGCAGGTTTGGTGGGGGATAGAGGAGGGAAAGATCTTTGTACTGGTTTGAAAGCATGTATGTACCCTAGAAAGGCTGTGTTTTAATGCTAATCCCATTTTGTAAAGGCAGTCATTCCTTCTAATCCCTATTCAGTACTGTATGTTTGAATCTGTAATTAGATCATCTCCCTGGAGATGTGACTCAATTAAGAGCAGTTGTTAAACTGGTTAGGTGGAGACAATCTCCACCCATTCAGGTGGGTCTTGATTAGTTTATGGAAATCCTAGAAAAAAGGAAACATTTTGGAGAAAGCAAGAGAGTCTGAGAAAGCAGAGAATGACATAACCCCAAGAAGCAGAGAGTCCATCAGCCAGCAACCTGTGGAGATGAAGAAGGAAAATACCTTCCGGGGAGTTTCATGAAATAGGAAGCCAGGAGAGAAAGCTAGCAAATGATGCTGTGTTTGCCATGTGTCTTTCCACTTGAGAGAGAAACCCTGAATTTCATCAGCATTCTTCAACCAAGGTATCTTTCCCTTGATGCCTTAGATAGGACATCTCTATAGACTTGCTTTAATTCAGACATTTCCATGGTCCAAAAACTGTCAACTTGCAACTTATTAAATTTCCCTTTTTAAAAGCCATTCCATTATGGTATGTTGCATTCCAGCAGCTATCAAACTAGAACAGCCTTCAAGACTGAGTATTTCTGAATTCAAGTTTCTGGAAACTGATTATCAAGGGAAAGCTGGAATGACGGGAATTCTTTTCCTAATGGGAGGAAATATTGAAGGCATTTGGTTTTATTTTTACAAAATCTTAAAACGTAATGAAATGCAGGAAGGGTTCGGAGCAGTTGTTGACCTTTTACTTTCTATTCACCTCCTCTTCCTCCCTTTTGAACATTCCTAAAACAGGACACTTAGTATATTGATTACAAGCAACATGAGAAGATGGCAGATTGGTAAGCCCCTGGAATCAGTCCCTCCACCAAAGCAGCTATTGAACTAGCAGGAAATATCTGGACCAAACACTTTGAAATTCAGGAGTCTACGGAAACATAGTACACACCCAGGGATGAGCAGAAGGAAGTGGCTGGAAAATTGCCTTAAAGGCCTGCGATTTTTATCCTCCCTGTAGCAGCAACCAACTCCATCCCCCAGCCCTGTGGTCAGAAGCAGTGCTGACTGGACATCTGGCTCCTGGCTCATCTTCTTGGTACCACGTTGGGGCTTAAAGATCTCATCATCCAAACACTGGGGATGTGTGTCTGTACTTTCATCAACTACTTCAGATTACTTGGGGCTGGTTCTGAGAGGGGCCATTATTCAGAACCCACTTTAGCAAAGGCTACAGAGGAATCCTAAAGACAGTAACCTTCTTCAAACTGCAAAAAAAAAGTAAAAGGTCTGCATTGACTGGACATGTCGTCAGTTAAGAAAATTGAGCTGCAAAAGCTATAGAAATTCCTGGGACAGTTTTTGGTCCCCTTCTCACCTCCTCTACCACACGCCTCTGTGAAGCTTGTGGTTGCCTTGTGGGTCGCTAGCCTTATGCAGAGGGAGCCAAATGGCCCTTGTGTGCACACTGGGGCTAACTGGGAGACTGAGCAATTGAACCTGACTCTGATAGCCTTCCTAGAGTTTGACCTGAGGGTACTGAAGCTGCGTGCCAAGGGCTGCCACAATGTGAGAGACAGTTAAGTTGAAAAAGGCTTGGGTTAAAGGACTGACTGCATTAAGTCACTGGAAAGAGCATCCAGGAAGGGTAGGAGCTCTTTTAGAAAGGCAGTAAAGAAAATGTCACCTGTACTCCTATGAGTTATACATGAGGAATTCCTGGGCATCTATCAAGCACCGGCCCAGGATAAGAGTCAGCCCCAACATCTCTAGCTCCAAGTAGGTTCAGATAAGAATGAGAAGAACCTGCACATCCCATTTACCATGGGCTGATCTGCCTCATAGTAGGCCTAAGCTCTGAGTAGAACACCAGCCAAAACAGGGACAATTTTCAGAGATTAAAAGAATCCTCTTATCTAGGGTTTTTTTTTTCTTTTGAATATCTCAGTCATATCACTAGTTGGATACAACTCAAGGGATAACCCAGGAACTGAACTCCAGAGTTGACACTATAAAATCATAAATGTACATTGTGCAACAAAAGAGTACAAGTCAAGGAAGCATGTAGGAGCCAAGGGTTAGAACAAGACCTGCAGAATTTGTGGAAGCAGCTGGCCTCAGGATGGCAGCTACTGCCGTGGAGATTGTTATGTAGAGCAGTCTGGGAGGAAGAGAATATTTACCCCAAAAGGTTATGTTAAGTATGAAGAACACTGAAAGATAAGAACTTTGCTCCCTCAGGAAATGCATGCATGCCTATTGACATCCTGTGGTATATAACCAGGATCTGGTTAAGAATAAAATGGTCTGAAGTCTGTCTGAAGTAAACTCAAGCTTCAGACCCCCTGAGCCGGTCTGTGTCTCTCTTTCTTCCTTTCTTTTTTTTCTCATCATTCCTTAATATCCTTTGAGCTCCATTTCAATAGGAAGAAACATTTGGTGCCCAGTGTGGGGCTTGAAGAAGAAGACTCCAAATCAATATTAAGGAACAAAAGAAAAGTCTCATTAGAGGCATGTGTGTCCAGCCGATAGAAGAGGACTCGAGTCATATTGGTAAAGTAAGCATTTTCCTTGGATCATCAGGGTAACGGGTAATCGTAATAGGCAGCTGGAGGAGTATGTGTGTGTGTTAAAGCTATTGGGGTGCCTGTTAAAACATCTGAATTTTTAAGCTTATTTGAGCTCATTCAAAAACATTGTTTTTGGTTTCAGCCTTAAGGCCACACTGTTTTAAATCTTAAGTAATGGAAATTGGTTATGAAGGCTTTGCAGCGAACATAACAAAACAGGGAAAATATTCCTGTTTCTATTTGGTTATCGTGTTCAGTCAGGCAATTAACTACCTGGCTCATGCTTTTTTTTAAACTCTAAGTTGTGTTTCTTCTCAATCTCCCACTACCCCTTCTTACCCTTTTATGACAGTTGCTTGAGATGGACTCAGCAACTAGTGCCCAAACAGCAATCTAATAACGGAACTCTTAAAGCATAAAGTGAGGAGACGCTCCAGGGACATCCACTACAAATACCACAGATGGGCCTTTGTGGGTTGAGCAGTGGCCCTTATCTATAGAGAGGTTTGAGGCTCTGACTTGGTTGTTTGGGAACAGTTTGGAGCAGGACGTTTAGAGGAGTCTCGTGGTTCTTGGAATTCTCCAATATTTATTGTAGAAGGGAGGTCAGGAAAATGGAGAATGTTGACTGATTTGATAAAAGTTGATACTGTGGTTCAGCCTATGGAGTCATTGCAGCCTGGCATGCCCACACCAGTTGTAATTTCTAAGAACTGCTTTATTATGATAGATTTTAAAAATTGATTCTTTGCCATGCCTTTGGCTGAGCACAATAAAGAAAGATTGGTTTCTGGGCTTGTTCTTGATGGGCTGCCTTTATATAGGGATTCATGTACACTTGAGTCAGAGAGTATTCAGTGAGAAAGGTGCCATACCAAATGGGGATCAGTGCTCATTGATGGTTCCTGTGGCAGGTTGGTCCCCAAGGGGGTATGAGGTTGGGGATTGTAGTTCTGACTCAAGGTGTTCTGTTAGGTTACCTTTGTTAAGTCTGAATGATTATTCTATGAGATTTATACCAATGCTACAGGTAAAGTCTTGTGATGGACAGTGGGAATGGAAGCCCCATCTTCTTTTGTTGGCTTATATTCTCAACAGACAGTGGTTTGGAAACTGGCCATGAGTTTAGCTCCTATTCATATTTTAAAAAGAAATATATTTTAAGAACTTTAAAACTAAAACTTCTTGTTAAAAACTATATATTGATAGTTAATGCATATTTGAAACATTAACTAAAGTATTTTAAGTATTTAACATTAGTCTAACAAATTTAATTTTGATGGTAATTATGTGTGGTAAAATATTTGTTCAAAGTAATGATTTAAGTATGAAAAATATGAAAGATATATTTTTATTAATAGGAAAACAGAATAGTTTTATCCTAAAATGAATAACTGTTACTAAATGAGAAAAATATGGGACAAAGCCTAAACTAATATAATAAGTGCTGAGGGTTTGTAAAAATGGAAATTATGGTTAAAATCAAGAAAGATTTAATGAGTCTAAAATGACAATGTTTTCTTGGACTCTTAGGCTGTTCTAATGAAAAGATATGAAAAATTTTTTTTTTCTAAATAATTAGTTAAAAAGCAAAGAGTCTGCACTTTATCAAAATAACTTACTAACTTTTATCATGTTGTTATCTGCATAAAAAGTACTGATTTTCTCCTGGGTATCATTATACTGGCAAAAACTGCTTCTTACCCTAAACCAGGTGGCTTAATCTATTAATCTAAGTACTATTACTATAAATGAATCTATTACTGACTAAATAGTATTCAAATCATATAAATACCTAAATTCCTTTAAGCCAAAATACTTTAATCCTTTGTCCAGTGTTTATATAAACTATATATGTATAAACTAAATTTATCCCAAGATAACCATGGCTTATATTAGAAGCAGATCAGATTTGAGAGTTGAATGCAAGGAAAAAATATACTTGTGAAGTCTTTTTTGTTCACCCGATGTTGCCATTACATGCAACTGATGTTGCTATCACATGACCTTGGTAAGAAATAGTTAAAATGTACACTCTAGCTAGGAGGACTGGCTATCCTCCCAGAAGGAAGCATACTTTAATAAAGATATCTAGGTCCCAGGAAGCTCCTCTTGGTCCCTAGCCAGTTCCCAGAGGACCCAGCTGGGCCCGGTCATGTAAGCAAATAGGAATTTGGCCACTATTGTGAGAAAATATCATAAAAATTGCATGCAATAAATTTAAAATTAGCAAAAATGCACAACCAATTATAAAGAATCCACATTCTTGCATTCCTTTTCAATCAATCCAATGAATTCAATTTAAAAAATCTGGTCATTTACTATGGGTACATGTCACTATTGACACTCTGCTTTCATTTTTGCTACCTGCCACTTTAGGGATTCCTAATTTTATGTTAGAAAACTTGTTTGATATTTTACAAGGAGATTCTGATTTATTAAACAAAAGGCAGTTAACAGTTGCAACTGAATGAGAGTTACAATTAATTGAACAATGCATGCAAAAAGGACAGCTTGTTCAAATAGATCTAAAAAAGCCTGTTGATTTTATTATTTTCTTTACCTTGCAATCTCCCACAGGCCTATTTTAGCAAGATGGTGTTTTAAAATGGATTTTTTTACCAAACAATTGACAAAAATGTTTAAATACGTATTTGCAAAAGATTATTTCTTTAATAGCCAAACGTCACCAAAAATATTATCAATTAAGAATTCATGATCCTAATCACATAGTGTGTGATCTCACAAAGTAAGAGGTTCAAAGTTTATATATTTTCAATACCTCTTGGTAAATAGCATTAAATAATTTTAAAGGACAAATGAATAATCATTTGCTATGTCAAAACTTTTACAATTTTTAAAAATGAACGCAATGGATTTTGACTAAAATAGTTCCGGCTTCCCTGCTAGCTATTACTGTCTTTACTGATAATAATATTAATGGGAATATGTCACCCCAGTGGAAAACAAGTTAGAAAATGCCTTATACCTCAGCCCAGCATACTGAATTAGTAGCTGTAATTCAAGTATTGCAAAGTTTTCCACAATCTCTTAATATTGTTTCTGATTTTAAATATGTTTGCCAAACAGTTACTCACATTGAGACAGCTTCTTTGTTTGAAAGAGATGAATTCTCCTGAATGTTTTTACATTTACAAACATTAGTCAGAAGTTGAATTACTCCCCTTTTTATCATGCATATAAAGAGCTCATACCACTCTTCCAGTTCCTTTGTCATTACAAAATCAGCAAGCAGATACTCTTGTGGGGGTAATGCAAGATCCCCATTTCACAAATTGACTCATCAATAGCAAAGGGCTATGAAAGAAATTTCCATCTTTATCTAAACAGCAAGCTCAGGACATTGTTAGGACTTGTCAAACCTGTGGACCTTTAAATGCACTCCCATTTGCATCAGGGATTAATCCTTGAGGTCAAAAAGCAAATGAATTATGGCAAATGGATATTACTCATATTTCACATTTTGGTAAAATGCAGTATGTACATGTTATCATAGACACTTGTTCTCATTTCATCTGGGCTACCACACAATCTGGAGATCGTTTTTGCCATGTTCAATCACATTTACTTAATGCTTTTGCTGTTGTGGGATGCCCTCAATCTATTAAATGGACAATGGTCCTGCTTATACAGGAAAGTAATTTCATAAATTTTGTACTACTTTTAATATTACTCATATCACAGGAATTCCTCATAATCCTTCAAGGCAAGGAATTATTAAATGAGCAAACTGACACTAAAGTCTATGCTCTTTAAACAAAAAGGGGGAGATGATGATCAGGAAAATGATGTTATGAAAATAAGTACACCTAAAGATCAATTAGCAAAAGCACTTTTTACTTTAAATTAAACAAAAATCACTTATGATAATTCATCAGACTCCTGCAGAACTACATTTTAGTAATTTGGGAAAGAAAAATGATACAACCCAAACAGAACTGCAGCTCTAGCCAATCTATTGGAAAGATGTTAAAGATGATTTATGGAAACCAGGAATGGTAAAGGTGTGGGGTAGGGGATTTGCTCTTGTAATTGCAGATGACAGAGCCTCGGTTTGGATTCCCTTGAAGAGAATAAAACCCAGGCATGTCAACCTGGATGAAAATAACTAAATGGGTAATGTATATTATAGGACATATAACTTTAACTACTGAAGGACAGGGACATAGTCATACTTATTGGGTTTATATTCCTAACCCACCTCTGCTGTGGGCCCTAACATGGGCCAATCCAACTTTACCAAAATAATCTGAATACAAGTTTAGGATTTCCAGGTCCAGAAAGAAGAAAACTGGTCTCAAATTTAATTCTTCCATTTTTAGAAAGACCTGTATGCATAACTCTATGGAAACAAAGGATACTTGCCTGTTAGATGGGAAAGAAAGTTGGAATGGATGGCAGTTATGTCATATGGATTGAGCAGTTATCATAATTAATGATTCCTATGGAATTGTAAGAGATGCAACCCCTGTGGGGTCTCCCATCTCTAACTTGAAGATAACTGAGACTATATGGACAGGCAAGCTAAATCAGGGTTTAATTCATGGAGGATAAATTGTGCCAAATTCATGGGATGATAAATATAGCATTAGTCAAAGAAATTGACAGAAAATTTTCCTAGGACTGAGACCAATTTTTATAGCCAATTCTAGTAACTATAACTTCTTTTTAAATAGCAGCCATAAACACTATATACAAATATCTATTAGAGATCCATATATATTTGTTAAAGTTCATATGCATATAAGAAATCAAACTTCTAATTGTGGGAATTGTTCTCTATTCACTTGTCTCCAAGCATTTATGTTGCAGGAAAATGAGACAATTATAGCAGCAAGGAGAAGAGGTATTTGGCTGCTGGTGCAGATGTCAAGATCCTGGCAATCCTCTGCAGAAACACATATACTGATCCATTTGGCAAAAGAATATCTAAAAAGGACTAATAGACTAATTGGACTCATTATTGCAGCTTTCATTGGAATCATTGGAAGCATCACAGTGGCTGCAGTCGCTGGAACTGCATTACATCAAATTATACAGATGAAGCATTGTTAGAAAAACACCAGTGAACTGTGGCATAGACAATCTCATTGATGAGCAAATTAATAATAGACTAAATGATATAAAAATGACATTGGTTCATATTGGAAATCAAATGTATAATTTAAATTTTTTACAAAGTTTAAAGTGTAAATGGAATGAGAGCAGTTTTTGTATTACCCCCTTTTAACATATAACCTGCCTGAAATAGAATAGGAAAAGGTAAAAAGGCATCTTTTAGGGCTTTCAGATAGTTTAAGTCCTGATATCCTGGAATTACAAAAAAGGGGTATTAGAATTATCTCAGAATAATTTACATATAGCCTGTGGAGGTAATGTTACACAATCACTTACCCAAGAGCTAAAAAGTCTTAGGTTTGGGGCTGTTTATACTACTTCACTTCCTCCTCAGCTGTGTTTAACAACAAAGAATCAAAGTCAGAGAGCTTGACTGGCAGCCAATGACCAGTAAGACCCTTCCTTCAGAGCCTAAGAGCAACCTAAGACAGGTGCGGTCACCTCTGCTTATATTCACCCTAAAAATGTGATTCTTGTTTTCCTCGGCTTATAAAATAAAAAGGGGGAAATGTAGGAGCCAAGGGTTAGAACAAGACCTGCAGAATTTGTGGAAGCAGCTGGCCTCAGGATGGTGGCTACTGCCGTGGAGATTGTTATGTAGAGCAGTCTGGGAGGAAGAGAATATTTACCCCAAAAGGTTCTGTTAAGTATGAAGAACACTGAAAGATAAGAACCTTGCTCCCTCAGGAAATGCATGCATGCCTATTGACATCCTGTGATATATAACCAGGATCTGGTTAAGAATAAAATGGTCTGAAGTCTGTCTGAAGTAAACTCAAGCTTCAGACCCTCTGAGCCCATCTGTGTCTTTCTTTCTTTCTTCCTTTCTTTTTTTTTCTCATCATTCCTTAATATCCTTTGAGCTCCATTTCAATAGGAAGCAACATAAGCTTGAATTGATGGTCCATTCAAAGGAAGAAGATAGTAATACAGAATCCACCAAAGAAGACCTGATTGGAGAGGATGTGGAGAAATAGCAAGAATTATTTTCTGTTGGTGAGAATGTAAAATGATGCAGCTGCTGTGGAAAACAGTTTGGAAGTTCCTCAGAAAGTTATGTATAGAATTACCATATGACTGGGCAAGCCCACTTCTAAGTATATAGCCAACAGAGTTGTAAGTACTCCAATAGATATTTGCATTCCAATATCCTTAGCCACATTATTCACAACTGCCAAATGGTAGAAGCAACTCAAGTGTCCATTAAACAATGAGTGGATAAATAAAACATTGTATGTAAGTACAATTATATATTATCAAGTCACAAAAAAGAATAAAGTTTTGATGCATACAACAAAATGGGTGAATCTTGAAGACATCATTTGTAATGTAATAAGGAAGAAAGAAAAGTACAAATATTGCATGATTTCATGAAAATGAAATAATTTGAGTAAGTGAACTCATAGAGTCACAATATAGAATATAGCTTACCAGCAGAGAGGGTGTGGTGACAGAATGTCATGTAATGCTTACTGTACATGGTTTCTACTTGTCTTGTTTGTAAATTCTGTCAATGTATAGTGGAAGTACAATTGTGTGAATATAATAAACAGCACTAGATTATATATACAAATGGGATTAAGTGAAATTTTTTTGCTTTATATATGTTTCTAAAATAAAACAATGAAAACATAAGACTGAACAACACAAATAGGAACCCTACTGTAAAAGATGGATTATAGTTAATAGTATGTATTAGTTAGCATTCTCTAGAGAAACAGAATCAACAGGGAACACTTGCAAATATAAAATTTATAAAAATGTCTCACGTGACCACAGGAACACAGAGTCCAAAATCCACAGGGCAGGCTGTGAAGCCGACGACTCCGATGGAAAGTCTGAATGAACTCCATAGGAGAGGCTCACCAGCCGAAGCAGGAATGGGATCTGTCTCCTCTGAGTCCTCCTTAAAAGGCTTCCTGTGATTAGATTTAGCGTCACTAATTGTAGAAGATACTCCCGTTTGGCTGATTACAAATGGAATCAGCTGTGGATGCAGCGCATGTGATCATGACCTAATCCTATGAAATGTCCTCATTGCAACAGACAGGCCAGTACTTGCCCAATCAGATAAACAGGTACTACAACTTGGCTGAGTTGACACATGTCCCTAATCATGACAGTCCACCCTTTATCAATTTGGCACCTATATATATATCACCTTAAACTATACTTAATTTCCAAATGAAAACAAATAAGCACACATTTTTTTCTTTTACCTGAAAATATTCAACTGTCCTGCATATAGCTGGAAACACATTAAATCTCTCCAGAATAGGGTGTAAATCCTTGGGTAACATTCATTCTTAAACTTGATATCTTACAACTTAAATAGTATAACCTGAACAAAATGGCATTACAGTCCTTGTTTCTGTAACTGATCACGTGGTCGAAGTTCATATTTATCACTACCTTCTTCCTCTACCCATTCCATGTTCCCTTTACCCTCAGCAAGCACTTCAGCTGGCCATGGTTCTTTGCCTGGTGGGGTGACCCAAACCTTCATTCCTGAAGTTTCAGAGCCATTAGTACTCCTGCCTTGTTCATGTTGTTGTACTTTTCCATTGATTTTAATGACAGGGCATGGTAGTACTAATAGACACCCTAGGGGATCTCCTATATTCCAAGAAACTTTTCTTTACCTCCATTATGAAGTTGCAGCCTTACTTCTTTCTGATAGACAGAGTCAATTACCCCAGACAATAATGTAATCCCCTTTTTGGCTTGTTGATCCAGAGGCATAAGTAGCCCAAAGTGACCAGGTGGCAATCTTAATTTCCAGTTCAGTGGTATCATTGTTGTTTCTCCTGGAGAAAGGACACCCCATTTTGGAACCAAAACCTGTAGACCAGCAGAACTCAGGGTAGCAGGGACAGGAAGCAAAAATTTTCCTAGTGGATCACTAGGGGTAATAGTGAGTGGTACCACACCCATTTCCACCACTTGGTTCCTGGACCCATGGATCCTGGCTATGGGAGAAACAGCACCATACAGTGAACACTGATTCAGAGCATAAACAGCTTCCTGGAGAACATTACCCCAGCCTTTCAAGTTTTTGCCACCTAGTTGGCACTGTAATTGAGTTTTCAAAAGGCCATTCCACCGTTCTATCAATCCAGCTACTTCTGGATGATGGGGAACATGATAAGACCAGAGAATTCCATGAACATGCACCCATTCCTGCACTTCATTTGCTGTGAAGTGTGTTCCTTGATCAGAAGCAATGCTATGTGGAATATCATGATGATGGATAAGGCATTCTGTAAGCCCGTGAATGGTAGTTTTGGCAGAAGCATTGCGTGCAGGGAAAGCAAACCCATATCCAGAGTATGTGTCTATTCCAGCTAGAACAAATTGCTGCCTCTTCCATGAAGGGAGTGGTCCAGTGTAATCAACCTGCCACCATGTAGCTGGCTGGTCACCTCGGGGAATGGTGCCATATCAGGGACTGAGTGTGGGTCTCTGCTGCTGGCAGATTGGGCACTCAGCAGTGGCTGTAGCCAGGTCAGCCTTGGTGAGTGAAAGTCCATGTTGCTGAGCCCATGCATAACCTCCATACCTACCACCATGAGCACTTTGTTCATGAGCCCATTGGGCAATGACAGGAGTTGCTGGAAAAGGAAGCTGACTAGTATCCACAGAATGGGTCATCTTATTCACTTTATTATTAAAATCTTCCTCTGCTGAAGTCACCCTCTGGTATGCATTCACATGGGACAAAAATATGTTCATGTCTTTAGCCCACTCAGAAAGGTCTATCCACATACTTCTTCCCCAGACCTCTTTGTCACCAATTTTCCAATTATGGTCTTTACAAGTCCCTGACCATCCAGCCAAACAATTAGCAACAGCCCAAGAGTCAGTATACAAATTCATCTCTGGCCAGTTTTCCTTCTAAGCAAAATGAACAATAGTGTGTACTGCTCGAAGTTCTGCCCACTGGGAGGATTTCCCCTCACCACTGTCCTTCAAGGCTGGTGAGCCTCTCCTGTAGAGTTCGTCCAGACCCTCCATCAGAATCGTCAGCTTCACAGCCTGCCCTGCAGATTTTGTACTCTGCATTCCCATGGTTACATGAGACACTTTTATAAATTTTATATTTGTGAGTGTTCCCTGTTGATTGTGTTTCTCTAGAGAAACCTAACTAATATACCCATCAAATACACCCATGAGAGAGCATGTTACAAATCCACTTTTGTCAGGAATAGGCGGGGGATGGAGCCTCCATTCTGCTGGGACAGATAACATCAAGAGCAGTGCACTTATCAATCCTGAGGCCAGCTCGCTTTCCATAGCAGTTGCTGACTTTCATTTCTCAAAGTTCAGCTTATAGTGTTAGCTCAACTTTCTCAAAGGTTCTGTGAGTCACACATATATTCTCAGTAAATTCCGTTTGGGTAAATCAGCTTGGAAGACTATAGTCTTCATAATAGTGAACTTTGACCACTACCAGGTGTCACTGAAAACCTGGGCATTCATAAATTGTCCAAAGTGAGAGTATTTTAGTTCAGAAGAAGAATTCAGAAGATAGATTCCTGAGAGAAAGAAATAGTCAAAGGACATCCCATCAAAAAAGGAGATTGCAAAAGAAACCAGGAAATACAAATGATCTGAAAATTAACAGGAGAACCAAGAGAGATGACACTCAAGGACAAATATTTTTAAGATGGAACTATACCCATCAGGGGCAAGCACTTCAAAGAAGTATGTTGAGGACAAAAATATAATTCACTGAGTTTGGCAACAAAATATTAATGGTGACTTTAGCAAGAAAAATATTCATAGAGATTTCAGTTTGTATTTTAGATGAAATTATATTGCAAATATTATTTTTCCCTTAATGATTTCTACTTTCCCATTAAATAGTCTAAAATGATGCTGAGATTGCCACAATAGTCTAGAAAATATTGTCAACCCACAGTATGTCACGAAAATATATTTGAAATGAGATTATGTTCAACCATTCTTCCACACTGCCTAAAAACATAATGTCCATTGATAAATATTTAATTAATGTCTGTGTATGTAAAGTACATTTTTCATTCCTGGAGAATAAAAAGATTTATGACAAGATTACTGGTTTCACGGAGATTGCAATCTATTTGGATAACAATCAACCAAGGACTAAATGTACATTAGTGGTGAGTATAGAAGATTCTTAAGAGTGTAGGAAAGGAGATCCATGGTGTAGTCTGAGTGACTCTAAGGGGGAGAAAAAGTGTGATTAGACTTTGGGGAAAGGTTAGAATACAAAAATAAAGTAGAAACAGTAGGAGCATCTCAGTGATGGAGATGGAAATGGCTAAACTCCAAAGGAAAAAGGGTTCACACTTTTATCTGTGGAACCATGAGTTAAGTTCCTTGAAAAATAGGAGATATTATTGACAAGGAGAGTTGCCGGACTTGGGAGAATTTCAGTTCAGGATTTTGTTTTCTCCTCCACACAAGATCATAGAGGATGTTGTGCATGTGCCAATCCAGAAAATTAATATAAACGTAAAGGTAGATAAACTGGCTGGGTAGATTCCAACTAGGAAAAAATTATCATGAGACATCAGTTAAAGAGATGTCTAGACATAAATCCAAAAGACAAAGTTGCAAAAAACCATCAAGTAAGAATTATCAACATTGGTGCCTGTCACATGAGAAGAGTTGAAGATGGCCATAGTTCTGCAGGTCATTGCATAATGGAAGAAGGAAAACCTATTGACATATGCACACCATCAAAAGAAAATTGTTTTGGAAAAGAAAACAAGTTGGTCAGGTATCAGAAACATGGATTTTTAACAAAACATGATCATTGAACAGATATCCATCAAGCAGCCATGGGACTTTGGGTCTGAGATGTCAGAGGAGATTCCAGGCCGGGGTACCAGGAGAAAGTATGAAAATGAAGTACACATAGCATTAGTTTTCTATTGCTGCATACAAGCTACTACCAAATTAGCAGCTTAGAACATTAGCCATTTATTGTCTCACAGTCTGCAGGTCAACGTCCAGGTGTGGCTGAACTTGCTCCAAGTTCAGTCTTCCAAAACTGAAACCAAAGTTACCACTGCTCCTTATCTTGGGATTCTCTTTCAATCACATGTGTTAGTTGGTAGAATTGAGTTCTCTAAAGTTTTAGACCTGAAGCTTAATCTGTTGCTGACTATTGTTGAGAGGTCAGTCTCAGAGCACAGAGGCCACCCACAATTCTTTGGTATGTGGTCCACCCTGTATGCCCTCTCAAACTTTCAATCTCCTGACTTCCAATAATCCTCCAATGCTAATATAGACTCATATTTAAAAGAAACCTAATCCTGAGCAGGACCCTCCCATCACCATTTATTTGCCATATAATAGAATTTATCATGGGCGTGAATATCACATTATGTTGACAGGGTTCATCTGAATTTAACTATATCTAATACCTTTCCTCAGAAAGATCTAGTTCCACTGAACTTTTCCCAAGGAGGAACAAAATCTGCCTCAAAACTGCAACATCAGCTCCAGCCCAAAAGTTTCAGACTGTTGCCTACCTCATGAATTGCCAACTGGTTAAACAGCACAATTGCAGAAACCAATGCCCTGAAGTAAATTATACATTACTTACACAAACATGGGTATATGTGGCAAAGAAATTTTTACATTGTAGCAAGCTGCCTAAATATTTAAGCATATATTTTTATTTGAAAAGGTATTCCAGCACAATAATTATTGGCCATGTCTGCAATCATTGATTTCCAAAGCTAAAGGGCAGAACTGGACAAATGTCATAAATGTCATGAATGTTGAAAAAAGAATTATGGGAGCAAAAGACCAAGGGTGAAGTAATAAGGGACAAAATCTTCATAGTGTGTGAAAATTTGTTGTTTAACTTCTTTACGTCTCGTGAGATATTTAAATCACATGTCTTAAAGAGGGATATAGATTTTAACAATATCATGAAAGCATTTTTTGAAATCTTGGCCACACATATTATTGAGAAGGAAAGTTTTTTTTTTTAATATGAAAATAACAAACATTAAAAAAAAATGGCCAATAAGCAGCAGCCAAGGAACTGAGATGGAAAGCTGGAGTCTGTCGCAGAGGCACAGAGCCCATGGGAGTGTACGGACAGGAGCTGGGAACTGGGAAGTAAGCCAGGTCATATTCCTTGGGTGCACTACCCTCACCAGCACAGCCCCTTGGCCAGCAACTCATCCCATACACCATGCACATGAACCCCATTACCTGCTCCCAATCCCAGGCTCCAGGTGCCCCTGCCCCACCAATACGCAGTGCCCATACCTGCCCCACATTCCCACCCCAAGTGCAGCCCAAGCCACCTCTCCTCCACCCCTTCTGAGCACTACCTCCCCTTCCCTGTTCTCTGCAGGCAGTTGCCAGTACGTAAAGGCTGCAGGCACTGAACTCCATTCCCAGACTACCTCTGCCCTCCTGCCCATAGTGTCTCATAGCCTCAACCTACTCCCCTGTGCTCTGTGCATCAGTTTACAATACTCCTACTCTTGCACATACCCACATGCCCCAATCATGTCCTTCAGCTCTGGGAATTTCAGTTTACAACACTACTAGACCCGCACATACACTCGGGGCCCCCAATCACTTCATGCAGCTCTGGGAATTTCCATTTATGGCAGTCCTAGAACTGTGCATGTGCACAGCCCTCAGCCACACTTCCTAGGTCTGAGAAAGTGCTAACCCTTGCTGCTGGATCACATTTGCCCCCAACCCAGGAAGGTAAGTGCCAACCTGCTACCACAGCTGTACACATGTGTGCTAAGGGCCCCGTGCCTTAGACCAGCACACACCATGTAAATTGATGTTTTAATAATCTGTCATATGTTAAAAAACTTTTTAATAAAAATTTTAGATAAGAGATTTCATTGCCAGTTCCTGACCACCTGTGTTATTGTCACTGAGGAGCTAAAACAGTTAATTTTGCTGAAACTACACTGTACTATGTTAGTAACACACACAGTGCTAAAAAATATCTCCCTTAAGGAAAAGTTTAGAAGAAAAAAATTATTGCTCAATGTTATTTGCAAACTTAAGATGTGAGTTCATATTTGCAGTATGACATAAATGAACAAACCCTCCCTCCCCTGCCCCTCATATTGTTTTTCTCGTCAAAATTTCCTGTGATTACTTATAACTAGCAGTATTTATTAGCTTATAAATTTACAGTTCTAAGGACATGAAAATGTCCCAGTTAAGCAATCAGTAGAATGATGCCCTTTTGAAGACCGGTTACCAGCAAGCTTGTGTTCCTCTGTTAGATAGCACAGCACATCATGTAGCCTGCTTGTCCTTCTCTCCTGGGTTTCAATGTCAGCTTCTGTCTTCTCTATCTGTGATTTTTCCCTCAGCCTCTGTGGGAGTGTCCTTGTCTCTCAACTTCTCTAGAGATTCTCCTTGCACTCTCTCAGTTCTTTTTGTGTGTCCTTTATCCTCTTACAAAGGACTCCCCTGTGGGGTTGAAGACCCACCTTGAATGAGGTGGGCCACACCTCAGTTGAAATAACCCAATCAAAATGCTGGACCCTCTGGATTTTGAGAGGCTGTTTTAAGCATATAACCTGATATTTAGAGATAAGAACGAAGTCGGACCGTTTGGGGTTAAAGTAATTCGGAACATAGGGGTAAGAAAAACAGTGTCTATATTTTAGAATCACACATACTCTTTGAAACCAGTGAAAGAAAGGTTTGTTTGATCTGGAAGTGAAATTTTCTGTAGTGCATTGTGGAGGGCCAGAAGCAATCCATCAGGCCAAAGTAGAGAAAGTCCCCACAACATTGGGGCGGAATGTCCCCAAAAGTTAAACAATAATCAATGCTAGGAAACTGAGAGAATGGGATGTATTTTGGCAACAGCTAATGGCATTTTTCTGCTTCTATGATACACTTGCTTGCTAACAACTGCAAAACCACAACATGATTTTAGCTTTTATAAGCACACCTTGAAAACCTCTGGGGGCTACTCTCTGAATCTTCCTTCTTGGAAGTTTCTCAGGCAGTCGTCAGCCAGCTAATAAAGACTCCAAATTGGCTTGCAGTTTTGAATGATGTGGTCTCTCTTTTGGTGCACCCATAACACATAATCTAATTCAACCTATCTGTATAGTTCATTTGAACAACTAAAACACAGAGAGCACAGAATGAGAAAGAGGTCCTTTAATCCCGTATAGATTATTGTAATGCCTGGAAACATCCTAGACTATGTTAAGCAGATAATCAGAACATATTGGCCAAGTCCCCTGAGGGAGAGGTGAAAGACTATGGAACTATTAAACCTTACCATCAGGGAATCCCCTGATACTCTGTCAAACTTTAGGGACACCCAAATCAATAAACCATGCCCTCAATCATGAGGCTTACTCTTGTAAAGCTTATGTAGGTAGCAGAGATGCATAGACTAGCTATAGGCATGCCCAAGAGTTACTTTTGGAGGAACTCTGTTGTTGCTCAGATGTGATCTCAGTTTCTCTAAGCCCAACTCTGCAAGTGAAATCATTGCCCTCCCCTCTATGTGGGACATGACATCCAGGGGTGAAAGTCTCCCTGGCGACGTGGAACATGACTCCCAGGGATAAATTCAGACCTGGCCCCATGGGCTCAACAATTACATTCTGACCAAATGGGGGAAAGAAGTGTAATTAATAAAGTATCAGTGGCAGAGAGAGTTCAAATAGAGTCGAGAGGCTACTCTGGAGGTTGCTTTTACAAAAGCTTCAGGTAGACCTTGCTACCTATCATAACAACCAACCCCCAACCAGGACCATTCCAACCAATCCTAAAGAACACCTCAGGCAATTTATAAGATTGCACAAGGGTTCCAGGCACTAGAGTAACTCACAAGAAACCTACAACCTCCAGATGTGTCCCTAGTCCAGAGTCCTGAAACCTAGCTCAGACTCACCAGAACTTCAGATAGTTCCATCTCCCCACCCAATATTAGTGAAAGACCCTTCCAATATCAAAAACTTCGAGTTGTCATATCCTGAACAACCCCAATGAGAGGTATGGAAAGATCAAAGGTGATGGTGGAATTATACATAGAAAATAGAACTTAACAAATGAATATGAAGGAGGTGGGAACCAAGATGACAGCTTAGGCAAGGTGTGGGATTTAGTTCATCCTCCAGAGCAGCTCAGAAATAGCCAGGAACAGTACAGAACAACTGCTGGGGCCACGTCAGTGACCGGACATATAGCGTACACAAGTCTGGACCAGCTGGACCAACCTCGAGCCCACCCAGAACCCAGGGAGACTCTGCTGAAGTTAAAGGCCCACATCACCTTATGCTGGTGGGACCCACAGGCAGAAAACACCACATACTGGGGAGGATAAGAAAAAGGCAGAGTCCAGAGACTTCATAGGAAAGTCTTTCAACCTGCTGGGTCTCATCCTCAGGAAAACTGACACAGGTAACTCTTTCCTCCTGACAGGAGGCTAGATTGGTCTGGTAAAATCTGCCTGGGGTCTATAATACCTATAGTAGACCCTCCTAAGGGGGGAAAAAAGGCATCATATAGGCAGGGCATAAAACAAACAAACAAAAAAACAGGAACTGAAAATTGCTGATCTGTTTAACAAAACCTAAGCTAGAGGACTAGAAAAAGCTGCACTGAATGTCAAAGAACAGATAGATAACAAAGTCATCCAGCAAGAAAATCCTAGGTAAAAAAAAAAAAAAACTCCAGAATAATCTAATTAAGGTAACTAAATGCCTAGAAGCCAGGAAAAAAATAACAAATCATACTAGGAAAATTGAAGATATGGCACCAGTCAAAGGGACAAACCAACAATTCAAATGAGATACAGGAGTTGAGACAATTAATTCAGAATGTTCAAACAGACATGGAAAACCTCATCAAAAATCAAATCAATGAATTGAGGGAGGATATAAAGAAGGCAAGGAATGAACAAATGAATATGAATGCTGAATCATTAAATTGGTATCTTTTTTAATCTCCAGTATTTTAAAGCAGCTAGCAGTAAAAACACAAAATTGTGAAACTGCAACCCATGTCAAAGTCTGAAATATGTTCTAAAACTAATTACGGTGCTGTGCTTGGACATTTAGAGCTTTTTTGTATATATGCTATTGTTCACAAAAAAGAAGGAAAAAGTCTATTGTGATGATAAGAAAAAGTTCTTAAGCCCTCTAGCCTCTTATATTCTGCAGCAACTAGAAAGAGAAGTATGAGAGGATCGTATGGTAGCCCATGACAAACCCTGGGATCTATCTTGTAACCACTTTTGGGGGACTGCTTTGAAAACTGTGGCTTTTTAAATTTCTTTGCTTTGTATATATGTCATACCACACAGTAAAAAAAAAATTTTTTTAAAACATGCCCGACTCACAATAGGTTTACATTTACAGGAATGGGTTTAAAGAGCACAGCCTTTTCTGGGGTACATAACAGCTTCAAACTACATATTATCTTTAAAAATGGTAAATAATTTCGTTTCAGGTGGAGGTCAAGTCATGCTTTGAAGAGGCATATGGCTTAAGCATCATTGCAAGTGTACTTCCTGGTTCTCCAAACTTCTTCATGAACCCTATTTTACTATTGACTGGATACGTCTGCAAAAGAGAAATTTGGGAGTTTTGCGTTAGGGTTTTGGGTCAACTTCTTATTGCCTGAGGATTTCTTTCCTCTTACAAGTGACAAAACCAGCAACCATGTTGAAAAGCACCATGGCTGAAAATGAATTAAATTTTTTTTTTATCTCTAGGCTCCAAATCAACTAATTAGAACTAATGCATACAGAAGTATGTGAAAGTACATTGCTTTCAATATGTAACTTCTCATGGGACATGTAAATTCAAATAAAGAAGAGATTGACTTTAACAATTTCAAGAAAAATTTTTTACCAAAATTAGTCACACATGGCTGACCAAAAATTGGTATCTTGATAAAAAAAAGAAAAGTGAATCAGAAACTGAACAATAATGGAAATCCAGAACAAAAATGTCAACAAGTATATGAAAAAGTACTGAGTCACGTTGTTAATGCCAGTGAAAGAACATTTTAAAATATAACGCTGCTCACCTACTAACTTACACTGCTCCTAAAAATATGAATTACATGTTTCTGGAAAGCAATTGGATATATTTATTAAAATATTAAGGCAAATATGTCCTGTTCTCCAACAATAACACCCTTGGCTACCTGTCAATCAGAAATAGTAATATTTCTGTATAAGATATAAAGACGAGGCCATTCACCTCTGTCTTATTTGGAGAAGAAAAAAAAAGCTTTAAGAATCAAATTGGTTGACAGCCATCCTTTTGAATAAAAAAAAATGCATCACTATTTTTATATTGTCAGTAGATATTTAAAAGAGCAGACTATATCTTTAAAGAGAAATGAATCTGATGTATCAAGCACGAATATCAAGTCTCAGAGTAATATGCATTGTACGGCCTAGTATTTTTAAACAACAAAAATAAATTAAAATTCCCATTTATTTGTAAATAAGTTTGTCTGAGTACCAAGAAAAGTATAGAAATGCAACAAACAGGCTCCTTACTTCAGGTCTCTGGGACTTATGGGTATTGAAGGATCAAGGTTAAATTTATAACTACTACATATTTGCATCACTTTCAATGATCTTTATGATTAGCATTATTATTTTATTACTTTCTTAAACTATAAAGAAACTGCAAAGAAATTAAATAAAAGCTCAGTGGTTAAACACCAAAGAAATATCTAATTAAAACTACCTTCAGCAGTCTCTATAGCTTTGGTAAGATTTTCAAAACTCTTTACCTATGTTGCACGTAATTAGAGTTTTAGGTATGTTAATTTTATTAATTGATAATAGAAGTACCTGGGGTTATCTAAGACAGCCATATAAGGCTTATATATGAAAATCTTTTCAGGACTTAACATATTTTGATATGAAATTATCATATCTAATATGAAATTATCATAAATATTGGATTTTCAGTTATACTCTTGAGATTTTAAGAAAATTGATGTTTTGGGTTTATATGAATAGTTCTGGTTTCTGGCATTTTCTCTCAAGTGGCTTATATTTGTATCTCCTAGTGTCTTTAATGGCAGCTGAATATTTATCCTGCACACAAGAAATCAGAAAATCGGGACTTCTGGCAAGATGGCTGAGTTCACCCCAGCTCTGTACAACAATGAGAGATGTGATAGAAAAATGACAGGGACAGTGGTTCCAGAGTGCAAATGATTATGGAGGTCATTCTACCCTATATAGGGAGGCCCTCAGAGAAACACTGAAGAAATCGGGATAGAGAGAACAAGGGTGAATGTACTTGGTTATGACTTTGTTGCAACAGCCAACTTGGGAAGATTTCCCTTCGGCTCTGCAGCTGGCAGTTCCTGTGGTGAATTTGGATGGCAATAGATGTGCTTTTCCTGCACACAGACCTACCTAGACAAGATGTAGTGCCTACTCCCACCCCCGTGGCACAATGCCTGTTCTTTTGGCAAAGACTGGGGAGCTTCCAGGGAGGAAGATAAACGTAGGGTGGTGCCAGTCTGACATTTAGTCAGCAAAA
This sequence comes from Tamandua tetradactyla, assembly GCF_023851605.1. Classification (NCBI taxonomy): domain Eukaryota; kingdom Metazoa; phylum Chordata; class Mammalia; order Pilosa; family Myrmecophagidae; genus Tamandua; species Tamandua tetradactyla. Next base: position 25,390,947 of record NC_135350.1, read on the forward strand.
GACTTATTTGGGTCCTGATGCTACTCACCATCTCCCACAGAGGCCCAGAGAACACAGCTGTGTCCAGATGGACAGGTGAGGCCAAGGAAGCAAGACCAACTGAGCACTGTGACTGATCCCTAGACTTTGCACCTGCAGACAGGGACAGGTGACCTTAGGCGACAAGAAGACTTAAGAAGGCCACCTGCTGGGCAGAATCAAGAACTGCAACCTGAGAATTGCCTACCTGCCTACTGCTCAAATAAAGCCTGAAGTAGTATTACAAGCCCTCATTGAGATTGGGGGCTTGGTTTCAAGGGGAAGGACTGACAAAACAAATCCGAAAGAGAATCTTCAAGTAGGTTCAAAATCTTAGATGAGAGAAGGAAATAAATCTGCAAAATAACCTTATTAGGACATTAAAATGCCCTGTCTAAAACAGAAGATGCAGGTAGATATTACTCAGCTAAATGACAAAATTAAATTACATGAAGGGACCCAGAAGTGGAACAACGAATTAAAGTTGTTCATAATGACATATTAAGAAGACATTGGAGCATAAAGAAGAATTTGAAAGAATAAATAGAAAAATATCAGATATCACAGAAATGAAAGTTACTGTAGAGTAAGTGAAAAGTATGTTAGAGACTCGTACCAGTAGACTTCAAAAGGCAGAAAAAGAGTATGTGAATTAGCAGAAAGGACAACTGAACATGAATGTTCCTAAGAACAAATGGTAAGAAAAATGGTAAAAGAGCAACTTGTTCTCAGGGGAATGACAGACACCACGAAGCACACAAACATAGGAATTATTGGTGTCCCAGAAGGAGAAGAGGAAAGGGATAGGAAGTTTAGGTGAAGATATAATGGGGGAAAACTTCCCAGCCCTTATAAAAACATAAACATCCAAACTAAACAAGCCCAATAAACTCCAAGTAGAATAAATCCAAATAGGCTTTCTCCAAGACATATACTTATCAGCTAGTCAAATCTTGGAGAAGCATAAAGTCATGAAAGCAGTAAGAAAAAAGAAATTTACTACATACAAGGGAAAACTTCTAAGACTGAGCTCAGACTACTTAATACGCATCATGAAAGTAAGAAGGCAATGGTATGATATATTTAAGATCTGCGTGAGAAAGACTTCCAGCCAAGAATTCTTTATCCTACCAAGTTTTCTTGCAAAATTAAGGGAGAGATTAAAATCTTTGCAGATAAGCAACAGCTATGAGAATTTGCCAACAAGAGAACTGCCCTACAAGAAATATTAAAGGGACCTCTGGCAACTGAAAAAAAGACAACGGGAAGTCTGGAAGAAGGTAAAGAAATGAAGAGTATTAGCAAGGACAAACCTAAAGTATAAAAAGTAAGAGAGGGAAAAGAATATATAAATCTGACAAATAAAAATTATAGGCAGCTATAGTGTAAGACATGAGAAAATAGATTCCAGAAATCATTAACTTGGAAATGTTTAGTAACATCGGTCATTGCTACAGCAAAGTTGATATTTGTAATAACTTTTCAATTGAGATTTTGAGAACACTCATAGTTTTAGCAGCTAGTCAAATAGTATTAAAATTAGTGTTTAATATTTAGAATTTAGGAAATCTGATATCTGTATCTGTAGGTTTTTTCCTTGTTTGCTTTGATTTTGAATTGGTTTATGAAACGTATTATACAAACACAGGCTTTACAATGATTATTTTGATACTATTCTTAAATATGCCAATGGATAAGCTAATTAAGAGATCCATTTTGGGTAGTCTAAGTGTATTGTTTGTTTTTTTAAATAAAAATATTTGAAGAAAAAAGGATGTAAATAATAAATTAAAAAATCCTCTGAAAAATCTCAAGAAAACCCCTGTCTTATCACCACCTGAATATAAAATCCAAAAACAGATATTCAAGGAATAAATCCAGGGTTCACATTATAAAGTATTAAAATATACAGTATGAAAAAAAGGGTACAAGACAAAGCAACAGGAAATGATGGCCAATCCAAAGGAACAGGATAAAATTTAGGAAAACCCAATGAAGAACACCAGAATGTGGATACAGTGAACAAAGTCTTTTGAAAAATGATCTTAAAAATGTTCAAGGAAATGAAGAAAACTATATATAGAGAGAACTAAGTATCAGGAAAACAAGAAAGAGCAATAGGAGAGTCTTAGTAAAGAGATACAAATTACAGAAACCAAACAGACCTATGGCAGTTAAAGATCACAATAATAGAAATGAAATATTCCCAGGATGATTTCAAGAGCAATTTGGAAGAGGTAGAGAAAGCACTTAAGAGGAGTCAGGATGAAGAGCAGAAAGAAAAGGAATTACAAAAGGTGGAAATATCCTTAGACTTCTGGGAAACGATGATGAATGTCAATATATGTTTTATGGGAGTCTCAAAGGAAAAGGGAAAAGGGGACAGAATGAACATTCAAAGAAATAATGATAGAGAACTTCCCATAATTATGAAAAGATGTGAATATGCAAAACAAAGAAGCCCAGGGAACATCAAACAATATGCCCAGGAAGAAAAATATACCTCCTAATACATTGGTCACATTATTGAATGCCAAGAATAAGGATGGAGTTCTGAAAGCTGCAAGAGGAAAGAACCATGTATGTAAAAAGGAGTCCCAAATAGATGGTATATTATTTAGGGTTCTCTAGAGAAACAGGTTCAACAGGGAACACTCGCAAATGCAAAATTTATAAAAATGTCTCATGTGTCCATGGGAACATAGATCCAAAAGCCGCAGGGCAGGCTGTGAAGCTGATGACTCCGATGAAGGCTCTGGACGAACTCCACAGGAGAAACTCACCAGCCGAAGCAGGAAGAGAGCCTGTGTCTTCTGAATCCTCCTTAAAAGGCTTCCCGTATTAGATTAAGCATCACTCATTGCAGAAGACACTCCCCTTTGGCTGATTACAAATGGAATCAGCTGTGGATGCAGCTGATGTGATCATGATCTAATCCTATGAAATGTCCTCATTGCAACAGACAGGCCAGAACTTGTCCAATGAGACAAACAGGTACCACCTCTTGGCCAAGTTGACACATGAACCTGACCATGAAAGTCCACCCCTTGTCAACTTGGCAACTATATACATCTATATGTATATACAACTATATATACATACTTTAAACCATACCCAATTTCCAAATAAAAACAATAAAACACACATTTTTTCTTTTACCTAACAATACTCAACTGTCCTGCATATAACTGGAAACACATTAAATCTCTCCAGAATAGGGGGCAAATCCTTGGGCAACATTCATTCTTAAACTTGATATTTTACAGCTTAAATAGTATAATAAATGAACAAAACAGCATTACAGTCCTCACTTTGGTAACTGATCACATGGTCGTTCATATTTATCATTACCTTCTTCCACTACACATCCCATGTTCCCTTTACCCTCAGCAAGCACTTCAGCTGGCTGTGGTTCTTTGTCTGGTGGGGTGAACCAAACCTTCATTCCTGAAGTTTCAGAGCTGTTGGTAGTCCTGCCTGGATTGGGTTGTTGCAGTTTTCCACTGATTTTAATGACAGGGCATGGTAGTACTAAAAGATGTCCTAGGGCATCTCCTATATTCCAAGAACACTCTACCTCCATTATGTAGTTGCAGCCCTACTTCCTCCTGATAGTCAAGGTCAATCACCCCAGACAACAATGTAATCCCCTTCTTGGCTTGTTGATCCCGTGGCATAAGTAGCCAAAGTAACCAGCTGGCAGTCTTAACTTCCAGTTCAGTGGAATCACTGTTGTTTCTGCTGGAGGAAGCACTCTGCATTTTGGAACTAAAACCTGTAGATCAGCAGAATTCAGGGTTGCAGGGACAGGAAGCAAAAATTTTCCTAGTGGATCACTAGGCGTAACAGAGAGTGGTGCCACTCCCATTCCCACTCCTTGGTTCCTGGATGCATGGACTCTGGTGATGGGCGAAACAGCACCATGAAGTGGACGCTGTTTCAGAGCATACACAGCTTCCTGGAGAACATTACCCCAGCTCTTCAAGGTATTGTCCCCTAGTTTGCGCTGTAATTGAGTTTTCAAAAGGCCATTCCACCATTCTAAGAATCCAGCTGCTTCTGGATGATGGGGAACATGGTAAGACCAGAGAATTCCATGAACATGTGCCCATTCACACACTTCATTTTCTGTGATGTGTGTTCCTTGATCAGAAGCAATACTGTGTAGAATACCATGATGATGGATAAGGCATTCTGTAAGCCCACAGATTGCAGTTTTGGTAGAAGTGTTGCATGCAGGGAAAGCAAACCCATATCCAGAGTACGTGTCTATTCCAGTTAGAACAAATCGCTGCCCCTTCCATGAAGGGAGTGGTCCAATGTAATCAACCTGCCACCATGTAGCTGGATGGTCACCTTGGGGAATGGTGCCATAGCGGGGGCTGAGTGTGGGTCTCTGCTGCTGGCAGATTGGGCACTCAGCAGTGGCTGTAGCCAAGTCAGCCTTGGTGAGTGGAAGTCCATGTTGCTAAGCCCATGCATAACCTCCATCCCTACTACCATGACCACTTTGTTCATGAGTCCATTGGGCAATGACAGGAGTTGCTGGGGAAAGAGGCTGACTGGTAGCCACAGAATTGGTCCTCTTAACCACTTGGTTATTAATATCTTTCTCTGCCAAAGTCACCCTCTGGTGTGCATTCACATGGGACACAAATATTTTCATGTTTATAGCCCAATCAGAAAGGTCTATCCACATACTTCTTCCCCAGACCTCTTTGTCACCAATTTTCCAATTATGGTCTTTCCAAGTACCCTGACCATCCAGTCAAAGCATTAGCAACAGCTCATGAGTCAGTATACAAATGCACCTCTGGCCAGTTTTCCTTCCAATCAAAATGAACAACCAAGTGCACTGCTCAAAGTTCTGCCCACTGGGAGGATTTTCTCTCACCACTGTCCTTCAAGGACACCCCAGAAAGAGGTTGCAATGCTGCAGCTGTCCACTTTCGGGTGGTACCTGCATATTGTGCTGAACCATCTGTAAACCAGGCCTGAGTTTTCTCTTCCTCAGTCAATTCAGTGTAAGTTACTCCACAAGAGGCCATAGCTCTGGTCTGGGAAAGAGAAGGCGACATGGCAGGAGTGGAGACCATGAGCATTTGGGCCACTTCTTCATGTAACTTACTTGTGCCTTCAGGACCCGCTCTGGCTCTATCTCATATATACGATTTCCATTTTACAATAGAGTGCTGTGCACATGCCCAACTTTATGGCTTGGTGGGTCAGACAACACCCAGGTCATGATAGGCAACTCAGGTCTCATGATAACTTGGTGGGCCATGGTTAAGTGTTCAGTCTCTACTAAGGCCCAGTCACAGGCCAAAAGCTGTTTCTCAAAAGGAAAGTAGTTATCTGCAGCAGATACTAAGGCTTTGCTCCAAAATCCTAAGGGTCTGCATTGTGATTCTCCTATAGGGACCTGCCAGAGGCTCCAGACAGCATCTCTATTTGCCACTGAAACTTCCAGAACCATTGGATCTGCTGGATCATATGGCTCAAGTGGCAGAGCAGCTTGTACAGCAGCCTGGACTTGTTGCAGAGCCTCCTCTTATTCAGGTCCCCACACAAAATTAGCAGCTTTTCTGATCACTCCATGAATGGGCTGAAGTAGCACACCCAAATGAGGAATATCTTGTCACCAAAATCCAAAAAAGAACAACTAGGCATTGTGCGTCTTTTTTTGGTCGTAGTAGGAGCCAGATGCAGCAACTTATCCTTCACCTTAGAAGGGATATCTCAACATGCCCCACACCACTGGACCCCTAGAAATTTCACTGAAGTATAAGTCCCCTGTATTTTTGTTGGATTTGTTTCCATCCTCTGACATGCAAATGCCTTATCAGTAAGTCTAGAGTAGTCGCTACTTTTTGCTCACTAGGTTCAATCAATATGATATCATCAATGTAATAGACCAGTGTAATGTCTTCTGGGAGGAAGAAATGATCAACTTCCCTGCAGACAAGATTATGACATAGGGCTGGAGAGTTGATATACCCCTGAGGTAGAATAGTGAAAGTATATTGCTGACTTTGCCAACTGAAACCAAACTGTTTCTGGTGGTCCTTACTAATAACTATTGAGAGAAAAGCATTTGTCAGATCAATAGCTGCATACCAGTTACCAGGGGATGTACTGATTTGCTCAAGCAATGATACCGCATCCGTAACAGCAGCTGCAATTGGAGTTACCACCTGGTTGAGTTTATGATAATCCACTGTCATCCTCCAAGATCCATCTGTTTTCTGCACAGGCCAAATAGGAGAGTTGAATGGGGATGTGGTGGGAATCACCACCCCTGCATCCTTCAAGTCCTTCAGACTGACAGTAATCTCTGCAATCCCTCCAGGAATCTGGAATTGCTTCTGGTTTACTATTTTGATTAGTAGGGGCAGTTTTAGTGGCTTCCACTTGGCCTTTTCCACCATAATAACCCTCACTGCACAAGTTAGCAAGCCAACGTGGGGATTCTGCCAGTTGCTCAGTATGTCTATACCAATTATACATTCTGTAACTGGGGAAATAACTACAGGATGGGTCCAGGGACCCACTGGACCCACTGTGAGATGGACTTGAGCTAAAACTCCATTGGTCTCCTGGCCACCATAAGCCCCCACTCTGACTGGTGGACCAGAGTGATATTTTGGGTCCCCTGGAATTAATGTCATTTCTGAACCAGTGTCTAATAATCCCCAAAATATCTGATCATTTCCTTTTCCCAAACGCACAGTTACCCTGGTAAAAGGCTGTTGGTCTCCTTGGGGAAGGCTTGAGGGAAGATTAACAGTATAAATTTGTGGCAGTGCAACAGGGTTTTCCCCCAAAAGGACCTGGCCTCCCATTCATTCAAGGGGCTCTGGATCTCTAAACTGTTTCAAGTCTGGAAATTGATTAAGGGGCCATAACTCAGTGTTTTTGTAATTCAGGTTAGACTTCTGTTCACTTGACCTAGAACTCTGTTGTTTATACAGCTCGCACAAGAATTTAGTAGACTGCCCTTCTATTGTATTTCTAGGTACCCCATGATTTACTAGACAATGCCACAAATCTCGGTGATATATATAATTTGATTCCTGCTTTGAGTTTGCTGTCTATTATAATAGCCAAGTCTACCCTGTCTTTGGTGATTAAGTGCTGCCACCTGGCTTCTGCCAACTTGGGATCCCATTAAATACAATGGGATCCCATTGTATTTAAGGATTCCAGCTCAGTGACAGCAGTACCTACAGTAATATCTGATGTACAGAGAAGTGCGACTACAGAGCTCTTCAGGGTTGATGGTGCTAGTCTCACAAATTCATTTCTTACTGTTCTGGTAAAAGGTGCATCCTCCAGACATTCCTGGGGTATAAGATCAGGCCCCATGATAAATCCATTCTAACAGTCCAATCTCCCTAAGCCTCTGGATCCCCTCATCTACATTATACCACGGCAGTTCTAGCATTTCAACCTCAGGTAATGTCAGCCACCTTTTGATCCATGTTTCAACCACATCCAAACAAACTGTTAATACCTTTTCTAACTGCTTGAGCTATAACATTGAATGCAGAATCTCTGCTTAGTGGGCCCATATCAATAAATTCAGCCTGACCCAGTCTTATATTCCTCCCACCCTTATCCCACACTCTTAGAATTCATTGCCACACATATTCCCCTGATTTCTGTCTATATAAATTGGAAAACTCACACAGTTGTTTTGGAGTATAACGTACCTCCTCAAGTGTGATACTTTGTTCCTCACCTTTAGGGGCCTGTTGGGACTTTAGTCTAGTTATAGGTCTGGAAGAAATGAGGAGTGGTGGGGGTGGGTCATGAAGAGAATTAGAAATGTCTTCCAAGCCATTTGCTTCAGGGCCTTCATTTGCAGTTTCCTCTGGTGAAACAGGATTAATCACTCTAACGCTAATTCCTTCAGGAGGAGGCTGGGGGGCCAACTCCTCACAGCAGCCTGGAGGTGAGGCGGTTATGTTCTCAGGGCAAACTGTTACATGGTTATCTAGAGAAGACTCATCATGATCTAGAGTTTCAACCTCACACCCAACATAATTATCAATCCATATGTCACTATCCCATTTTTCAGGGTTCCACCCCTTTCCAATCAATGCCCTCACTTTAACAGCAGACACCATGCAAGACTGAGATTTCAGTTTGTGTTGTAAAGTTGCTACTCTAACAATAAGATTCTGAGTCTGATTTTCAGAGATCTCAAGTCTATAGCTACAGGAAATAAGATTTTCCTTCAGGATACTCATAGAAATGTCTACATCTGTCAGATGGTGCTTAAGCTTCTTGTTTGAAGCCTTAAGCCCATCCCTTTCACTCTTTAATGTAGCCAGATATCTAACAACAACCAATCAACATCTCTATACCTCTTATTTCTATGAAACTCTGTAAACATATCAGAAACATTATCCCCCAGAACTGGCTTCGAACAAGTGAAGCATTAGGAGGATCGAATGGTGATATTTTGACTCTCTCTTTTGCCAACTCACTCCATGTATTGGGAGTATCATTCTGATTATGGGATTCAGAGTCCTTAGTGTCTTTGAGTCCAGTCAGAGTAGAAAATTATTCATAAAAAAACCCTTTTTAAAGATTCTATTGCTTAAGAACAACTCCTGGTACCAAGATGTATTAGTTAGGGTTCTCTAGAGAAGCAGAATCAACAGGGAGTACTCACAAATGTAAAATTTATAAAAGTGTCTCATGTGACTGTGGTAAGGCACATCTAAAATCTGCAGGGCAGGCTATGATGCTGATGACTCCAATGAAGGGTCTGGATGAACTCCACAAGAGAGACTCAACAGCTGAAGCAGGAATAGAGCCTGTGTCTTCTGAATCCTCCTTAAAAGGCTTCCCGTGATTAGATTAAGCATCACTCATTGCAGAAGACACTCCGCTTTGGCTGATTACAAATGGAATCAGCTGTGGATGCAGCTGATGTAATCATGATCTAATTCTATGAAATGTCATCATTGCAAAGACAGGCCAGCACTTGCCCAACCAGACAAACAGGTACCACCACTTGACACTTGAACCTGACCATGAAAGATGGAGTGCCTATTTCTCATAAGAAACCATGGAGGCAAGAAGGCAGTAGGTTAAAATACTTAAAACTGCTGAAAGAAAAGTGCCAACCAAGAATTTTATATCTGGCAAGACTTTCCTTAATGAATGGTGGTGAGTCCTGTAAGCCCTCAGTAACAGCAGTTCAGCCCAGGCACTGGAGCAGCAACACAGAGGGAGCTGGAGAATGGCTTCATCCTGACACAGCAAGAAAGGAACTAGATTTTGACTCCACACCATGCTTGAGTATAAGCCTGTCAGTCTTGCTCAGGAGGTGTTAGAAAACCTGCTCTTACCATGCAATTCATTCAAGGAATTTTTGTTGAAACTATGATCTTATATTAGAAGATTCTTTTCGGAAGCAAGCTGAAGCATATTCACAATAATGTATGTTGGAAATCCTGGATATTGCAGGAACAGAATAATTTACAGCAATGAGGGATTGTTACATGAAAAATAGATGAGTCTTTGCATTAGTTTTTTCTGTCACAGCACAGACCACATTTAACAATTTATGGGATCTGTGAAACCAGATTCTTTGAGGAAAAGACTCTAATGCTCTTCCAACGACTCTGTTGGTTATAAGTATGCCTTGGAGGATGAAAGAGTTGTAGGAAAGAAGCAAGGTCAAAATTCTAGCAAGACAACGGAATAGCTGTGTATTCCTAGACTCCTGCAAAATCAACAATAAATGCTAATGAGATCTTTTATAACCTAGTATGACAAATTAACAGGAAAAACTCCAGTGCTTGGGAAGGCCCACAAAAGACATCATGTCAGCTGCTTTTATGTACTAAATATATTGTAGCTCTGAGCAGTTGTGAAGAACTATTGCCCAATTCAACAGTCCCAACATTCCAAATGTGTTAAATTTAACAACATTGTACATGGACTACTCTTTAAGTAGTGGTGCTACTCTTTAAGAGGCAGATGGAAGCTAATACATCCATTTGCACATTTTAATCACTTTCCAGTATCATGAGAGATTTTTATCTATATAATAGTCATAAGAATGCAACAGGTAACACCAGAGGCTACACCTAAAATCACTGCTTCAGAGACATTTTTCATCCACCAATGTTGTACATGTGTGAAAATGGTATACTGTATACTTTAACACACCCCGTAATCTTTGTATTGGAGATTGTAATAATGTAAATGCTAAAATCATACAATTTTACCTTAAAAAAAGAAAGGCCTAAAATCTCCTATATAGATTACTCCATATAACTTCTTTAATATTTGTAATTTATTGTGATTTTTTAAAAGAAATTAAAGGTCTTTATCATTGTATTGTACAAAATGTGTCTTGGATTAATACAGCTATATAGTTGTTTCTTTTTATTTTGGAAAAACCTGTCTTGAACATATGGTAGTCCCACCAGTGAAATTACTTAGATTAAGAACACTGCCTTGAATATCTGTTAGGACGGACATGTCCAGACTTTTCAGATCTTTTATTATATGTTTCCTTTTGTGTTTACATAGGGAACAATATTTATAGTTATGTATACAGTGGGGGTTTACAACAAGAAAGGTATATTTTGAAACATTTTTTTAGGGATTTACCAAAATTTATAAATTGTTTTCAGGCTTCTGCAGCTGTAGATTCTCACAGTGAATCCCTTGCTTGCTCATGCATAAGTATAATTGCAATATACAGGTTTAGTATTTTTGCCTATTGGGATTATTTCACATGTGTAATTTTTTAATATTTTAATTGAAATGTTAAATGGTGGACAAGTACTGGGGATGTGGGGAAGAAATTTTAATCATGTATAATTGGTCATAAGGCCTAATTAGTAGTAGCTATTGTTGTTTTATTTAGCAATGCCTTGTTGCTTTGTATGCATTAACATTTGGGGGTAAAGACTGTGTGTCTATCCAATAGGGTCAGTATTTAACTTGACAACCCTAATGTTATAACTTCTTTGAGGTGTCCGAATATAAAATAAAAGCCTTAATTTAAGTGGTACAATTTTATATAACTTGGCATTTGTAGTTCAATAAATTTGGATTGCCATGCAAAAGAAAAAAAAAATGGGGGCAAGATGAAGAGACAATCCCAGATAAACAAAAGCTGAACAGGTTCATTCTAAAAGGCATTCTTCAGACTGAAAGGAAAGGATACTGGACTGTGGTTCAAAGCAGCATAAAGAAATATGGTAAAGAAAAATACCGGTATTATAAATTACAAATTTGTATTATAAATACCAGTATTATTGTAGTGTATTGCTCAGGATGTAACTCTATTTCTTACTTCTCACATTAAAAAAATGCAAATGCATAAAAAGTAAAGATAAATCTATGATTTGAGGCATACAGTGCTTAAAAATAAAAGCAGTAACAAATACAAGGAAAAGGGGTGTAGGTGGCATAGGAAAAATATATGTGTATGTTGCTGAAATTGAGGTGGTATCTACTAAATATGATTGTTATATATTTAGGATGTTAAATTTTAACCCTATGGTAACCACATGGAAAATAGATGAAAAATATATCCATTTAGTAAAGAGAAGTCTCAGAATATGATTCAACCCCCCACTAAAATTAAAACAATATGAAAATAAGCATTAGAACAGAATTAAGGGCCAAAAAAGTTATAAGACTTACAGCAGCTATGTAGTCAAATGGCAGAAGTAGTCCTGAATTATCATTAGTCACTTGAAATATAAGGAATTAAATTCTTCCTCCAAATGATAGAGATTGACAGAATAGATATAAAAGCATGATCCAACTATATGTTGTCTGCAGGAGACTCACCTTAAATTCCAAGATACAAGTAGATGGGAAGTGAAAGAATGAAAAATACATACCATGCAAATTATAATCAAAAGAGAGCTAAGGTAGCTCTAGTAATATCAGATAAATTAGGTTTCATATTAAAAAGACTTTCAAAGATAATATATATACTGACAAAAGAGAAAATCCAACAGAAAGATGTAACATTTATAAATATATATATATATATATATATATATATATACCTAACAGCAGAGCCTCAAAATCTATGAAATGGACAATGAAAGTTTTGAAGGGAGAAATTGATGGTTCTACATTAAATGTTAATTTCAATAATTAATATTATTGGATTAATCATTAATTTCAATAATAAAACATTTGGTCAGGAGATCAAGAAGTAAATGCAAGATTTGAATCCTTTGAAGCTAGAATACTACTTAATGGTGAAAGACTGAAAACTTTCACTAAAGATCTGGAGGAAGACAAAGTTGCCAACTGTCACTTCTGCTATTCAACATTTTACTGAAAGTTCTTGCCAGAACAATTAGGCAAGAAAAATGAATAAATGGTATCCAAACTGGAAAAGAAAAAGTCCAATATTCTCTATTTCCAGATGACATGATCCTCTATACTGAAAAACTTGGAAAATTCACAGCAAAACTCTTAGAGCTAATAAATGAATTCAGCAAAGTGACAGCGTGTAAGGTCAAAAACCAAACATCAGTAGTGTTTTTATACATATACAATGAACTATTGGAGGAAGAAATCAGGAAAATAATTTTGTTCACAATAACAACTAAAAGAAACATATATATAGTAACAAATCTAAACAAGGTTGTAAAAGGACTTGTATTAAGAAAACTGCAAAAAATTGCTGAAATAAATTTTTTTAAAAAGTCCAAATAAATGGAAGTCCATGCCATACTCATAATTTCAAAGGCTAAATATTGTTATAATATCAGTGTTACCAAAATGGATATGTAGTTTCAACACAATCTTAATCAAGCTTTCAACAAACAAGTGAAGAATAGACTGCTTAACAAATGGTTCTGGGAAAATTAGATCTCCACTGCACAAAAAGAAGGAGGATGCTTACCACACACCTTATACTAAAATCAACTCAAAATTTTTTACAGACCTAAACATAAGAGCTACAAATGTCAAACTCCTAGCAGAAAACATAGGGGAGCATCTTTAGGAGCTTGTCTTAGACATGTGTTTCTTAGATTTACCTCCAAAACAAAATCAACAAAAATAATATATAAATTGAATTTAATCAAATTAAAACTCTTGCACCTCAAAAGATTTTATCATGAAACTAAAATGACAACCTACACAACTGGAAAAAATATTTGGAAACCATATATACAACAAAGGTTTTATATCCACTGTATAAAAAATCCTTCAACTGAACAAGAAAAAGACAAACAACCCAATTTTAAAATAAATAAAAAACATGAATAGACATCTCTCCAAAGAGATATACAAATGGCCAGAAGGCACACAAAAAATGTCTTAAGATCATTACCCATCACGGAAATAAAAATAAAATACAGAAGATACTATTTCATACTTATTGCAATGGCTGCTATTAAAAAAAAACAAACAAAAACAAATGGAAAATAGCAAGTATTGGAGAGGATGCAGAGATATGGGAACACTCATCATTACAGGAGGCAATGTAAAATATTGCAGTTGCTGAGGAAGACAGTTTGGCTGCTCCTTCAAAAGTTAACTGTGCAATTACTATAAGACCCAAAAATCTCACTCCTCAGTATATACTCCAAATAATTGAAACATGCACTCAAACACATACTTTGTGCACCAATGTTCAAAGCAGCATTATTCACAATTTTCTCAAGGTGGAAGCAACCCAGTTGTTTATTAACTTACGCATGGTTAAAAAAAAAAGTAACATACCCATACAATGGAATATTATTCAGTCATAAAAAGAAATGAAATCTTGATACATGTGAAAACATGGATAAAACTTCAAGACATCATGTTGAGTGAAATACCTGGACTGAAAGGATAAATATTGTATGATCTTATGGATTTGAAACAATTAGAATGAGAAAACTCATAGTCTCACAATCTAGAATATAACTTATCGGGGGACATGGTGTGGATATGGAATGGGAAGTTAAGGCTTAAAATGTATAAGGTCTCTATTTTTAATGATGGAGATGTTTTGGTAATGCATGGAGTGATCAAAGTAAAACATCATAAATGTCATTAACAAAGCTGAAATATATATGAAAATTATCATATAAGAATGAAACTTACTAGAACTCAAAAGAGATCTCAAGAACTTTACCTCGCATTGAACCTTCTATTCAGAATCTAGCTACTGAAATACTTCCCACACAATTTAATAAATATGTTCTTTAAAAAGAAAGACCTGGGGGTGGTGCAGCAATGGCTCAGTGGCAGAACTCTTCCCTGCCATGCTGGAGACCTGGGTTCAATTTCTGGAGCCTGCCCATGCAAAAAAAGAGAAAGGTGAAGACTTCCGGAGAAGATGGCGGCTTAGTAAGACGCATGGGTCTTAGTTCCTCCTCCAGAAAAGCAACTAAAGAAACAGAAACAATACGAAACAGCTCCCGGAGTCACGACAGAGACCAAAAAGACAGCGTACCCCACTCTGGAACGGCTGCACGGGCAGGGAGAATTCGCTGCAGTGAGATACCCGAGGGGCGCATGTTTTCCCGGCCGGGGCGGCTGGCGACTGGGGTCCCCTCCCCGCACGTGGCTCCCCGGTCTGACTGGGAACGTTGGATAGCGGGGCCCTCCCGTCACACTTGGCGTCTCGGGCCAGCTGGGCAATTTGGACCGGCACTCCCCCAAGCCGCGGCAGCCAGCGATCCCCGCCTCCACGTGCGGTTTCCCAGGCCGACTGCCCTGCAGACAGATGACCGCCACGAGCGCCACCTACTGGGCAGGAAAAGAAAAACAGAGCCCAGAGATTCCACAGAAAAACCTTTCAACCAGCTGGGTCCCACACCCAGGGAAATCTGATCAAATGCCCAGACACCAGCAGAAAATAATGGATGATGCTCGGAAAATTGAAGATATGGCCCAGCCAAAGGAACAAACCAATAGTTCAAATGAGATACAGGAGCTGAGACAACTAATGCTGAATATACGAACAGAAATGGAAAAACTCTTCAAAAACCAAATCAATAAATTGAGGGAGAACATGAAGAAGACATGGGCTGAACAAAAAGAAGAAATAGAAAATCTGAAAAAAC
The DNA here is from genome assembly GCF_023851605.1 of Tamandua tetradactyla. Classification (NCBI taxonomy): domain Eukaryota; kingdom Metazoa; phylum Chordata; class Mammalia; order Pilosa; family Myrmecophagidae; genus Tamandua; species Tamandua tetradactyla. The sequence goes on from NC_135350.1 coordinate 25,406,024, forward strand.
AAATCACAGAACTTATGGGAGTGAAGGACAAAGAAGAAAAAATGGAAAAAACAATGGATACCTACAATGGTAGATCTAAAGAGATAGAAGCTACAATTAGTGAACTGGAGGATGGAACATCTGAATTCCAAAAAGAAACAGAAACTATAGGGAAAAGAATGGAAAAACTTGAGCAGGGGATCAGGGAACTGAATGACAATATGAAGCGCACAAATATACGTGTTCTGGGTGTCCCAGAAGGAGAAGAGAAGGGAAAAGGAAGAGAAAAACTAATGGAAGAAATTATCACTGAAAATTTCCCAACTCTTATGAAAGACCTAAATATACAGATCCAAGAAGTGCAGCGCACCCCAAAGAGAATAGACCCAAATAGGTGCTCTCCAAGACATTTACTAGTTAGAATGTCAGAGGTCAAGGAGAAAGAGAGGATCTTGAAAGCAGCAAGAGAAAAACAATCTGTCACATACAAGGGAAACCCAATAAGACTATGTGTAGATTTCTCAGCAGAAACCATGGAAGCTAGAAGACAGTGGGATGATATATTTAAATTACTAAAAGAGAAAAACTGCCAACCAAGACTCCTATATCCAGCAAAATTGTCCTTCAAAAATGAAGGAGAAATTAAAACATTTATAGACAAAAAGTCACTGAGAGAATTTGTGACCAAGAGACCAGCTCTGCAAGAAATAGTAAAGGGAGCACTAGAGACAGATATGAAAAGACAGAAGAGAGAGGTATGGAGTAAAGTGTAGAAAGAAGGAAAATCAGATATGATATATATAATACAAAAGCCAAAATGGTAGAGGAAAATATTATCCAAACAGTAATAACACTAAAAGTTAATAGACTGAATTTCCCAATCAAAAGACATAGAATGGCAGAATGGATTATGACCCAGCAATACCACTGCTAGGTATCTACTCAAAGGACTTAAGGGCAAAGACACAGACGGACATTTGCACACCAGTGTTTATAGCAGCATTATCTACAATTGCAAAGAGATGGAAACAGCCAAAATGTCCATCAACAGACGAGTGGCTAAACAAACTGTGGCGTATACCTACAATGGAATATTATGCAGCTTTAAGGCAGACTAAACTTATGAAGCATGTAATAACATGGATGGACCTAGAGAACATTATGCAGAGTGAGTCTAGCCAAAAACTAAAGGACAAATACTGTATGGTCCCACTGATGTGAATCGACATTCGAGAATCAGCTTGGAATATATCATTGGTAACAGAGACCAGCAGAAGTTAGAAACAGGGTAAGATAATGGGTAATTGGAGCTGAAGGGATACAGACTGTGCAACAAGACTAGATACAAAAACTCAAAAATGGACAGCACAATAATACCTAAGTGTAATGTAACTATGTTGGAACACTGAATGAAGCTGCACCTGAAATATAGTTTTTTTTTTGTTTGTTTGTATCTTTTGTTTTTGTTTTTTTCTTTTTTCTTTTTATATATATATTTTTTATTAGTATTATTATTTTAATTCTCTTCTCTATATTAACATTCTATATCTTTTTCTGCTGTTTTGCTAGTTCTTTTCCTAAATCGATGCAAATGTACTAAGAAATGATGATCATACATCTATGTGATGATACTAAGAATTACTGAGTGCATGTGTAGAATGGAATGATTTCTAAATGTTGTGTTAATTTCTTTTCTTTTTTTGATTAATAAAAAAAAATTAAAAAAAAAAAAAAGAGAAAGGCATGGGTCAAGGAAATGGTTGGTTCTCACCCTAGAAAGAATGAAGTGATTCCTCAGGACAAGGCTGGGAAGTTCCCAAGTGCACTTTGAAGCAGAACATGTACAGCTGGTATTGGAAACATCAGATGATCTAGAATATTTGGCTGGGCATACCATATCCAGTAACGGCATCTGCTTTTGATAGAATTGAGCTGTGTTTCTCAAAAACTGTCCTAGAAGACTCAAAAAGGTAACTTTGATAGTGATCAAGACACAGTTGAAAAACAATTACCTGAAAAGTAGGGATAATAGTAATCACTACCTCAAAAAGTTATGGTGAGGAATAAACTAGATGATATGTTAAGTCATTAGAATTGTACCTAACAATAGCTAAAAGTGGCAAGAATATTAGCTATTATTATACTGCTGCTGTGCTGATTAATGCAAGGTACATAGACTCTGGAGTAAGACTTAGTGGCTCTCAAAAGAGCATGGGATCGCTTTCCAATTTTAAGACATATAATAAGACTAGTTCATCATGATAATTCAGGATATTCTCCATATTTTTAAGTCCTTAACATAATCACCACTACAAAATCACTTTTGCCACATAAGGTCATAAATTCAGTTTCCAGGTATAAGAATTCAGACCTATATGGAGACCACTATTTTGTCTACACATGGGGATTCCCTGACCAAACTCAACCAATCGTATCCTCTTTCCTGAGAACCTGCATTTAGGAGATGATAGATACTGATAGAAATGTTGTGCATAACTGGGACAGGGTTACAGACACACAGAGAGAGAAACAGGAAAGTGATACCATATGAACCTTGAGAATTGTACAGGATTAACTTTGAACAATCCAGCCCTCTCATTTTCTTCCTGATATGGAAAAGTTGATACTGTATTGTAGCTTTTCTCTCACCCCACCTGCCCATCTAAATCTCCAGAAAGGACACCAAGAGGATGAGGACAGAACAATTGTCATGTCCATCAAAGAAGGACACACAGGAGATTGTTCCTATAAACCTGGGAACTGTCATGAAGCCATAAATTCCAGAAGCAAAGAAATGGTATCAGGGTTTCAATTTCATGAATTGAAAGAAAGGTTTGATAAGGTCATAATCATTATAATTACCTCATATCCTATCTTTCCAGTTATGAGAGAGGACAGAAAAGAAAAATATAAAAGAGGAGATTAAGAGAAATTGATTTGTTCAAATTACCTTATCTGTGCTATTGAATCTATCTATAGCTCTTCATTCCAATTCACAATTTGAGACAATTCTTAATAAATTTCCTACTTTCTTTCAAGTCTTCTGTAAAAAGTCGAAGTCACTACTTAAATTATGTGTCAATCAATAGCTGACTACACACAGTGTGTTAGGCATTGAGTCAGGTGCAGAAATCTCAAATGAACAGATTAGAACTCCTCTGAACTCCACTTTGAAGTCTTCTACACCGATCACGTCATTCTTCATAGGAGAGTTCTCTGTCCTGTTTACCTGAACTCTGCTGACCCATGGCTAATCTTCAAACAGTAACAGAAGACTTTGGATCTTATTCTTTATGACATTTTAAGATATTTTTGTCCTTTGATAAATGAGCACAAATCAACAATCATTAACTACCTATCATATACATCGTATTGTACTAGGTGCAACTGAGATCACAACTGAAGTATGGAGAAGGTCTATGACCATAAATTTCCAGTACAATTAGAGAGGGTGGTCTCCATACTGAAGACTGAGAGCAAGAGAAGGGTATGAAGCCCAATACCAGAGGAGCGATGTGAGAATTAAATGGGATGCAGGGAGCCAAGGATGACTTTGAGATGGAATGACCATATCACCACAAGTAGGGACTTGACCTGGGTCTCACTTTGGGTCAGAGTTGACAAAGCCAAGAACTGGAAAAGAGGAGAAGGATCCTGGTGAGAGAGGGCTTGAATGAGGTAGGGGCTGGATTTGGAGCATGGCAGAGATGCAAATTTTGAATGAACATGGATATTAAGGATGAAGGAGGTAGATGAGGCGCTTAGAGTTTGAAATAAGTTGTAAAAGGGCCTGGAGTGAAAGAGAAAAGATTTGGGACTCTTTTCTCTCCTCAAAGCTTTCCCAACTAGTAGCACTCTGAAATCAAAGGACCTCCCTTGCTTCTCTGCTGCAGAAATGCTTTCCAGCCCTGGCGTGTCTCACAACTACATCATAAAATATTATTCACACCACATGAACCAGTGTGAGTAAAATTGCAACCTAAGAAATCCTACAGAGATATGCCCTTTATATTGTAATATCCATGAGAAAGATTACATCTAATCAAATAAGAATACGCAGTATGACTTACAGGACTTCCAAGTGTGGAAAAGAGAAAAATCAAATTCTTATTACCTGGGAACCCTACACATACTAGCTACAATCAATCTAAGACAACAGAAATTCAAATGTGAGTGTTCTCTCTATTTTCCAAGAAAATTTAAATTTTATTTCAAATGCTGGTCCACCCAGAATCCTCCTTTTTAGAGTCAGATTCTACCATCCTTGGCACTATGCCACCCTACCACAGCCCTGATCCCAGTACTATCTTGTCCCTAAAGTGCAGTCTTTCCTTAACAGGCTGACATGAAAATGACTTGCTTGCTGTTTTGTCTCTATTATCTATAGATAGTGACATTATTTTTTTGAATAATAAGTATGGCCCCCATTTATTGAGCCTTTTCCATCTTCAGAACATACCTCACAGATTTTCTCATTTATTCCCCAGTTCTGCACAATAGGTACTATTATTCAAGCTCATCTAGACTTGAGGGAACTAAGACACAAACCATAACAAATCATGTGTCCTGGTTCACACAGCCACTAAGTAACCAGGTCTGCATAGACCCAAAGATGAACACAGCCACTGCCCAGTACTGACTCGTGGTCTAGGGAGAGCCCGTCTCTTACTAACCTTGGCCATCTCCACTCTACCTAGATGACTGCCTGGCATAGGGAGGTTTGCAGTCATGGCTGACTGGTATTGAGTGGGCCAGAAATGCCAGGGACAGTGACCACCTTGCTATGACCTTTTGTCTGATCTACTCTGAAGAGTGGTAAAGAGTGCTGAGCCAAGACCTTCCTCTAGTTGGTAGTGCTCTCTGGGCTCTGCCTCATCTGTCCTGCTTTTTCTCTCCCCATATCTAACTGTAACAAATAAAGTGAACATTGTAGATTAATGCAGACATCTAGAAACAAGAACTCTGAATTGCCTTTGTGGGATTGAGGAAGTAGAAATACAAAGTAGAATAGAGCATGTGATTAAAAATTGAGTGCATAGAAATATTTAACCAAATGAAATCAAGATACTGTATCTAAATTTGACATGTTGCAATCAGAGTTCACTTTTAAATCCTAGTACAGGGTCCTTTCGTAAATGATTCAACTTGGCCTGATAATAAACTGGTAGATGGGGCTTAAAAAACCCAGATCACATGGGTAAAATAGGTGTTACTCACACAAACAAAATGTTTGGCACTATATGTGCTATGTGTCCTCAAACAGGAACTAACTGCACAAGAATTCACAGGTCTCCCAGCCTGCAAAGACAGAAACGACATGAACACAGCAGGAAAAGTAAGCAAAGAAACAAGTTTAGTTTGGAAATGTTTTCACTTTACATAATAAATAAATATAAAAATTTAAGTTTACTCTATATTAAATATATGGATACAGCTTTAATGAATAATTTGTCTTGTTTTTAAATTAGAAATAACAACTCTATATTAAATATATGAATACAGCTTTAATGAATAATTTGTTTTGTTTCTAAATTAGAAATAACAAAAGTGAAATACAATATACAATTATGCTAAAAGATATAATGCATCTTAAACCATGCATTAATTCCATTTATCTTTACCAGAATATCTGTTAATATTTCTCTCCTTCCTTGACATAAATGCACACTAGCTAGAATGATCATTTATCAAAGCCCATCATGACTAATTTGTACACCTAATTAGAAATATTTTCATCAAGAAATTATCTTTATATTCAGAAGCCATAATTTAAATATGTTACGTGTCAGTGAAAAGATAATGATGGATGCATAGATTATCAGGAGAAGGCTTATTGTAAATGTTACTAGATTGCGGACTCTTACAGCAGTCATATCTAGTCCTGAGCTATAATGGTTACTTCTAAATTCTGAGATGCTGAGCTCTTTGTGTAGAACCTGGTCATTCCTTGAAACCTCAGTTATCTGTGTGACACCTGAGATGCAGAGCTAGAGTTCTGCAGCTGTGAAAGTCAGCATTCCCCCCCACATCAACTATTTAAAAAGCAGAAAAGAGATCAGATTGCAACTAGAGATATGAATGAAGCTGATCTGGTTAGGACCAAGGTAAAACAGAGTAAAAGGTAAAGGATTATTATATTCACTGCATTTTAAACTTCAGCTTTTGTGTGAGACTAAAGGAAGAGATGTTTATTTGGTGAAAAATCTATACTCTCTGTACCACACAATCTAATTTAAATTGTGTGGCCAGTTTATTTGAACACCACAATTACATGAAAATTTGAATATGGAATTAAACGTTGTTGGTTTGCACAGGCTAATATGATGCCCTGGTACATCAGAGAGTAATCTGGCCAGAAAATAAAAAAAAAGCATTTGCAAAGTCCCCTTGAGGGGCTGGGGGAAAAGGTGGAAATACTAAAGTTCTCCACCTGGGGAGTTCTTGATATTCTTGCAAGCAGTGTGGACTATTGATTTAACAAGCAAGCCCTCAACCTTGGGGCTTGCCCTTATGGAACTTATTTCTGCAAAGGAGAAGCTAAGTGTACTTATAATTATGCCTAACTGTCACCCTAGAGAACCTCTTTTGCTGCTCAGATGTGGCCTCTGTCAGTCAACTCTGAAGGTGAGCTCCCTGCCCTCTTCCTTATGTGGGACATGACTCCCAGGGCTACGCTGGCCCTGGCATCAAGGGATTGAGAAAGCCTCCTTGACCAAAAGGGGGAAGAGAAATGAAACTTAATAAAGTTTCAGTGGCTGAGAGATTTCAAATAAAGCTGAGAGATATTCTGGAAGTTATTATGCATTATATAGATATCTCTATAGTCTTTTGTGTATTTGAGTAGCTAGCAGGAAATACCTGAAACTGTTGAACTGTAATCCAGTACCCTTTGTGGTGTGATCATGTGTTTGTGAAAACCTAGTGACTGACACTCTAGTGTATGGACAGATGAGTCTGAAAATAAAGACAAAAAAATAAATAAATAATGAGGGGGGCATGGCAACAAGATGAATGGGATGGTCTGTGTGTTTTTTTGTATTTTTATTTTTATTCTCATTTTTATTTTTTTGGAGTAATGAAAATGTTCAAATATTGACTGTGGTGATGAATACAGAGCTAAATGGTGATACTGTGAATCATTGGCTTTATACTTTGGATGATTATATGGTATATGAATATATCTCAAGAGAATTGCATTAAAATAACACAACCCGTTGCAGGAGTGCATTGGAATATATCAATAATAAATATCCTTGGAGAAGAAAAAGATATGTATAAATGACCTGGAAAAATATTTTCAACTTTATCTCTAGGTCTCTTTATGTTTAATTCTTCTCCAACTTCCCAATATGACTGCTCTTCATGTTTCTTTAAAAAATATTTTCACTATTTTCCAAACCAGGTCTTTTTCACTTCAGTATGAAGTTGTTATCTGTACTAGCAAAGGACTAATTGTTTCAACACAAAGACAGAAAGAAAATACCCTGACTTCAAGATTATTAAAACATGCATTGCCTTGTATTTGATTGTCCAGGTAATAAAATGCAAAGCAGCTGTGCTTTGGGAGATAAAGAAACCCTTTTCCATTGAGGAGGTGGAGGTCGCACCCCCCAAGGCCTATGAAGTTCGTATTAAGGTGAAAATTGTTTCTACCCTTATTTCATTTTGGTTTAACAAATCAAATATTAAAAAGTGGAAACTACCAAAAATCCACTATGAGTAGCTTTTAATACAACATAAGGTAATAAGTGCAATTTAATTACATTGTTTGTGAAGAGAAGATATGAATGGCATTCATTGTTAAGTTTTTTGAAGTGATCAAAGTAATCCCAGTAAAATCATAGTGTGAAATCCCAAGGAGTAAAAAATGTATGTGTTTGTATGGAAAAATAATGCAAAGGGAAATGCTTCAAAGTCAACTACCAGTTGATGTTAGAATAGTTAGGCCTACCAATGCTAATGCACAATTTTTACTTCTACAGAGAGCATGCATTATTATAGCTTATATAAGTCTTACATGTTACAGGAACAATTATTTTGCAGATTATTTCAGATCGTATAATGCAGGAAAGGAAAGTGCAGAAAGATTTCAAACTGAATACTCCCAGCCGTAAACAAACGCCTATTCAGGAACAGTGGGAATTAGAGAAATTTTTTACAACTCTTTAGAAACCTGACTTCTAAATTGGATATAGTAAGTCTATCTGGGGCCATAATTTTTTGGAATGTGATTATTTCTCCTTTCCCTCACAGATGGTGGCCACAGGAATCTGTCGCACAGATGACCATGCGGTTAATGGGGATTTTATCGTAACACTTCCTGTGATCTTAGGCCACGAGGGAACTGGCATCGTGGAGAGCATTGGCGAGGGGGTGACTGCAGTCAAACCAGGTACAGGATTCACTCAGGGGATGTGTCTGCATTCAGGCCTCCCAAGGTCTAGGAGCCTGGAGGAGGAAACTGAGGCAGTGAGACATGAGAGACCTGCACAGGTCCCCACAGCAGCCAATGGTGGAACTGGAACTAGACAGGAATGTCCTTGTCTCCTCTCTCCCTGCCTGACTTCCTTCACATGTCCAGGCAGGTCCCCAGGACAGACCTCATTATTCTCCCCTTCAGCAGTGACTCCTGGAGCCCCTCCTGGATGTCAGGCACCAGGTTAGACCCTGGGACACTGGAAGACCAAGGAGACAGAGTGACTGCCATCCTGGGGTTCACACTCAAATAATGCCATTTTAGAATTGATGAGCATTGTCTTCCTTCAGGGCCAAACAGAACAATACATGGGACAAAGGAAAAACTATGAGTTGAGGAAAAAAGAAAAAAAAAGGCATCTATGTCCTGAGACCTGGGTTACTATATGGTAATTGTGATTTGCTGAGTCCTCAGCATGGGACTGTGAGGCTATGACTGAATCACCCAAAGCCTTTTCTATCCAGCAGTGGATTTCTCCTCCTATATGGTCTCCCTTCTTGGACATGGATCATTGAACATACAAATTCTTCTTGAATGCACATGGGTCACTCCAGGAAAGATCATGTATTAAGACACACACAAAAAATATTGAAGTCATAAAATGTATGTTCTGTGAACACATCAGAATTATGCTAGAAATCAATAACAAATGGGAGAGATAGAAAACTCATAAATATGATCAAATTAAGTAATGTACTCTTATACAACCAATGGGTTATGGTAGAAATCACACAGTAGAAAATATCTTGAGGTGAATGAAAATGAAAATAAACATACCAAAACTTATGGCATACAACAAATACAAGGCTGAGAAGAAAACTGAAGTTCTAAATGCTTACATTAAGAAAACAAAACAGACTAATAGAACAATGAAATTGAATTGAGAGCTCTGAAATCAATCCTCACATTTATGATCTATTGATTTTTGACAAGCAAGGAAAACCATTCAGTGGGGAAGAATAGTCTCTTCTTGTAGAGAGCCGCTTTCCGGGTTTGGCCTAGTGGACACGCTGCAGCCTGCTCTAGAGTTCCCCCCGCCCATCGAGTGAGCTAAGATGGCGCTCACATCCTGCTTTTGCAAATGACGCACACGCCCACCAACCCTATCTTCCAATCACCTCTGTATACGTGGCACTAACCTATTGGGTTTGGGCACAGTATATAAGAGGTTACCCGGACGGGGTGGGCGGAGACGACCCACAGGGAGCCGTGCCTGATGGCCGCATAGAGGTTGCTCCCCCGCGGGATATTTCGCCCGCGCGGAACCTGTAACAGAGAATGCAAGCTTAACTCCAGTAAAGGTCTGTGCTTACAACTGCTACGTGTCTTGGACCTGTGTTTCTCACCAGCGCGGATTTGTCTGCGTCTGTCTCTCTCTCCCTCCTGTTCCCTCCGCCGGCCGGGGACCAGAAGCTGAGCGAGAAGTCGCGGACAAGTGGTGGCCCGTACGGGGAACCCTTCTGCTGCCTTTTCTCGAGCTGGTGAGGACGCGCATCCTGAGCTCGCAGCGGACTTCCCGCGTTTGATCACCGCGAGAAGGTGAGTACTTCTTATTACGTGAGAGTTAAGGGCTGTGGGCGTTCAGGTAGCCCCAGTGACTCGGGAGAGCTCCCCGAGTGGTTAAGGTACAGTGCCGACTGCAAGCATGGGGCAGTCAGGAAGTTCACCTTTATTACCCCCTTTAAAAACCCTTTTGAAGCAGCGGGGCATCTCAGTTAAGAAGAGTTCCCTCCTGCGGTTCCTTGACGATGTTGTTACCTTTGCCCTTTGGTTCGCCCACTCCGGGAGCCTCAGCCTGCCTTCTCGGCTGAAACTTGGTAATGACATAGAACGGGCGCGCCGGACGGGCCTTTGTATGGACCCGATCCTAGTCCCTATCTGGGAAACCGTCCGTGCTTGCCCTGAGGCGGAGAATGCTGCAGGCCTAAGTCCATCTTCCGCCCTGCTGCAGGCACGGCACGCGCTCCAAGAAACTCAGTCAGTTTCGTCTGCGGACGGCTCCTGTAAGGGCAAGCCGCCGGAGTCAAACGCCAGTTCAGACAGCTCTGACTCGGAGTCAGATAGTAATGAGACCGAGGGTGCAGACGCGCCTCTGCTGATCGATTGGGGGAGGCCCCCTGTCTCACCCACGCAGCCTTCCGCTCCGCCAGCGCCTGCTGCAGGGGCGCGGTGGCTTCCGGTGAATGGTTTTGGTGATCTCGCCAAAAACCCTCACCACGGGCTCCCTCTGGTGGCCGAATCAGGTAATTACAGTGGCTGTTCTCCAACTTCTAAGCGCTTGTTAAAAAGAATGGGATATGTCCCCGGCAAAGGCTTAGGAGCCTCATTGCACGGGCGCGCAAGGCCTATACAAGCTGTCTCCAATTCTGACAGACGAGGCCTGGGTTTTTCCTAGGGACCACTGAGGGGAGATTCCCACCCACACCTATAAAACTAAAATGGAAGACCAGTACCCCGGTGTGGGTGCCTCAGTGGCCATTATCACAGGAAAAACTGTTAGCATTGCATACTCTAGTGTCTATACAGCTAAAAGAGAGCCATATCATTCCCTCCACATCGCCTTGGAACACACCCGTATTTGTCATAAAGAAAAAATCAGGCAGATGGAGATTGTTACATGATTTAAGAACCATCAATAACTGTATGGAGCCTTTAGGACCTGTTCAAATGGGGTTACCCCTCCTCTCAGCTTTGCCAGAACACTGGCCCATTATCATCCTAGATCTTAAGGATTGCTTCTTTTCCATCCCACTTCACCCTGAAGATACTCCAAAATTTGCTTTTACTGTGCCCTCTCTTAACCAAGAGGAGCCCTGTCAACGCTTCGAGTGGACGGTCCTGCCCCAGGGCATGACTAATAGTCCTACCATGTGCCAGCTGTATGTTGCTACAAAGCTAGCTAGCACTCGGCAGCAGTTCCCCCAAGTGAAAATCATCCATTATATGGATGACATTCTCTTAGCCCATAAAGACACAGATCTTCTTAAAACAGCTTTATCACATTTAGTCCTTAGTCTTAGAGAAGCCAACCTGGAAGTGGCCCCTGAAAAAATCCAGATGACAGAGATTACCACCTTCCTGGGGGCAAAAATCATGCCTCAGCATGTTTCCCCCCAAAAAGTGTCTCTCAGAGTAGATGACATACATACCCTTAATGATCTGCAAAAGCTTATGGGAGATATCAATTGGGTTCGTCCGTACTTAAAGATCACCAATGCCAAATTAACACCTTTGTTTGATTTGCTAAAAGGAGATTCAGACCTACACTCGCCCCGGTGTCTCACCCCAGAGGCGAGGCAAGCACTACGTCAGGTAGAACAGGCGCTCAGTAGTGCTGCTTTAAAAAGAATAGACCCCCAAAAGCCATTCGAAGCCTGCTTACTGCCAACAAAACTACAGCCCACGGCAGTGCTATGGCAACAGGGACCATTACTCTGGGTCCACCCTGGAATTTCCCCTAAGAAAAGTTTAGAGCATTTTCCTACAGCAATTGCAGAGTTGGCATTGGAGGCCATCAAGAAGGCCATACAGCATTTTGGCCAACAGCCTAAGTACCTCAGAGTACCTTACTCTTCTCAGCAACTTGAGATACTTACTGGATGTATAGATCAGTGGGCCATCCTCCGATGTACCTTTTCGGGAGAAATTGATAACCAATACCCAAAAGATCCCCTCTTACAATTCGTCACCCGTCACCCAGTAATCTTTCCTAAGGTAACTTCATCTAAGCCACTAGTGAACGCCCTCACCGTGTACACGGACGGTTCCAGCTCCGGTTCAGGAGCATATTGCGTAGAAGGAGGTTCTCCTAAAACTGTGTTCTTCCAACCACAGAGACCTCAATGGGTAGAATTACAGGTCATTATTACAGTCCTGAAAGAAATTACCGATCCCCTAAATATTATATCTGATTCGATTTATGTCGTAAATTCTGTAAATATTTTAGAGACGGTGGGCATTATAAAATATTCCTCCTCAGTAAGACCATTCTTTATCAAACTTCAAGAGACAATATGTGCCAGACAACATCCTTTCTACATAACTCACATTAGAGCGCATACAGGCCTGCCTGGCCCCATGGCACAAGGAAATCACATAGTGGATGTGGCCACTCGACAGCCACATATCTTCCCTGCGCTGACACCGTATCAACAGGTCCAAGAGTTTCATACTAAATTTCATGTCAATGCAAGCACCTTAGTCAGACGGTTTCACATACCGCGTGCAGCTGCCAGAGATATAGTCAGAGCCTGCAATAATTGTGCAGAACAGAGGGTAGTCCCTTCAGTTGGAGTTAACCCTAAAGGTCTCATCCCGGGAGACATTTGGCAAATGGATGTCACCCATCACTCAGAGTATGGTAAAGTTAAATACCTGCATGTGTCAGTGGATACTTGTTCTCAAGTTTTATTTGCCTCTGCCGAATCAGGAGAAAGAGTCCACCAAGTAATTGCACACTGCCTTGCCGCTTGGGCAGCTTGGGGTAAGCCGAAAATATTAAAAACAGATAACGGACCTGCTTACACCAGCAAAGCCTTCCAAAGATTTTGTGCAAATATGGAAGTGCAATTAAAACATGGTATCCCTTACAACCCTCAAGGGCAAGGAATCATTGAAAGAGCACACAGGTCTCTTAAAGACTTGCTCAAAAAACAGAAAGGGGGAATAGGCCACGGCCTGTCCCCGAAGGCTCAACTGTCTGTAGCCTTATTTACATATAATTTTTTAAATGAAAATGCACAAGGAATGACACCTGCCCTACAGCACACCACTCCGAGTCCTCCACATAGAGGTCTAGTCCGTTGGAAGGATGTCCTGTCAGGACAATGGCAAGGCCCTGACCCAGTGCTCAGCTGGGTCAGAGGCTCTGTTTGTGTTTTTCCCCAGGAGCCAGGACGTCAACCAGTGTGGGTTCCGGAAAGACTGGTGAGAACCGTGACGTCGCCCGAGGACGCCAAGGAACTGTTGCCCAGAAAATTGATAAGCCTCCAACCAGAGCCACCAGATCCGGTCTCCAACTCTGCTGATGACGGCGGCGACTGACGAGATAGCAACGAAAGCGCCGGTCACCCTTCGATTGTTTAGAAGGGGGACCAGTTTTAATAACCCCCGTTGCCTTCGACCTTTCCAAACTGGGCGAGACTGTACAAAGTCTGTGGAACCGAGTCACCTCATGGTTCTCTTGGCCCAATTTGACTACTTGGATCCTCGTGGCAGTGGGACTATTAGTGGGCTTAGTCACTGTTAAATGTTTGTTAGAACGCTTGTTCCAGACACAGCAGCAACTACGTGTTTCTACCATGTTAGCTATGTCTTCCCAGTCAAATGTGGGTGTGCGTCCCTCCTCGATAGATAGCCCGTCTGAATCACCTGGGGCAAAGCTCTTGTCAGCAAGGTTTGTTGCAGGCTCCCTGGCCACTACCCGTGTTTAGCTAGGCACCAGAGGCTGTTAATTTTGCGCGCCTAGCCGCCTCGACGGTGGAGCTGCGGCCGCAGTCCTGGCCAGACTGGGCTTGGCTCTAGCCATTGCACCGAGGCCTCCGCAGCGTTTCCTATGCCCTGGCTGTCGCTCTCATAATCCCCGCTTGACCCAGTTGCGAGGCGAAGCACTGCAGGGAGGAGTCACGTGGTATCCAGTTCACGGACTCTCCGGTCTCTATATGAGGTGAGCATTCTGGTCGGTGCCAGAGGTTCAGCCGCAAGATGGCTGGAGCCTAGTCCAGACTCCCCAAAGCACCAAAACAAGTAGTGGGCTAATCAAGCTCACGGGAGCACCATCATCAATAGAGACACTGGGTACAAGAATACGGTCTACGGACCATGCCTCTTATAAAAACAAAAAGGGGGAGATGTAGAGAGCCGCTTTCCGGGTTTGGCCTAGTGGACACGCTGCAGCCTGCTCTAGAGTTCCCCCCGCCCATTGAGTGAGCTAAGATGGCGCTCACATCCTGCTTTTGCAAATGACGCACACGCCCACCAACCCTATCTTCCAATCACCTCTGTATACGTGGCACTAACCTATTGGGTTTGGGCACAGTATATAAGAGGTTACCCGGACGGGGTGGGCGGAGACGACCCACAGGGAGCCGTGCCTGACGGCCGCATAGAGGTTGCTCCCCCGCGGGATATTTCGCCCGCGCGGAACCTGTAACAGAGAATGCAAGCTTAACTCCAGTAAAGGTCTGTGCTTACAACTGCTACGTGTCTTGGACCTGTGTTTCTCACCAGCGCGGATTTGTCTGCGTCTGTCTCTCTCTCCCTCCTGTTCCCTCCGCCGGCCGGGGACCAGAAGCTGAGCGAGAAGTCGCGGACATCTTCTCCAGCAGGGAAAACTGGATTCCCAATTCCAAACAAACAAACAAAAAAGATGGAGGACTCCCTGCCTCATATTTTATACAAAAATCATCTCAACATAGACCCAAACCTAAATATAAGAGCTAGAACTGTCAAACTCCTAATAGAAAACATAGGGAAGCATCTTCAGGACCTTAAGTTAGGCAATTGTTTAACTTTACACCCAAAGAACAAGCAACAAAATTAAAAATAGATCAATGGGATCTCATCAAAATTTTAAACTTTTGTGTCTGAAAGGACTTTACCATGAATGTTAGATGACAATCTACCCAGTAGAAGAAAATATTTGGAAACCACATATCTGATAAAGGTTTAATATCCAGATACATAAAGAAATCTTTCAACTTTAAAACAAAAGACTAGAGAATTAAAATAGGGGGAAAAATTTAGATAGATCTCTCTCCAAGGAAGATATAGAGATGGTCAGAAAACGTGTGAAAAGATGTTCAACATCAGTAACCATCAGGAAAATGTAAACCAAAACCATAACAAAATACCCTTTCACATACATTAGAATGGCTGATATTTAGGAAAAAAGGAAATAACAAATGTTGGAGAGGATATGGAGAAACAGGAACACTCATTCCCTGCTAGTGGCAATGTAAAATACTGTACCTCTTTGGAGAACACTTTGGCAATTCTTCAGAAAGCAAAGTATGGATACAATCTCTCCCCTTACCAAACACTTAGCTTACCTGTGAAGAGAATAAAATATCTTCTGGTTTGAAATTGAAATGTTAACATTTCTCATTATGAAAATACAACGATGAAATGACATATACGTTACATCTCTGCTCCCGCCATCATAGGGGAAAAATACCTAACTCACAAGTTAACTGTTTAAATACACTTAAGTGAGGATTTCTTAAACTACAGCAAAGGGTTTGTCTTCAGAATGTTTGATGTATTCAGAAAATTTTTTAAATTTCTCTTCTTGCTTCTATCCTGTTCAGATTCTCTTAAAAGAGCTAAATAAACATAAGCATTAATTTCATAGTAAGGACAAGCAAGAGATTTCATAAATCATGATGATCAAATTTCTCATTGTTATAATCCAAACAATTATCAATTATCCTATCTCCTTTATGTGGCCTGCTTGCAACTAAAATTTATATTAATGCTTACAATGAGAAACTTTAGAGGTAATGAACCACAGATTAAATGAAACAAAGCATCTATAGCACCAGTAAAATTATAAACATGATAAAAGTTAATTATTTATACAGTAGAAATAACACAAATTTATGTTGTTTCCATATTTGCATTTCCTCTTTGGGATTCTTTAGCTCCATAAAAAATGAGACTGATAAACAATGTGGACAGGAAATCCCCAATGACATGGTGACAAAATATTTGGAAACCACATATCTGATAAAGTTTTAATGTCAAGATAGTTAAAGAAATCTTTCAACTTAAAAGCAATTTCTTGGGAGAACTTTCTAAGACCTATGCCTCTAATATATATACCTAAGACCTCTGTTCTTGCTCTACTAGTCCTAGGGCAGAAATTTAAAAAGAATTTGCATTTTCCTCTTCCAGGTGATAAAGTCATCCCACTATGTGTTCCCCAGTGTGGGGAATGTATCGTTTGTAAACACCAGAAGCCAACAACTGTGTGAAAATGGGGTAGGTTTCTGATACTTTGCATATGGAGTCAATGAGTTTGCACATCAGCTAAGCTCCTGCCTTATGCTCTTATGTTTCTGTCTATTACACTGGCCAGTATGAACAGCCGTCGGTGGTCCATGCAGGATGGCACCACCAGGTTCACCTGCAAAGGGAAGCCCATCCACCACTTCATCCACACCAGCACCTTTTCTGAGTACACAGTGGTGGATGAGATCTCAGTGGTCAAGATCGATGCAGCAGCACCACTGGAGAAAGTCTGCCTTGTTGGCTGTGCCTTGTCTACTGGTTATGGGTCTGCAGTTAACATTGCCAAAGTAAGAATGACCACAGGCAAAACTCCAGGTACACTTGAACTGTCAAAAAAATTTTTCCCCAGGGATCATGGATTATTCCTCTAAATTAAGTGACAGCTTTTCCCCTGCTACCATAATAGCCCTGATAGACTTGAATGTGGAGTGAGTATGGGTAGAATATGACCACAGAAAGAACTGAAAGCATGTGCTACAGAAATTCACCTGCTTATCAGAAAGCAAAATGTTGATTCTTAAGCAGTTTGGAGAAAGGAATCCAAATATTCCTTATGATGATCAACAGCTGACACTTTATCCAGCTTGGACTGTTCCTAACAATCATTACTTAATCCATTCTTGTCCTTTCTGAAATGCAGGTCACCCCAGGCTCCACCTGTGCTGTGATTGGCCTTGGAGGAGTTGGTTTGTCTGTTGTTATTGGCTGTAAGGCAGCTGGAGCAGCCAGGATCATTGCGGTGGATATCAACAAGGACAAATTTGCAAAGGCGAAAGAGGTGGGGGCCACTGAGTGCATCAACCCTCAGGACTTCCAGAAACCCGTCCATGAGGTGCTGAAGGAAATGACTGGAGGTGGGGTGGACTTTTCCTTTGAAGCCGTTGGTCAGATCGACACTGTGGTATGTACCATGACATGCTTTGATTCATGCTTCTTTAACACAGGGTATGTTTTAAATGGCAGGATATAAATATTACATCTACAGATTATTTGTAATGAATTACAATATTCTATGTCCTAGTTCTTTTTTTTTTTTTTTTTTTAAAGAGAGAGGGAGGAAGGGAAGGAAAGACAGAGAGAAAGAAGGAAGGATGGAAGGGAGGAAGAAAGGGAAACATCTTTAAACATTTTCTTGTTTTATTGTATTTTGTTTATTTGTTTGTTTTTTACATGGGCTGGGGCCGGGAATCGAACCGAGGTCCTCCGGCATGGCAGGCAAGCACTTTGCCCGCTGAGCCACCGCGGCCCGCCCTATGTCCTAGTTCTTATTTATGATTATTTTATTCATTATTATAAAGAAACTTTCATTCCATCAGTTCAGCAAGCATTTGCAAGACACAGATCTCCTTTGGATGCTGCTTAATATTAGGCCCTTATGAATTTATTTTAATATATTTAGTTCAAAATTCAAACAGAAGGACATATAATTAATACAATTTTTATTCTTAGACTGAGAAAATGTAATTTTCCCAATGTTCTTAGCAAATATTTTAACAATTTTATTATGTTTAATGAGTTCAGATTTCTTTTGACATGTAATTTTTGATCAAAAGAAATATGATCAGTATTAAGCCAAAAATCATTTTATTAAAAACTTGCTCTAAAGAAAGTTACTGTTTTAATGTTTTACTAGTACCCAGTATCCATGTGATAGAATAAAACCTATAAGGATTGAATGATTTTACTACCACATGAATTTAAGATATTATAACTTGAAGCATAACATGAATATAAAATGTATTAAATAGTGTACATGATGTATTGCTTTTCAAGCATAAAATATCATTTATATGCTATTACATGCATGCAAATATTCAGCATAGAGCTACCTGGTAGTGACAGATACTCAAGGAACTTTAACTGGTTATTGTGTTATAATAAAACACTATTTCCAATCATGAATTGCTTACATTATCTTTGGGATATGCATGATATCACTTTCAAATAAACACAAATATGAATTGCTTACATTATCTTTGGGATATGCATGATATCACTTTCAAATAAACACAAATATCATCAATTGGCATGACTAACAAACAAAGCTCCAGCTACATTCCCCCTAACTGGAATTCTCTAAAACAGTACTGAAAAAGTCCCCAGAACAAATAAATCTCCATTGTTGAGATTCCCCAGGAAGTCCAAGCTTTGTCGGTATTATGGAGCAGCACCCTGAGAGCAATGAGCTTTCCAGCCTTGCTCTGGAACCATATCCAAAAGACACCGACAATCCAAGAGATTTCTAAGTTTTTACAAGATCAGTTTTTGCTTTAAGTTCTTTTGTGTTATTTTTCTCCTGTTTTTTTCACAGACTGGATTGTTACTTTATTTGTTGACTGTAAAACACAAGTTCTATGGATATCAGGTTGTCCAAATCAAACTCTAAACACAAATGATTAATAATTATATAATCCTATGGAATCCTACTCCATTTTCCTCTTATCTTTCAAAACCTAACTGCAGGACAAAGCTTCTGGAGTGTCTTTTGAGATTCCAGAAAAGAGGTATAGTTAAACTGATGCCCTTTCTTGGGGAGATAAATGTAACATCTATGTCATGTACAATTTAAAGATGGATAATAAGTTCAGATCTATTAAATGGAAGAGCCTCAAGAGGACAGGATACAATTTTTGATGATGTAATCACCATTACATAATTTTTTGCCAACAAATACCTGGTCTAATGTGATATTCAGGTACTTGCTAAATAAATAAAAGAGAAAGGATTCACCAACATATAGATTGTTAAGATTCATGTGATATGAAACATTTCCATCTTTTGAGGAACCAAAATTATCTGTTTTTAATGATGTTTCCACCTTTCATATTTTATCAGAAAAACTATGTACATGCAAAGACATAGTCTCAACCATCCTAAAATATTTCTGCACTTTCCTTAATACCACAGCACTCATGTACACACAAAGGAGAACAAAGACGCAAAACCAGATTTCTACCCTATAGATACTCACAATCTCAGCTTATGGTATATGAATTCTGAGAGTTTATCATGAGGCACAACTATGAGAGACCTTTTTTTTGAATACTAAATATTAATTTCATTTCAGCTTGAGGCTCTGTCATGCTGTCACGAGGCATTTGGTGTAAGTGTCATGATAGGGGAGCCTCCAAGTTCTGAAAATCTCTTGGTGAACCCTATGCTGCTATTGACTGGTCGCACCTGGAAAGGGGCAATTTTGGGTGGTATGTACTTAAAGATAAAATTTTTATTAACTTCAGGATTTTTTCCATTTTACAATTGATAAGGCCAGGTGTTGCAGTGCAATGTGGTCAACAGTAAGTTAAAAGTCTAATTTAGGGCAGGCCACAGTGGCTCAGCAGGCAGAGTTCTTGCCTGCCATGCCAGAGACCCAGGTTCATATTCTCGGTGTCTGTCCAAGCAAAAAAAAAAGAAAAAAAAGTAAAATTTTGATTTATCTCTAGTATAAATTCCACTAGATGTGTAATTAATAGAGAGTGATTAATTAAACACACATCCTTATGTCCCAGTGATCTATCTAGGACCTATAGCAAAACCTCTGTAGATACTGGTGACTAGATAAGATACTGAAACACTCAGTAGGTCCCAGCAATCTCTCAGAATTATGCACATCTGCACTCTTTGTCCAAATTTAGACAACTTCTAAATTACCTACATGACTTTGGGGAGAGTCATCCGTACTACAGTGTCTCTATAAGAGAGCTGATGATGTGCTCTAGTTTATTAAGGGGTAAGGTGGGGGTGGGGGTGGGGGTGGGGGTGGGTGAACAAAAGTACAAAAATAAATGTCAAATTGCCATAAAAGGATTTTAAAACACACTACCTCTTATTAACCCCAGTAATGGCAGTGTGTAGAGTGCAGCTCGTTTTCTACACTTTGACTTAAAGTCTATTTGAAAAGACTCCTCTCCAATTTTACTACTTACTCCTGTCTGAATCTATCAATGATGACTTCTTCTTTCTAGGCTTTAGGAGTAGAGATTCTGTCCCAAAGCTTGTGGCTGATATTATGGCCAACAGGATTCCACTGGATCCATTAATAACCCATGTTTTACCTTTCGAAAAAATCAATGATGGATTTGACCTGCTTCGCTGTGGAAAGAGGTAGATTTTTTTTTCTCTCTTAATACTGGGGTTTAGATTTTCAAAGAAAAGTATTTTTATTAAGAAATTTCATATACTTATGGGAAAGTAGAAGATGAGAAATGTATTGGAGTGTTTGGTTTACTCTCACCAGTTCATTAGCATGTAGAATATTTTCATCTTATTGTGAGAAGCTAAGAATAGTTACATTGCATTTCCTAGTCTGCTAAAGTCAAATTTTGTAACTTTTTTCATAAAAACACTGAATTAATATCACTAATGAAAAGTAGAGAACATGAGACTCAGAGAGGACATGCACTTGTAATCAGGGGAGCCAGAATTCTAACTCAGGTTTTTGCTAGCAAAGCCCTTTTATTTCCTATTTTATCTTCTGAATTGTAGGAACTTAAACATAAATACATACAAATGTACATATCTATAAATATACATAAATATACAAATACATAAGCCAATATATACAAATAATATGGAACAGAGTAGTCAACAAATCTTAGTCATTGCCTCACAGCATTTTTGTTTATGTTCAGGTTCAAATGAGACAATGATTAAAAGGCATCAAAATAGTGCATGGCAGATGGAAAGATTTCATTATATTTTATAACCATTTTTTTATATTTATTACCATGAAAAGCACAAGGAATTACAAGCATTGTTTTATGAAGATGCTAAGATAGAATGAAGTCTAAAGGGAAGTCATTTTACTATGTAGTGATGAATTTGTTTGAAGAGAACATGAGAGAGAATCAGTAAAAATGAGCTGCACTTTTACTTGTTTGTGCTTAAATGTATAGGGAGAAGAATGGATTGGCTGGATACAAAATCAAGTTTCCACCGAGACACATTAAATCCTCCTTGACTCTAAAAGGAAGAATATCAAATATCCTGTGCTGAAATTATTAATATGTTTCATTTTTTCTTTCAGCATCCGTACCATCCTTAAATTTTGAGACTGTGTGACACCTTCATTTCTACCATCTTCTGACTGCTCCATGCCCTCCTCATCCAGAACACCAGACAAACAACAGCATTGACTCTTCCTTTACCAGACATTATCAACAAGTATACATGGAAACATTCCATAAGAAACATAAATTGCTGTAAATACAGTTTTCTGACTATCTACATGTAATTTATTTAGTAGGTCAATCTTAGTTTTACTGAAAATTGCACAGAAATGTCTTTCCATATACTCATTCTCTCCCACACCTATGGGAAATTTCACTTATTAATAATAACTAGCTTTAATGATACATTCGTAAGAATCCATGACTCAGTATTGATACTTTATTATTATCATTATCATTAATCAGTCATGGGTTATCTTAGCTTCACTCTTCGTGTTGCAAGGATCAGTGCATAATTTCATGTATCTACCATACAATATCATGCAGAATGGTTTCGCTGCCCTAAAATGCCCTGTGCTCCCTGAGATATATTCACAAGCAAATGTTAAAAGCCAAGTATGAAAAAGATGAAAAGGTGAACATCAGCTGGATACTGGAGGCCAGTAAATTTTCCTTCCTTGTCATTCCATATGTGTTGCATTTTTCCTTTGAGCAAAGGTACTTCTTGTGACTTCATACCCTTTTTGTGCCTTTGCTTCCTTTAGTTATTGAAGCCCAGTGAAAGGATCCTTCATTATTTGTGTCCCCAACACACACAGGAAGGGCCATTTTGCTTGCATTCATGGACTTCTATGCTGTCGTTACCTGTATTTTCCTTCTGATAAAATGTCCAAAGTTTTAAGGGAAAACTACAAATGACACAGTGTGCACTTAGATTTACAGGAAGAGAAGATCCAGATCTTATAAACGCAGGGAAATTCTTATTAACTCAAGAGCAATGTCACCCATTTCCATGAATTAAAGGGAATTGCTTTTTATTGTTTATACTTGTAGTGAATATAGAATTTTCCCTTAAAATAAAACAGGTTTCCTTCTACATGTAATAAAATGAGGTTCAGATAGCAAAGGAAAAACTGAACTATTAGTACCATACTCAAAATAATAGTATATTTTACTCATTAAAAGGATTAATTGGTGAAATAGTCTTTCTGATGAAAAGTGGCTAACAATTGGGCGCGGCTTGAAGTACAGGGATAACAGTAAAACTTTTGTAAATTCATCATAAAAAATGAATTGCCAAGCAATGGCAAAAACATTCGATGCACAAAATATAAAACATACACAGATGCACAGTTTTGCAGTTTCAATCTATAGACTACCATGTCTTGCATCATTCTATAATGCTGCAGTTAATTAACTGATTTAAATATATAGAACTTATGGTAGTTATTTGACATTGTTTGCCCACTTTCAGGTGATGACATGCATTTTGAACTTTATCTTTAAGATGTCATGAAAAGTTTATCTGTAATTATATATTTGTTTTTAAATGTACCATTTGTTGCCATATCTCCTATCTGTATGATGTTGTGAAGAGAACCCCAGACTTAAAATGATATACTACTTACTGTGTGACTGTCAATAAATCACTCAACCATTCTCACCCTGTTTTATCCTTTGTTTGAAAAATTACTCCACCAATCCAGAACAACTTTATTAAGATTATAGAGATGATGATGGTGGAAGGGCGGGGTAAACACAAAGCACCATTTAAATTTGGGAAGAGTTTAATTATGTTGTCAAAGATACTGAAGGAGATATTGAGGGTCATGGCAGCCTTAGGAATTTTACTGAAAGTAATCCTGGCTCACTGCCTTTTGTTGGGATCCCCACAAATTTTCTCTTTTTTTTAATATTTTTTATTTTGACATGGGCAGGCACCGGGAATTGAACCCAGGTCTCCAGCACAGCAGGCAAGAACTCTGCCACTGCACCACCATTGCCCAATATCCATGAATTTTATATTTGTGTTAATGGTGTAGGTTCCAGAGGAAAGAGGAGGCTTTTTAATTGCACATGATGAAAGTGGGCATAACATCCCATTGGTCACACAGAGGCTCTCGATTGTAGGGAGTGTAAGGAGTGAACACTGTCAGTGTTCTCACAGACTTTACAGAAAGACCTACATGGGAAGTAGACAGTGGGCACAGGAGCTTTCTGCACCCAAACCTGGCTCTCCATTGTCATTAACATTGTTGGGGAAGGAGGCAGGTAAAGTGAAAGAAAAAGGGGAACTCCAGAGTGGCTCATATTAAAATGATGTAACAGCATATGTGGGCAGGGAATCCTAGTAACTCCCAGAAATTTTATTTTTATTTTGTAACTTTATTTCAGTCTAGAATCAAGAACTTTCATATTTACCAGTGTACCCTAACAATATGTAACTCTGTGAATGTACATATAACAGCATATGCAGGCAGGGAATCCTAGTAACTCCCAGAAACTTCATTTTTATTTTGTAACTTTATTTCAGTCTAGAATCAAGAACTTTCATATTTACCAGTGTACCCTAACAATATGTAACTCTGTGAATGTGCATACTGCTTGCACTCTTAGCAGTCATTGGAAAGCTCAGCCAGAAGGAAGAAAATTTTCAAAGTGTGAAGATAGAGTATTTCATGTTGATAGTTTAACTAACAGCTCTGATATATTAAGTAAATCCCTTAAGCAATGGTACACAAACAAGGAATAAATAAAAATACAGGGAAACTGTGGAATAACCTAGGCAACGTTACAAATCACAGAAACTGCTCTAGGATTAGAAAACAAAGTCAGTTGGGAGAATCAGTAAAAATGTATTCAGGAATTGTGGTAATGGGTGGGAAAATCTATATTTGATAGTCACATACCAAAACATCTAACATTTAGTTAATTAGAAAATTATTATTGCATAAAATACTTGTGCAATACTTGCTCAGTATCCTCTGAAAGCATTAAAGTAACAATTGTATTGACGTGAATTAATTTCTATTTGTCTATCAAATACCTTACAATATTTGGGAGTGGACAATTGCATTAAAAAGAGATGCCAAAGGGTGGGCAACAGTGGCTCAGTGGCAGAGTTCTTGACTGCCATGCAGGAGACCCAAGTTTGATTCCCGGTGCCTGACTATGCAAAAAAAAAAAAAAAAAAAAAAAGATGCCAAAGTTTGTGGAACAAAAATAAAATGGAAATAGAATGGAGACTCTATAGCTGGGATGAAACACATTTTTTTTTAACTTTTTTATTAATTAAAAAAAATTAACAAACAAAACATTAAGATATTATTCCATTCTACACATACAATCAGCAATTCTTAATATCATCACACAGTTGCATATTCATCATTTCTTAGAACATTTGCATCGATTCAGAAAAAGAAATAAAAAGACAACAGAAAAAGAAATAAAATGCTAACAGAGAAAAAAAAAGATTATACATGCCATACCCCCTACCCCTTGCCTTCATCTACCACTAGCATTTCAAACTAAATTTATTTTAACATTTGTTCCCCCTATTATTCATTTTTATTCCATATGTTCTACTCCTCTGCTGATATAGTAGCTAAAAGGAGCATCAGACACAAGGTTTTCACATTCACAGAGTCTCACTGTGAAAGCTCTATCATTGTTCAATCATCATCAAGAAACATGGCTACTGGAGCACAGCTCTACATTTTCAGGCAGTTCCCTCCAGCTTCTCCACTACATCTTGAACAACAAAGTGATATCTACTTAATGCATAAGAATAACCTCCAGGATAACCTCTCAACTCTGTTTGGAATCTCTCAGCCATTGACACTTAGTCTCATTTCACTCTTCCCCCTTTGGTTGAGAAGGTTCTCTCATTCCCTTGATGTTAATTCTCAGCTCATTCTAGTGTTTTTCTCAGTCCCTTGATGCTGAGTCTCAGCTTATTCCAGGATCTCTGTCCCATGTTGCCAGGAAGGTCCACACCCCTGGGAGTCATGTCCCATGCAGAGAGGAGGAGGGTGGTGAGACTGCTCGTCATGTTGGCTGGAGAGAGAGGCCACATCTGAGCAACAAAAGAGGCTCTCTTGGGGGTGACTCTTAGGCCTAAATTTTAAGTAGACTTGTCCTATCCTTTGTGGTGTTAAGTTTCATATGAACAAACCGCAAGACTGGGGGCTCAGCCTATAGCTTTGGTTGTCCACACTGCTTGTGAGAATATCAAGAATTCAACTTGGGGAAGTTGAATTTCTCCCCACTCTCACCATTCCCTGAAGGGGGCTTGCAAATACTTTTCCAGCCACTGATCAAATCATTCTGGGATTCATCGGGGGATCACTCTGGACAAACCAACAAAATCTCATGTGCTACCTGAGATTCCAAGTACTTATGACATTCAATCAAACTATCTACATGAGTTATATTAGGAAATGCTCTAGTCAAAATATAAATTTTGTAACAAATAAACATTTTTTGCTTTAGTCTCACACATAAGGTGACATTTTAAAGTATTAATTATCATCTATTTTCAGCACCTTGCAATAATGACATTCCTTTGTTCTTTCTCATGCAAAAAAATTTTTAAAATTTGTACATTGTACATTTCACTATTATTATACACTCTAGGCAT
This sequence comes from Tamandua tetradactyla, assembly GCF_023851605.1. Lineage (NCBI taxonomy): Eukaryota > Metazoa > Chordata > Mammalia > Pilosa > Myrmecophagidae > Tamandua > Tamandua tetradactyla. The sequence goes on from NC_135350.1 coordinate 25,432,077, forward strand.
TCCTAGATTATACCATTTCAATCTTTACCATCTATCTTTCTTTCTGATTTCATTTATGTCCCCAGCCCTCCTCCCTCTATCATTCTCACATGCAGCTTCATTCAGTGTTTTAACATAATTACATTACAGTTAGGTAGTATTGCACTGTCCATTTCTGAGTTTTTATATTCAGTCCTGTTGCACAATCTGTATCCCTTCAGCTCCAATAACCCAATATCTCACCCTTTTTCTATCTCCTGATGCTCTCTGTTACCAAGGAAATATTCCAAGTTTATTCACTACTGTCAGTTCATATCAGTGAGACCATACAGTATTTGTCTTTTTGTTTCTGGCTAATCACACTCAGCATAATGTCCTTAAGGTCCATTCATGTTACATACTTCATAACTTTATTCTGTCTTACAGCTGCATAACATTCCATCTTATGTAAATGTCACAGTTGTTTAGTCAACTGTCTGTTGATGGACATTTTGGCTGTTTCTATCTCTTGGTAATTGTTAATATTGCTGCTATAAACATTGGTGTGTAAATGTCCATTTGTGTCCTTGGCCTTGTGTCCTTTGAGTAGAGACAGCATATAGATGGGTCCTGTTTTTTAATCCATTCTGCCAGACTATGTCTTTTGATTGGAGAGTTTAATCTGTTAACATTCAGTGTTATTACTGCATGGGTAGTACTTTCTTCTACTATTTTGCCTGCTGGATTTTATATGTCATATCTAATTTTCCTTCTTTTTACCTTTACTCATAGTCTTCCTTTCTACACTCTTCTCCACACCTCTCTCTTCTGTCCTCGCATCTGTCTCTAGTGTTCCCTTTAGTATTTCTTGCAGAGCTGGTCTCTTGGTCACAAATTCTCTCAGTGATTTTTTGTCTGAAAATGTTTTAATTTCTCCCTCATTTTTGAAGGACAATTTTGCTGGATATAGAGTTCTTGGTTTGCAGTTTTTCTCTTAATAATTTAAATATATTATCCCATTGTCTTCTCGTCTCCATAGTTTGTGCTGAGAGATTGCACATAGTCTTATTGGGCTTCCCTTGTATGTGATGGATTGCTTTTTTCTTGCTGCTTTCAAGATCCTCTCTTTCTCTTTGACCTCTGACATTCTGATTATTACAAGTCTTTGAGTATGTCTGTTTGGACCTATTCTCTTTGGGGTACGCTGCACTTCTTGGATCTGTAATTTTAAGTCTTTCATAAGAGTTGGGAAATTTTCAGTGATAATTTCCTCCATTAGTTTTTCTCCTCCTTTTCCCTTCTCTTCTCCTTCTGGGACACCCACTACATGTATATTCATGTGCTTCATATTGTCTTTCAATTCCCTGAGTTCCTGCTCATATTTTTCCATTTTTTTCCCCTATAGTTTCTGTTTCTTGTCGGATTTCAGATGTTCCATCCTCCACTTTTGAAATCCTATGTTCTATCTCTCAAAATCTACCATTGTAGGTTTCCATTGTTTTTTCATCTCTTCTACTGTGTCTTTCATTCCCATAAGTTCTGTGATTTGTTTTTTTAGACTTTCAGTTTCTTCCTTTTGTTCTTTCCTTGCCTTCTTCATATCCTCCCTCAATTCATTGATTTGGTTTTTGATGAGGTTTTCCATGTCTGTTCATACATTCTGAATTAATTATTTCAGCTCCTGTATGTCATTTGAATTGTTGGTTTGTTCCTTTGACTGGGCCATATCTTCAATTTTCCTAGTGTGATTTGTTATTTTTTGCTGGCATCTAGGCATTTAATTACCTTAATTAGTTTATTCTGGAGATTGCTTTCACTTCTTTTATCTAGGGTTTTCTTACTGGATGAATTTGTTGTCTATCTGTTCTTTGACATTCCATTCAGCTTTATCTGGACCTTTAGCTTAAGTTTTGTTTAACAGAAGAGAATTTTTCAGTTTTTGTTTTCTTGTTTCTTGCCCTGCTTGTGTGGTGCCTTCCCCTCACACACACTTAGGAGGGTCTACTTAGATATTATATACCCCAGACAGATTTTCCCAGACCAAACTGGCCTCCTATCAGGAGGAAAGAGTCACCTGTATCGGTTTTCCCTGAGGATGAGACCCAGCAGGTTGAAAGTCTTTCCTGTGAAGTCTCTGGACTCTGTTTTTCTTATCCTTCCCTGTGTGTGGTGCTTGTCTGACTGCAGGTCCTACCAGCATAACATGATGCAGTACCTTTAACTTTGGCAGACTCTCCCTGCTGGGGGTGTGCTAGAGACAGAGGAGAGGTTGTAGGCTGGTTTTAATGGCTTCAAATTACCAAGCCCTGGTGTCTGAATTCCTTGATGGACGGATTCCACCTGAGTTGGGCTTTACCCCTCCCCTGGGGAAGTCACAGGCTCCAGACAAGCCCCCCAAAGAGCTCATTTCTGCCTATGCCTGGGGAAGTTGCAGCCTGAAAAGTCCTGCCACTGTATCCAGAGGCAGTCAAGCCTTTGTAGATACACAGTCACAAAAACCTCTGTTTCCTTCTCTTTTTTTCCCCCTTTTTCTGTCAGCCCTGCCCCCTTGGCACTGGGGCAAAAATGAGCAACCTCTGCTTTGATCAGGTTCACTTGAGCTGGGAGCCTATTTTTAGTAGTCAGAATTTGTGAAACACACTTTTGATAAGTTTTAAAGGCCTTATGTATGGAATTGGTTTGATTGATTCATTCACTCAGGATTCATGGGGGAGATAAACATTTGCAAAGCAATATCACCAACATCAAGAATGCTAAGATATCCCTTGCTACTTACACACAGCCATTACTAAAGAGAGAAAAATACCTTGTGTCCCTTACCCAGACTTCTTCTTTGGTGTGGAGTTCTCAAAAAATAATTCAGTAAATTTATGGTGAATGAAGCAGGTCAGAAGATGACCAGATATTTCTTATCGAATTATGATATTTTTAAACTAGTGCTCACCCCAAAAGGGGAAATTCACAATGTTCTCAATATATATTTTTTCTAAATGATCATAATTAATATCCCATCTGCGACACCATATTGCAGGGTGGGTAAGAGATAGAAGAGGACAAGAGCCTACAAGACTAAGTATTCTGAATTCAAGTTTCTGGAAATTGATTATCAAGGGAAAGCTGGAATGAAGGGAATTCCTTTATTAATGGAAGGAAATATTGAAGATGTTTGATTTTATTTTTACAAAATCTTAAATGTAATGAACTGCAGGAAGAGTTCAGAGTAGTTGTTGACCATTTATTTCAACTCACCTCCTCTTCCTCCCTTTCCAACATTCCAAAAACAGGACATTTAGTATATTGATTACAAGCAATGTGAGAAAATGGCAGATTGGGAAGTCCCTGGAATCAGTCCCTCCACAAAAACAGCTATTGCACTGGCAGGAACTATCTGAACCAAACACTTTGAAATTCTGGAGTCTATGGGAACATAGTACACACCCAGGGATGAGGAAAAGGAAGAGGCTGGCAAATTGCCTTAAAGGCCTGAGATTTTTATCCTCCCTACAACAGAAACCAACTCCATCCCCCAGCCCTGTGGCCAGAAGCAGTGCTGACTGGACATCTGGGTCCTGGCTCATCTTCTTGGTGCCAGGTTGGGACTTAAAGATCTCATCATCCAAACACTGGAGATGTTGTGTCTGTACTTTCATCAGCTACTTGAGATTGCTGGGGGCTGGTTCTGAGAGGGGCCATTATTCAGACCCCACTTTAGCAAAGGTTACAGATGAATTTTAAAGACAGTAACCTTCCTCAAACTACAGAAAACAGTTAAAAGGGCTGCATTGACTGGGCACATGGTAAATTAAGAAAATTGAGCTGCAAAAGCTATATAAGTTCTTGGGGCCTTGGAAGCCCCTTCCTTTCCACCTCCACCACACAAGTCAGTGCAGCTTGTGGTTCCACTGAAGGTCTCTGGCCTGGAGCACAGGGAGCAAAATGGTCCCTGTGTGCACACCGGAGTATCTGGGAGACTGAGTCATGGAACCTGACTCTGATAGCCTTCTTAAAGTTTGACCTGTGGGTCAAAGCTTCTTGCCAAGAGCACCTTCAGTGTTGAGACAGTTAAGTTGAAAAGGCTTATGTCAAAGGACCGACTGCATTAAGTTACTGGAAAGAGCATCCAGGAATGGTAGGAGCTCTTGTCCAAAGGGAGTAAAGAGAGTGTTCACTTGAGCTCTTATGGGCTGTAAATGAGGAATTCCTGGACATCTGTCAAGCACTGGCCCAGGAGAAGAGTCAGCCTGGCAGCTCCAGCTGTAAGTAGATTCAGATAAGACAGAGAGAAACCTGCACATCCCATGTACCTAGGGCTGATCTGCTTGATAGGAGTGCTAAGTTCTGAGAAGAACACAGCCAAAACAGAGGCAATTTTCCGAGAGTAAAAGATTCTTTTTACCTTGGATTTTTTGTTTTGATTAGCTCCAAGCATTCAAGAATATCTCAGTCATATCTAGTTGGATACAAGCTTAAGGGATAGCCCAGGAACTTAATTTCAGAGTTGACACTTTAAAATTGTAAATGTTCATTGTGCAACAACAGAGTACAAGACAAAGAAACCTGAATTGATGACCCATCCAAAGAAAGACGATAGTAATTCAGAATCCATCAAAAAAGACCTGATTGGAGAGGATGTAGAGAAATAACAAGAATTATTTACTGTTGGTGAGAATGTGAAATGATGCAGCTGCTGTGGAAGACAGTTTGTAAGTTCTTCAGAAAGCTATATATAGAATTAACATATGATAGGGCAATCCCACTTCTAAGTATATGCCCCAAAGACTTGCAAGTACTCCAATAGATATTTGCACTTCCAATATCCATAACCGCATTATTCACAATTGCCAAAAGTCTGAGGCAACCCAACTCTCCATTAAGCAATGAATGGATAAATAAAACAGTGTATGTAAGTACAATTAATTATTATCCAGCCTGAATAAGAAATGTTTTGATGCATGCAACAAAATGGGAGAATCTTGAAAACATCATTCATAATGTCATAAGCCAGACAGAAAAGGACAAATATTGCATGATTTCATGAAAATGAAATGATTAGAATAAGTGAACTCATAGAGTCGCAATCTAGAATATAGCTTACCAGGGGACAAGATGTGGTTACAGAATGTGGAGTAATGCTTACTGTACACGGTTTCTACTTGACTTGATTGTAAGTTTTGATAATGAATAGATGGTGTTCTAGCTTGCTGGCTGCCGGAATGCAACACACCAGAGACGGATTGGCTTTTAATAAAAGGGGATTTATTTTGTTGGTTCTTCAGAGGAAAGGCAGCTAACTTTCCACTGAGGTTCTTTCTTACGTGGAAGGCACAGGATGGTCTCTGCTGGTCTTCACTCCAGGCCCCTGGGTTCCAACCACTTTCCCCGGGGTGACTTCTTTCTGCATCTCCAAAGGCCTGGGCTGTGCTGCGAGTGCCGAGATGAGGAATGCTGAGCTGCTAGCAGTGCTACGTTGCAATCTCTCATTTAAGCACCAGCCAATTAAGTCAAACATCACTCATTGCAGCAGACATGCCTCCTAGCTGGATGCAGATGTAATTGGCAAAAAATGAGGTTCACGTAAGGTTGTCTTATGTCCACAGCAACAAGACTAGGTATGCTCACCTGGCCAAGTTGACAAGTGAATCTAACTAACACAGATGGAAATTTTACTACACATATTTTAGCAAAGTTGAGCTGCATGCGGAGGACTCAAGGCTTTACCCTCTGTAGGAAGAGGCAACCTGAGGCAGGGCAAGCATCTCTCAGTTGGGACACTGTTGCTAGACTGTGGATATGCAAAGTACAATTGTGTGAATGTAATGAACAGCACTAGATTATATATATGAATGGGAATAAGTGAAATTATTTTGTTCTATTTATGATTCTAAAATCAAATGGAATGAAAGCATAGAGCTGAACAACATAAATAAAAATCCTACTATAAAAGATGAATTATAGCTAATGGAATAATTATTAAAATGTTCTTTCATGAATCTTAGCAAATATGCCCCATTGATAGAAGGTGTTAACAATAAGATGGTATGTTGAAACACTGTACTCTATGTCTGATTTTCCTGTAAGCCTACAACATCTCTAATAATAACAGTCTTCATCATCAATATTCTTAGAAAAAATGGGAATGAGGAGGTAGAAGAAAAATTAACAATTACATCCAAATTTAACAACCAAAGGGGAAATTCTAAATTCTTACCTGAAATTCTGTGATTAGGTTGATTGCTACCTATAAATGGAGATTTATGCCTAATTTTATAAGTTGAGGATGAGTCTGAAAGTAAGAAAATTGGGGGAGAATATTCTAGGCCCCTCAAGAAGGCACAGATTGTGTTTAGAAAATTGCCAGCATTTAGTACTGGTGCCCCATAAATCTTATTATGAAAATTTCTGGGCTCAGGTGCAATGATTCCTGAATTCCATGCACATGATTTTGATTTCATCTTCTGGGCAATGGGAATACTGTTAATATATATATTTTTAAAATAAATTGGTAGTAGTATCAGATTGTTAATTTTCATATACATTTTTTCAGCACTGGGGGTTGTGCTCTAGAGGTGAGGGAACAAACAGAGAGAGTGATGAGGCATTAGCTCAGTAAGGCAGGAGAGAATTGAGTCTGAATTAGAGCAATGTTGATGAGCAAGAAGACTGCTAGATCTATGAGGCATTCTTGGATATGCACAAATTTGATTTAGCGTAAAGATCACATGAGTGACATGGACAAGGAGGAGTTGGAGGAAATGAGTCTTATTCTTCTAAATTTGTCCAAACCACTGGGGCAGGATGATAGATTCATTTACCAATTTGGGAGCTAAATGAGAATGAATATGTTAATCTAAACATAGAAAATGACAAATTTGAAATCACTTTAAAATGTTTAAATGAGTTTCCTAACAAAGTATAGAGCCAAGCCATACTTTTTGATCGAATAAATAGATTTTGAATCATTCTGATACTGATAATTCTGCATAGTGTAAATCCTCTTTTCCTGACAGTGAAATGCAAAACAAAAGCTCCCAAGACCAAAGGGTCATTTAAGTCCTGCCCATCAATACACCTATGAGAGAACATGACGCAGAACCATTTTTTGTCAGGAATAGGTGGGAGATAGAGCTTTCATTCTGCTGGGACAGATACTATCAAGAGCAGTCCAGTAATCAATCTTGAGGCACAGGTCACTTGGCATACCAGATGCTGACTTCTATTCTTCAAAGTTCAGTTTAGAGTGTTATATCAACTCTCTCAAAGATTCTATGAGCTACACATATGGTCTAGTTTGCTAGCTGCCAGAATGCAACATAAAATGGAATGATTTTTAAAAGCGGAATTTAATAAGTTGTTCATTTACAGTTCTAAGGCTGAAACAATGTCCCAATTAAAGCAAGTCTATAGAAATGTCCAATCAAAGGCATCCTTGGAAAGATACCTTGGTTCAAGAAGGCAGATGAAGTTCAAGGTTTCTCTCTCAAGAAAGAAGAAGACACATGGTGAACATTGTCAGGACTTCTCTCTCATGTGGAAGGGCACATGGCAAAAATGTCATCTGCTAGCTTTCTCTCCTGGCTTCTGGTTTTATGAAGTTCCCAGGAATGCATTTTCCTTCTTCATCTCCAAAGCACTGGTTGGTGGACTCTCTCCTTCAACGTGCTGCAGCATTTTCTGCTCTCTCTGAATCTCTCATTCTCCAAAATGTTTCCTCTTTTATAAGACACCAGAAACTAATCAAGACCTACCCAAATGGGTGGATACATGCCTCTACCTAATCCATTTTAACAATCGCTTTTGATTAAATCACATCTCCAGGGAAAAGATCTAATTACAGTTTCGAACATACAATACTGAATAAGGATTAGGAGAAATAGCTGCTTTTACAAAATGGGATTAAGATTAAAACATGGCTTTTCCAGGATACAGACATCATTTCAAACCAGCACAACATAAATCCCTCAGTAAATCCTTTTTGGGTAAATAAGTTTGGAAGACTATGTTCTACATAATAGTGAACTTTGACAACTACCACGTGTCACTGAAAACCTGGGCATTCATAAATTCTCCAAGGTGAGAGTATTTTAGCTTGGAAGAAGAATTCAGAAGATAGATCGGAATAGTTGCAGGACATCTCATCAAAAAGGATGGGGAAATTCAACTTCCCCAAGTTGAATTCTTGATATTCTCACAAGCAGTGCAGACAACCAAAGCTATAGACTGAGCCCCCAATCTTGGGGATGTTCATACGAAAATTAACCCTACAAAGGATAGGTCAAGTCTAGTAAAATGAGGAGTAAGAATCACCCCCAAGAGAATGCCTTTTGTTGCTCAGATGTGGCCTCTCTCTCCAGCCAACACAACAAGCAAACTTACCACCCTTCCCCTGTCTACGAGGGACATGATTCCCAGGGGTGTGGACCTTCCTGGAAACATGGGAGAGAAATCCTAGAATGAGCTGAGACTCAGCATCAAGGGATTGAGAAAACCTTCTCAACCAAAAGGGGGAAGAGTGAAATGGGACAAAATAAAATGTCAATGGCTGGGAGATTCCAAATAGAGTAGAGAGGTTATCCTAGAGATTATACTTATGCATTAAATAGATATCATCTTGTTAGTCAAGATATAATGGAGAGGCTGGAGGAAACTGACTGAAAATGTAAAGCTGTGTTCCAGTAGCCATGTTTTTTGAAGATGATTATTGTATAATGATACAGCTTTCACAATGGGACTGTGTGATTGTGAAAATCTTGTGTCTGATGCTCCTTTTACCTACCTTATCAACAGATGAGTAAAACATATGGAATAAAAATAAATAATGGGGGGAACACATGATGAAATAAATTTAGACTGAAATGCTAGTGACCAATGAAAGGGAGGGGTAAGCGATATGGTAGGTATGATTTTTTTCCTGTTTTCTTTTTCTGAATAGATTCAAATGTCCCAAGAAATTATCTTGATGATGAATATGCAACTATGTGATGAAATTGTGAATTGCTGATTATATATGTAGAATGGAATGATCAAAAGTTAAGAATGTTTGCGTTTGTTTGGTGTTTGTTGGTATTTAAAAAAAATGAAAATAAAAAAAAGAGAGAGAATAGGAGGTACAAGTGATCTGAAAAGTAGCAGGAGAACCAAGAGAAATGACATTCAAGGAAAAATATTTTCAAAATGAAGCTATACTCATCAGAGACAAACACTTCATAGAAGTATGTTGAGAACAAAAATAAATTTTGCTGAGATTGGCAACAAAATATTAATAGTGACTTCAGCAAGAAAAATGTGCATGGAGATTTCATTTTGTATTCTAGATGAAATTATATTGTAAATATTATTTTTCCCTTAATGATTTGTACTTTCCCCTTAAATAGTCTAAAATGATGCTGAGATTGCCACAATAGTCTAGAAAATATGGTCACCCATGCTATGTCACGCAAAATATGTTTGAAATAAGATTATTTTCAGCCATTCTTCCTCACTGCCTAATAATGTAATGATCATTGATAAATATTTAATTAATGTCTGTATATGTAAAGTACACTTTTCACTCCTGAGGAATAAAAAGATGTATGACAAGATTACTGCTTTCACAGAGATTGCAATCTATTGGGATAACAATCAACCAAGGACTATAGTGGCATGTATAGAAGATTCTGAGTAGTGTAGGAAAGGAGATCCACGGTGTGGTCTGAGTGACTCTAAGGGGGATAAAAGTGTGATTAGGCTTTGAGGAAAGTTTAGAATATAAATAAAGTAGAAAAAGTAGGGGCATTTCAGTGATGGAGATGGCAATGGCTAAAATCCTAAGGAAAAAGTGTTCACACATTTATCTGTGGAACTGTGAGTGAAGTTCCTTGAAAAAGAGGAGGAACTTTTTTCTCCTTCTTCTTGATTGACAAGAAGAGTTGCCAGACTTGGGAAAATTTCGGTTCAGGATATTGTTCTTTCCTCCACACAAGACCATAGAGGATGTAGCATATGTGTCAATTCAGAAAATTAATATAAAGTAAAGGCTTATAAACTGGCTGGGTAGAATCCAACAAAGAAAAAATTCCCACAAGACATCAGTTAAAAGGATGTTCAGGCCTAAGACCAAAATAAAAAGCAAAAAGCCATCAAGTAAGAATCATCAACATTGGTGCATGTCATATGAGAAGAGTTGAAGATGGCTATATTTTTGCAGGTCATTGAAGAATTGAGGAAGAAAAATCTATTGACATATGCACACCATCAAAAGAAAATCGTTTTGGAAAAGAAAACAAGTTGGTCAGGTATCAGAAACATGGATTTTTAACAAAACATGGTCATTGAACAGATATCCATCAAGCAACCATGGGCCTTCGGGTCTGAGATGAAAGAGGAGAGTCTTGATCATTCCAAGATGGCGTACCAGGAGAAACTATGAAAATGAAGTATATGTAGGATTAGTTTTCTATCACTGCATACAAATTACTACCACATTAGCAGCTTAGAACATTAGTCACTAATTGTCTTACAGTCTCTGCAGGTCAAAGACTAGGTATGGCTGAATTTGTTCCAAGTTCAGTCTTCCAAGACTGAAACCAAAGTTACCACTGCTCCTTATCTTGGGATTCTCTTTCAAGCACAGTGGTAGTTGGGAGAATTGGGTTCCTTGAGTTTTAGACCTGAAGCTTAATCTGTTGCTGACTATTGATGAGAGGTCAATCTCAGAGCATATATTTTTATATAAAAAGATATTCCAGCACCCAAATTATTGGCTATGTCTGTAATCAATAATTTCCAAAGCTAAAGGGCAGAGCTGGACATGTCATAAATGTTGAAAAAAGAATTACAGGAGCAAGAGACCAGGGTGAAGTGAGAAGGGTCAAAATATTTGTCATGTGTGAAAATCTGTTGCTTTACTTCCTTACTTCTCATTAGATATTTAAATTGAATGTCTTAAAGAGGGATATAGATTTTAACAATATAATGAAAGTATTTTTTTGATATATTGGGCACACATATTTCTTAATGTGAATATAATAAACAAACATTTTTTAAAATGACCAATAAGCAGAGCCGAGGAACTGAGAGGCAGAAAGCTGGAGCCTACACAGAGGCATAGAGATGACAGAATGCACGGAAGGGAGCTGGGGACAAGGAAGTGAGCCAGGCCAAGACCCTTGGGCGTGCTGCCCTCACCAGCACAGCCCAGTGACCAGCGACTCATCCCTCACCCCACGCACCTGAACCTCATCACCTGCTCTCACTCCCCATGCTCAGGCACACCAGCCGCACCAACCGCAGCACATGTAACTGCCCCCCACACCCACCCCAAGTGCAGCCCAACCCACCTCTCCTGCACTCTTTCTGATCACTAGTTCCCCCTCCCTGTTTCCTTCAGGCTGCTGCCAGTGTATAAAGTCTGTAGGCACTGACCTCCACTCCCAGGCTACCCTTAACTGTCACACAGCCTCACTCTGTCCCACCCTCTGCTCTGCCTATCAGTTTATGACTCTCCTAGTCCTGCACATGCCCACTACCCCCGGTCTTGTCCTTCAGCTCTGGTAACTTCAGTTTACAACACACCTAGACACATGCATGCACTCAGGCCTCAATCATTTCATTTAGCTCTGGAAACTTTCATTTATAGCAGTCCTAGAACTGTGTGCGTGTACAGCCCTCAGCCACATTTTCTAGCTCTGAAAAACTGCTGACCTGTGCTTCTGGATAACATCTGCCCCCATCCCATGGAGGTAAATGCCGACCTGGTGCCACAGCTCTACACATGCACACAAAGTGCCCCACACTTTAGATCAGTGCACACCAGGGTTACACCACCCAGACCAGTGTACCCACATAGCTATATCCTCTCTGGCCATGGGCGCCCACCTTCAAAAGCATCAGTGTAATATCCCCAACCTGGGCCTATACATGCCCTGAAACAAATCATTGCACTGAGTGCCCACCCATCCCACAAACACAAGGCCTTAGGCTACTGAAAGAAATCAACTCCCAAAGTAAACCAATCAGGATATTTACATGTGATGAAAACAACAGAAGATCACTAAGCATATCACAATACAGACAGATATAGTTCTGATTAATGACTAAATTACAACATGAGAGGAGACACAGATTTTGGAGCAATTAATCAAAGATGTTCATACAAATGTATTTAATAAAATAGTGGGATGGCAAATGACATAAGGAGATTAAGAAGACAGTAGAAGAGCATAAAGAGGAATTTGAAACAATAAATAGAAAAATAACAGATATCTTACACACTAATGACTCTGTTGGCCAAATAAAAACACATTAGAGGCACACAACATGAGATTTGAAGAGACAGAAGAAAAAATAAGGAATATAGAGGACAGGATAATAGACTTCGAAGACTCAAAACAGCAAATGGTAAAAAAGATGGAAAAATTTGAATTGGATCTCAGAGAAATGATAAACAAAACAAAGTGCGCAAATATAAGAATCACTGGTGTTCCAGAAGGAGAAGAGAGGAGTAAAGTGCTAGGAAGAGTAGTTGAGGACATATGGGGGGAAACTTTCCAAACCTCCTAAAGGATATGAATATACAAGTCAAAGAAACCAAATGAACTCCAAACAGAATAAATCCAAATAGGCTTTCCTGAAGGCACTTACTAATTAGTCTGTCAAATGTTGAAGAGAAACAGAAAAGCCTGAAAGTGACAAGAGAAAAACATACAAGGGAGACCAAAAAAGACTGAGCTCAGATTACTTAGCTAGCACCATGGAGATGAGAAGACAGTGGTATGACATATTTAAGACCCTGAAAGAGAAAGACTTCCAGGACAGAATTCTGTACCCAGCCAAATAGTCCTTCAAAACTGAGGGAGAGATTAACGTTTTCACAGACAAACAAGTTCTGAAAGAATTTGTCAAAGAGACCAGTCCTACAAGAACCACTAAAAGGAGTTCTGCCAGCTGAAAAAAATAACTAGAGAGGAGTTTTTGAGGAGGGCCAATAAGGGCAATTTAAAGGATAAAAAGGGAAAGAGGGAAAAGAATATATAGGTTTGACAAATAAAATTAAAAAAAAATAAGATGGTGGATTCAAGAAATGCCTTTTCAGTAATAACTTTGAATGTTAATGGACTAAACTTACCAATTAAAAGATACAGATTGGCAGAATGGATTAAGAAACATAAACAGCTATATACTGTTTACAAGGGACACGGACATTAAGAGACTGAAAGTGAAAAGAAGGAAAAAGATTTTCCATACAAGCTGTAACCAAAAGAAAGCAGGAGTAGCAATATTAATATCTGACAAAATAGACTTTAAATGTAAAGGCATCATAAGAGACAAAGAAAGACACTATATACTGATTAAAGGCTCAATTCATCAAGAACACATAGCCATCATAAAGGTTAATGCTCACAAGCAAGGAGCTCCAAAGTACACAAGACAGACATTGGCAAAACTGAAGGGAATGACAGATGTTTCAACAATAATAGTAGAAGACTTCAATGCACCACTTCCTTCTATAGGTAGAACAACCAGACAGAAAATCAACAAGGAAATAGAGAAGTTAAATAATTGCATAAATGAACCAGACCTAACAGACATATGTAGGTCATTACACCCCAAAGCATCAGGATATACCTTCTTCTCTAGTGCTCATGGAACATTCTCCAGGATAGGTCATATGCTGAGGCACAAAACAGGTCTTTACAAATTTAAAAACATTGAAATTATTCAAAGCACTTTCTCTGATCACAATAAGATGAACCTGGATTTCAATAACCACCAAAAAATGAGAACATTCACAAATATAGGGAGATTAAATAGCACACTCTTAAATAACCAGTGGGTCAAAGAAGAAATTGCCAGAGTAATCAGTAGTTATCTAGAGATGAATGAAAATGAGAATACAACTTATCAGAACTTATGGATGTGTACTGAGAGGGAAATTTATTGCCCTAAATGCCTATATTAAAAAAAACAAGAAAGAGTTTAAAAAAACAAGAAAGGACTTAAAAGCAGACCTGTAGGTACTTGAGAAAGAACAGCAAACTAACCCCAAAGCAAATAGAAGAGAAATAACAAAGATTAAAGCAGAGATAAATGAATGGGAGGACAAAAGAACAATAGAAAGAATCAACAAAACCAAAAGTGGGTTCTTTGAGAAAATCATTAAAATTGATGGGCCATTAGCAAGACTGACAAAGAAAAAAAGAGAGAAGATGCAAATCAATGAATAAAAAATTAGAAGGGGTGCATTGCCACAAACCTGGAAGAAATAAAAGAAATCATAAGAGGATACTATGAACAACTATATACCAACAAACAAGACAACTTACATGAAATGGACAAATTCTTGGAAGCACACAAGCAAGATACACTGACTCAGGAAGAAACAGAAGAGCTCAACAAACCAATCACAAGTAAAGAGATTGAATCAGTCATCAAAAATCTTCTACAAAGAAAAGCCCAGGGCCAGATGGCTTCACAGGGGAACTTTATCAAACATTCCAAAAAGAATTAACACTAATCCCACTCAAATTTTTCCAAAAATTGAGGAAAAAGGAACTCTACTTAACTCATATTATGAAACTAATATCATTATAATACCATAACCAATAAGATCCTATAAGAAAGGGAAACTGCAGACCAATCTCCTTAAGGAACATAGATGCAAAAATTCTCAACAAAATATTAGTAAACTGAATCCAAGAACTCATTAAAGGAATTATATACCATACCCAAGTGGGGTTTATACCAGGAATGCAAGGGTGGTTCAATGCAAGAAAATCAATTAACGTAATGTAGCACATTAAAAAATCAAAAGGGAAAAATCACATTATCATCTCCATTGAAGCTGAAGAAGCATTTGACAAAATTCAACACCTTTTTCTGATAAGAACACTCCAAAAGATAGAAATCAAAAGAAACTACATCAATATGATAAAGGGAATACATGAAACACCAATAGCCAGCATCATACTCATGAAAAGAGACTGAAAGCTTTCCCCCTAAGATTAGGAATGAGACAAGGATGCCCACTGTCACCACTATTATTCAACATTGTGCTAGAAGTTCTAGCTACGACAATCAGGAAGGACAAAGAAATAAAAGGCAACCAAATGGGAAAGGAAGAAGTAAAACTCCCATTGTCTGCAGATGAATTGATACTAAACTTGGAAGATACTGAGAAATCTGCAACAGCATTACTTGACCTAATAAATTCAGCAAGGTGATGAGATATAATACTAATGTGCCAAAATCAGTAACAATTCTTTGCACAAGCCATGACCTAGCTGAGGATTCAGTTGAGGAAAAACTTCCATAAAAAATAGCAACTAAAAGAATCAAGTACTTAGGAATGAAATTAACTAGGGTTGTAAAGGGTTTGTACACAGAAAAACTACACAACATTGCTAAAAGAAATCAAAGGAGATCTAAATAGGTGGAAAGACATTCCCTGCTCATGGATAGGAAGGCTAAATATAGTTAACATGTCAATTCTCTCCATATTGATCTACAGATTCAAAAGAGTACCAAACAAAATTCCAGCAACCTACTTTGAAGATTTGGAAAAGCTAATTACTAAATTCATCTGGAGTGGAAAGAGATTCCACATAGCTAAAAACATCTTAAAAAAGAGAAGAACAAAGTGGGAGGATTAACCCTCTCTGACTTAAAGTCTATTAGAAAGCACAGTAGTCAAAAGAGCATGGTAGTAGCACAAAGACAGAAGCATTGATGAATAGAATCAAATCAAGAATGCAGAAATAGACCACCAACTCTATGGTCAATGGATTTTTGACAAGAACCCAAAATCTTCTGAACTGGAACAAAATAGTCTTTTCAATAATTGGACGTGTAAGAACTGGATATCAATAGCCAAAAGAATGAAAGAGGACCCCTATCTTACACCCTATACAAAAATTAACTCAAAGTGAATCAAACACCTAAATATAAGAACTAACACCACAAAGCTTCCAGAATAAAATGTAGGAAAACATCTTCAAGACCTAGTAATAGGAGGTAGCTTCTGAAACTTTATATCCAAAGCTTAAGCAACAACAACAACAACAAAAAATAGATAAATGTAAACTCCTCAAAATCAAATGCTTCTGCACTTCAAAAGACCTTGTCAAAAACGTGAAGAGGCATCTAACTCAATGAGAGAAAATATTTGGAAATCACAAATCAGACATATACAAAGAAGGCATACAACTCAACAATAGAATAAACAGCCCAATTATAAAATGGGCTAAAAATATGAAAAGGCATTTTTCTGAAGAGCAAATACAGATGGCTCAAAAACACATGAAGAGATGCTCATTTTCAATTTGTGATAAGGGAAATGCAGATCAAGACTGCAATGAGATACCACCTCACACCTATAAAAATGCCTGCTATTAAACAAACAGGAAACTATAAATGTTGGAGAGGATGTGGAGAAACTGTGACACTTATGCACTGTTGGTTGGAATGTGTAACGGTGCAGCCACCATGGAAAACTGCTTGTCATTCCTTAGGAAACTAATTATCAAGTTCCCTTATGGCCAAGCCATAGCACTACTTGGTATATACCCAGAAGAGTTGAAAGCAATGACACAAACAGACATTTGCACACCGATGTTCATAGCAGCATTATTCACAATCGCTAAAAGATGGAAACAAACCAAAAGCCCATCAAAAGACAAGTGGATTAATAAAATGTGTCATATATGTACGATGGAATATCATGAAGCAGTAAGAAAAAATGATGTCCTGAAGCACATGGCAAGATGGACGAGTCTTGAGGACAAAATGTTGAGTGAAATAAGCCAGACACAAAAGGATAGCTACTGTATGATTGCACTTTTATGACCAGTATAGTGGTATGATCAGAGGCTTATAACACAGAATATAGGGGATTTAGAGATACATAAAAGTTAACGATGGGTGAGTCATTAGCCAGAGAGGTTGAACTCCAATGTAAGGGAATAGATAGGAGTGAAGGTTGTTCTCTAGTGGGTCTGTAAATACCATTAACATATTGAAGATGAACAAGAATCAAGGAGGGTGTATGAATCTACATGTCACACTGATTAACACTGGAAATATAAATTAGTTCTTGCAAGAATTACTTTGAAGGTATGATTTGTGTACAAAGAATGTTTAGGTCCAGGATACAGGGGTAAAAGTGCTATTCCATGTTATGAGCTATGTTCAAAAGGAAACCATCAGCACTACCACAGCAACAGCAGAGGTAAATAATGGGGGGAGGGACAAGAGTTAAGAGGAGGTTTAGATTTCCTGTTTGGCAAGGGTGTGTTTGTTGGTATTTTTTCTCTTGGAAACAATGAAATTATCTAAAATTGAGAGTGTTGATGGACTGTGGACTTTGGGTATTATACATGATACCCAATGAAGGCAGGTGGCTGAAGGTTGCATTGACTCAGAAGTAGATTGATGAAATGATGGTACATACTTATGAATGAAAGTTGTGCTGCTACAAAAAAGAACAAAGTTGTAAGGCATATCATGCTGTGAATGAACATGTGGTGGGACAAAATAAGCCAGAAACAAAACAATGGTATGGTCACCTTTACAAAAATATTTAAAAGAAAACAGGGGCCTAGATGGTAAGCTATAAGAGCAGATGCATTGAGTCCAGAGTGGTGATAATTTTTTCTGGACTTGAGAGGTTGCTTTATATATATAACATCATATTTAGAGCTAAGAAAAAGCAGAACAGCCTGGGGTTAAGGCAATTCAGAATACGGGGCTAAGGAAGACAGTGTCTATATTTTAGAAATACACCTATTCTTTGAGAGCAATGGAAGAAAGTTTTTTTGTCCTGTAACTGAAATTTTCTGTAGTGCATAACCTAGATCAATCTATCTCTATAACTCATTTGAACAATTGAAATACAAGGAACACAGAATAAGAAAGAGGTCTTTAATGCTATATAGATTATTGTAATCCCTGGAAACATCCTAGAGTACATTAACCAGATAATCAAAAACTATGGGCAAGGTCCCTTAAAGGATGGGAAAAAGAATATGGAACTATTAAACCTTACCATCAGGGAATCCCCTAAAACTGCATCAAACTTTAGTGACAGCCAAATCAATAGGCCATGCCCTTGATCAGGAGGCTTACTCTTGTGAAACTTATATATGTAGTGGAGAAGCTTAGACTTCCTATAGGCATACCTCAGAGTTACTTCTGGAAGACTTCTTTGTTGCTCAGATTTAGCCTCACTCTCTCTAATGCTAACTCGGCAAGTGAAATCATTGCCCTCCCCCCCTATGTGGGACATGACATTCAGTGGTGAAATTCTCGCTGGTTATGTGGAAGATGGCTCCAAGAATGAATCAAGATCTGGAATAGTGGGATCACAATTCTATCATGACCAAAAGGGGGAAAAGAAGTGTAACTAATAAAGTATCAGTGGCAGAGAGCGTTCAAATAGAGTCAAGATGTTACTCTGGAGGTTGCTCTTATTCAAGCTTCAGTTAGACTTTGCTACCTATTATAATCTGCCAACCCCCAACCAGGACCATTCCAATCCTAAAAAACACATAGGGCAGTATACAAGATTCCACAAGGGTTCCATGCACTAGAGTAACTTTCCAGAAACATACAACCTCCAGAAGTTTCCTTGGTGAAACCTAGCCCAGCCTCTCCGGAACATCAGACTGTTTCATCTCCCTACCCCAAATTAGTGACAGACCCTTCCAACATAAAAAAGTTAGAATGGTCATAGCCCAAAAACCCCTAAAGAGAGGGTTGGAAAGATCAAAGCTGATGGTGAATGATTCAATGCTGAATCATTAAATTGCTATCACTTTAAATCTCCAGTACCATAAAGTAGCTAGAAGTAAAAACCATGGAGTTATAACCCATGTCAAACTCTGAAATATGCTCTGCAACTAATTGTGGTGCAGTGCTTTGAAATTCTTTTTTGTATATATGGCTTTTTTTCACAAAAAAAAGAAGGAAAAAAGTTAGTTGTGATGATAAAAAAATATTTAAGCCTTCTAGCCTCCTATATTCTGAAGCAGCTAGAAGGAAAAATATGAGGAGTTCATACAGTAGCCCATGACAAACTCTGGGATCTGTCCTGTAACAACTTGTTGAAGAGTGCTTTGAAAACTATTACTTTTTTATATCTTTGCTTTGTATATATGTGATACTATTCAAGAAAAAAGTTTTTTTAGAAATGACCAGTAATGGAAATTCATAGCAGAGGAACTAAAAATGACCATCAAGACATGAAAATGAGTTTCTAAGCCTCACTGGTAGTGGTCAGTGCAATAGAAAGGAAAAAAAATGAGATATCACTAATCACCTTCCAGCTTTCCCTCTTGGTAGAAATATGAATTATCATAAGTTTCTGGATAGCATCATCCACACTTATTAAAATTTACTACCCTAAGAGAAAGAGATATGGGCAATTAGGAAGAATCAGACTTCCACCTTAGGAAAGATGGACAGTGACTCCGGAGGTCTTCGTTAAGCATGATGTGGCAAGATTCATGAATTCCCTAGGCTTTGGATAACTGTTGGACACTGAATATGTCTCCTGATTAAATAGATTTCCGTCCCTTTGATGTAACAAACTTCTCCTCCCTCAAGTATCATAGAATCTCAGGGACAGGGTAACCATAGAAAGATCTAGTCTCACAAGACAACCTGGGAGGAGATGGCACAGCAGGTGACCAACCTGGCAGGGCAGATGCAGCTGTTAAATAAGAGTTTTATTTCAGGAAGAACTAACTGCATCAGTCGGATTAGACAGAACTGAAGTGTTCAGACTTTCAATCTTCTCTCTGCCCTGCCTGTGGAAGGATTTAACTCAGTATCTAAGAAATTCTTACTTTTAAAATATATATATAATTATTTAAAAAAATTTTTAAATCTACAATTCCTTTTTCCCAGCAATATTTCACTTGGTCATCTATTCCATATACGTAAAAGTATTTCTGTGTAAGATAGAAAGGTGAGCCGTTTTGCTCCCTTCTTTTATTGAGAGGTTAAAATAAAAAGCTTTAAAACATTTTGTTGATTGGCAGTTGCACTGATTGAATAAGAAATTGAATCTTCTTATTTTCGAATGTGAAGCAGATATTTAAGGGAGTAGATTATTTCTATAAAAACAGATGTTCATGGGCGGGCCACGGTGGCTCAGCAGGCAAGAATGCTTGCCTGCCATGCCAGAGGACCCAGGTTCGATTCCCAGTGCCTGCCCATGTAAAAAACAAAACAAAACAGATGTTTATGAGGTGTCACTGATTATAAAAAACAAGATACAGAATAATGAGTAATATATGAACCAACTTTTGTATGGACAAAACAAATGAAATAGGATCTCCATTTATTCGTATATATGTGCATTAAAAAAAGGAAAAAAGTAGAGAAATGTATAAAATAGGCTACTTACCTCAATCACCTGGAACTGAAGGGAGATGCAGAACGAAGGTTAACTTTTAAACTACAACTGCTTTGTTTCACTTGTGTAAATGAGCTTTAACGTTATATTATTTTACTACTTTCTTACATTACAAATAGGAATTAAATGAAATAAAGATTTAAGTTACCAGTAATAATAGGCAACTGTGAATTTAATTAGAGGTGCTGTGATTTTTGTCTCAATTTTATAACAATACAAGAATACACCCTGCGACCAAATAATTACTAAAATGAGATGAAGAAATATCAGGTTTCTATAAAACATAAGATTTTCAAAAACACTTGGTCAGTATTGCATATTATTTATAGAGTCATCAATACATTTATTTTCTTGCTGGATTATTTAAAAGGTTGTGTTTACATAAGGCAAATATATGATGCATGATATCAAAATTTTGCACTCGATCTTAAAGAAAATATTTAAATCTATTAAACAAGAGATTATGAAACTATCTTCTAGATTTGGCTAACAGTCTTTAGAGATGTTAGAAAAGAAAAGACTCTCTGGATCTACCTGGATAGATCTCAATTTTGCCTTTTACTCCCAGATGACTTATATTTGGATCTTCAGGAGTTCTGTAATATCATGGAAACCTTGCCTGCTCTTTGTCCCAAGTTCCTTGGAAAGTGACCTCTAAAACTTTGGAACATCCAGTGGAGGAGGGGGATCATTTGTTCTTCTTAAGGGGCCAAGGGGAAGATGAGGTAGTCTCAGGATGGGGCCTGCCAAACATGCAGTCTTTGGTTTGGGACTGACCACACCAGAAAGACCAACCATGAGATTAAGGGTTTAGGGCTTTGAATCAGATCATAACAGCCCATCTCCTGCAGCTCTGGGAGGACAGAGGGCTGCAGATTGAGTGCAACATGCATATCACTCAGGCATGTGTAATAAGACCCCATATAACCTGGACACTAGGAGCCCACAAGAGCTTCTTGGATGATAAGGTACTTCTCCATGCTAGGTCAGTGTTGTGTTCAGACTCCATGTGTGTAGGACACAGACGTGTGCATTTAGGATACTCCTATTTCTTTCTTTTTGCACATCTTCTTTTGGCTTGTTCTTATTTATGCCCTTTTACTATAATAAAACTATAATTGTAAGTAGAGTACTTTCAGTGAGCACCAAGAGTCACTATAGCTAATTTTGAAACCTGAAGGTATGTTAAGAACCCCTGAATTCGTAGGCTGTTGGTCAGAAGCATGAGATCCTCTGCCCACGATTGTGACTGTACCTGAAAGGCAACTTGTAGAGGATTTCCTTTAACCTGTGGAGTCTGGCCTACCTCTGGTATTTAGTGCCAGAATCATATTGGGTTATACCACTATTTAAGTAGTCAGAAGCTGTCTTGCAGAAGTTGTGGAAGTTGCAGAATTTCTTGTAACCACAGAGATGCACCCCACTGGAACCCTGAATGCTTGAAGCTGAGCATGTAACCTAAATATTCAAATTCAATATGGAACATCCTCTAAAAAATATGACCAGCCCCAAAGAACAGATGTAACAGTTTTGGCATGTTGATTCCCAACAATAAAGCCCAGCAGATGACTGTGTGACGAATGATGTGTGCATTGATTTCAGATAGTTTGTTTGCCTCCCATTCCTTAACAGGAGAATAAAATATAATTCAGGAGACAACTAAGGTGATTCAAGCTTTCTAATAAAAACTTAGAATTTAGAGAACAAACAAACATAAAGAAAAAGTAATCAGAGGAAACAATCCCTAAAAGGAAAAAACAAAATTCCCTAAAATGAAATAACACAAAAGCTGTTATTTTTAATTCTCAAAGAGGCAAACAGATAGTTGTTGTCATGACAGAAGAGGTTGCTCTAAAAAAACTGAATTACAACAATATAAAGCTCTTCTGTATTAAAAATTATCATCTCAGGAATGAAGATCCAATAGAAAATAAAAAGACTACAAAAAATTTATCTCCCAGTGCCTAGTTTCTCAGTAATCTAGCTGAGACAAGGAGCCCCAATGGAACAATAAATTCAAGAAAGAGAAAGTCACAGTCCTTTAGCGAAAACTTGGATAATATTAGCATTTGTAAGATCGGGTAACTCCTTAGAAAAAGTATCAGAAATTTCTATTTTTAATATATGCTCTTGATTAGACATATTTACATGACCTAGAAACATTTGTTTCACCTCTTCCCAACTCCAAGTACTCTGATTATATTTAAAAGGTGTAATACAAAATTGAGTAGTATTCCAATCATGTTTCAATCTTAATTGAGTAGTTACAAGTTGTAATTGATCACCTAACCATTTTACAGCATATTGCAATTCTTCGATAGCATTAGAAAGTTGATTGTCTATTTCTTGTTGCTGCTGCCATAACACTTGAGAGTCTTTATGCCAGTCTTTTATAAAAGTAGCAGTTTGTATTCCATTTTGCAGTGCAATTCTGGATATGGCAGCAGTAGCGGACACAGCAGCAAGTCCAAGCAGAACAGTAATGAGAGTTCCAAGAAATCATTTGGAACGATGCAATAACGTTTCAACAGCCTTATAAATGGAAGTCCTTATAAATAGTCCTGCAGATTCATTCCATGGTTGGGCCAAATTAACAGGCATCCATAGTTCAGGTCTCAACTTCATGACCATGACTTTACATTTCTCAGTTAAATTACATTGCACAGTACACCAAGTATGATTTACACATTGTAATAAGGTACATTCACTACAGAAGACCCTATGCAGGGCTCCATTCCAATTCCAATTTCCAGCCAGAAATAAATAAGATTATCTGACACAAGACTGAATATAATAAGTGCTATTTTTGTGAAGCACTATAGAAATGGGGTTCTGGGGGTTGGTATGATTAAAAACATATTTCCTGTCCAAATTAAAAAATGGTCTTTAGGAGCAACTAATTTCCAAACATGGCTTTGATAATGCTGGTTATGTAAGGGCCGAGGAAGGGACAGAGACAGTATTCCTTCATTCCAACTTATAGTTTCATTAGCTTCTGCACTTGAATTGTTTCCCTGATGATGCCATTTAAGGGGAATATAACCAAATCAAAATGTCCATAAGGGTGCCAATCAAGAACAGTTAAATTGCTATATTTTAATAATATAGAAGGATGATGCCCCCGACTTTTTTGCCATACTAATCGTGGGTGACGATCAGGAGATCGATCAATACTTGGGAGTATACAGGGAGGCAAAGAAGTATAGTAGTCTGTTTTATTATCAGAAATATTTTCAGCTTTAACATGAAAGGCGATGATAGACATAAGAATAGTATGGGCTGCAAGGTGAGAGTGATTTAAGCACATAGCAAAAGCAGTATGAGAATAGTTAAGACAGAAAGTTTCATTCCCAAAACAAATTGGAACGGTAAGTGCATAAGCACTATAGTTAAAGACAGAACTAGTATTTAGCCAAGTGGGATGAATATCCAAATGATTACAAGAAGGTAAAGGAAGTACATTAGTGTCATTAGTGCAAACTGGGATATCAGTATCTCCCCAAGGAACACCTTGTAGTAGTGGAGGGTTAGGAATATAGGCCCAATAAGTGTGATTTTCTCCACTTACCTGAGAGTACAACAGCAAGCATGACCAGAAGTAAAGTAGAAGGATTAAGAACTTGTCCAGATGACACCACAAGGCTTCTTCCTTCTCGAGTAAGTTTCTTCAGCTGACCCCATGTGGGAGGAGAGACTCCTTGCGTCAACAGATGGAGAGGATTTTCCTTTCCATTCATGACTGCCATTTGATCAATCGAGTTGGTATCCAAAGGTTTTGTGAACCTACTGAGACATAAGCATAACCTCTCCCCAATTGTAATAACAATCCTTCTTCCCAATTGCCATCATGATTCTTCACCCAAATCCTCTTTTCCAGTTTCACAACCTGAGGTTTTGATGCAAAATGTTGTTCTGCAGCGGTATTTTTAGATTGTGATCAGTGATTTAAAAAATTTAACGTAAATAACATCCTGTGCAACAAATCCTTAGGTCTTTCCATTCTATTCCCCTATTTCAGTTTAGATAAATACAGTTTAAGAGTGCAATTGGCCCGTTTAATGATGCTTTGACCTTGATTATTTCAAGGAATTCCAGTGAGATGAGTGATAACATATTGAGCACAGAAGGTTTGAAATTTGGAGGATCAATATGCAGGTCCATTATCAGTTTTAATAAGGGAAGGTAAACCCATCGCGGCAAAACAGCTTAAGAGATGAGAAATTATAGAGTCGCTTTTCTCATTTGTCAGTGCAGAGGCCCAGTGAAAATGACTAAACTTATCAATAGTGCGATGAATAACTTTGAATTTCCCAAATGGGGGATAATATGTGACATCCATTTGCCAGATTTGATTAGTTTGCAAGCCCCGGGGATTAACCCCGGGAGAAAGAGTAGGAAGATTATG
The DNA here is from genome assembly GCF_023851605.1 of Tamandua tetradactyla. Classification (NCBI taxonomy): domain Eukaryota; kingdom Metazoa; phylum Chordata; class Mammalia; order Pilosa; family Myrmecophagidae; genus Tamandua; species Tamandua tetradactyla. The sequence continues at coordinate 25,456,829 of NC_135350.1, forward strand.
CTGGGCACAAATATCGCAAGCACAGACAATAGATCGAGCCTGGCGTTTAGTAAGTTTAAAGCGTTGTTGTAGGCTTAGAATATTGGTATGCTGTAAAGTATGTTCTTGTTGTGCAGCTTGAACTGAACCGATAAGAAGAGAATCAATAGCTGCATTGCCCTCATGTACAGGGCCTGGCAATCCATTGTGAGAGCAGACATGAGTAATGAAAACAAGATATGCATGGGAAAGCAATACAGATTGCACCACTGCAAATAATTTTAATAAAAGAGTTGAAAGAATAATTGGAAGTGAAACTTCTGGTAATAAGGTAACACTAAGCACCGCATAGGAGGAATCTGAAACAATATTCAATGGAGAATTAAGGAAATCAGATAATGCCATGAAAACAGCCCACAATTCTGCCTGCTGGACAGATTTTCCTAGGGAGGGCACACCTTAAATTTAGTGTCAGATCAATATCCAGCACGTTGTTTATTGGCATTTGTAAAATCTGTGGGACTAGCAACAGGTGAAGAACTGATAACATTAGAGATAATAATAGGATGATCTTGTAAAAATGAAAATAATTTCGAAGAAGGATAATGATTATTAAATTGACCAGAAAAACTTGAAATAGCAATTTGTCAATTTTCATTCATCTCTATGGCTCTGGAAATTTGAAGATGAGATAATTTAGTAATGATCAGCACAAAATTTTTATCAATCAAATGTCGGAGTTGACGTCGGCCTTTGTAGATCAAGAAGGCAATTTTATCTAAATAAGTAGTTAAAAGTTTAGAGAACTTATTAGATAAGAAAATCCATTCCAATATCCTATCATATTGTTTTATACAGGAAGAAGGGGTATGAGGTGTATGGAATATATATAATTGAATGGGCATATCTGGATTAAGTTGGCATAATTGAGCTTCTGAAATGCGCTGTTCAACAAATTGTAATTCCTGTAATGCCTCAGGAGTTAATTTCCGAGGACTTGCTAAATTTTTATCACCTTTTAAGATGGCAAATAAATGTTGCAGTTTGTGAGTAGGAATTCCAAGAATAGGCCGAATCCAATTAATGTCCCCAAGAAGCTTTTGAAAATCATTTAAAGTGATTAACTGATCAGTTCAAAGTTGAATTTTTTGGGGAATGATAATTCCAGATTGTAATTGAAATTCCAAATAAGAAAAAGGTGGATTTTTTGGTAATTTTTCCTCTGATATAATAAGGTTATATTGAGACAGCGCATCTTTCAGCTTTAAAAAATATGAATCTCTAAGTTCCATAGTGGGAGCAGCCAATAAAATGTCATCCATATAATGTAACAAAAGAATATCAGGATTCTGCCATCTTATAGAAGATAGTGCTCTGTGCACATATTCCTGACAAAAGGTAGGACTATTAATCATGCCTTGAGGGAGCACCTTCCATTGGAATTTCTGCACTGGCTGAGCATTATTGAGAAATGGGACGGAAAAGACAAATTTTTCTTCATCCTGGGGTTGTAAAGGAATACTAAAAAAGGCATCTTTCAAGTTAATAACCATGATGGTATAATGTTCAGGTATCATGAAAGGCATTGGTAATCCAGGTTGAAGAGGTCCCATAGGTTGGATTTATTAACCTCCCTTAAGTCAGTTAAAAATCTCTATGCTCCAGATTTTTTACAGATAACAAACAGGAGAATTCCAAGGAGATGTGGAAGGCTCAATATGCTGCAATTTTAATTGTTCTTGAACAAGAATATGTAAAGCCTCAAGCTTTGGTAAAGGCAATGGCCACTGTTCCACCCATTTAGGTTCTTTAGTAAGTCAAATAAGGGGCAATGCTTGAGGAGATGAAACAGTGGCTGCTAGTTTTCCGAGGCCAAGGGATTAAAATTCATATTCAACATCATGTTTTTAACAGAATTAGATAAATGTGGAATAGTTAAGAAAGCTCCAAATTGTTGCAGCAAATTTCTTCCCCAAATATTAATAGGGATGTCAGCAATATAGAAGGATAACTCAGCTAATTGACCATCTGGCCCTCGGCAGGATAAACAGTCATTATTTAAAAAAGTATTACCAAGAGAACCAACACCAGTAAGTTTGATAGAAACAGCAACAAGATCAAGAAGGAGGCCAATGTTTTTGAGCAATTATGGAAACATCAACACCAGTATCTACCAGGCCTTCAAAGGCTATACCTTGTATGATAATGGTAAAAGCAGATCATTCGTCTTTTATCATTGTTTCCCAGAAAACCTGAGACCTGGTACTACCAAATCCTCCTGTTCATTCCATATTTTGAGATTTGAAAGGAAAATATGGAATTAATAGTAATTGAGCAATCCATTGTCTAGTTTGTACAGTTAATGGAGACTGTGCCCGACACATGATTTGAATTTCTCCAGTAAAATCTGGATCAATAATGCCAGGAAATACAATAAGGCCTTGCAAGGTAGAACTACTTCAGCCAAATAAAAGTCCTACTGAATTGGAGGGTAAAGGACCACAAACCCCTGTAGGAATGTGTACAATACCCTGGTTAGGTTCCAAATAAACAGTACGAGAAGCAGAAAGGTCAGCTGCAGCACTGTCCTTAGTAGCAGCATACAGCTGAGAAACTGGAATAAGATTTATGGATTGGGGTGCATAAGGAGATGTTGCATCCCATCGCTGACTGGAAATTGTAACCTTGTATTTGGATGGAGACCCCAAGGTTTTGGGCCCTGTAGGTAGTTTTCCTGGTTCTGGGAAGATGATTGAAAAGACATTCATGGTGGTTTAGAAAAGGCACCTTTGTTTTACAGTCTTTTGCCCAGTGATAACCTTTTCTACACTTAGGACAAGGGCCTGGGGGAGGACGAGGATGTAACCCTTGTCCACTAGCCCTTCTGTTTTTACAATCTTTCCTAAAATGGCCTGACTGATTACATTTATAACAAATTGGTTGCTTGGAAAGAGATTCCACCAATTTTGCAACAAAAACATCTGCATGATGTTCAGAGCTACCTATGCCACTACAAGCCCTGACATATTCATCAATGCCAGCATTCTTTGCCTTTAAAGGACCTAAAATTTTTTTACAAGAAGGATTGGCATTCTCATAAGCAAGGTGTTGTGATAAAATATTAGCAGCTTCCGTGGAGCCAATAGTACAATCTATAGCCAAGCACAATCGAGCAAGAAAGTCTGCAAAAGGCTCATTGGGTCCTTGTATAATTTTCACAAAAGATAAGGTAGTTTCTCCAGTATTTCCAATTTTCTTCCAAGCCCTTAAAACAACTCCTTTCACTTGATCTAAAACCTGATTGTCCAGTCCAGCCTAATTCTGCATAGTAGCAAATAGACCTTGTCCAGTTAATTGATCAAGAGTAGGACCCGGAGGATTCTGAGCAGCATTTAAAGTAACCTGCATTTTAGCCTCGTCCAACCACCAACTCTTCCATTGTATATATTGTGAATAACCCGAAACCGCTTTACCCAAATGTTCCCAACTCATAGGAATCATTAAATTATTACTAGAAAAGGCATCCAGCAAACCAAGAACAAAAGGAGATTGAGGCCCATATTCTGTTATGGCCTTTTTGAATTCCTGTAACACAGAGTATTGAATAGGAGTATAGTTAACTTGTTGACCCCCTCCAGCAAGAGGCTGGCGGGTAATAGGGAAAACAAAATGAGGATCTGGAAAAGCAGCGGCGGTTTCAGAATAATGTGGAGGTCCTGGCCCTGAACCATCGAAAACAAAAGCCTGAAAAACAGGGGAAGACGCCGGCGCCGATGCCTGCGCTGTGGCTGGAAAAGCATTGAGTGTAGGATAACAAGAAGTCACAGGAGGAGGAGGAGGAGGAGGAAAAGCATCATCCTCCTCAGCTAGTTTTAAACCCTTAGAAAATCGATTAGCTATTAGAGGAATAGGATCCTCATTATCAGAATCAAAATTTTCAAGGGAAAAAGAGTCAACCTGACATGCTACAGATAAAGAGACTCCATGAGAATCTAAAGGCACTTCCTCACAATTGTCATTGCCACTATAAGAAGGAGCATTGGAACCCTCCAGTTTAGGAGTCGCAGGTTCCAGTAACTGAAGAGACTGAGTAATTGCACTACACAATGTCCATAACTTAAGTCCCATAGTGTCCCCTCTCTGATGATGTTCACGCAAAGTCTTAACTACTTCTTTCCAGTCCCTAAGATTAAGCTGAACTTTATGCTGGCAGGGAAACCAATAACATTTCTGAGAGACATGCTTAAAAAGTTTTGAAAGCAAAGCATCAGAAACCTCCACTCCTGTGGAGTGCAACAATCCCTTGAGTAAATATAAATATTCCCGTTGTATCGACGGTGAGTTGCCCATTATAAAACACAAATCTGAAAGCCCTCCCAAATTCCAGGAGGCGTGTGCCCTTTCGGTTTCTCAGTAAATGAATATTCCTATCCTGCGACATAAAACATTAATCTGAAAGTCCCTCTCAAATTCCGGAGACGCCAAGTCCCTCCCCAATTCCTGGAGGTGCCTTACCCTTTTGGTTCCGCAGTGGTGAAGGCCTCCAGTAACCTTCACTGACTGTTCCAGGGAGCCCGGCCAGATCCCTGAGCAGGGCTGAATGTTCACAAGGAGCCGGGCCAGCGGGCCCTGTGAAGTGATGAGTGGTCCCTGTTCGGGCGGGGACCACTTGTTGCAGTCTTTCAGCAACCCCTGCGAAATAGAAAACACCGACGCGGACACTTCCTGCAGAATGAGTCACACAGACACACACAGAAGACAGACAAGATGACTGCAGCCCCGAAGAGCTCCAGCGGCTTTATTTTATATCATTTCTCACAGCTCTTTTGCTGACCAAGCCTGTTTTTTCAGTATATTACTCCCTTGTTCTCTTGTTACTTTCAATCTAGCCTCCTGGATATCTGGGTAGCAAAAAGGGAACATTCCATACTTCCTGTGCAAAAGTAGGAACAAAACAAGTCTGTTTGCAGACCATGTTCTTCCCCTTCGTCCCCAGATAAGGCTCATGGCCGGGAGCTCTCTGTTTGCAGCAGACCTCCTCAGGGCCACTCTGAGGCCAGTCACTCCCAATAAATTCCGCAGGTTTTCTGTTAACCCTTTGGCTCCTACATGAAATTAGGAAAAATACAGAGATTAAAATGTATATGTTAAATATTAGGAAATACTTAACCTAGTGAAAACAGGAAATTGGCATATTCCAATGACAGCCTTTGAATACTCGACTAGTTTGTGTATTGATTCAGGGTCTTTTTCTTATTTATTTGACTTCTTCTAATGTTACTCTGGTGGATATGGCTTAAAGAGCCCATATCACAAGTGTAGTGTTGGGTGTTGTTCAAGCCAAAAACCAAAAATCATGTACTATATCTGCTTTGTGTACTCTGGCAAAGGAGGCTTCCTAGAGAATTCCTCAGTCCTCTGGACTGAAAAGATGTCAGATATAAAAAAAGTACATCAGGAAAAATAAGCAAAAGTAATTTATTTTATGAAATATGTTTACTTTAATGCAATAAGTGAATACAACAATAGTGAATAATTTGAAATGGAAACCTAAATTATAAACAATATACAGTAAAAAACATACAAAGTATATGCTGCAGTGTACAATATGTACTGATATAAAATGTAGACAATCATAGCATATACGTTGTACAATGTACACATGGAAACAAATTATTTTCATGTACCTTTTATAAGAATGCACAACACTGATGTTATTAAAATAATTCTATCCTATATTAAATAAATGCACTGTATTTGGATGATAATTAATTCCGTGCTTACTATGATTAATTTGGAAATCTAATGTTAGAAAAGTCTTGAATCAAGAAGTTATCTTTATATTCAGAAACAATTTGTTACTGAAGATGCATAATTGCAGAGTAGGAAGTTTTACAGGCTCCCTTCATCAGAAAATGAATGAGATGGAAAAAAACAGATTTGAAGTGATGAGATGGTAACCAGGCCAATTTTTGCATTTAGATTGACCATGGGGAGTGCAGGACCAAGGGCTACGCTGCCGAGTTTTCAGCTTTGAAATTAAACATGTACTGGAACCAGGAATTAGCTCCATTCTTCACCCTCACTCACTAAACAAGGCACAAAGGGAACAAAAAGTAAAAGACATACCTCTAAACTCCACATATTCACAGCTAGGTAAGCCAATTTTAAATGAACACAAACTGAGTATCATGAATGGAAGAAAACAATCCCTTTTTCATTTGTTAAAACTGATGAACTGCAATGAACCAGAAATGGACTGGCTTCTAACAATTGCAATTTACTGACTTACAAATTTACAATTCTAAGGACATGAATGTGTCTCAGTTAAGGAATCGACAGGATGACGCCTTTTCTGAAGACCAATTACCAGCAAGCTTGGGTTCCTCTGTTAGACATCAGGGCCACTGTGCAGTCTGCTGGTTTTTCTCTCCTGGGTTTCAATGCTTTAGCTTCTGGCTTCTCTGTCTGTGGCTTTTTTCAATCAGCATCTGAAAGTGTGCCCTTGTATCTCAGCTTCTCCACAGTTTCTCCTTAGGTTCTCAGGGCTCTTTCTGTGTGTCCTTTATCGTCTTATGAAGGACTCCACTGTCAGGATTAAGACCCACTTTGAATGAGCTGGGCCACATCTCAATTGAAATAACATAATAAAAACATCCCACTACAATAGGTTTACATTCACAGGAATGGGTTTGAAAAACATGGCCTTTTCTGAGGTACATAAAAGCTTCAAACTATACACTGTCTTTAAAAATGGTAAATAATTTCTTTTCAGGTGGAAGTCAAGCATGCTGTCAGGAGGCAAATGACTTCAGCATCATTACAGGTGTACTTCCTGGTTGCCCAAACCTCTCCATGGACCCTATTTTACTATTGACTGGATGTATCTGTAAAGGAGAAATTTCTGGAGTTTTGCACTAGGCTTTTGGGTCAACTTCTTATTACCTGAGGATTTCTTCCCTTTTACAAGTGACAAAACCAGTGTTTGAAAAGCAACATGGCTGAAAATGAATTAAAATTCTTATTTTACCTCTAGACTCTAAATCAACTAAATGGAACTAATGCATACAGAAGAGAAAATATTCACGATATATGAAAATATATTGTTTTCATTCTGTAACTTCTCATAGGACATATAAATTCAAATAAAAAAATATTGATTTAAACATTTTCAAGGAATAATTTTTACAAATATTGGTCACCTGGTTGGCCAAGAATTAATATCTTGATAAGAAAAATAAAAGTGAATAGGAAACTGGAAAATAATGGAAATCCAGAGAAAAAATAGTCAACAAGTATATGCAAAAGTGCTCAGTTTCACTGTTATGGTCAGTGAAAGAACATTTTAAACATCAGATAACACCACTCATCTACTAGCTTACACTGTTACTAGAAATATGAATTACATGTTTCTGTAATTGATTGGACAGATGTATTAAAACTTTGAGACAAACATAACCTGTTCCCCAATAGAACCACCCTTGGCAACCTGCTCATAAGAAATACTAGTTTTTCTGTGTAAGATACAGAGACAAGGTCATTCACTGCTGTCATGTTTGGAGAAGAAAAAAAAAGCTTTAAAATCAAAATGATTTTCACATCTTTTGCGTAAAAAATAATGCATCACTATTTTGGTATTGTCAGTGGACATTTTGAAGAGCAGATTATATCTTTAAAGAGGAATGAATATGATGTATCCAGCATGAATATCAAGGTTGAGAGTAATATGAATTATGTGACCCAGTATTTGATAACTCCAAAAAAAAAATCGAAATTCCCATTTATTTGTAAAGAAGTTTGTCTGAGCATGAAGTAAAGTGTAGAAATGCACCAAACAGGCTGTTTGCATTAGGCTCTTGGGACTACTGGGATTGAATGATCAATGTGAAATATATAACTACAACATTTTTGAATCACTTTCAATGATCTTTATAATTAGCATTTATTTTATTACATTCTTAAACTATAAAGAAACTTCAAAGAAATAAAGTAAAAATTTACATTGCCAAAATTCATGTGCAATTGTGAAATAACTTAAAGCTAATGAGAAACTTCATTATTTGGAAAAAAAACTTCAGTGGTCAAATACCAAAGAAAGGCCAAATTACCTCTTTTCCTATGTTGCACTTAGAGTTCTAGGTATGCTAATTTTATTAGTTGACAATAGAAGAACCTGAGGTTATCTAAGACAACCATATAAGGCTTGATATATGAAAATTTTCTCAGGACTTAACATATTTTGAGATATTACCATGAGACTATCATAAGCTTCATTAGGTTTTCAATTTATACTCTTGAGACTTCAAAGGAGATATTTTGAGTTTATATGAGTAATTCTAGTTTCTGGCATTTTCTTTCATCAGCTTATATTTATATCTTCTAGTGTGTTTAATGGCAGCTGAATATTTATGCTGCACACAAGATATCAGAAAATCAGGACTTTAGGCAAGATGGCTGAGTTCACCCAGCTTATAGAAAAATGCTGGGGACAGTGGTTCCAGGGAGGGCATTCTACCCTATATAGGGAGGCCCTCAGAGAAAACCTGGAAAAATTGGGATGGAGAGAATAGGGTGACTGTACTCAGTCACAAGTCTGCCTACTGCTGTAGCTGGTTTAGGAAGATTTTCCCTTCGGCTCTGTAGCTGGGAGTTCCTGTGGCAAAGTTAGAAGACGACAGATGTGCTTTTCCTGTGCACGGACTCGATTTAGTCGAGATGTTGCGCCTACTCCAACCCCCTGTGGCACACTGCAGTGGGTGCTGTTTTTTTTCGGCAAAGACCGGGAGCCTCCAAGGAGGCGGGGGAGATGTAGGATTGTGTCGGTCGGACATCCAACCAGCAAAAGAGACTTATTTGGGTCCTGATGTTACTCATCGTCTGTCACGGAGGCCCGGAGAACACAGGTGTGTCCACATGGAGGGGTGAGGCTGAGAGAGCAGGGCCAGCTGAACGCACTGACTGGCCCCTAGATATCACACCTGCAGTCAGGGACAGGTGGTCCTATGGGGACAAGAGGACCTCAAGAGAGCCTTTTGCCGGGGGCAAGCGAAAAATGCAGTCTGACAAATTGCATATCTGCCTAGTTTTCAAATAAAGCCCTAAGAAATATTGCAATTCCACACTGAGATTAGGGGCTTGGTTTCAAAGGGAAGGACTGACAAAACAAATGCAAAGGCGATCTTCAAGTACACTCAAAATCTTACATGAGAAACTGAAACAAAGCTGCAAAATAACCTCATTAGGACATTAAAATGCCCTATCTAAAACAGAAGAGCCAAGCAGATATGATTCAGTTAAATGACAAAATTAAATGACATGGAGAGACACAGAAGTGGAACAACGAATTAAGGTTGTTCATAATGACATAAAGGATAATGAGAAGGCATTGAAGGACTGCCGCCTCCTTCTTCTGCCGCTCCTGGTGCTGCTTGTGTGCTTGTAGGGTGTGGACCCGGTACCTCTTTTGTGAAGCAGTAGCCGAGGAGACTCCCGCTCTCCCCGTGGTAGACGAAAAGTCCAAGGAAAGAGTAAAGACTGAGAACCATGATCATATTAATTTGAAGATGTTGGGGCAAGATGGTTCTGTGGTGCAGTTTAAGATGAAGAGGCATACACCACTTAGTAAACTAAGGAAAGCCTATTGTGACCGACAGGGTTTGTCAATGAGGCAGATCAGATTCTGATTTGATGGGCAGCCAATCAATGAAACCGGCACACCTGCACAGTTGGAAATGGAGGATGAAGATAAAATTGATGTGTTCCAGCAGCAGACAGGAGGTGGGTGTTAAAAAAGGAGCCTGCTACTTTACTCCAGAACTCTGTAATATCCCATATTAACACAGTGAAGAGAAGAAAGCACAATCACAACAAGTGATGAAAACCAATGACAAAATCCAGCATACCTTCTTGATAAAAATACTTAGAACACTAGGAATAGAAGGAATTATCTATAAAGGGTATACTGCAACACTATAAAGGGTATACTGCAAGAGTACACACCTAAAATAGTACTTAAGGGTGAAAGACTGAAAACGTTCTCTGTAAGATCTAAATGAAGACAAGGTTGCCAAGTAAATGCTATTCAACATTTTACTGACATTCTTGCCAGAGTAATTAGGCAAGAAAAATAAATAAATGGCCTCCACATTTGAAAAGAAAAAGGAAATTTTTCTCTATTTTCAGATGACATGATCATATATATGGAAAATCTTGAGGAATCCGTGATCATATATATGGGAACTCTTGAGGAATCTGTAACAAAGCTCTTAGAGCTAACAAACGAATTCAACAAAGTGGCACTGTACAGAGATCAACATCCAAACATCAGTAGTGTTTTTATGCACATGCAATGAACTACTGGAAGAAGAAATCAAGAGAATAATTTCATTCACAATAGCAACTAAAAGAAACAAATATATAGGAATAAATCTAACCAAGGTTGCACAAGGGCTTGTATAAAGAAAACTACAAATCGTTGCTAAAAGAAATTAAAGAAACCCTAAATAAATGGAAGTCCACGCCATATTCATGGTTTAAAAGACAAAATATTTCTATGATATCAATACTACCAAATGGGTATACAGTTACAACACAATCTTATTCAAACTTTCAACAAAATTGGGGAAGAATAGACTCTTTAGCAAATGGTTCTGTGAAAACAAGATCTCCATTCCACAAAAAGGAAGGAGGATGCCTACCGCACCTTATACTAAAATCAACCAAAGCTCTTTTAAAGACCTAAATATAATGGCTAGAGGTATCAAACTTCTAGCTGAAAACATAGGGAAGCATCTTCAGGAACGGGAACACTTACATTGCAGGAGGCAATGTAAAATATTGCAGTTGCTGTGGAAGACACATTGGCTGCTCCTCTGAAAGTTAATTGTGATAATACTATAAGACCCTCCTCAATATATGCTCCTCACTCCTCAATATATACTCCAAATAATTGAAACAGCCACTCAAACATACAATTTGTGCACCAATGTTCAAAGCATCATTATCCACAATTTCTTCAAGATGGAAACAACCCAATTGTTTATCAACTGATGAATGGTTAAACAAAATGTAGCATATATATACAATGAAATATTGTTCAGTCATAAAAATGAATGAAGTCTTGATACATGACAACATGGATAAAGCTTCAAGACATCATGTTGAGTGAAATACCCAGACACAAAGGATTAATTTTGCGTGATCTCATGAATTTGAAACAATTACAATGAGAAAACTCATAGATTCACAATCTAGAATATAGGCTACCAGGGAACATAGGAAGTTAAGGCTTAAAATGTATAGAGTTCCTATCTGTGGCCAATGCAGTAGTGGTTCATGGCAGAATTCTTGCCTGCCATGTGAGACCCATGTTCAATTACTGGAACCCGCCCATGCTGAAAACAAAATTGTATAGGGTTCCTATTTGTAATGATGGAAATGCTTTGGTAATGCATGGAGTGATCAAAACACAACATTGTGAATGTAATTAACAAAGCTGAAATACATGTGAAAATTATCATATAGGAAGGAAACCTAATAGCACAAAATACCTCAAGAGATTTACCTCTTAGTGAACCTTTTCTTCAGAATCTAGCTACTGAAATGCCTCCCACATGATGTAGTAAATATGTTCATTAAAAAAAAAGACCTGGGACAGGGAAAATGTTGGTTCTCAACCTAGAAAAAATGAAGTGATTGCTCAGGACAAGATTGAGAAGTTCCCAAGATGGCAGGTAATTGGAAGCAGAACTTATAGAGCTGGGTATTGGAAAAGTCAAATAAAGTAGAATATTTGGCTGAGCATACAATATCCAGTAAGTTCATCAACTCTCAATAGAATTGGCTGTGTTACAAGCAACTTAGAGGGAAGAAATGTTGATTTGTTCTGGAGAACTGTCCTAGAAGACCCAAAAAGTAGCTTTAATAATGATCAAGATGGAGTGTGCAAGGGTATTTCAGTGGTAGAATTCTCGCCTGCCATGTTTGAGTCCATGCACTCCCCCCCCAAAAAAAAACTAAATAAATAAGCAAAACAAACAAACAAAAATTCAGCAAATGGTTCTGAAATAATTGAATACTCACATGGAAAAATAATCAAATGTGACCCTGCCATACTGCATACAAAAAAGATCAAGTCAGATGAAAAATATTTCTGAAAAGTAGGGATAACAGTAATCACTACCTCAAAAAGTTATGGTGAGGAATAAACTAGCTGATATGTTAAGCAATTAGAAATCCACCTAGCAATAGTAAAAGTGACAAGAATATTAGTTATTATGATACTGCTGCTGTGTTGATTAATGGAAGATGCATAGATTCTGGAGATGCAAGAGATTCTCCTAGAATTCTGATTCTACCATTGGCTGTGTTACATGAGAAATTTAGGAACAGTTGTTGAATCCTTAGTGTTTACATTGACAAAGTGGTTGTGGTAATATCTATCTCATAATTAATTCTATGAAATGAATTAGATGTGAAAACCATGCATGCCATTTCCTGTTTTCCTGCTAATCTGTAGAGAGAGTGTGTGATTATTTGTCACAGCAATAATAGAAAACTGGAGTAAACATGGCTCTCTAAATCACATCTGCCTCGCTAAAGAAAACCAGAGATGGTTCTCCAATTTTAAGATGCATGTAATTAGATTGGGTTCATCATGGTAATTCAAGATACTCTCCTTATTTTAAAATCTTTAACAGAATCACAACTACAAAATCACTTTTGCTCTGTGTGCCAGTTTGAAGCTACTATCTACCCCAGAAAAGTGGTGTTCTTTAATTCCCATTCAGTATTGCTGGGAGGGATCTTTTTTATTGTTTTCATGGAGATGGAACCCACCCAAATGTGGGTGTAATTTTTGATTAGATGGTTTCCATGGAGATGCGTCTCCACCCATTCAAGGTGCGTTGCTTACTGGAGCCCTTTAAGAGGAAACCATTTTGAAAACACATAGGAACAGACAGAGCCATCAAAACAAACAAAGCCCACAGAGCCTGAGACCTTTGGATCATGTAAAAGAGAGAATCGAAAGAAAGTGATTTGTTCAAGTTTCCTTATCCCCACTATTGAATCTATCTGTACTTCTCCTTTCCAACACACAGTTTGAAACAATTCTTAATAAATTTCCTACTTTCTTCCAAGTCTTCTGGAAAAAAGTAGAAGTCACTCCATCAATTGTGTCAATCAACATCTGAGCATGCATAGTTTGCCAGCCATTGAGTCAAGTTCTGGGAAATCTCAAATAGACAGATAAGCTGGTGGGAACCTCCGTTGAATTCCACTTTGAAATCTCTTGGCACTGACCAGTTCATTCGTCATAGCAGAGTTTTCTGTGCTGTTTACCTGAACTCTCCTGATCCATGGCTAATCTTCAAATACTAACAAGAAGACCCTGGATCTTACTCATTAACATATTACTATATATTCCTGTCCTCAGGTAAATGAGTACAAATGAACAATAAAAAATACTTGTTGTATAATGGCATTATACTAATTACAACTGAGACTATAAATGAAATTAAAAAAAAGTCTATGACCATAAATTTCCAGTACAGTTTGTGAGGTTGATCTCCATACTGAAAACTGGGAACAAGAAAGGGTATGAGGCCCAATGCCAGAGAAGGGATGTGAGAACTAAACAGGATACAGGGAGCTAAGGATGACTTTGAGACGGAGTGATCATATTACCACAAGTAGGGACTTGACCTGGGTCTCACTTTGGGTCAGAGTTGACAAAGACAAGAACTGGAAAAGAAGGACCCTGGTGAGAGAGGGCTTGAATGAGGAAGGGGCTGGATTTGGAGGATGACAGAGATGCAAATTTTGAAAGAACATGGATATTAGGGATGAAGGAGGTAGATGAGGCCCTTAGAGTTTGACATAAGTTGGAAAAGGGTCTGGAGTGAAAGAGAAAAGATTTGGGACTTTCTTCTCTCCTCAAAGCTTTCCTAACTATTAGCACCCTGAAATCAAAGAACCTCCCTTGCTTCTTTGCTTCAGAAAAGCTTTCCAGCCCTGGTGTGTCTCACAACTACATCATAAAATATTATTCACACTGCATGAACCAGTGTGAGTAAGATTGCAACCTAAGAAATCCTACAGAGATATGCCCTTTATATTGTAATATCCATGAGAAAGATTACATCTAATCAAATAACAATATGCACTATGGCTTATAGGACTTCCAAGTGCAGATAAGAGAAAAATCAAACTCTTATTACCTGGGAACCCTTCACATACCAGCTACAATCAGTCTTAGATAACAGTAATTCAAATGTGAGTATTTCTTTCTACTTGCCAAGATAATTTAAATTTTATTTCAAATGCTTGGTCCACCCCAAATCCTCCTTTTTAGAGTCAGATTCTACCATCCTCAGCACTACAGCCCCCTCCCTGAGCCCTGCTCCCAATACTATCTTGTCCCTAAAGTACAGTTTTTCCTCAATAGGCTGACATGAAAATGACTTGCTTGCCTTTTTGTCTCTATTGTCTACAGATAAAGAAATTATTTTTTTGAGTAATAAGTATGGACCCCATTTATTGAGCCTTTTCCATCTTCAGAAGATACCTCACAGATTTTCTCATTTAGTCCCCAGTCCTGCACAATACGTACTGTTATTCAAGCTCATCTAGACTTGAGGAAACTAAGACACAAACCATAACAAACCATGTGTCCTGGTTCACACAGCCACTAAGAAACCGGGTTTGCATAGACCCAAAGGTGAACACAGCCACTGCCCAGCACTGCCTCTTGGTCTAGGGACAGCCCGTCTCTTACTCACGTTGGCCGTCCCCATGCTACCTAGATGACTGCCTGGCATGGGGAGGTTCGCAGTCATGACTGACTGGTATTGAGTGGGCCAGAAATGCCAGGGGCAGTTACCATTCTGCTATGACCTTTGGGGTGTCTGACCTGCTCTGAAGACAATAGTGCTGAGTCAAGACCTTCCTCTACTTGGTAGTGCTCTTTGAGCTCTGCCTCATATGTCCTGCTTCTTCTCTCCTCATATCTAACTGGAGCAAATGGAGTGGCTGTTGTAGTTTAATGCAGACATAGAGACTCCAGAACTCTGAACTGCCTTTGTGGGATTGAGGAAGTAGAAATACAAAGTAGAATAAATAGAGAATATAATTATCATTTAAGTGTGTAGAAATATTTTACCCAATGAAATCATGATACTGTATCTGAATTTGGCATGTTGCAATCAGAGTTCACTTTTGTAACCTTGTACAGGGTTCTTTGATAAGTGATTCAACTTGGTCTGATAACAAACTGGTGGGTGGGGCTTCAAAACCCCAGATCACAGGGGTAGAAATAGGTGTTATTCATGCAAGCAAAATATTTGACACTGTATATTCTCTGTCGTCAGATAGGAAGGAAGTCCAGAAGAATTCACAAGTCTCTTGGCCTGCAGAGAAGACGGAAACAACATGAGCACAGCAGGAAAAGTAAGCAAAGGAAAAAAAAGTTTACCTTTTATATATTTACACATTATACAATAAATAAATACAGAAATTTAAGTTTATTGTATAATATATGGGTACAGTTTTAATGAATAATAATGGTTTTGTTTCTAAATTAGAAACAACAAATAGTGAAATACAATATACAATTATGCTATAAAATAGAAATGCCTCTTGAACTGTGCAGAAATATGTTAATCCCACTTATCTTTACCAGAATATATATCATCTCTATCTGTTAATATTTTTCTCCTTCCTTGAAATAAATGCAACCAAGTTAGTATAATCATTTATCCAAGCCTATCATGACTAATTTGTAAACCTAAATTAGAGATATTTTCATCAAGAAATTATCTTCATATTCAGAAGCTATAATTTAGATGTGTTATGTGGTAATGAAAAGATAATGATGAATATATTTGAATTCTTGGAACAACCAGATTTGTGACTGGGAAAGTCACAAAGTAGCATTCCTGTAAGAGTAAAAGATCAAGATGGAAAATCCCTGGGACAGGCACCGGTGTTCCTGTCAGTCACAGGCACCAACACTCAGAAACCACTGTCATCAGTGTACATTTCCCAAGTATGTTAGTATTTATCAGGATATTGGCTGTAGCAAAAAGCCTAAAAATTTAAAAGATTTGAAAAATGAATAATGGAAAAAAATTTCAAATGGATGAAACTCAATTGGGGAAGTGCAATGGTGACTCAGCAGCTGAATTCTCACTTGCTATTTCAGAGACCCATGTTTGATTCTGGGAACCTGTGGATGCCAAAAAAGAAGAAAAAATCCTCAATTGATTTCATTTTATCATACTTGCAGCGATGCATTCTCACTATTTATAAAAGCACTCTTTCCTGCACAAACTTTGCCCCCTTGAAAACAGTGTGTATGGAACTTCTCAAATATTGAAAACATGTGTTTAACTCTTATTTAGAAAAACACTTATGGTTAAGCTACCTGAGCTAGAATTTATACATGAGCACAGGCCTTCTGATTTGAAAATATGCATGTATTCTTGTGCAAGTATGTCTTTGTATTTTTCACTGTCTAGCTTTAAATGCATTCTGTAAGGAGATGTTACACATAAATTAGACAATGAAAGAGATACACAAAATCAGTGTTCCAAATTAGTAATGCAAACAGAAATGGGGGAAGGGAATAAAAGAAAGAAGGAAGCAGGGTGTCATGATCAGGTTCATGTGCTAACTTGGCCAAGTGGTGATACCTGTTTGTCTGGTTGGGCAAGAGCTGGCCTGTCTGTTTCAATGAGGACATGTCATAGAATTGAATCATGATCATGTCAGCTACATCCACAGCTGATTCCATTTGTAATCAGCCAAAGGGGAGTGTCTTCTGACATGAGTAATGCTTAATCTGATCACTGGAAGCCTTTTCAAGATGATTCAGAAGAGATAGGCCCTTCATGTCTCAGCTGGTGAGCCTCTCCTGTGAAGTTTTTCCAGACCCGCATCGAAATTGTCTGCTCCACAGCCTGTGCTGTGGATTTTGGACTCACGGTCATGTGAGACACTTTTATAAATTTTGGATTTGTGAGTGTTCCCTGTTGATTCTGTTTCTCTAGAGAACCCTAACTAATACATCTTGGTAACAGGAGTGGCTCTTAAGAAACAGAATCTTAAAAAATGTTTCTTTATGAATGGTTTTGTACTCTGACTGGACTCAAAGACACTAAGGACTCTGATTCCATAATCAGAATGACACTCGCAGTCCATGGAGTGAGTTGGCAAAAGAGATAGTGAGAATATCACCATTCGATTCTCCTAATACTTCGCTTGTATGAAGCCAGGCTTTAGGGGATAAATTTTTTGACACCTTTACAGAGTTTTGTAGAAATAAGAGGTATAGAGATGTTGGTTGGTTGTTCTTAGATACTCTGGCTACATTAAAGAGTGAAAGGGATGGGCTTAAGGCTTCAAACTAGAAGCTCAAGTGCTGTCTGACAGATGTAGACGTTTCTATGAGCATCCTGAAGGAAAATCTCATATTCTGTAGCTGTAGACTTCAGATCTCTGAAAATCAGACCCAGAATCTTATTGTTAGAGTAGCAACTTTGCAATGTAAACTGAAATCTCAATGTTGCATGGTGTCTGCTGTTAAACTGAGGGCATTGATTGGAAAGGAGTGGGACCCTGAAAATGGGATGATGACATATGGATTGATAATGATGTCAGGGATGAGGTGAAACCTTAGGTCATGCTGAGTCTTCTCTAGATAATCCTGTAATAGTGTGCACTGAGAACATAACAACCCCACCTCCAGGCTGCCTTGAGGAGTTGTCCACCCAACCTCCTCCTGAAGGGATTAGCGCTAGACTGATTAATCCTGTTTCACCAGAGGAAACTGCAAATGAAGGCCCTGAAGCAAATGGCTTGGAAGATATTTCTAATTCTTTTCATGTACCACCCCCAACACCCCTCATTTCTTCCAGACCTATAACTAGACTAAAGTCCCAACAGGCCCCTAGAGATGAGGTACAAAGTATCACACATGAAGAGGTACATTATACTCCAAAGGAACTGTGTGAGTTTTTCAATTTATATAGACAGAAATCAGGGGAATATGTGTGGCAATGGATTTTAAGAGTGTAGGATAATGGTGGGAGGAATATAAGGCTGGATAAGGCTGAATTTACTGATATGAGCCCACTAAGCAGAGATTCTGCATTCAATGTTATAGCTTGAGGGGTTAGAAAAAGTATTAAGAGTTTTTTTGGATGGTTGGTTGAAACATGGATCAAAAGTTGGCCAACATTACCTGAGGTTAAAATGCCAGAACTGCCCTGGTATAATGTAGATGAGGGGATCCAGAGGCTTAGAGAGATTAGAATGTTAGAGTGGATTTATCATGTAAAGCCTGTTCTTCTACCCCAGGAATGTCCAGAGGATGCACCTTTTACCAGAACAGTGAGAAATAAATTTGAGACTAGCACCATCATCTCTGAAGAGCTCTGTGGTTGCACTTCTCTGTAGGAACTGTTGTCACTGAGCTGGAATCCTTAAACACAATGGGGATGACTGGATCTGGAGTTGGCAGAAGCCAGATGGCAGCACTTAATCGCCAAAGACAGGGTAGATGTGGCTAGTATAATAGACAGCAAACTCAAAGCAGGAATCAAAATTATATATCTCACAGAGATTTGTGGCATTGGCTAGTAAATCATGGGGTACCTAGAAATACAATAGAAGGGCAACCTATAAATTACTGTTCCAGCTGCATAAACAGAAGATTTCTAGGTCAAGTGAACTTAAGTCTAACCTGAATTAGAAAAACACAGAGTTACAGCCTCTTAATCAATTTCTGGAATTGAGACAGTTTACAGAACCAGAGCCCCTTGAGAGAGAACCCTGTTACACTGCCACAAATTTATGCTGTTAATCATCCTCCAAGCTTTCCCCCAAGGAGACCAATGGCCTTTTACCAGGGTAACTGTGCATTGGGGAAAAGTAAATGATCAGATATTTCAGGGATTATTAGACACTGGTTCAGAATGACATTAATTCCAGGGGACCCAAAACATCACTCTTGTCCAAGATTCAGAGTCAGGGCTTATGGAGGCCAGGTGATCAATGGAGTTTTAGCTCAGGTCCATCTCACAGTGGGTCCAGTGGGCCCCCGGACACATTCTGTAGTTATTTCCCCAATTCCAGAATTTTTAATTGGTATGGACGTATTGAGCAACTTGCAGAATCCCCACATTGGCTCTCTAACTCCTGCAGTGAGCGCTATTATGGTGGGAAAGTCCAAGTGGAAGCCACTAGAACTGCCCCTACCTAGCAAAATAGTATATCAGAAGAAATACCAGATTCCTTGAGGGATTGTAGAGATTACTGCCACCCTTAAGGACTTGAAGGATGAAGGGGTGTTGATTCCCAACACATCCCCATTCAACTCTCCTATTTGGCCTGTGCAGAAAACAGATGGGTCTTGGAAGATGTCAGTGAATTATATTGTAAGCTCAACCAGGTGGTAACTCCAATTGCAGCTGCTATTCCAGATGTGGTGTCATTGCTTGAGGAAATCAGCACATCCCCTGGTACCTGGTATGCACCTATTGATCTGGCAAATGCTTTTCTCTCAATAGCTATTAGTAAGGACCACCAGAAACAGTTTGCTTTCAGCTGGCAAGGTCAGTAATAGACTTTCACTGTCCTACCTCAGGGGTATATCAACTCTCCAGGCCTATGTTATAATCTTGTCCACAGGGACCTTGATCATTTATCCCTCCCACAAGACATCACACTGGCCCATTATATTGATGGACATCATGTTGATTGGACCTAGTGAGCAAGAAGTCTACTACTCTACACTTGCAAGTAAGGCATTTGTGTGCCAGAAGATGGGAGATAAATCCAACAAAAATACAGGGACCTTCCACCTCAGTGAAATTTTTAGGTGTCCAGTGGCATGGGGCATGTTGAGATATCCCTTCTAAGGTGAAGGATAAGTTTCTGCATCTGGCCCCTCCTACAACCGAAAAGAGGCACAATGCCTAATTAGTCTTTTTGGATTTGGCGACAACATATTCCTCATTTGGTGTGCTACTCTGGCCCAGTTATCAAGTGACCAGAAAAGCTGCTAATTTTGAGTGGGGACCTGAACAATAGGAGGCTCTGCGACAGGTCCAGGTTGCTGTAGAAGCTGCTCTGCCACTTGGGCTATATGATCCAGCAGATCCAATGGTGCTGGAAGTGTCAGTGACAAATAGAGATGCTGTCTGGAGCCTTTGGCAGGTCCCTATAGGAGAATCACAATACAGACCCTTAGGATTTTGGAGCAAAGCCTTACCATCTGCTGCAGATAACTACTCTCCTTTTGTGAAAGAGCTTTTGGCCTGCTATTGAGCCTTAGTAGAAACTATATGTTTAACCATGGGCCACCAAGTTACCATGAGCTGGGTGTTGTCTGACCCACCAAGCCATAAAGTTAGGTGTGCATAGCAGCACTTTATTGTAAAATGGAAATGGTATATACGAGATAGGGCCAGAGCAGGTCCTGAAGGCACAAGTAAGTTACATGAGGAAGTGGCCCAAATGGCCATGGTCTCCACTCCTGTCACATCGTCTTCTCTTAACCAGACCAGAGGTATGGCCTCTGAGGAGTTCTTAACAGTGAATTGACTGAGAAAGAGAAAACTTGGTCCTGGTTTACAGATGGTTCAGCATGATATGCAGGTACCACCTGAAAGTGGACAGCAGCAGCATTACAACCCCTTTCTGGGGTGTCCTTGAAGGACAGTGGTGAGGGGAAATCCTCCCAGTGGGCAGAATTTTGAGCAGTGCACCTGGTTGTTCATTTTGCTTGGAAGGAAAACTGGCCAGAGGTGCATTTGTATCCTGACTCATGGACTGTTGCTAATGGTTTGGCTGGATGGTCAGGGACTTGGAAAGACCATAATGGGAAAATTGGTGACAAAGAGGTCTGGGAAAGAAGTATGTGGATAGACCTTTCTGAGTTGGCCAAAAGAGTGAAGACATTTGTGTCCCATGTGAATGCACACCAGAGGGTGACTTCAGCAGAAGAAGGTTTCAATAACCAAGTGGATAAGATGAACCATTCTGTGGATACCTGTCAGTCTCTTTCCCCAGCAACTCCTGTTATTGCCCAATGGGCTCATGAACAAAGTGGTCATGGTGGTAGGGATGGAGGTTATGCATGGGCTCAGCCACATGGACTTCCACTCACCAAGGTTGACTTGGCTATAGCCGCTGCTGAGTGCCCAATCTGCCAGCAGCAGAGACCCACACAAAGCCTGCTTGGCACCATTCCCCAAGGCTATCAGTCAGCTACATGGTGGCATGTTGATTACATTGGACCACTCCCTTCATGGAAAGGGCAGCAATTTCTTCTAACTGGAATAGACGCATACTCTGGATATGAGTTTGCTTTCCCTGCACACAATGCTTCTACCACAACTACCATCCATGGGCTTACAGAATGCCTTACCCATCGTCATGGTATTCTATGCAGCATTGCTTCTGATGAAGGAACACACATTACAGAAAATGAAGTACAGGAATGGGCACATGCTCATGGAATTCTCTGGTCTTACCATGTTCCCCATCATCCAGACGCAGCTGGATTGATAGAACGGTCAAAGGCCTTTTGAAAACTCAATTACGATGCCAATTAGATGGCAATACCTTGAAAGACTGGGGTATTATTCTTCAGGAAGCTCTATGTGCACTGAATCAGTGTCCATTTTATGGTGCTATTTTTCCCATGGGTCCAGGAACCAAGGGGTGGAAATGGGAGTGGTACCACTCAGTATTACCACTAGTGATCCACTAGGAAAATTTTTCCTTCCAGTCCCTATGGCTCTGAGCTCTGCTGGTCTACAGGTTTTATTTCCACAACAGGGCGTGCTTCCTCCAGGAGAAACAACAATGATTCCACTGAACTGGAACTTAAGAATGCCAACTGGTCACTTTGGGCTACTTATGCCACTGGATCAACAAGCCAAGAAGGGGATTACATTATTGTCTGGGGTGATTGACCCTGACTATCAGGGAAAACTAGCACTGCAACTACATAGTGGGGGTAAAGAAGAGTTTTCTTGGAATATAGGAGATCCCCTAGGGGATCTCTTAGAACTACGATGCCCTGCGAGTAAAATCAATGGAAAACTGTAACAACCCAATTCAGGCAGAACTACCAATGGCTCTGAAACTTCAGAAATGAAGGTCCGGGTCATCCCACCAGGCAAAGAACTCTGGCCACCTGATGCACTTACTGAGGGTAAAGGGAACACAGAATGAATAGTGGAAGGAGGTAGTAATAAATGTGAACTTTGACAACGGAATCAGTTACAGAAATGAGGACTATAATGCTGTTTTGTTCATGTTATACTATTTACGTTGTAAGATATCAAGTTTAAGAATGAATATTACCCAAGGATTTGCACTCTATTCTGGAGAGATTTAATGTGTTTCCAGTTATATGGAGGACAGTTGAGTATTGTTAGGTGAAAGAAAAATTGTGTGTTTTACTGTTCATTAATTTAGAAATTTGGTATTGTTTAAGGTGGTATATATAGCTGCCAAGTCGACAAGGGTTGGACTGTCATGGCTAGGTTCATGTGTCAACTTGGCCAAGTGATGATACCTGTTTGCCTGGTTGGGCAATTGCTGGCCTGTCTGTTGCAATGAGGACATTTCACAGAATTGAATCCTGATCATGTCAGCTACATGCACAGCTAATTCCATTTGTAATCAGCCAAAGGGGAGTGTCTTCTGCAATGAGTAATGCTTAATCTGATCGCTGCAAGCCTGTTAAGGAGGATTCAGAAGAGACAGGCCCCTCCTGTGTAGTATGCCCAGAACCTCCATCAGAATTGTCATGTCACAGCCTGCCCTGCAGATTTTGGGCTCATGGTCACGTGACACACTTTTATAAATTTTGTATTTGCAGGTGTTGCCTGTTGATTCTGTTTCTCTAGAGAACCCTAACTAATACACGGGGAATCAAAGAGATGAAGAAAAGCTTTCTTAGGAAGGAAACAATAGTATCTGATATCACAAATTCAGATTCTTTCACTTAAGGAAAAATTTGAGCAAGAGTGCACTAGGTTTTGCTAAAATTGCCAATCTTATTGTCAAAATTAATGAAATTACCATAACAGGGGTTTTCATCTACCAGCCAACAGTTGTGGGTCAACAATACATTGCAGACATGTGCACACTGGCGTTTATGGCAATAGTATTCAGAATTTGTAATGGATGGAGGTGACCTAAGGGAATACTAACTCATGAATGGAAGGGCAAAATGTGGTGTATACATAAAATGGGATATTAAGCACTTATAGGAATGAATGAAGCTGAGGTAAGCAACTAATTGAATGAAGTTTGAGGACAGTATGTTGCATGAAATGAGCCAGAAATGAAGAGACGAACACTATATCACCTCACTAAAATGGGCTAACTATAGGGTGCAAACTTTGAGAATTGAATTTGAGAGCATAGGTTATCAGCTGTAGGCTTATTATAAATGTTACTAGTCGTAGGCTCTTACAGCAATTATGTTTATTCCCAAGTTGTAATGGTTACTTCTAAATTCTGAGATGTTGAGCTCTTTGTGTAAAACCCGGTCATTCCCCGGAACCTCAGTTATCTGTGTGACACTTGAGATGAAGAGCTAGAGTACTGCAGCTATGTAAGTCAGCATTACCCCATACAGCAACTGTTTAAAAGCTGAAAAAAGATCAGATTTCAATTAGAGATATGAATAGAGCTGATCTGGTTATTGCTAGATCTTACTAGTCCTACTTACTTCTACAAAGGAGAAGGTAAACATACGTATAATTATGCCAGAGTCACCCAGAGACCCTCTCTTTTTGCTCAAATGTGGACTCTCTCTCTCTAAGTAAAATAGAGTACAATATAAAGGATTATATTCACTGCATTTTAAACTTCAACTTCGATGTAAGACTAAAGGAAGAGATGTTTATTTGGTGAAAAATTATTATTTTCTGTAGCACACTATCAAGTTTAACTTGCATGTCCAGTTTATTTGAACATCATAATTACATGGAAACTTGAATAGGAAAGGGAACATTGTTGGTTTGCACTCTGTTACATCCCAGAGTAATCTGAGTAGAAAATAAGAAACTATTTGCAAAGTTCCCTGAGGCACTGGGGACAAAAGGTGGAAATATTAAACTTTTCCCACTTGGGGAAACCCTAATATCCTCACAAGCAATTTAATAGGCCAAGGCCTCAATCTTGGGACTTGCCACTATGAAACTTACTTCTGCAAAGGAGAAGCTAAGCATATGTACAATTATGCCAGAGTCACCCAGAGACCCTCTCTTTTTTGCTCAGATATGAACTCTCTCTCTAAGTCAGCTCTTCAGGTAAACTCCCTGCTCTCCTCTCTATGAGAGTCATGACTCCCAGGAGTGTAAATCTCCCTGGCAATGTGGCACATAACTCCAGGGACAAGCCTGGACCTGGCATCACAGGATTGAGAAATCCCTCTTGATGAAAGAGGGAAGAGAAATGAAACAGAATAAGATTCAGTGACTGAGAGATTTCAAATAAAGTTGAGAGGTATTCTGGAGTTTATTCCTAAAAATTATATAGATATTCTTTTTTTATTTTTTAGTATATTAGAAGAGGTAGAAGGAAATACCTGAAACTATTGATCTGTAGTCCAGTAGCCTTGATTCTTGAAGATGATAACATTACTAAAGCACTTTGATGGTGTGATCATGTAATTGTGAAAACCCTGTGACTAACACTCCCTTTATCCTGTGTGTGGACAGATGAGTAAGAAATAAATACTAAAAATAAATTTAAAATAGGTGAGGGGTGAATAAGAGGAATGAGATGGTGTCGGTGTTCTTCTGTGTTTTTTATTTTTATTATTTTTAGATTTTTGTAGTAATGAAAATGTTCACAAACTGATTGTGGTGATGAATGTACAACTATATGATGATATCGTGAACCACTGATTTTATGCTTTGAAGGATTATATGGTATGTGAGATCATATTGAGATATATTAAGCATATACTTCAATAAAATTACATTTAAAAAACCACAATTTATTGCAGGAGAGCATTAGAATGTATCAATAATAAATATCCTTAGAGGGAAAAAAAGATACGTAAAAATGACTTGGAAAAATGTATTCAGCTTTATCTCAAGTTCTCATATTGTCTAATTCTGCTTCAATTTCTCTATGTTATTGCTTTCCAGGCTTTTAAAAAATATTTTACTGTTTTCCAAACCAGAGTTTTTTCAATTCAATGTAGCAGTTGTCTGTGCTAGCTAAGGACTAATTGTTTCCATGCAAAGATGGAAAAAAAATACCCTGACTTCAAGATTATGAAAACATGTATTATCTCGGTTTGATTGTCCAGGTAATAAAATGCAAAGCAGCTGTGCTTTGGGACCTAAAGAAACCCTTTTCCATTGAGGAGGTGGAGGTCGCACCCCCCAAGGCCTATGAAGTTCGCATTAAGGTGAAAATTGTTTCTACCTTTATTTAATTTTGGTTTTACAAATCAAATATTAAAAAGTGGGAATCACCAAAAATCCACTAAGAGAAGCTTTTAACATAGAGTATGGTAATAAGTACAATTTAATTACATTGTTTGTGAAGAAAAGGTATGAATGGCATTCATTGTTAAATTTTATAAAGTGATCAAAGTAATCCCAGTAAAATTATAGTGCAAAATCCCAAGAAATAAAATATGTATGTGTTTGTACAGAAGTACAATGTGAAAGGAAATTTATCAAGACTCCAAATGCTATTACCAGTTGATGTTAGAATATTTAACCTTATGGTTGCTAATGAACCATTTTTTTTTCTACAGATAGCATGCATTATCACATTTTATGCAAGATTTACATGTTACAGAAACAATTGTTTTGCAAATTATTCCAGATTGTATAATTCTGGAAAGGAAAGCGCAGGAAGATTTTAAACTAAATACTCCCTGGAGTAAACAAATTTTTTATTCAGGAAGAGCAGGAATTAGAGAAATTTTTTACAACTCTTTAGAAGCCTGACTTTCAGGAATTGAATGTATTAAGTCTATCTGGGGCCATAATTTTTTGGAATGTGATTGTTACCCCTTCCCCTCATAGATGGTGGTCGCAGGAATATGTCGCTCAGATGACCATACGGTTAAAGGGGAATTTCTTGCAACACTTCCTGTGATCTTGGGCCATGAGGGAGCCGGCATTGTGGAGAGCATTGGCGAGGGAGTGACTGCAGTCAAACCAGGTACAGGATTCACTCAGGGAATGTGTCTACATTCAGCCCTCCCAAGGTCAAGCAGCCTAAAGAAGGAAACTGAGGCAGTGAGACGTGAAATACCTGCACAGTTTCCAGCAATAGCCAATTGCGGAACTGAACTAGACAGGGGATATCCTTGTTTTGTCCCTCCCTGCCTGATTTCCCTCACGTGTCCAGGCAGGTCTCCAGGACAGACCTCAAGATCCTGCCCTTCAACAATGACTCCTGGAGCCCCTCCTGGATGTCAGGCTACTTTAGATCCTGGGACACTAGAAAACTAAGGAGACAGAGTGACTGCCATCCTGGGGTTCACACTTGAATAATGCCATTTTAGAACTTCTGAGCATTGTCTTCCTTTGGGACCTAAATCAGAACTATAAATGATACAAAGGAAGAACTAAATGAGTTGAGGAACAAAAAGATGTCTATATCCTGAGACTCTGGGTAATATGGTAATTGTGGTTTGCTGAGTTCTCAGCATGGGGCTTGAGGCTATGGTTTGCTGAGTTCTCAGCATGGGGCTTGAGGTTTGGGTTAAATCACCCAAAACCTTTTTATCCACCAGTGGATTCCTCTTCCTATATGGTCTCCCTTCTTGAGCATGGATCATTGAACATGCAAATTCTTCTTGAATGCACATGGGTCACTCCAGGAAAGACATGTATTAAGACACAAAACAAAAATATTGAAGTCATAAAATATATGTACTCTGAACACGTCAGAAACATACTAGAAATCAATTACAAAGGCAGAAATGGAAAACTCACAAATATGAGGAAATTAAACAATGTACTCTAAAACAGTCATTGAGTTATAGTAGAAATCACAAACAAATTAGGAAATATCTTGAGGTGAAAGGTGAATGAAAATAAAAATAAAATATACCAAAACTTCTGGCATACAGAAAATACAAGACTGAGATAAAATTTATAGCTCTAAATGCTTGCATTAAGAAAACAAGACAGATATGTTAGACCAATGGAATTGAATTGAGAACTCAGAAATCAACCCTCATTTATGGCCTGTTGGGTTTTTAAATTTTTTTCTTTTAACAAAGGGCAGGCACTGGGAATCAAACCTAGGTCTCTAGCATGGCAGTCTAGAACTCTGCCAATGAGTCACCTTGGCTCAGCCTGGTGTGTTGATTTTTGACAAGCAAGCAAAAACCACTCAGTGGGAATGGATAGTCTCTTCTGCAAAAGGGGATGGGAAATGGTATCCCCACTTGCAAAAATAAAAAGATGGAGGAACCCCTAACTCACACTTTATACAAAAACCATCTCAACATGGACCCAACCTAAATATGGGAGCTATAACTATCACAGTCCTAGTAGAAAACATAGGAAAGCATCTTCAGAACCTTATGCTAGACAACAGTTTCTTAGACTTTACACCCAAAGAACAAGCAATAAAAGAAAAAATAGAGCAATGAGACTCCATCAAAATTTTAAAATATTGTGCCTAAAAGGAATTTATTATGAATGCAAAACAACAACCTATATAATGGAAGAAATACTTATCACATTTCTGATAAAAGTAATATCCAGAAAATATAAAGAAATCCTTCGACTTATAAACGAAAGACAAACAACAGAATTAAAATATGAGCAAAGATTTAGAAAGACATCTCTCCAAAGAAGATATAGAGATGGCCGGGGAACATATGAAAAGAAATGAAACATCATTAATAGTCAGGAAAATGCAAATCAAAAGTACCATGAGACCCCTCTTCACACACATTAGAATGGCTGATATTTAGAAAAAAGGAAGTAAGTGTTGGAAAGGATATGTAGAAACAGGAACACTCATTCCTGCTAGTGGCAATGCAAAATGCTATAGCTCTATGGAGAATCATTTGGCATTTCCTTCAGAAAGTAAATTATAGAAATACCAAATGACCAGGCAGTCCCACTAATAGATTTATACCCAAAATAATTGAAAGCAGGGGCTTGAACAGATATTTTCACACTAATGTTCATAGTGGCATTATGCACAGTTGCCAAAAGATGGAAGCAACCCAAGTGTCCATTAACTGATGAATGGATAAAAAACATAGTATACACATACAATGGAATATTATTCAGCTGTAAAATGGAATGAATTCATCATATATGCGATAATGTGGGTGAACCTTGAAGACATTTTGCTTAATAAGTCAGACACAAAAAGTAAAATATTGTATTATCTCACTGATTTGAAATAACTAGAACAAGCAAATTTAAGGAGTCAGAATCTAGAATATAGGTTACCAGGAAACAAGATGGGATAGAGAATGGAAAGTTAAGATTTATATTATACAGGGCATTTCTTATCTGCCATGTGGGAGACCTACGTTCGTTTTTTGGCCCATGTCATTCCCCTCACATGCACACAATGCAGCCTGAAAATAAAATGTACAGATCTTACCCTTTGGAAAGATGGAAATGCTTTGGTGATGGATCATTATGCTAATAGCACAACATTGTAATTTTCAAACTCCATGGAACTACACTGTATTAGTTAGGGTTCTCTAGAGAAACAGAACCAACAGGGAACACTTGCAAATATAAAATTTATGAAAGTGTCTCACGTGACCGTAGGAACGCAGAGTCCAAAGTCCACAGGGCAGGCTGTGAAGCCGATGACTCCAATGGATGGCCTGGATGAACTTCACAGGAGAGGCTCACCAGCCAAAGCAGGAATGCAACCTGTCTCCTCTGAGTCCTCCTTAAAAGGCTTCCCATGATTGGATTTAGCATCACTAATTGCAGAAGACACTCCCCTTTGGCTGATTACAAATGGAATCAGCTGTGGATGTAGCTGACGTGATCATGACCTAATCCTATGAAATGTCCTCATTGCAACAGACAGGCCAGCGCTTGCCCAGTCAGATGAACAGGTACCACAACTTGGCCAAGTTGACACCTGTCCCTAACCATGACATACACTATGCAAAAAAGGAACCTAGTTTAAACCAGGGATTTCAGCCAATAGTAAAATTATAAATATGTGCTATCATCAATTGTAACAAATGTTCCACCTTTTTACTAAGTGTATTAAGAACCCTGTATTTTATGCATGAGTATTCGGTATACCCGTAACTTCTTTAATAAATAAAAAAATAAAATTAGGTTTTTTTTCTAATTCTAAAACTTCTCCTTAGCTGGTGAGTACAATTTACCATATGTTTAGTGAGATGTCATCAAAATAAAAATGTCTTCTGTTTTGAAATTGAAATTTTAATATTTCTCTTTACAACTGATAAAATTACACTATAATAACACATACTTTACACATCTGTTTCCTCCACGATAGGGGAAAAATACATACTCACAAATTAACCGCCTAATTTTATTTAAGTGAGGATTTCTTTTACTAAACGAAGTGCCTACCTTCAGAATATTTGAGTATTCAGAAAAATTTTTTAAATTTCTCTTTTTTCTCCCATTCTATTTAGTTTTTCTTGAACAGAGCTACATAAATATAAGCGTTAATTTCATAGTAAAGACAAGAAAGCAATTCTGTAAATCATGATAATCAAATTTCTCATTATTGTAACCCTAACTATTATCAATTATGACATGTCCATTATGAAGGTCTGCTTCAACTAAAGTGTATATTGATGGCTGTAGTGAGAAATCTTATATT
Organism: Tamandua tetradactyla; assembly: GCF_023851605.1. NCBI lineage: Eukaryota > Metazoa > Chordata > Mammalia > Pilosa > Myrmecophagidae > Tamandua > Tamandua tetradactyla. The sequence goes on from NC_135350.1 coordinate 25,486,661, forward strand.
TAATGGACTAAGGATTAAATAAGACAAAGTGTCCACAGTACCAGTAAAAATGTAAACATGATAAAAGGTAATTATTAATACAGTTGAAATAACACAAATTTATGTTGTTTCCATACTTGCATTTCTTCTTTGGAAGTCTTCAGGCCTGTAAAAAATGAAACTGATAAACAATGTGGATAGGCTGTCACCAGTGACATAGTGGTGACTGAAATCTATTTCTTGGGAGAACTTTCCAAGACCTATGCCTCTTATATATACACCTAATATCTTAGTTCTTGCTCTATTAATTTTTGGATAGAAATTTAAAAAGAATTTGCATTGTCCTCTTCCAGGTGATAAAGTCATCCCACTGGGTCTTCCCCAGTGTGGGGAATGCATTGTTTGTAAACACCCAGAAGCCAACAACTGTGTGAAAATGGGGTAGGTTTCTGATACTTTACAGATGTAGCGAATGAGTTCGCACAACAGGTGAGCTCCTGCCTCATGCCCTTCTGTTTCTGTCTGTTCACTGACCAGTCTGAACAACCCTCAGTGGACCATGCAGGATGGCACCACCAGGTTCACCTGCAAAGGGAAGCCCATCTACCACTTCATCCACACCAGCACCTTCTCTGAGTACACAGTGGTGGATGAGATCTCAGTGGTTAAGATCGATGCAGCAGCACCACTGGAGAAAGTCTGCCTTGTTGGCTGTGCATTGTCAACTGGTTATGGGTCAGCAGTCAAAGTTGCCAAGGTAGGAATGACCATAGGCAAAACTCCAGATACGCTTGGACTGTAAGAAAAATTTGTCCCCAGGGATTATGGATCATTTATCTAAATTAAGTGATAACTTCCCCTGCTACCATAATAGCCCTGATATCTTCGAATGTGGAGTGAGTATGGGTAGAATATGGCCACAGAAATAATTGAAAGCATGCGCTATAGAAATTCATCAGTTTATCAGAGTGAACAAACTGTTGATACTTAAGCAGTTTGGGGAAAGGAATCCAAATAATTCTTTATGACGATCAACAGCTACCACTTTGTGCAATTTGGACTGCTCCTAACAATCATTAATTAATCCATCTTGTCTTTTCTGAAATGCAGGTCACCCCAGGCTCCACCTGTGCTGTGTTTGGCCTTGGAGGAGTCGGATTGTCTGTCATCATTGGCTGTAAGGCAGCTGGAGCAGCCAGGATCATTGCGGTGGATATCAACAAGGACAAATTTGCAAAGGCCAAAAAGCTGGGAGCCACTGAGTGCATCAACCCTCAGGACTTCCAGAAACCCATTCATGAGGTGCTGAAGGAAATGACTGGAGGTGGGGTGGACTTTTCGTTTGAAGTCATTGGTCGGATCGACACCGTGGTATGTACCAAGACATGCCCTGATTCATGCTTCTTTAACGAGGGTATGTTTTAAATAGTAGGATATAAATGTCATATATAAGGACTATTTCTAATGAGTTACAATATTCTATATCTTTTTTCTTACTTGGGATTATTTTATACTTCATTGTAAAGAAATTTTCATTCCATTAGTTCAGCAAACATATCTCAAGATACAGATCCCCATTAAAGGCTGCTTAATATTAGGCACTTGCAAATTTATTTTGATCTCTTTTAGTACAAAATTCAAGCTGAAGGACATATAAATACTGCAATTTCTATTCTCAAACTGGGAAAATTTTATTTTTCCAACATTTTTAGCAAATATTTTAACAATTTTTATTACGTTTAATGAGTTCAGATTTCTTTTCACATGTAATTCTTTGATCAAAAGAAATATCATCATTATTAGTCCAAAAATCTTTTTATCAAAAACTTTTCCTAAAGAAAGTACTGTTTGAATATTTTACTAGATTTCCTCACAGCATGCAGCCTAGTGCCTGGTAATTAACAGCCTGTGAAGGATTGATTGATTTTATTGTCACGAATTTAAGGCAAGGCATCTTGAAGCATTCCATGAATATAAAATGTATTAAAGTATATCCATATCATATAGCATTTGAAGCATAAAAGTGTATTATACACTATTACATGTGTGCAAAATATTTAGCATTGTGCCACCTGGTAGTAAGAAACACATGAACTTTGGCTGGTTATTATGTTATAATAAAACACATTTCCAATCCTGAAGTGCCTACATTACCTTTGGGATATCCATGATATTACTTTCAAATAAACACAAATATCATCAATTGGCATGACTAACAAACAAATCTCCAGATCCTTTCCCTTTAACTAGAATTCTGTAAAACAATACTGAAAAAGTCCCCAGAACAATAAATCCCCATTGTGGAGATTCCCCAGGAAGTCCAAGCTTCATTGGTAGTATGAAGCAGCACCCTCAGAGTAATGAGCTTTCCAGCCTTGCTCTGGGACCATATCCAAAAGACACTGACAATCCAAGAGATTTTTAACTTTTTACAAGGCCAGTTATTGCTTAAATTCTTTTGTGTTAATTTTCTCCTGTTTGTTCACATAGACTGGGTTGTTACTTTATTTATTGACTTAAAAACACAAGTTCTATGGATATTGGTTTGTCCAATCAGACTCTGAACACAAATGATTAATAATTATACAATCATTTCGATTCCTACTTCATTTTCCTATCTTTCAAAACCTGACAGGAAGACAAAGCTTGTGGAGTGTCTTTTCAGATTCCAGAAAAGAAGTATAGGTAAACTGATGTTCTTTTTTGGGGAGATAAAAGTAACATCTATGTCATGTACAATTTAAAGGTGAATAATAAGTTCAGATCTATTAAATGAAAGAGCCTCAAGAGGACAAGATGCAATTCTTGATGATGTAATCTCCATTACAGCATTTTTGCCAACAAATACCTGGTCTAATATGATATTCAGGTACTTGCTAAATAAATAAAAGAGAAACAATTCACCCATGCACAGATTGTTAAAATTCATGTGATATGAAACATTTTCATCTATTGAGGAGCCATTATCTATTTTTAATGATGTTTCCCTCTTTAATATTTTATTAAAAAATATGTACATGCAACTACATATATCCATTCTCTCAAACATCCTAAAATGTTTTCTGAACCTTCCTTAATGCCATAGCCCTCATGTATACACAAAGGAGAACAAAGAAGCAAAACCAAATTTCTACCCTATAAATGCTCACAATCTAAACTTATAGTATATGAATTCTGAGAGTTTATCATGAGGGGCATCTATGAGAGAGCTTATTTTTAAACGCAAAATATTCATTTCATTCCAGCTTCAGGCACTGTCATGCTGTCATGAGGCATTTGGTGTAAGTGTCATGGTAGGGGTGCCTCCAAGTTCTGAAAACCTCTCGGTGAATCCTATGCTGCTATTGACTGGTCGCACATGGAAAGGGGCACTTTTTGGTGGTATGTACTGAAAGATCAAATTCTTATTATCCTCAGGATTTGTTCCATTGTACAATTGATAAAGCCAGGTGTTGCTGAGCGATACAGTCAAAGATAAGTTAAAACTTTAATTGATCTTTAGTGTCAAATTCCACTAGATGTGTAACTAATATAAGGGGAAGCTACTTAAACACATTTCTTTATGACACAGTAGACTAGCTAAGACATATAGCAAAAGCTCTTTTGGTACTGGTGATGGAATAAGACATTGAAGCACCCAGTAGGTGCCAGACAATCCATCAAAATTGTTCACATCTGCCCTCATTACCCACATTTAGACAACTTTTCAATTGCCTACATGATTTGGCCAGAGTACAGACACTACAATGTCTCTAGAAGACCGCTGATAATGAAGGGCCCTAGTTTATTGGGGAGGGGTGTGTGAGGTGAACAAAACTGCAAAGAAAAAAAAAACAGGCAAATTGCTCTAAAGGATATTAAACCCATTACCTCTTATTAACCCCAGTAATGGCAGCCTGTAGAATGTAGCTCATTTTATGCACTTTAATTTTAATTCTATTTGAAAAGTCTTCTCTTCGATTCTGTTACTTGCCTCTTCCTGAATCTACCAATGATGTCTTCTTTTTTCTAGGCTTTAGGAGTAAAGATGCGGTCCCAAAACTTGTGACTGATATTATGGCCAACAAGATTCCAGTGGATCTATTAATAACCCATGTTTTACCTTTTGAAAAGATCAATGAAGGATTTGACCTGCTTCGCCTTGGAAAAAGGTAGATTTTTTTTGTCTCTGTAAACAGTGGGGTTTCGGCTTGCAAAGAAAAATATTTTTTACCAAGAAATTAGATATATTTATGGGAGACAGACAAATGAGAAACATATTGGAGTGCTTGGTTTTCCCTTACCAGTTCATTTACATGTAGAATATTTTCATCTTATCATGAGAAGCTGAGAACAGTTACTTTGCATTTCCTATTCTGCTGAACAGAAATTTGTCAACTTTGTCACAAATCTGAAATCATCAGCAATTCAGTCTCTTGCCAGGTGGACACTCACCCTTGAAAGGCAAGGGTGATCAGAGTCACAATGTCATCATAGAACCATGGAGCCCCTAAGCCTCTACCTGAACCATAATACAGGCTGAGCATTGATGGATGGAAATTTAGATAATATTCAGGATATCCTCAAACTCTTGTTGTAGGTGTAGGTAGACCTCTATGGTGATTGTTGCAATTACACATCTTAGGAACCATTTTTCATAAAAATACTGACTTAATTTCACCGTTGAAGGGTAAAGAACATGAAACTCAGAGAGAACATGCACTTGGTAAGCAGCAGAGCCAGAATTCTAACTTAGACATCTTTGTAAGCAAGCTTTTTTATTTTCTATTATACTGTTCTACTTTGAAAGAACCTAAACATACAAACATGCTTATAAATATGCATATATGTACAAAGATATAAGCAAATATAAATAAATGATAAGTAAATAATTTGGGACAAAATAGTGAGCCAATCTTAACCATCATCTCACAGTGTTTTTTGGTTTATGTGGAAGTCTAAATGACATAATGCATGAAAGGTACCTAAAACTTGAATGGCAGATACCAAGAATTTATTACAGATAATTGCCCATTTTGCTTCATATTATTACTAGGAAAAGCACTAGGAATTATAAAAATTCTTTTGTGAAGAAGTCAAGATAGAATGAAATCTAAGGAGTAGCCATATTATTTTGTAATCATGAGCTTAAGTTTGAAGCGAAGATGAGAAAGAATCACTGAAATTATCATCCTTTTCACTTGTTTGTGCTTAAATAGGTAGGGATAGGATTGTATTGGCTGGATACAAAACTGAGTTTCCACTGAGGCACATCCTATTCCCTTGGACTCTAAAAAGAAGAATATCAAATTTCTTGTGTTAAGATTATTAATATGTTTCATTTTCACTTTCAGCATCCGTACTGTACTCAAATTTTGAGACACTGTGACACCCTCACTTATACCATCTTCTGACTGTTTCGTGCCCTCCTCATCCAGAACACCAGGAAAACAACAGCATTGAGTTTTCCCTTACCAGATGCCATCAAAATATATACATAAACATTCCATAAGAAGCAGAAATTTCTGTGAATACTGTTTTCTGACTATCTACATAGAATTTACTTTGTACAACAATCAGTTTTTCTGAAAATTGCACAGAAACTTCTTTCCATTTACTGATTCACCCCCAACACTATGGAAAATTTTACCTATTAATAATAACTTGCATTAATGATGCATTTCAATAAACTATGACTCAATATTGATACCTTATTGTTATACCATTATCATTAATCAAAGTTCATGGGTTACTGTAGCTTCACTCTGTGTTTGTCAAAGAATGATAGGCCTTTACTAATGCATAATTTCATGTATCTACCATACAGTCAAACAGAATGGTTTCACTGTCCTAAAACGCCCTGCAAAATATATTCACAAGCAAATGTTAAATGCCAAGTGTGAGAAAGATGAAAAGGTGAACATCAGCTGAATATTTGAGGCCAGTAAATTTTCATTCTTTGTCATTCCATACGTTATGTCTTTTCCTTTGAACAAAGGTATTTCCTATGACTTCATACCCTTTTTGTGCCTTTGCTTCCCTTGGTTATTGAAGCGTGGTAAAGGGATCCTTCATTATTTGTGTCCCCAACTCACACAGGATGGGCCATTTTGCTTGCAGTCATGAACTTCTGTGCTGTCATTACCTGTATCTTCTTCTGATAAAATGTTCAAAGTTTTAGGGGAAAACTACAGATGACACAGTGTACACTTAGGTTTACAAGCAGAGAAGATCCAGATCTTATAAATGCAGGAAATTCTAAATAACTCAGGGGAAATGCCACCCATTTTCATGATTGAAGGGAATTGGTTTTAATTTTTATACTTGTAGTGAATATAGAATTTTCACTTCAAATAAGAACAGTTTTTCTTCAACACGTGATAAAATGAGGTTCAGATATTAAAGGAAGAACTAAGCTATTAACACCAGACTCAAAATAATAATATGCTTTACTCATTAAGGGATTCATTGATTAAGTAGTCTTTCTGAATAAAAGTAGCTAAGGATTGGGGATGGCTTGAAGTACAGGGATAATACTGAAACCTCTGTAAATTTATCATGAAATATGAGTTACCAAGAAATGACAAAACATCTGATGCACATAATACAAATCATACACAGATACATATTTTTACAATTTCAATCTATAGACTACCACGTCTTACATCATTCTATAACCTTGGAGTTAGTTGGCTGATTTTAATATATAGAACCTGTGGTCATTTTTTGATATTGTTTACCCACTTTCAGTGATGATGTGCATTTTGAACTTTGCCTTTACAATGTCACGAAACCTTATTTATAGTTATGTATTTGTTTCCAAATGTACTATTTGTTGCCTTATCTCCTATCTATATGATGTTGTTGAGTGGACTTCAGACTTAGAAAAAATGATATACTACATACTGAGAGACCATCAGTAAGTCACTCAACCATTCTCAGCCTGTTTTAGCCTCCAACTCCCTCCCCCAGCCCTTTGGCCAACAGCAGTGCTGACAGGACATCTGGCTCCTGGCTCATCTTCTTGTTGCCAAGTTGGGACTTAAAGATCTAGTCATCTAAACACTGGGGATGTTGTGTCTGTACTTTCATTAGCTACTTCAGATTACTGGGGACTGGTTCTGAGAGGGGCCATTATTCAGACCCCACTTTAGCAAAAGCTACAGAGGAATTCTAAAGACAGTAACCTTTCTAAAACTGCAGAAAAAAAGTAAAAGGTCTGCATTGACAGGGCACATGGTCAGTTAAGAAAATTGAGCTGCAAAAGCTATAGAAATTCCTGGGACAATTTTTGGCCCCCTTCTCACCTCCTCTACCACACAGGTCTGTGCAACATGTGGTTGCCTTGTGGGTCTCTGACATTGTGCACAGGGAGCCAAATGGCCCTTGTGTGCACACTGCCGGTATCTGGGAGACTGAGCCATCAATCCTGACTCTGATAGCCTTCCTAGAGTTTGATTTGAGGGCAGTGAAGCTGCGTGCCAAGTGCTGCCACAGTGTGAGCGACAGTTAAGTTGAAAAAGGCATGGGTCAAAGGACTGACTGCATTAAGTCACTGCAAACAGAATTCAGGAGGGTAGGAACTTTTTTTAAAATGTAAAGAGAATGTCACCCGTACTCTTATGAGCTAACCATGAGGAATTCCTGGGTATCTATCAAGCACTGGTCCAGGATAAGAGTCAGCCCCAACAGCTCCCACTCCAAGCAAGTTCAGATAAGACCTTGAGAGGAACCTGCACATCCCATTTACCTTGGGCTGATCTGCTTGTTAGGGGGGCTAAGCTTTGAGGGGAACACCAGCCAAAACAGGGGCAATTTTCAGAGAGTAAAAGAATCTTCTTACCTTGTATTTTTTTCTTTTGAATATCTCAGTTATACCTAGTTGGATACAAACTTAAGGGATAGCCCAGGAACTTAATTTCAGAGTTGACACTGTAAAGTTGTAAATGTACATTGTGCAACAACTGAGTACAAGACAAAGAAACCTGAATTGATGGCCCATCCAAAGGAAGAAGTCAGTGATCCAGAATCCATCAAAAAAGACCTGATTGGAGAGGATGTGGAGAAATACCAAGAATTATTTACTGTTGGTGAGAATGTGAAATGATGCAGCTGCTATGGAAGACAGTTTGTAAGTTATTCAGAAAGTTATATACAGAATTACCATATGACCAGGCAATCCCACTTCTAAGTATATTCCCCAAAGACTTCTAAGTACTCCAATAGATATTTGCACTTCCAATATTCATAGCTGCATTATTTACAATTGCCAAAAGGCTGAGGCAGCCCAACTCTGCATCAAGCAATGAAAGGATAAATAAAACATTGTATGTAAGTACAATTAAATATTATCCAGCCTGAATAAGGAATGAAGTTTTGATGTAAACAACAAAATAGGTGAATCTTGAAGACATCATTCGTAATGTCATAAGCCAGACAGAAAAGGACAAATATTGCATGATTTCATGACAATGAAATGATTAGAATAAGTGAACTCATAGAGTCACCATCTAGAATATAGCTTCCCAAGGGACAAGGTGTGGTTACAGAAAGTGGAGTAATGGTCACTGTACACAGCTTCTACTTGACTTGATTGTAAGTTTTGATAATGAATAGATGGAAATTTTCCTACACATATTTTGGCAAAGTAGAGCTGCATGCACAGGACTCAAGGCTTTACCCTCTGTAGGAAGCGGCAACCTGAGGCAGGGCAAGTGGCTTGCAGTTGGGACACTGCTGCTAGACTTTGGATATGCAAAGTACAATTGTGTGAATGTAATGAACAGTACTAGATGGTATATATGAATATTAAGTGAATTTTTTGTTCTATTTATGATTCTAAAATCAAACAGAATGAAAACATAGGGCTGAACAACATAAAAAAAAATCCCACTATAAAAGATGGATTATAGTTAATAGTATAATTATTAAAATGTTCTTTCATGAATTTACAAGTATATCTCATTGAGGCAATGTGTTAACAATAAGAAGATATGTTGAAACACTGTATTTTATGCATGATTTTCCTATAAATCTACATCTCTAATAATAACAGTCTTCATCTTCTATATTCTTAGAAAATATGGCAATGAAGAGGCAGAAGAAAAATTAACAACTACAGCCAAATTTAATAACCGAAGGGGAAAATGTAAATTTTTCCTGGAATTCTGTGATTATGTTGATTGCTACCTATAATCAGAGATGTATGCCTATTTTTATAAATTGAAGATAAGTCTGACAGAAGTAAATTGGGGGAGGATATCCTAGGCCCCTCAAGAAGGCACAGACTGTGTTTAGAAAATTGCCAGCATTTAGTCCTGGTGCCCCATAAAACATATGATGAGAAATTTCTGGGCCTAGGTACAATGATTCCTGAATTCCATGCACATGATTTAGATTTTATCCTCTGGGCAATGGGAGGACTGTTAACTTTTTTTTTTGAGCAAATTAGTAGTATCATCAGATTGTTAACTTTCATACACATTCTTTCAGCACTGGGTGTTGTGCTCTAGAGGTGAGGGAACAAACACAGAGAGTGATGAGGCATTAGCTCAGTAAGGCAGGAGAGAATTCTGTCCAAATTAGAGCAATGTTGATGAGCAAGAAGACCAGTAGATCTATGAGGCATTCTTGGATATGCATAAATTTGATTTAGCATAAAGATCACATGAGTGACATGGGCAAGGAGGAGTTGGAGGAAATGAGTCTTATTCTTCTAAGTTTGTCCAAACCACTGGGGCAAGATGATAGATTCATTTACCAATTTGGAAGCTAAATGAGAATGAATATGTTAATCTAAACATAGAAAATGACAAATTTGAAATCACTTTTTTTTGTTTAAATGAGCTTTCTATACAGAGTATAGAGCCAAGCAATACTTTTTGATGAAATATATAGATTTTGAATCATTCTGAAACTGATAATTCTGTATAGTGTAAATCCTGTTTTCCTAAAAGTGAAATGCAAAACAAAAGTTCCCAAGACCTAAGGGTCATTTAAATCCTCTCATCAAATACACCCATGTGAGAACATGATGCAGAACCATTTTTGTCAGGAATAGGTGGGGGATAGAGCCTCCATTCTGCTGAGACAGATACTATCAAGAGCTGTCCAGTAATCAATTTGAGGCACAGGTCATTCGGCATACCAGGTGCTGACTTCTATTCTTCAAAGTTCATTTTAGAGTGTTATATCAACTCTCTCAGAGATTCTGTGAGCTACAAGTATGTTCTAGTTTGCTAGCTGCTGGAATGCAACATACCAGAAATGGAATGGTTTTTAAAAGGGAAATTTAAAAAGTTGCTCATTTACAGTTCTAAGGCTGAAACAATGTCCCAATTAAACCAAGTCTATAGAAACATCCAACCAAAGGCATCCTTGGAAAGATACCTTGGTTCAAGGAGGCAGATGAAGTTCAAGGTTTCTCTCTCAAGTGAAAAGGCACATGGTGAACTTATTCAGGACTTCTTTCTCAACTGGAAGGGCACATGGAAAAACGGTGTCAACTGCTAGCTTTCTCTCCTGGCTTCTGGTTTCATGAAGTTCCTGGGGATGCATTTTTCTTCTTCATCTCCAAAGTGCTGGTTGGTGGACTCTGTCCTTCAACATGCTGCAGCATTCTCTGCTCTCTCTGAATCTCTCATTCTCCAAAATGTCTCCTCTTTTACTGGACTCCAGAAACTAATCAAGACCCACCCAAATGGGTGGAGACATGCCTCCATCTAATCCATTTTAACAACCACCATTGATTAAATCACATCCCCAGGAAGATGATTTAATTACAGCTTCAAACATACAATACTGAATAGAGATTAGGAGAAATGGCTGCCTTAAGAAAATGGGATTAAGATTAAAATATGGTTTTCTAGGGTACATACATCATTTCAAACCAGCACAACATACATCCTTCAGTAAATCACTTTTGGGCAAATCAGTTTGGAAGACTATGTTCTTTGCAATAGTGAACTTTGAACACTACCAGGTGTCATTGAAAACCTGGGCATTCATAAATTGTCCAAGGTGAGAGTATTTTAGCTTGGAAGAAGAATTCAGAAGATAGATCAGAATAGTTGCAGGACATCTCATCAAAAAGGATGGGGAAATTCAACTTCCCCAAGTAGAATTCTTGATATTCTCACAAGCAGTGCAGACAACCAAAGCTATAGGCTGAGCCCCCAATCTTGGGGTATGTTCATATGAAAATTAACCCTACAAAGGATAGGTCAAGGCTACCTAAAATTAGGGGTAAGGGTCACCCCACAAGAGAACATCTTTTGTTGCTCAGATGTGGCCTCTCTCTCCAGCCAACACAACCAGCAAACTCACCACCTTTCCCCTGTCTACAAGGGACATGATTCCCAGGGGTGTGGACCTTCCTGGCAACATGGGACAGAAATCCTAGAATGAGCTGAGACTCAGAATCAAGGATTGAGAAAACCTTCTCAACCAAAAGGGGGAAGAGAGAAATGGGACAAAATAAAGTGTCAATGGCTGGGAGATTCCAAATAGAGTTGAGAGGTTATCCTGGAGGTTATTCTTATGCATTAAATAGATATGGCATTGTTAGCCAAGATGTAATGAAGAGGCTGGAGGGAACTGCTTGAAAATGTACAACTGTCCTCCAGTATCCATGTTTCTTGAAGATGATTGTATAATGATATACCTTTTACAATATGACTGTGTGATTGTGAACACCTTGTGTCTGATGCTCATTTTATCTACCTTATCAACAGATGAGTAAAACATATGGAATAAAAATAAATAATACGGGGAACAAATGATAAAATAAATTGATTGAAATGCTAGTGATCAACGAAAGGGAGGGATAAACGATATGGTATGTATGAATATTTTTCTGTTTTCTTTTTCTGAATAGAAGCAAATGTCCCAAGAAATTATCTTGATGATGAATATGCAACTATGTGATGATATTGTGAATTACTGATTATACATGTAGAAGAGAATGATCAAAAGTTAAGAATGTTTGAGTTTGGAGTTTTTTTGATATTTAAAAAAATTAAAATAAAAAAAGAGAGAAAAGGAAATGCAAATGATCTAAAAAGTAACAGGAGAAGAAAAAGTGATGACACTCAAGGACAAATATTTTCAAAATGAAAGTATACTCATCAGGGACAAACACTTCACAGAAGTATGTTGAGAACAAAAACAAAATTTGCTGAGTTTGGCAACAAAATATTAATGGTGACTTTAACGAGAAAAATATGCCTGGAAATTTCATTTTGTATTCTAGATGAAATTATATTGCAAGCATTATTTTTCCCTTAATGATTGTATTTTCCCATTTAATAGTCTAAAATGATGCGGAGATTGCCACAATAGTCTAGAAAATATGGTCACCCATGCTATGTCATGCAAACTATGTTTGAAATAAGATTATTTTCAGCCATTCTTCCTCACTGCCTAATAACATAATGATAATTGATAAATATTTAAGTAATGTATGTATATACAAAGTACATTTCTCATTCCTGTGGAATAAAAAGATGTATGACAAGATAACTGGTTTCACGGAGATTGCAATCTATTGGGATAACAATCAACCAAGGACTATAGTGGTAAGTATAGAAGATTCTGAGGACTGTAGGAATAGTTTGGTCCAAGTGACTCTAAGCGGGAGAAAAACTGTGATAAGACTTTGAGAAAAATCTAGAATATAAATAAAGCAGAAAAAGTAGGGGCATTTCAGTGATGGAGATGGCAATTGCTAAAATCGTAAGGAAGAAGTGTTCACACTCTTATCTGTGGAACCATGAGTAAAGTTCGTTGAAAAACAGGAGATATGATTGAAAAGGAGAGTTGCCAGCCTTGGGAGAATTTCAGTTCAGGATAGTGTTCTTTCCTCCACACAAGACCATAGAGGATGTAGCATATGTGCCTACTCAGAAAATTAATATAAAAGTGAAGGTTTATAAACTGGCTGGGTAGAGTCCAACAAGGAAAAAATTCCCATGAGACATCAGTTAAAGAGATGTCCAGACCTAAGACCAAAATAAAAAGCAAAAAGCCATCAAGTAAGAATCATCAACATTGGTGCCTGTCACATGAGAAGAGTTGAAGATGTCCATAGTTCTGCAGGTCATTGAAGAATTGAGGAAGAAAACACTATTGATATAGGCACAACATCAAAAGAAAATTTTTCAAAAAGAAAACAATTTGATCAGGTATTCGAAATATGGATTTTTAACAAGACGTGGTCATTGAACAGATATCCATCAAGCAACCATGGGACTTCGGGTCTGAGATGTCAGAGGAGATTCTTGATCATTCCAAGCTGGCATACCAGGAGAAACTATGAAAATGAAGTATACATAGGATTAGTTTTCTATCGCTGCATACAAATTACTACAAAATTAGCAGCTTAGAACATTAGCTATTTATTGTCTCACAGTCGCTGCAGTTCAAACTCCAGGTATGGCTGAACTTGTTCCAAGTTCAGTCTTCTGGGACTTAAACCAAAGTTACCACAGCTCCTTATCTTGGGATTCTCTTCAGAGAATTGAGTTCCCTGAAGTTTTATACATGAAACCTAATCTGTTGCTGACTATTGATGAGAGGTCAATCTCAGAGCATATATTTTTATTTAAAAAGATATTCCAGCACCCAATTATTGGCTATGTAGGTAATCATTAATTTCCAAAGCTAAAGGGCAGAGCTGGACAAATGTCATAAATGTTGAAAAAAGAATTATGGGAGCAAGAGACCAGGGTGAAGTGACAAGGGTCAAAATGTTCATAACGTGTGAAAATCTGTTGCTTTACTTCTTTACTTCCCTTGAGATATTTAAATTGAATGTCTTAAAGAGATATAGAGTTTAACAATATGTTGAAAGTATTTTTTGAAATATTGGGCAGACATATTATTAAAAAAGAAAGTTTTCTTAATATGAATACAATGAACAAACATTTTTTAAAATGGCCAATAAGCAAAGCCGAGGAACTGAGAGGCAGAAAGCTAGAGCCTGGCGCAGAGGCATGGAGCCCACGGGAATGCATGGAAGGGAGCTGGGGACAAGGTTTTGAGCCAGGCCAAGTCCCTTGGGCATGCTGCCCTCACCAGCACAGCCCAGTGACCAGCGACTCATCCCACACCCCATGCACTTGAACCACATCACCTGCTCCCACTCCCCATGCTCAGGCACCACTGCCCCACCAGCCATCGTGCATGTAACTGCCCCACACACCCACCCCAAATGCAGCTCAACTCACCTCTCCTGTACCCTTTCTGAGCACTAGTTCCCCCTCCCTGTTTTCTGCAGGCTGCTGCCAGTGTTTAAAGGCTGCAGGCACTGACCTCCCTTCCCTGGCTACCCTGGAGTGTCGCACAGCCGCACTCTGTCCCACCCTCTGCTCTGCCTATCAGTTTATGACTCTCCTAGTCCTGTACATGTCCAACACCACCAGTCTTGTCCTTAAGCTCTGGCCACCTCAGTTTACAACACACCTAGAGCCGTGCATGTGCTCAGGCATCTAATCATTTCATTCATTCCTGGGAATTTCCATTTATAGCAGTCCTAGAACTGCATGTGTGTACAGCCCTCAGCCACATTTTCTAGCTCTGAAAAAGTGCTGAAGTATTGTCAATCTTTGCTGCTGGATAACATCTACCCCAATCCATGAAGGTAAATGCCGACATGCTGCCACAGCTCTACATATGCACAAAAAGTGCCCCACACATTAGACCAGTGCACACCAGGGTTACACCTCCCAGACCAGTGTACCCACATACTATATCCTCCCTGGCCATGGGCACCCATGTTCACGAGCATCAGTGTAACATCCTCAACCTGGGCCTATACTTGCTCTGAAACAAATCACTGCACTGAGCGCCCACCCAGTATTCTGCTCTATGCAACACAACCATCCCACAAAACACAAGGCCTTAGATTACTGAAAGAAATCAACTCCCAATGTAAGTCAATCAGGATATTTACGTGTGATGAAAACAACAGAAGATCACTAAGCACATCACAAAGCAGACAGATATTGCCCTGATTAATGACCAAATTATAGCACCAGAGGAGACACAGATTTTGGAGCAATTAATCAAAGATATCCAGACAAATCTACTTAATAAAACAAGTGAGATGGCAAATCGCATAAAGGAGATTAAGCTAGAAGAAGAGCATAAGGAGGAATTTATAACAATAAATAGAAAAATAGCAGATATCATAAAGATTTATGACTCTGTGGACGAAATAAAAACACATTAGAGGCACACAGCACCAGATTTGAAGAGACAGAAGAAAGAATAAGCAATACAGAGGGCAGGATAACAGACTTCGAAGACTCAAAACAGCAAATGGTAAAAAAAAAGATTGAAAAATTTGAATTGGATCTCAGAGAAACGATAAACAAAACAAAGTGCACAAATATAAGAATCACTGGTGTTCAGAAGGAGAATAGAGGAGAAAAGTGCTAGGAAGAGCAGTTGAGGACATAATGGGGGGAAACTTCCCAACCCTCATAAAGGATATAAATATACAAGCCAAAGAAACCCAATGAACTCCAAACAGAATAAATCCAAATAGGCCTTCCCCAAGGCACATACTAATTAGTTTGTCAAATGTTGAAGAGAAGCAGAAAAGCCTGAAAGTTGCAAGAGAAAAACAATCTACTACATACAAGGGAGACCAAAAAAGACTGAGCTCTGACTACTCAACTAGCACCATGGAGATGAGAAGATCATGGAATGATATATGCAAGACCCTGAAAGAGAAAAACTTCCAGGTAAGAATTCTGTACCCAGCCAAGCAGTCCTTCAAAACTGAGGGAGAGATTATAAATTCTCACAGACAAATAAGTTCTGAAAGAATTTGTCAAAAAGAGACTGGCCCTACAAGAAACACTAAAAGGAGTTCTGCCAGCTGAAAAAAATGACAGGAGAGGGAGTTATGGAGGAGGGCCAATAAGGGCAATTTAAAGGATAAAAAGAGAAAGAAGGAAAAGAATTTATAGTTTACACAAACAAAGTTCAAAAAGAAATAAGATGGTGGATTGAAGAAATGCCTTTTCAGGAATAACTTTGAATGTTAATGGACTAAAATTACCAATTAAAAGATACAGATTGGCAGAATGGATTAAGAAACATAAACAGATATATGCTATTTACAAAAGACTCATCTTAGATACACGGATATTAATAGATTGAAAGTGAAAAGATGGAAAAAGATTTTCCATACAAGTTGTAACCAAAAGAAAGCAGGAGTAGCTATACTAATATCTGACAAAATAAACTTTAATTGTAAAGGCATCATAAGAGACAAAGAAGGACACTATATACTAATTAAAGGCTCAATTCATCAAGAACACATAGCCATCATAAAGATTTATGCTCACAGTCAAGGAGCTCCAAAGTACACAAGACAGACATTAGCAGAACTGAAGGGAACAATAGATGTTTCAACAGTAATAGTAGGAGACTTCAGTACACCACTTCCTTCTATAGGTAGAACAACCAGACAGAAAATCAACAAGGAGATAGAGAAGTTAAATAACTGCATAAATGAATCAGACCTAAAAGACATATGTAGGTCATTACACACCAAAGCATCAGAATATACCTTCTTCTCTAGTGCTCATGGAACATTCTCCAGGATAGGTCATATGCTGAGGCACAAAACAGGTCTTTATAAATTTAAAAACATTGAAATTATTCAAAGCACTTTCTCTGATCAAAATAAGATGAACCTGGATTGTAATAACCACCAAAAAATGAGAACATTCACAAATATAGGGAGATTAAATAGCACACTCTTAAACAACTAGTAGGTCAAAGAAGATATTGCTAGAAAAATCAGTAGCTCTCTGGAGATGAACAAAAATGAGAATACAACTTATCAAAATTCATGGGATGTGTGCTGAGAGGGAAATTTTATTTCCCTAAATGCCTATATTAAAAAAAAACAAGAAAAAGCAAAGAGCAAGCATTTAAAAGCACACCTGTAGGAACTTGAGAAAGAACAACAAAGTAACTCCAAAGCAAATAGAAGAAGAGAAATAACAAAGATTAAAGCAGAGGTAAATGAATGGGAGAACAAAAGAACAATAGAAAGAATCAATAAAATAAAAATTGGGTTATTTGAGAAAATCAGTAAAATTGATGGGCCATTAACAAGACTGACAAAGAAAAATGAGAGAACATGCAAATAAATGAATAAAAAATGAGAAGGGGTGCATTCGCTCAGACCCAGAAAGAATGAAAGAAATCATAAGAGGATACTATGAACAACTATATACCAACAAACGAGAGAACTTACATGAAATGCACAAATTCTTGGAAACACAAAACAAGATACACTGACTCAGGAAGAAACAGAAGAGTTCAACAAACCAGTCACAAGTAGAGATTGAACTGGTCTTCAAAAATCTTCCTACAAAGAAAAGCCCAGGGCCAGATGGTTTCACCGGGGAACTTTATCAATCATTCCAAAAATAATTAACACTAAATCCTGCTCAAATTTTTCCAAAATTTGAGGAAAAAGGAACTCTACCTAACTCATTTTATGAAGCTAATATCATTTTAATACCAAAACCAATAAGTGTTATAAGAAAAGAAAACTTCAGACCAATTTCCTTGTCATGGTTAGGGACATGTGTCAACTTGGCCAAGTTGTGGTACCTGCTTATCTGAGTGGGCAAGTGCTGGCCTGTCTGTTGCAATGAGGACATTTCATAGGATTAGGTCATGACCACATCAGCTGCATCCGCAGCTGATTCCATTTGTAATCAGCCAAAGGAGAGTGTCTTTAACAATTAGTGATGCTAAATCTAATCACAGGAAGTATTTTAAGGAGGATTCAGAGGAGACAGGCCCCATTCCTGTTTCGGCTGATGAGCCTCTCCTGTGGAGTTCATCCAGACACTTCCTCAGAGTCATTGGCTTCACAGCCTGCCTTGTGGATTTTGGACTCTGCATTCTGGCAGTCACGTGAGACACTTTTATGAATTTTACATTTGCAATTGTTCCTTGTTGATTCTGTTTCTCTAGAGAACCCTGACTAATACACTCCTTAATGAATATAGATGCAAAAATTCTCAACAAAATATTAGCAAATTGAATACAAGAACTCATGAAAAGAATTATATACCACACCCAGGTGGGGTTTATACCAGGAATGCAAGGGTGGTTCAATGCAAAAAAATCAATTAACATATTGCAGCACTTTAACAAATCGAAAGGGAAAAACTGCAACACTTAGACACTGCTGGTTGTAATGTGTAATGGTGCAGCCACCATGGAAAACTGTTTGCCATTCCTTAGGGAACTAATTATCAAGTCATCCTATGGCCAAGCAATAGCACTACTTGGTATATACTCAGGAAAGTTGAAAGCAATAACACAAGCAGACATTTACACACTGATGTTCATAGCAGCATGATTCACAATCTCAAAAAGATGGAAACAAACCAAAAGCCCATCAACAGATGAGTAGATCAACAAAATGTGCTATATACATATGATGGAATTTCATGCAGCAGAAAGAAAAAATGATGTTGTGAAGCACATGACAAGATGGATGAGTCTTGAGGACAAAATGCTGAGTGAAATAAGCCAGAAACAAAAGGACAGCTACTGTATGATTACGCTTTTATGATTATACCACCAGTATAGTGGTATAATCAGAGGCCTATAACACAGAATATAGGGGACTTAGAGATACATAAAAGTTAACGATGGGTGAACCAATAGCTAAAGAGGTTGAACTCCAATGTAGGGGAATAGATAGGAGTGAAGGTGGTTATCTAGTGGGTCTGTAAATAATATTAACATATTGAAGGTGAACAAGAATCAAGGGGGTTGTATGAATCTACATGTCACACTGATGAGCACTAGAAATATGAATTAGTTCTTGCAAGAATTACATTGAAGATATGATTTGTGCACAAAGAGTATTTAAGTTCAGGATACAGGGGTAAAAGTGCTATTCCATGCTATGAGCTATGTTCAACAGGAAACTATCAGCACTACCACAGCAACAGCACACGTAAATAATGGGGTAGGGACAAGAGTTAAGAGGAGGTTTAGATTTCCTATTTAGCAAGAGTGTGTTTATTGGTATTTTTTCTCTTGGGAACAATGAAATTATCTAAAATTCAGAGTGTTGATGGACTGTGGACTTTGGGTATTATACATGATGCCTGATGAAGGCAGGTGGCTGAAGGATGCACTGACTCAGAAGTAGATTGACAAACAATGTTACATACTTATGAATGAAAGTTGTGCTGCTACAAAAAGGACAAAGTCCCAAGACATGTAATGTTGTGAATGAACATGTGGGACATATGATGAGACAAAATAAGCCAGAAACAAACCAACAATAATATGGTCACGTTTAGAAAAATATTTAAAAGTAAACAGGGGCCTATATTGTATGCTTTCAGAGCAGATGCATTAAGTCCAGAGTGGTGATTATTTTTTCTGGATTTGAGAGGCTGCTTTATATACATAACGTGATATTTACAGGTAAGAACAAAGCAGAACAGGTTGAGGTTAAAGCAGTTCAGAACACAGGGCTAAGGAAGACCGTGTCTTATATTAGAAATACACATATTTTTTGAGAGCAATGGAAGAAAGATTTTTTGGTCTGTAGCTGAAATTTTCTGCAGTGCATAATCTAACTCAGGCCATCTCTATAACTCATTTGAACAATTGAAATACAGGGAACACAGAATAAAAAAGAGGTATTTAATGCTATATAGATTATTGTAATTTCTGGAAACATCCTAGAGTACATTAACTAGAAAATCAAAAACTGTTGGCAAGGTCCCTTAAAGGATGGGAAAAAGAATATGGAACTATTAAACCTTACCATCAGGGAATCCCCTAAAACTGTGTCAAACTTTTGTGACAGCCAAACCAATAGGCCATGCCCTTGATCAGGAGGATTACTCTTGTGAAGCTTATGTAGATAGTGGAGAAGCTTAGACAATCTATAGACATACCTCAGACATCCAGGGGTGAAAGCTTCCCTAGAGATGTGGGAGATGACTCCCAGGACTGAATCAAGATTTGGCAGAGTGGAATCATAATTCCATCATGACCAAAAGGGAGAAAAGAAGTGTAACTAATAAATTATCAGTGGCAGAGAGAGTTCAAATAGAGTCAAGAGGCTACTCTGGAGGTTCCCCTTACTCAAGCTTCAGTTACACCTTGCTACCTATTATACTCTGCCAACCCCCAACCAGTATCATTCCAATCTTAAAGAACCTGTAGGGCAGTATATAAGATTCCACAAGGGTTCCATGCACTAGAGTAACTTTCCAGAAACACACAACCTCCAGATGATTCCTTGGTGAAATCTAGTCCAACCTCTCCAGAACATCAGACTGTTTCATCTCCCTACCCCATATTAGTGGCAGACCCTTTCAATATGAAAAATGAAAAATTAGAATGGTCATAGCCCTAAAGCCCCTAAAGAGAGGGCTGGAAAGATCAAAGTTGAGGGTGGATTTATAGAGAGAATATTGGATTTAACAAATGAATATTAATGCTGAATCATTAATTGATATCACTTTTAATCTCCAGTATCCTAAAGTAGCTAGAAGTAAAAACCTAAAATTGTGGAATTGAAACCCCTGTCAAACTCTGAAATATGCTCTGCAACTAATTGTGGTGCTGTGCTTTGGAATTCTTTTTTGTGTATATGGCTCTTTTTTTCACAAAAAAGAAGGAAAAATGTTGATTGTGATGATAAAAAAATATTTAAGCCTTCTGGTCTCCTATATTCTGAAGTAGCTAGAAGGAAAAATATGAGGAGATCGTATAGTAGCCCATGAAAACTCTGGGATATGTCCTCTAACAACTTGTTGAAGAGTGCTTTGAAAACTATTACTATTTTATATCTTTGCTTTATATATATGTGATACTATTCAAACCAATAATGGAAATTCATGACAGAGGAACTAAAAATGACCATCAAGACGTGAAAAGTTTCTAAGCCTCATTGGGAGTTGTCAGTGAAATAGAAAAGGAAAATCAATGAGATATCACTAATCACCTACTAGCTTTCCTTCTTGGAAGAAATATGAATTATCATAAGTTTCTAGATAGCAACATCCATATATATTAAAATTTACTACCCTAAGAGAAAGAGACATGGGCAATTATGAAGAATCAGACTTCCACCTCTGAGTCAGAGGAAGGATGGACAGTGACTCCGGAGGTCTTGTCTTAGTTAAGCATGATGTGGTAAGATTCATGAATTCCCAGCCATGACCTAGGCTTTGGATAACTGTTGGACACTGAATATGTCTCCTGATGAAATAGATTTCCGTCCCTTTGATGTAACAAACTTCTCATCCCTCAAGTATCATAGAATCTAAGGGACAGGGTAACCATAGAAAGGTCTAGTCTCATAGACAACCTGGGAGGAGATGGTGCTGCAGGTGATCAACCTGGCAGGGCAGATGTAGCTGTTAAATAAGAGTTTTATTTCAGGAAGAACTCACTGTATCAGTCAGATTAGACAGAACTGAAATGTTCAGACTTTCAATCTTCTCTCTGCCCCGTTCTTAGGAAGACACCAAAGACCATAGAAATCTGTGCAAAATCATGGAAAAATTTAACTCATTATCTAAGAAATTCTTACTTTTAACATGTATATATTATTATTTATTAAAAATTTAAAATCTGCAATTACTTTTCCCCAGCAATATTTCACTGGGTAATCTATTCCATATACATAAATGTATTCCTGTGTAAGATAGAAAGATGAGCCATTTTGCTCCCTTCTTTTTTGGGAAGGCAAAAAAAAAAGCTGTAAAACATTTTGATGATTGACAGTTGCACTGATAGAATGAGAAATCGAATCTTCTTATTTTGCAATGTGAAGTAGATATTGAAGGGAGTGGTTTATTTCTATAAAAACATATGTTTATGAAGTGTCACTGATAACGAAAAGCAAGATACAGAGTAATGAGTAATATATGACCCAACTTTTGTATGGACAAAACAAATGAAATAGGATCTCCATTTATTCATACATATGCTCATTAAAAAAAAGGAAAAAAGTAGAGAAATGTATAAAAAAGGTTACTTACCTCAATCACCTGGACTGAAGGGAGCTGCAGAACATAGATTAACTTTTAAACTACACCTGCTTTGTTTCATTGTGTAAATGAGCTTTAACTTTATATTATTTTACTACTTTATTACATTACAAATGGGAATAAAATAAAATAAAGATTTAAGTTACCAGTAATAATAGGTAATTGTGAATTTAATTAAAAGTGCTGTAATTTTTGTCTCAATTTTTCAACAATACAAGGATATACCCTGTGACCAAATAATTACTAAAATGAGATGAAGAAATATCAGCTTTCTATAAAACACTATAAGATTTTCAAAAACACTTGGTCAATATTGCATATTATTTACAGAGTCATCAATACAATTATTTTCTTGCTGGATTATTTAAGAGCTTGTGCTTACACAAGGCAGATATATGATGCATGATATCAAAACTTCCCACTTGATCTTAAAGAAAATATTTAAATCTATTAAACAAGAGATTATTATACTATCTTCTAGATTTGGAAAACAACTTTAGAGATGAAAAGTAAAGACTCTCTGGATCTACCTGGATAGATCTCAATTTTGCCTTTTACTCCCAGATGACTTACATTTGGATCTTCAAGCAGTTCTCTAATATCATGGAAACCTTGGCTGCTCTTTGTCCCCAGTTCCTTGGAAAGTGACCTCTAAAACTTTGGAACATCCAGTGAAGGGGCGGGGGTCATTTATTCTTCATAGGGGCCAAGCAGAAGATGAGATAGTCACAGGATGGGCCTGCCAAACATTCAGCTTTTGTTTTGCGACTGACCACACCAGAAAGACTAACCATGAGATTAAGAGTTTAGGGCTTTGAATCAGATCATAGCAGCCCATCTCCTGCAGCTCTGAGAGGACAGAGGGCTGCAGATTGCATGCCACAGGCATATCACTTAGGCATGTTTAATCGGACCCCATATAACCTGCAACACTCGGAGCCCACAAGACCTTCTTGGATGATAAGGTACATCTCTGTGCCAGGTCGGTGTTGTGTTCTGACTCCGTGTGTGTAGGACACAGATGGGTGCATTTAGTATACTTATAGTCCTTTCATTTTGTACATCTTCTTTTGGCTTCTTCTTTTTTATGCCCTTTTACTATAATAAAACTATACTTGTAAGTAGAGTACTTTCAGTGAGCAAAGAGTCACTATAGCTAATTTTGAAACCTGAAGGTATGTTAAGAACCCCTGAACTTGTAGGCTGTTGGTCAGAAGCATGGAACCCTTAGCCCAGGATTGTGACTGTACCTGAAAGGCAACTTGGAGAGGATTTCCTTTAACCTGTGGAGTCTGGCCTATCTGGTACTTAGTGCCAGAATCATATTGGGTTATACCACTATTTACAGTAGTCAGAAGCTGTTCTTGCAGAAGTTGTGGAAGTTGCAGAATTTTCTGTAGCCACAGAGAGGCACTCCACTGTACCCCTGAATGTTTGAAGCTGAGTATGTAACCTAAATATTAAATATTGGAATATCCTCTAAAAAATATGACCAGCCCAAAAGAACAGGTCTAATAATTTTGGCATGTAGATTCCCAGCAATCAAGCCCAGCAGATGACTGTGTGATGAATGATGTGTTCATTGATTTCGGATAGTTTGTTTGCCTCCTATTCCTTAATAGGAGCATAAAATATAATTCAGGAGACAACTAAGGTGATTCAACCTTTCTAATAAAAGCTTAGAATGTTAGAGAACAAACAAACATAAAGAAATAGAAATCAGAGGAAACAATCACTAAAAGGAAAAAACAAAATTCCCTAAACTGAAATAACACAAAAGCTGTTATTTTTAATTCTCAAAGAGAAAAATAGATAGTTGTTGTCATGACAGAAGAGGTTGCTCTAAAAAAACTGAATTACAACAATATAAAGCTCTTCAGTGTTAAAAATTATCACTTCAGGAATGAAGATAGAAAATAAACAGACTACAAAAAATGTATCCCCCAGTTCCTTGTTTCACAGTAATCTAGCTGAGACAGTGAGCCCCAATGGAACAATAAATTCAGAAAGAGAAAGTCACAGAATCTGGGAAGTTTCTGCCCACTGGAGGAAGAGTAGAGATTCCCCAAGAAGAGGGCAGGCAAGCTCCCAGGATGGAATGTGTGCCCAGAAACAGTACACACACAGAGAATACTGTAGCAAGTCATAAATTTCTGGAAGGTAAGAGGTAGGGTATAAAATTTCCAGTGACTGAATCAACTTGTGACTGAAAACAAATTGTGTCTTTAGCACCATACATGGAAGGAAAGTTGAAATATTCTGGAAAAACTGCTAGAAGACCCAAAGCTGAATTAAATGATGACAAGATACTATTGAAAAACATTTTTGTGAAAAAGAATAATAGTGATATTTAACTCCTATACTGAAGAGTAAATGACTTGATAAATGTAAAGCAATTAGATCAGTACCTAAGAATAGTAAGAGTGACAATGATATTACCTGTGATGATGTTGATACTTATGATTAGTGAGAGTGGCAAAGATTTTGGAGTTAGGCCTCTGGGAATCTTGTCTCCCCTTTTAGTTGTGTTATCCTGGAAAATTTATGCAAACTCTATAAGCCTCAGTAATTCCATCTGTAACATTGTATGGTGTTGGTATCTACTTCATAAATTAAATCTAAGAGTTTGATTACAGTAGGCAATGCTAGATACCATACCTCCCTTTCTTGATAATCTACTGAGAAAATGTGTGGTGATTTGTCACAGCAACAATAGAATTGAATAATACAAGCATGGCCGTGTAAGTCACATCTGCCTTTCTAAACTCAGGCTCTATCACACTCCAATTTTGAGATCACTACGTTTTGACTGGGATCACCTGGATATTTCAGGATAACATTTTAAGGGAAAAAAATTCATTTTGCATGTAAGGTGACAAATGCACAGGTTCCAGGGATGAGGATGCCAACGCATTTGGGGACCATTATCTCCCTACCATTGGTGATTCCCTGACCAAGCTTAGCCAATTATATCCTCTTTCCTGAAAATCTGAATTTTTCATGGATAGATGTCTGACTTGTAATGTTTCTTAAAGCTGGGACTGAGTTACTGAGGAGAAAGAAGGAGAAGAGAGTAATAGCTCATGAACACTGAGAGATGTTCCAGGCCTGCCTTGATTCTCCTGACATTGGAACACTGATACCCTCAACTGGACCCCCTTCCCTCTCCACCTGCTCATAGAAACTCCTTATTTTTAAGTGAGGTGTTTGAAAATAAGATCTTGAAATTCTTTGGTTCAAAGTTGGAATAGTAGCACATAGTCTCCTAAGTGTGGTTTCTTCTACTCCATTTTGTTGGAACCCAACTTTCTAGCATCAGATGTACCTTCTTATTATTCAGGTTCATAACAGAAGGAACTGTTCTCTGCTGTGCTGTGAAAAGTTCAGGGAACACTGTTTATCTGCCAACAGCCAGAGAATTTGAACTCCTGGGTTGGAAGGGCTTAAGAAGACATCTGGTTTGACAACCTCTCCAATCTAGTGTTGATTTGTCTCTACCAAGGAGTTTTATAATCCATGCTAGGACATCTCCATGTCTAGGAAATCCTTACTGTGTCAACATATATTGCAACATATATTGCAAAAGCCAGCCTAAGAAACTTGTTCATCATATCAGGTTGAACTCTGCCTATTCTAACTCTTAGCCTTTATGCTGGCCCCAGAATAGTCTTTACCCTTCCTGTATGCCCAGAAAATAGATATAACCATTTTTATCTGTATTCCAGCCCTTCTTCACATGATTGGTGATGGCTAAAAACTGTTGTCATTTTTAATGGGTTGAAATATTTATTGATATATTTTAAATCTCAGAGCCCGTTATATAAAAATTTTGATGAAAAGTCAGTCACTGATAATTTATTTCTGTTTTGCATATTGGCCTCTCTCATTTCAGGCAATAAAAAAAAGGTGATGAGAAGGACAGTTAAGATCAGGTCTGCATGACAGGGGGCTCGATCCAGACAGTAGGGTCACAGTAAGCCCAAGAGGTGACCAGATAGGTCACAGATAATGTGGGCTCAGGGTCATCTAGTCAATTAAGATATACTTTTTTCCCCATAAATAATTACTGTCCATCAAAGTATATTTTGTATTCCAGTTAAATAATGGGAAATGGAAAGAGAGAGAACTCTTTCATCCAGATTGCCAGGAGGTTCTTCTTGGAGGTATTCATTACTTCTGGGGTTCAAACATTTGCTTCTGTAAAACTAGCTGGCTGAGGTTAGCCTTACTCTTTGGATTGTTAAAAAATAATAATTATGAACTATTTTTAGTAGGTGCCAGATAATTTGAATGTGAGAAAGAACAGAGATTATCTGAAGCATGGTTACATAGATATTGATAAATGAGTACTGCAAATAATTTCTCTCTTCTCAATCATCGAAAGGAAGATTTCATCCACATGAAATAATCATTCTGGTGCTATAATCATCATATAATTAAAATGAATTGAATTTTAAAATCAATGTAATTGTAGAGATATGCCCTGCTTGTCCTTAAAAATAAACACAATCTCAATCCAAAATAAGTTAAATCCTTTTGCAAATGCATATCAAATATTCTTTATAATGGTGAGTATCTGACAGTTAAACTTTAGAATGGCACCAAATCTATTTTCAAAAATGTAATAATACAATATATAAAAATGCCTGCAAACCAAATATTTGCTTATCATTTCTGAATAATATGTTTAACGTATTACTGCATTTTCCCCTTCTCTATAATAGGTAAAATGCTTTGCCAGTTGCTTTACATGAAAGCTGAAAGGGGTGCTAAATTAAAAATTCATTTAACACTGCCTGGTCATTATGTATAAAGGGGTTAGTACAGCAGATATGGTGAAGATTTCTGTGCTTAATGAGATTTCTCAGGATAGAATCAGGTATAAGTTTCTGGTCTTCCTGTACTCATTTCAGCAATTGAGCTTTTAAACTATCCCTTCTAGAGTGCCTTATTTACTCTATAGGGCCAACCAAATCTTGTGTTCGCTTGGGCCTGCCTTGGGAATTAGAACAACCTCTGAAATAAAAGTGCCTATTGGGGAAATTTTGAAACAATTTTCAGGCTCACAGATTCAGCTCAGCTTGCAGCAACCTGAACAAACCTTAATTTTAGAAAACAATATACAAATTGCAAAACTATACTTTAACAAATGTTCTCTGTGCTCCTTCACCAGAACAAAAGTGCAGGATGACTTGACTCTTGCCCTGGTCTTCTTTTGTGCAGTTGATTATTTATAAAGAGCTAGAAGGCGAAGATGATGCATTGTGTCATACAAAGACTTTAGCCAGCGCACCAGCTCCAGCACTGGCTATATAATATTTGGATGGGTGGAAAGCTACATCATGAATTGATTCTTCAAACACTTTCTGATGAGCTGTGAACTCTTGGATACATGTCTTACTTTCTAGATTCCATAAACATATTCAACAGTCATGACTGCCAGACATCAAGTACAGGCCATTAGGATCAACTGCTAAAGTTGTAACAGCTTCTAGGTGCGCTACCATTGAGTAGATCAATTTGCCTGTGTTGTTATCATAGAATTTGATGTGCCTGTCTTCATGAGCAGCGATGCTGATTGGAAGAGTGGGATGACTGATGACTCTATTTATTTGGCAGGAAGAGTTGGTTGTCGTATCTAGGTTGGACTCCAAAAGTGAGAATGTGTTGTTGTGTTTCCATATTAAAGATGCTAGTATATCCTTTGCTGAATGATGTTACCATATGACTCGGGTCACTGCTCACTAGATCCACAGAGGCAGGGATTCCCAATTCTTGATTATTCTTAAATACACTTAGGGCAGGAGCAACCTCAGTTATATTCCATAAACGCAGGATGCCACCTGCGGAACAGGACAATAAATGCTGATGTGCTGCAGACTGCATCTGTGTGGCCCAACAGAGGGCCTCTCACCACAGAAGGATCATAAGGGTCATAAGGATGGATGTCGGCGTTAGTGGTATTCCATCCCTGGATCAGTCTGTCAGTGTCTCCACTGTAACACTGCTCCCCATTGCTGCTCATCACCACACACAGCACTGGACCTGTATGAGCCCTGACTGTATAGATAGCTTCTACATCAAGAGAAGTACTCTTTTTGGCCAGAGCTGTTTTCTGTAAATTCCACATTTTTAATGTGTGGTCCTCTGATGCTGTTATCAAAACAGGCTCGATTGGGTGGAAAGCAAGGGTTCAAATAACATGAAAGTGATTTCTTAATGTAAACTTAGGGTTCCATGTCTTCCTCAGTGCATCTTTATTGTTTGCTATATCATAAGTTAATGAATCTGCTTCACTGGCCACTGTTAGGCCTGCCAATTCTCCACATCCTAGTTCACTTTAAGGGTTTCATCTGTTCCCATGATAAAGTGTAGCACGAAAACCAGGAACGAGGCTGCAGGCCTCCAGGAATGTTCCGCGAAGTTAGAACAGGCTGAGACTAAGGATTCCCAGTTTCAGGAAGTAGGTTTTATTAGCTCGTGTGCAGTTAAGTCACCTCAAAAGTCTGAGCCTCGAACAAAAGGCAACCTTAGCTTTTATAGACTTTTTGACATGTTAAAGACAAGGTACACAATTGGCTGATTTAAGTTGAGAATGGCCCAGAGCTAAACCATTGAGGGGCCCCCACCCCAGGAATGTCTTCTTTTGCCTATGTGCATTTTTTCCCAGTTCCTGAAGGCTAGGGGAGGGGGTTTCTATACCAGGAAATGAACCTTATCTTATCTCACTTGCCTGCAAGGAGAGGGGGTTTGGGGATTTTCTACAGAGAGCACAGCTAAACCAGAAAGAGGGCAAGGCCTGCCTGCTACAAAAGAACTTTCCTGAAGGAGAAGGAAATGTCAATGCTTCCACTTCATCTGCCCTATTTATTTCATGTTCAGGAAGTCTGGAGCTGCTGGGTCTGGAAGGTGAACCCACAGATGGCTGCAATGAGGGCAGTTCATCAGCAGCTCTCAAATTAGCAAGCATGTCTTGTAGTTTTGACCTACTGGGCCCTGACCTTTGCTCCATCATTTTCCCACATCCATGTTTTGACTGTTTTATATAGGATAGAGGCTGAAACAGATCTTTGGTAGTTTTTTTCTTCACCTCCCTTTTCCCCTTTCTCTCCTTTTTGCATTACTCCTTGATCTTGGTAATTACTCCTGGGTCCCCATTCCAGGCTTCAGGCATGAGACACTGGTCTTCCTTTTCCCACTCTGTTCCATTGCCTGCACTTCTAGATTCATTTTCTCCTTCATCTGATGTAACCAGGAAGTCAAACTCCTTTAGAGCTTCTTTTGTATCTCGATCTTCACAGCTATTAGGCAATGCCTTTTTCCTAACAATTGTTGAAGTATCTATGATGCTTTTCTCTCTCCCATCAATATCATCATTTTCATCCTCATCACTGAAATCTACAGCTTCACTTTCAAGAAATTTGAAATTATCCAGCATGGAGGCACAATCTGTTAACTTGGATTTTCCAGTCATTGCTACCTCTTTACTTTCAGCCTCTGTGCCATTTATAACTGAATCCTGATTTTTGTCCACTTCCCTGTCAGTGACATCACTTGAAAAGCCCAACAAAGCTCGTACTCATTGAGATTTCACATCTAGAATAGTGTCCGTGTAACCCACCTCCTGCAGATACTGTCTGAGTAGCTGTCCGCCTTGTTTCCACATTAACTGGCTGTTTTGTTGTGGCTGCACCTCTGTTTCATTAGCTTCATCAGAATCATAGCTCGGAGGCTTCATATCTCCCTGGTTCAATTCTGTCCCATATTTCAACTTGTGGTATTTGGCTCCTTCCTGTTTAAGAGCATACTCCAGCATTTTAATCCTCCTCATAAGATCCTTCTTCAGATATTCTTGACCTTTCCTTTCCCCTTGAAGGAAGGCAATATGGGCCTGTAGCTCCACCCTCTCCACCTCCCACTGGGCTCTCTCGACCTTGAAGTGGGCCCACTCATGCTGCAGGAAGTGTAGGATGCCCGGGAGGCCATACTAGGTTCAGGCCGCCCTGGCCACAGCCACCCACTTGCTCAGTCGCTGGCCGCTGGGACACACCTGTTCATCCATGGCAGCCGCAAAAGCCTGGGGAGGTACCTGGGTGCCGTGCAGTGGAGGCGATGCAGTTGGCCAGCAGCACCTCCTCCTCCCTCCACCACTCCCTGCCCACACCCCTGTCAGCAGGGAGCAGCAGCCAGCACTGGGGCAACAACTATTTTTACAGTATCATTCCAATCGGTTTGAAATGTTATAACATTTGGGTTTTGATTTGCATTTCCCTAATGGCCAATGATGTTGAGCATCTTTTCATTTTCTTTCTCGTGATTTTTGGTTTCATTGGAGAGATGTCTGTTGAAGTTAACCATTTTTGAATTGGGTTGTTTGCTTTTTTGCTGTTAAGTTGAAGGACTTCTTTACATATATGACATATTAATCCTTTATCAGATATATGGATTCCAAATATTTTCTCCCATTGTGCAGGTTGTCTTTTATTTTCATGAAAAATTCGTTTGAGGAGCAAATGTTTTTAATTTTGATGAGGTTTCATTATATATATGTTTCTTTTGTTCCTCATGCTTTGGTGTAACAAACCATTGGCTTTCACAAGGTGCTGAAGATACTTGTCTATATTCTTTTAGGAGTTTCATAGTTCTAGCATAAAAAAAAGACAATTAAAGGGATTATTTAAGTGATTGTAATGGACCAAGTTTAACTCTATGGTGAAGTTACTTTTTCCCTTTACTTAATAGATGGGAGATTATGGGACAGACTAAAACTTTTTAAACAATTCACAAAGCACCCTTTGATTGCACATCTGTGATGTAGTATGCATAAATTTTCAACCATGTTACAATATTTATTTAAAAAATGAGTGAATGAATGAACAAGCAACAAAATAAGACTGAAGAAACAATATAAACAAGATGTTAAAAATCAGTTTTCAACAGTAGAGATGCCCAGCAAAAGTAATATTAAACTGCGCCATTGCTTTAGCCCTATGCTTTCTGCCAAAGTATAAGTTCCAGTAGGGATGAATCCAAAAAAATGGTGAAGTAGTTAAACTTAGTTTTCATTAATCTTGGGATTTAATGTTCGACTAAGTTACTTGGCTAATTCTGTTTTATTTATCATAACAAATACATCTTTTTCAGAAAAACATTTGATGTTAATTATGATTCTCATGGTGAATTTACTAATGCTTCATATTTCTCTGTGTGTATAATGAAAGGCTTGGTACATTTAAGGTATTTCAGATACAACTAAATCCAATTGCCATGGAAGCCTATTTTAATTACACAAAAGACACAGGAGTTAAAATTAAGGATCTGTCATGTACAAACTGTATGAACTTAAGCAAGTCACTTAATCTCTCTGAGATTTGCTTCTTCATTTGGAAAATAATGATGAACTAATCATTGCCCAGCTAAGCTCATCAATTCTCTAAAGATTAAAAGAAAACAGGTTGGTGAAACTCATGTGATTTCCTTTAAGAGTGTATTTATAATTATTATGATTTTTGCCTGCCATGCTGTTTGACCTGGTTTGATTCCCAATGCCTGTCCATGCCAAAACAATCAAACAAACAAAAATACCATATATAATTGTTATGTCAAATATCTCACAAGAGATCTGTAGGGATCAAGGCAAGTTTTCAGGATTCCCCTGGGATGGCATTGTGTGTACAGTTTCATTATACTTTAATACTACTGGGATGTGTGATCTAGAGAAAGGGAGTGATAGACTAAGGGTCATGTAAAAGTATCAGGGTCATAAAATTCTCAATGACTTCATCCAACTCCAAATCCCCTTCTAAAATGAAGGTGGTTGGGGATCTGGGCAAAGGTAAGACAGTCAGGATTTGCAGAACAAGACACAGTCCTCCAAGGGATTGGGATGTAACTACATCCTCAACATCGGCATTTAAATTTTGTTTAGTGTGGTGGGAAAGTGGCTGAATTCTTGTTAGGAATCTTCCTCTGTGGAACAGCAATCTGATTTTTTTTAATGCTCTCAGTTATTTAGCATTTCGTTTAAGAATGAAGTGACAACAAGACTTGCATTCTTCATCATTATTCTCAGGCTACATGATCAGATAATTCAGGAATCATCTAAAAATATTCATGGACTTCAATGCAGATGCCAGCCAACATAAAGATGAAGATGCAGACATGACTGAAAAACTCTATCAGAAGTTTAAAATTCTTTGCTGGTTTATGACAGGACCTCAAAACTTAGAGAAAAAGGCCAAACACATCAAAGTTATGTGGGCCCAATGTTGAAATAGTGTTTGGGTTATGAGTTCAGAAGAAAATAAAGACTTCCCTGTTGGGAAATTAAAAACCAAAGAAGAAAACGAAGAACTAAACTGGAAAACAATGCTTTTCGGTAAGTTTATGACCCCTATTTAGAAGATGCTGATTGTTTTATTAAAGCAGATGATGCATATGTCATACTATACTATCTGAGATAGTGTCTTTCAAAAGATAACCCCGAATGACCCCATTTACTTTGGAAGAACATTTAAGTCCCACGTAAAGGAGCGCTACATGAGTGGAGGAGCGATATGTGCATTGAGCAAGAAAGCCTTGAAGGAACTTGTGGATGCATTTAAATCAGTTGAATGTACACATAATTCCTTCATTTAAGACTTAGCACTGGGGAGATGCATGGAAATTGTAAATTTAGAACCAGGAGATTCCAGAGCTACCACTGGAAAAGGAAATGCATCTCTTTATACTGCAATATCACTTGTCTACCCCAAACATTTTGGTACTGGCTAATAACTATTATCCCACATTAGAGGGTCCTAGAGGCTGATATTGCCATTTCTCTTCATTATGTTGACCTTGTAACTAATGATTTAGAAAACCTCCTTTATCATCCTTGCCCATATGGTTATTTATACAGATATTAAGTTCGCTTACCTGAGCATACACTAAAGAAATTAGAGAGGAATACAAAAATGATGATTCAAAACTAAAATGTGGAAACCATTGGGAAAAAAAAAACATGAAAAAAGAGAGATAAAACGTCTTCATGGCACTGAAGAAGGACTTCTTCATTTCTGATATAGAATACCGGATCCTGGTGTGGAATTCTTTCTAAATGAAATTTCCATATTAGAAATCTTTCATATGAATAATTATACACTGAAGCTTTAGTCATCTTTCATCTGTTAAAATGTTTTAATACACTTATATATTTATATATAAAGAATATATGTTTTTAAAGTGATGGCCAGGTAGAGGAAATAGAAAAGAGACTTTGTTGCCAGTTCCTGACCACCTGTGTTATTATCACTGAGAAATCAAAATAGTCAAATTTGCTAAAAGTACACTGCACAATGCTAGTAACACACACAATGCTAAAAAATATCTGCCTAAAGGAAATTTTAGAAGAAGAATTGTTGTTCAGTGTCATTTATAAACTCAAGATATGAGTTGGTATTTGCAGTATGACATAAATGAAAAAACCCTCTGTCCACTACCCCCCATGTAGTTTATCTTATGAAAATTTTCCTGTGATTACTGACAGCATTATATCTTCTGGCAAGAGATGACATATGAACGACACTTATCCTAGAGTGCATTATTAATACCATACTTTCAAATTATTGTCAGCTTGACTATATTATATACTTGGTCCTTTATTAATATTTATTTACTCAAACATTAGCAGCATTCTGTAAGCATACATTCTTAAATATTTTGTCCCCAAATTTACCCATCATTAATAATAGATAGCTAACAGGAAATATAATCCTCCTTGGAGACACTTTCCTTATATTAGCACCATACTCAGGAATTACCAAATAACATTTTTAATTATTTAAAACTCTTTCCAATTACATAATTATAGTTCCTTCCATTTTTGTCCCATCAAAAAATTCAGAACTTGTTTGTCCCTTTTATAACTGGTTTAAAACACTTTTAAAATTCTTTGTTTTTCAGATCTGAGGTGGCTATTAGACTGGCAAAACAGTTGGAATGCAAAATTTTGACCGGAGTTTAAAACATTAGAAAATTCTAATGTTTGGACTGTTTAATGTTTAAACAAACTAAAAGATACCATACACTAAAAGACGAAATACTATTTATGAGTAGCAACCTGAAGCTTAATGCTGGCTTTTCCTAACTTGGAATGATTACGTTTTGCAGTGGATAAGCCTAACAAAGAAGAAATCCATTCAAGAACAGCCTTCAAAAGCACATTTATAAATGTTTCACTCTAATTTTAGTGATGCTCTCTTTAAAAAGTTTCTAGAAGGAAAGAAAAATTTTAGTTCTTATTGACTTAGTGGGAGTATCTGAGTATATCATAACAACATAATTTACGGACTTTGTATAAGATTCTTTTCAATGTTAATAATTATTTACATTTCTCATGTTTATCATTATGCTTGTTTTACATAGCTGCCATGCCATTTACTATGTTTTTAGCTGAGTGATTTATATTTACTGTGTCAATAGATGTCAAAACCTTGACCTCTCTGGATGGGATTTTTGAGAAGATGATGATTTTAGCAGCTAATTATGGATTACTCCTTCAACATAGTGAAAAAACTCCCCAATATTTACCTACTAAACTTTTTTTGTAGTTTCTTTGCTGGTGTGACCTGCAAAACGTCAAGGATTCATTCCAATTTTTGAACAACTCTTCACCTTTCTATGGATGAGCATCTGTTTGCAGTCTATATATGCTATATAGCTGTCAATGGTAAACATCCAAAATCCTTCAAATCTGCTCATAGGAAATTAACATTGTGGTGACTTCTGGGACCTGGAGTCACATTTCCTGGATTTAAATTCCTGCTGCATCATTTACTAATTTGTAAACCTTGAGCAATTTACTTTATCTCCTTGTGACTCAACTTCATCATTTGTAAATTAGAGATAATACTACTTACTTCACAGGAATTTCATGAGGATTAAATGAGTAATGTATGTAAGATTTCTAGAACACTGTCTGGCCCAGAATAGGGAGCAATTGATATAAGTTTTCATACTTATTCTGTCCTTTGGGTGTAAATATATAGTTTAAATGAATGAAAAATCTCCTTTGATTAAATATGATACTGAAGGACTATCTAATACATTTCCTATAATACTAATAAGTAATAGCTAGTACTTACCTCTTGTCACCTGTCTGCACTTAGGTACTTTATGTGTATTAGTATGAATCCTGACAAAACTTTTTTTTTCCCCATATTATAGACACGCAAGCAGGGTCAGTGAACTGAAGTAATTTTCCTAGTGTTACCAAGCAAGCAAGTAATAGAGCTAGGACTTCCACCTGAAAGCCTTGTGTGTTCTTTGCATCATGCCAGGCTTAGGGTTAATCATTTAACATTATTTCATTTACACTTATATAAAATATTTGATGCATTGGCCAAATTTACCTGCCAATTTGCCATAATGATTCTCACATCATGGTTCTCACACTTTTGCCAAGGAGCTTCGTAAAATGAGATCTCAACCCCCTAATCCCAGAAATTTTGAATCCAGTATAAGACAACAGAGTATGCCTTCTTACCAGAGTGCACAGGGCACTACTTCTTAAAGTTGTGGTCCCAACCAACAGCATACGCATCACCTGAGAACTGAGAAATACCATTTCTTGGGTATCATCCAAGATGGAATCAAAAACCCTAGCAGTAGGCTCTAGAAGCCTCAGGTGAGTATTTTTCATTCTAAATCTTGGTAATATAGCCTTAGGACCTAAGTTATTCTGATAACAAATGGTCTTTGGAGCACACTAAGGATAAGTAAGACACTTTTTAGATTTAGATGACAGCATGCTTTAAAATCACACTGTATTAAGTGTGAAAGATTGAAAGGGTCAGTGGGTCATTCATTTTGGCAAACTTCTTTAGCTTCTCTGGGGTGATTACTACCAGGGCATGAAATAAAATATGTAATTCTCCAAATGGAGCAACTTCACATTGGGGCAAGAAGCACTCTTTAAGTACTAACCACATATTGATTTATTTAAAGAATACATAAATGAATGTCATCAAAACTGACTATAATTGTTAGTAAAAATTTTAAATTGAGGTTGCAAAATACTGTTTCATAATATCCAGATTTTTTCCTTCCAATTCATATGATGAGTTAAAACTTCATCATTCTAAAGAATCATTTGACTGTATTATATGACCCAGTAGCACCAAAAATTCTTCAGGTCAAATCAAATTTCATGGTGGCAATGATTTATTCATCTTTTAGATTAAGATTTGTGACATTTTGATAAATGATTTTAGCTTGGTTTCAAGACCTAAAGCTTTTGCTGTCTTATGTTTTCTAATAACAAAATGCTTATATTTTCTAGTAGGAAGTCCTTATTTATAAAGCTGGATTTTGTCTCAGTTTTACATTATTTGCTTTCAAATACTCTAAATTTCAGAGAAGCTTTTGTTAGTATAATAAGACGGAAAGGTAATGTCAGTGTCCAATTTTTAATACTTTTTGAAATATGGTAATTGAACTTGAGTATTAAATTTGCTGCCAGTTATTTTCATACATGTTTCATGAGTATCAATTTTCATATCCTTGATCTTGTAAACTATGTTAGTACCAGATTGAGAGAATATTGTACTTGAAAGAGTCCTTCATTTGATCAGATTTTCTCATGTACATCTTCTTATTCTTCATTTAAAGAATGGCTCCATTCTCACTAGCCCTTCCCCTCTTTCTCAGCTCTTGCACAGATCACTAACCATTATGAATGGAACTTCCAATACTCCACTGTTCCTTACTGCCACTCTCTTGTTTTCCCAGTCCTTCTTTTCTTTTGTAAAGAATAATTTGATGGTCTCTCTATCACTTTCTACTTTCCCCAGAAAGATCACTGCTTCATGAAAGCTTTTTAAGGGCCTCCAATGACTACTCTGTGTTTTCCTCCAACTGTTTTCCTCAGTGTTCTCTTCTCCTTCATGAGTCTAAATTATAAAAATTTTCACATAATTCTCAGGTTTTTCTTCATGTCTTCAACTCCTACTATAAATTTTCTTGAATAATGCCCCTGTGCCTAAAACTTTTCTTCAAGAAACTCATTCATATCCAGTTAAAATCATCACCTCATTTTTTATAATACCCACATACACATATTGAATAATTTTATAATGCCTTCACATCCTGGGTGTGTGAACACCCAACAGGCATTGCAGAGATGCTTTTTAGTTAGTTAGTTCCTGACTTTCCATTATTTGTTCACAGGCTGTGG
Organism: Tamandua tetradactyla; assembly: GCF_023851605.1. Classification (NCBI taxonomy): domain Eukaryota; kingdom Metazoa; phylum Chordata; class Mammalia; order Pilosa; family Myrmecophagidae; genus Tamandua; species Tamandua tetradactyla. The sequence goes on from NC_135350.1 coordinate 25,523,900, forward strand.
TAGCACTCCCTTCATCCACTTCTGTCTTTTGATGCTCATGTGATTGCCTGTTACTTTCACACAATTAATTTGTAATTAACACAAGCCTGCATTAATGTTGGTGAAACTAACAACTCTCAGAAGGAACATTCAGGGAACTATACTCTTTGAGCTTTTTATTTCATCTGGAAAATGGACAGTAATGCTACCTTCCTTACAGGGTTATTGGGAGAATTTTGGATGACAATTTATGGCAAACTCCTACTAGAATTTGGGAAACATGATAGGTGTTATAAAATTGTGTCCATTAACACCCTGAATATTGATACTTCATGAATAAACCAATAATTTATTAAGAATATGCTATTAATCAAGGGATGGAGAAAACCCCTAGAATGAGCTGAGAATCAGCATCAGGGGATTGAGAAAACCTTCTCTACCAAAAGTTGGAAGAGTAAAATGAGACAAAATAAAGTGTCAATGGCTGAGGGATTCCAAACAGAGTCGAGAGGCTATCCTGGAGGTTATTCTTACACATTAAGTAGATATCACCTTATTAGTTAAGATTAAATGGAGAGGCTGGAGGGAACTGCCTGAAAATGTAGAGCTGTGTTCCAGTAGCCATGTTTCTTGAAGATGATTGTATAATGATATAGCTTTCACCATGTGACTGTGTGATTGTGAAAACCTTGTGTCTGATGCTCCTTTATCGACCTTATTGACAGATAAGTAAAACATATGCAATAAAGATGAATAATACTGGGAATAAATGTTAAAATAAATTTAGATTGAAATGCTGGTGATTGGTGAGGGGGAGGGTTGGGGTTATGATGTGTATGAATTTTTGTGTTCTCTTTTTATTTCTTTTTCTGAATTGATGCAATTGTCCAAGAAATGATCATAATGATGAACATGCAACTATGTGATGATATTGTGAATTACTGATTAAATATTACTGATTACTGATTAAAAAAAGGGATGGTCAAAGCTTAAGAATGTTCACCTTTGTGTGGGGTTTTTTCATTTTAAAAAAAATTAAAAGTTAATAATAAAAAAAGAATATGCTATTACTTCTCCACCATGTCCATCCATCATGTTATAAACACACCAATTCAGTGAGACTTTTCAATTGATTGGCACAAGTGAGTTTCCTTGACACTGACCAGGACTCTGGCAAGTAGCCAAATTCCCTTCCTTTGCACTGCTCTCTGGAAGTACATGGTGGTGGGCAGGCATAGCAGCGTGGGGTCTCCATTCTCTGCAAATGATGCCACCCCGTGATTACAAGACCACAATGAGCACAGGGAAGGCCACTCTTGCCTCTTCGCTGGATAGTTGTAGTGCAGCCTTGCCATGACTCTTCACCTACAGAGTTAAAGTTTGAAACAACCGTGGTTAACTTTCCTTGATGATTCTAGAAAAGCATGTCCTTTGTGTTAATAGATCCATGGTTACAGACTACATCCAATTAAATATTTTAATATGCTGTGTGTTGTCCTGGCCCCAATTATGGAAAAATAACTTAAGATTTATTAAAAATTAAACTTCTATTCTCCTTCACACTATGGTGACACTGCAGAGAGGATGATAGGAAAGCCCAGGAGAGGTTTATTTTTCTACTTGTCAGGACAATCAGTCTCGAGTTTCTTTACCAAATATCTGGTATTCTCCAAAGCCTCCTCTGAGTCTTTCAACCAGTACACTTTCCCTCAGACTTGGTGCAGCCATGATCAAGGCTGATTTAGTCACCTGTGTGTGGCTATGTCTCAAAGATTGAGAAATTCTTTTTTGATGATACAGTATACAGCTAATGTTTGTTGAGGGTTTTATTCTTTGTCAATCTCCATAAAGGTTTTGCATGGATTATCTCATTTATTCTCCAGGCAGCCCTTAGAGGTACATAAATTTATTCATCTTTGTCTTACAGATAAGGAAACCAAGGCAAAGAATAGTTAAATAATGTGTCCAAGTTGTCTCAGCTAGTAAGAGATCATGTCTGCTTGACCCAAATATCATGACATAGCCACTACCACATATTAACTCTTGGTCTAAGTAGATTCTGCATTTTTTTCATCTTTCTACCCCCATGATATCTAAATTACTCCCTGGCACAGGGAAGGACGTTGTCAAGGCTGACTAGAATTGAGTGGGCAGAAGTCCCTGGGACATTGAGCTGATTTGCCTTGACTATTTGGGTGTTTGACTTCTCTGCTGTGAAGAGGAACGTGCTGAATCAAATGCCTTCTTCTACACTTTAGCTCTCTGTCTTACTTCTTTTGTCCTGCTGCTTGACTCCTTCTGCACAACTGCAGCAAATTGATTAGAAGTTGGATATTAGAACACAAAGAGAGAACAGGACTCTGAAGTATGTTTGTGAGATTGAGGAAAGAGAAACATGAAATTAGGAAAAATAGAGAGATTAAAATGTATATGTTAAATATTAGGAAATACTTAACCTAATGAAAAAAGGAAATTGGCATTGTCATTCCAATGAGAGCTTTTGAATACTAGACTAGTTTGCATATTGATTCAGGGTCTTTTTCTTATTTATTTGACTTCCTCTAACATTAATCTGGTAGATGTGGCTTAAAGAACCCATATCACAAGTGTAGTGTTGGGTGTTATTCAAGCCAAAAGCCAAAAACCATGTACTATATCTGCTTTGTGTACTCTGGCAAAGGAGGTTTCCTAGAGAATTCATCAGTCGTCTAGTATGCAAAGATATCAGAATCAACAAAACAGATTAGGAAATATAAGCAAAAGTAATTTATTTTATGAAATATATTACATTAATTCAATAAGTGAATACAACAGTTAGTGAATAATTTGAAATGGAAATCTAAATTATAAACAATCTACAGTAAAATAACATATACAATATATGCTACAGAGTACAATGTGTAGTGATATAAAATGCACACAATATGTAGCATATAGGGTGTACAATGTATACATGGAGACAAGTTATTTTCATGTACCTTGTATAAGAATGTATAACGAGACTTCCAGAGAAGATGGCGGCTTAGTAAGAAGCGCGGATCTTAATTTCTCCTCCAGAACAGCTACTAGGGGAGTAGAAACGATACAGAACAGCTCCCAAATCCATGACAGAGATAAAAAACACAGCGTACCCCATCCGGGAACGGCTGGCTGGCCGAGAGAACCCCCTCTGGTGAGATCGCCGAGGGGCGCGGGATTCACCGGGTGGGGCGGCAAGCGGCCGGAGTCACTTCCTTCCCCCTTCCCGGGCCAGCTGGGAGAATTGGACAGGCGGTCCCCTTAAACCGCGGCAGCTGGTGCCAACACCACGAGCGGCCCCCCGGACCAACTGAGAGAATTGGATTGGAAATCCCCAGGCCGCGGAGAACGGTGACAGGGGGGCCCCTTTCAAGCCCGTTACTCCCCGGGAACGTGCACTCTCCCGGGTGGGCCGCTGCGGCTGGCGCCCTCCCACCACCGGGCCGACTAGGAAATTCGGACGGGTGCTTTCCCGGGCTGCGGCGGCCAGCGATCCTCCCCGCGTTTGGACCCCGGGCCGGTTGGCACTTTTCCAAGCTGCTTCAGCTAGCGAACCTCCTGGACAGCGAGAGTTTTCCAAAGTTAAAGGACCCACAGCACCTTTTACTGGTGGGACCCGCAGACAAACGTGTGCCACGAGCGCCACCTACTGGGCAGGATAAGAAAAACAGAACCCAAAGATTTCACAGAAAAATCTTACAACCTTGTTGGGTCCGACACCCAGGGAAATCTGACTAAATGCCCAGACGCCAGCAGCAGAAGATAACGGTCCACGCTCAGAAGATTGAGAATATGGCCCAGTCAAAGGAACAAACCAATAGTTCAAATGAGATACAAGAGCTGAGACAACTAATGCTGAATATACGAACACCGAAATGGAAAACCTCTTCAAAAATGAAATTGATAAATTGAGGGAGGACATGAAGAGGACATGGGCTGAACATAAAGAAGAAATAGAAAAACTGAACAAACAAATCACAGAACTTATGGAAGTGAAGGATAAAGTAGAAAAGATGGAAAAAACAATGGATGCCTACAATGATAGATTTAAAGAGACAGAAGATAGAATTAGTGATTTGGAGGATGGAACATCTGAATTCCAAAAAGAAACAGAAACTATCGGGAAAAGAATGGAAAAATTTGAACAGGGTATCAGGGAACTCAAGGACAATATGAAGCGCACAAATATACGTGTTGTGGGTGTCCCAGAAGGAGAAGAGAAGGGAAAAGGAGGAGAAAAACTAATGGAAGGAATTATCACTGAAAATTTCCCAACTCTTATGAAAGACCTAAAATTACAGATCCAAGAAGTGCAGCGCACCCCAAAGAGATTAGACCCAAATAGGTGTTCTCCAAGACACTTACTAGTTAGAATGTCAGAGGTCAAAGAGAAAGAGAGGATCTTGAAAGCAGCAAGAGAAAAACAATCCATCACATACAAGGGAAACCCAATAAGACTATGTGTAGATTTCTCAGCAGAAACCATGGAAGCTAGCAGACAGTGGGATGATATATTTAAATTACTAAAGAGAAAAACTGCCAACCAAGACTCCTATATCCAGCAAAATTGTCCTTCAAAAATGAGGGAGAAATTAAAACATTCTCAGACAAAAAGTCACTGAGAGAATTTGTGACCAAGAGACCAGCTCTGCAAGAAATACTAAAGGGAGCACTAGAGTCAGATATGAAAAGACAGAAGAGAGAGGTATGGAGAAGAGTGTAGAAAGAAGGAAAATCAGGTATGATATATATAATACAAAAGGCAAAATGTTAGAGGAAAATATTATCCAAATAGTAATAACACTAAATGTCAATGGACTGAATTCCCCAATCAAAAGACATAGACTGGCAGAATGGATTAAAAAACAGGATCCTTCTATATGCTGTCTACAGGAAACACATCTTAGACCCAAAGATAAACATAGGTTGAAAGTGAAAGGTTGGGAAAAGATATTTCATACAAATAACAACCAGAAAAGAGCAGGAGTGGCTACACTAATATCCAACAAATTAGACTTCAAATGTAAAGCAGTTAAAAGAGACAAAGAAGGACACTATATACTAATAAAAGGAACAATTAAACAAGAAGAAATAACAATCATAAATATTTATGCACCGAATCAGAATGCCCCAAAATACGTGAGGAATACACTGCAAACACTGAAAAGGGAAATAGGTTCATATACCATAATAGTTGGAGACTTCAATTCACCACTCTCATCAATGGACAGAACATCTGGACAGAGGATCAATAAAGAAATAGAGAATCTGAATATTACTATAAATGAGCTAGACTTAACAGACATTTATAGGACATTACATCCCACAACAGCAGGATACACCTTTTTCTCATGTGCTCATGGATCATTCTCAAAGATAGACCATATGCTAGGTCACAAAGCAGATCTTAACAAATTTAAAAAGATTGAAATCATACACAACACTTTCTCGGATCATAAAGGAATGAAGTTGGAAATCAATAATAGGCGGAGTGCCAGAAAATTCACAAATACATGGAGGCTCAACAATATACTCCTAAACAACGAGTGGGTCAAAGAAGAAATGGCTAGAGAAATTAGCAGACACCTCGAGGCGAATGAAAATGAAAACACAACATATTAAAACTTATGGGATGCAGCAAAGGCAGTGCTAAGAGGGAAATTTATTGCCCTAAATGCCTATATCAGAAAAGAAGAAAAGGCAAAAATTCAGGAATTAACTATCCATTTGGAAGAACTGGAGAAAGAACGGCAAACTAATCCCAAAGCAAGTAAAAGGAAAGAAATAACAAAGATTAGAGCAGAAATAAATGAAATTGAAAACATGAAAACAATAGACAAAATCAATATGGTCAGAAATTGGTTCTATGAGAAAATCAATAAGATTGATGGGCCCTTAGCAAGATTGACAAAAAGAAGAAGAGAGAGGATGCAAATGAATAGGATCAGAAATGGAAGAGGAGACATAACTACTGACCTCACAGAAATAAAGGAGGTAATAACAGGAGACTATGAACAACTTTACACTAATAAATACAACAATTTAGAGGAAATGGACGGGTTCCTGGAAAGACATGAACAACCAACTTTGACTCAAGAAGACATAGATGACCTCAACAAACCAATCACAAGTAAAGAAATTGAATCAGTCATTCAAAAGTTTCCTAAAATAAAAGTCCAGGACCAGACGGCTTCACATGTGAATTCTATCAAACATTCCAGAAAGAATTAGTACCAACTCTCCTCAAACTCTTCAAAAAAATTGAAGCAGAGGGAAAACTACCTAATTCATTCTATGAAGCCAACATCACCCTCATACCAAAACCAGGCAAAGATATTACAAAAAAGAAAACCACAGGCCAATCTCTCTAATGAATATAGATGCAAAAATCCTCAATAAAATTCTAGCAAATCATTTCCAAAAACACATTAAAAGAATTATACATCATGACCAAGTAGGATTCATCCCAAGTATACAAGGATGGTTCAACATAAGAAAATCAATTAATGTAATACACCATATCAACAAATTAAAGCAGAAAAATCACATGATCATCTCAATTGATGCAGAGAAGACATTTGACAAGATTCAACATCCTTTCCTGTTGAAAACCTTCAAAGGATAGGAATACAAGGGAACTTCCTTAAAATGATAGAGGGAATATATGAAAAACCCACAGCTAATATCATCTTCAATGGGGAAAAATTGAAAACTTTCCCCCTAAGATCAGGAACAAGACAAGGATGTCCACTATCACCACTATTATTCAACATTGTGTTGGAGGTTCTAGCCAGAGCAATTAGACAAGAAAAAGAAATACAAGGCATCAAAATAGGAAAGGAAGAAGTAAAACTATCACTGTTTGCAGACAATATGATACTATATGTCGAAAACCCGGAAAAATCCACAACAAAACTACTAGAGCTAATAAATGAGTACAGCAAAGTAGCAGGTTACAAGATCAACATTCAAAAATCTGTAGCATTTCTATACACTAGCAATGAACAAGTGGAGGGGGAAATCAAGAAACAAATCCCATTTACAATTGCAACTAAATGAATAAAATACCTAGGAATAAATTTAACTAAAGAGACAAAAAACCTATATAAAGAAAACTACAAAAAACTGTTCAAAGAAATCACAGAAGACCTAAATAGATGGAAGGTCATACCGTGTTCATGGATTGGAAGACTAAACATAGTTAAGATGTCAATCCTACCTAAATTTATTTACAGATTCAATGCAATACCAATCAAAATCCCAACAACTTATTTTTCAGAAATAGAAAAACCAATAAGCAAATTTGTCTGGAAGGGCAGGGTGCCCCGAATTGCTAAAAACATCTTGAGGAAAAAAAACGAAGCTGGAGGTCTTGCATTGCCTGACTTTAAGGCATATTATGAAGCCACAGTGGTCAAAACAGCATGGTATTGGCATAAAGATAGACATATCAACCAATGGAATCAAATAGAGTACTCAGATATAGACCCTCTCATCTATGGACATTTGATCTTTGATAAGGCAGTCAAGACAACTCTCCTGGGACAGAACAGTCTCTTCAATAAATGGTGCCTAGAGAACTGGATATCCATATGCAAAAGAATGAAAGAAGACCCATGTCTCACACCCTATACAAAAGTTAACTCAAAATGGATCAAAGATCTAAACATTAGGTCTAAGACCATAAAACAGTTAGAGGAAAATGTAGGGAGATATCTTATGAATCTTACAATTGGAGGCAGTTTTATGGACCTTAAACCTAAAGCAACAGCACTGAAGAAGGAAATAAATAAATGGGAGCTCCTCAAAATTAAACACTTTTGTGCATCAAAGAATTCATCAAGAAAGTAGAAAGACAGCCTACACAATGGGAGACAATATTTGGAAATGACATATCAGATAAACGTCTAGTATCCAGAATTTATAAAGAGATTGTCCAACTCAACAACAAAAAGACAACCAACCCAATTACAAAATGGGAAAAAGACTTGAACAGACACCTATCAGAAGAGGAAATACAAATGGCCAAAAGGCACATGAAGAGATGCTCAATGTCCCTGGCCATTAGAGAAATGCAAATCAAAACCACAATGAGATATCATCTCACACCCACCAGAATGACCATTATCAACAAAACAGAAAATGACAAGTGCTGGAGAGGATGTGGAGAAAGTGGCACACTTATCCACTGTTGGTGGGAATGTCAAATGGTGCAACCACTTGGAAGGCAGTTTGGCGGTTCCTCAAAAAGCTGAATATAGAATTGCCATACGACCCAGCAATACCATTGCTAGGTATCTACTCAAAGGACTTAAGGGAAAAGACACAAATGGACATTTGCACACCAATGTTTATAGCAGCGTTGTTTACAATTGCAAAGAGATGGAAACAACCAAAATCTCCATCAACAGAAGAGTGGCTAAACAAACTGTGGTATATACATACAATGGAATATTATGCAGCTTTAAGACTGGGTAAACTTATGAAGCATGTAATAACATGGATGGACCTAGAGAACATTATGCTGAGTGAGTCTAGCCAAAAACTAAAGGACAAATACTGTATGGTCCCACTGATGTGAACGGACATTAGAGAATGAATTTGGAATATGTCATTGGTAACACATTCCAGCCAGAGGTAGAGACAGGGTAAGATGATGGGCAACTGGAGCTGAAGGGATACAGACTGTGCAACAGGACTAGATACAAAAACTCAAAAATGGACAGCACAATAATACCTAATTGTAAAGTAATCTTGTTAAAACACTGAATGAAGCTGCATCTGAGCTATAGGTTTTTGTTTTGTTTTATTTTGTTTTGTTTTTACTATTATTACTTTTATTTTTTTCTCTATATTGACATTCTATATCTTTTTCGGTTGTGTTGCTAGTTCTTCTAAACCGATGCAAATGTACTAAGAAACGATGATCATGCATCTATGTGATGATGTTAAGAATTACTGATTGCATATGTAGAATGGTATGATTTCTAAATGTTGGGTTAATTTCATTTTTTCCGTTAATTAAAAAAAAAAGAGAAGAGGTAATTGGAGCTGAAGGGATACAGACTGTGCAACAGGACTGGATATAAAAACTCAGAAATGGACAGCACAATATTACCTAATTGTAATGCAATTATGTTAAAACGTTGAATGAAGCTGCATGTGAGGTATAGGTTTTTTTTTCTCTCTATTATCGTTTTAATTCTTATTCTGTTGTCTTTTTATTTCTTTTTCTAAATCGATACAAATGTACTAAGAAATGATGAATATGCAACTATGTGATGATATTAAGAATTACTGATTGTACATGTAGAATGGAATGATTTCTAAATGTTTTGTTAGTTTTTTTTAATTAATAATAAAAAAAAGAATGTATAACACTGGTGTTATTAAAATAATTCTAACTTTTATTAAATAAATACACTGTATTTGGATGATAATCAATTCCATGCCTACTATGATTAATTTGGAAATATGATGTTCAAAAAGTCTTTAACCAAGGAGTTATCTTTATATACAGACACAATTTACTATTAAAGATGCAAAATTGCAGAGTAGGAAGTTTTACAGGTTTGCTTCAACAGAAAAATGAATGAGATTGTATTAGTTAGGGTTCCCTGGAGAAACAGAATCAACAGAATCACAAATATAACATTTATAAAAGAGTCTCATGTGACTACAGGAATGCCAAGTCCAAAATCCGCAGGACAGGCTGTGAAGCTGATGATTTCGATGGAGGATCTGGATGAACTCTGCAGGAGAGGCTCACCAGTTGAAACAGAAAGATCCTGTCTCTTCTGAATCCTCCTTAGAAGGCTTCCAGTGATCACACTAAGCATTACTCATTGCAGAAGACACTCCCCTTTGTCTGATTACAAATGGAATCAGCTGTGCATGTACTGACATGATCATGATTTAATTCTATGAAATGTCTTCATCACAACAAACAGACCAGCACTTGCCTGTTGCTTCCTATGAAACAGAGCTTGAAGGATATTAAGGAACAATGAGAAAGAAAGAAAGAGAGAGAGGGAGGGAGGGAGGGAGGGAGGGAGGGAGGGAGGGAGGGAGGAAGGAAGGAAAGAAAGAAAGAAAGAAAGAAAGAAAGAGAGAGAGAGAGAGAAAGAAAGAAAGAAAGAAAGAAAGAAAGAAAGAAAGAAAGAAAGAAAGAAAGAAAGAAAGAAAGAAAGAAAGAAAGAAAGAAAGAAAGAAAGAAAGAAAGACACAGACAGGTTCAGGGGGTCTGAAGCTTAATTTTAGATCACACAATTTTATTCTTAACCAGATCCTGTTATATACTGCAGGATGGCATTAGGTGTGCATGCATTTCCTGAGGGAACAAAGTTCTGATCTCTCAGTCTTCTTTCTTCATACTTAAAATAACCATTTGAGGTAAACAAGCATTCTCTTCCTCCTAGACTGTCTTACATAAATCAAATAACATAAAGCAGCTTACTGCCACTACCACCCTAATGCCATCTATTCTCAAGTAGTTCCACAGGTCTTATGTTAATCCTATCTGCTACATTTCCCCCTTTTTATTTTATAAGCTGAGGTGGCTGTGCCTGTCTTAGGTTGCCCTTAGGCTCTGAAAGAAAGGTCTTACCCATCATTTGCTACCAGTCAAGCTCTCTGACTTTGATTTGGGAGGGAGACAAGAGTTTTTGCAAGAATCACATGGTTAGTGTGGCTTTGTTTAGTGACTGTGCCTGTCTTAGGTTGCCCTTAAGCTCTGAAGGAAGGGTCTTACCTGTCATTGGCTACCAGTCAAGCTTTCTGACTTTGATTATTTGTTGTTAAACACAGCTGAGGAGGAAGAGAAAAAGTATAAATAGCCTCAAACCTAACAATGCAGTTCCAGTGACCTCAGCCACTGTGATAATTCCAATGATTCCAATGACAGCTATAATAATGAGTCCAATTAGTCTTAGTCCTTTTCAGATATTCTTTTGCCAAATGTATCTGGTCTTGTGTTTCTGGAGAGGATTGCCAGGATCTTGACATCTGCACTGGCAGCCAAATACCTCTTCTTCTCCTTGCTGCTGCAATCGTCTCATTTTCCTGCAAAATAACTGCTTGGATACAAGTGAATAGAGAATAATTCTCATAATTAAAAGTTTGATTTTCTATATGTATATAGTGTTCATGGCTGCTGTTTAAAGACAAGTTATAGTTACTAAAATTCACTACAAGAATTGGTCCCAGTCCTAGGAAAATTTCTCATAAATCTCTCTGAATAATGTATTTATCATCCCAAATTTTGGCACAAATTATCCTCTATGTAATAAACTCTGATTTAGCTTGCCTGTCCATATAATCTCAGTTATCTTCAAGTTAGAGATAGGAGACCCCACAGGGGCCTCATCTCTTACAATTCCATAGGATTCATTAATTATGATAACTGCTCAATCCATATGACATAACTGCCATCCATTCCAACTTTCTTTCCCATCTAACAGGCAAGTATCATTTGTTTCCATAGAGTTATGCATACGGGTCTTACTAAAAATGAAAGAGTTAAATTTGACACCATTTTTCTTCTTCCTTAAGTAGTTTTGTAAGCCTAGAATCTACTGGACATGGGAATCCTAAACTAGTATTCAAATATTTTGGTAAAGTTGGCTCTGCCCATGTTAGGGCCTGCAGCAAAGATGGGTTAGGAATATAAACCCAATAAGTATGACTAAGTTATATGTCCTTAATGCACATTACCCATTTGGTTATTTTCTTTCAGGTTAACATGTCTGAGTTTTATTCTCTTCAAGGGAATCCAAACCTAGTTTCTGTCATCTGCAATGATAAGAGCAAATCCCCTACCCCACACCTTTACCATTCTGGTTTCCATAAATCATCTTTAACATCTTTCTGATAGATTGGCTGCAGCTGCACTTCTGTTTGGGTTGTATCATTTTTCTTTTCCAAATTACTAAAATGCTGTTCTGCAGGAATCTGAAATGTTTAAAAAATTTAAAGTAAACAGTAGTTTTGCTAATTGATCTTTTGGTGTACTTATTTTCATACCATCATCCTCCTGGTCATCATCTCCCTCTTTTTGTTTTATTAGCATAGAATTTAGCATCCAGTTTGCTCATTCAATAATTCCTTGTCCAGAGGGATTATGTGGAATTCCTCTGATGAATAATATTAAAAGTAGTATGAAATTTTTTTCCTGTATAACCAGAACCATTGTCCATTTTAACAGATTGAGGGCATCCCATAACAGCAAAAGCATTAAGTAAACGTGATCTAAGATGGCAGAAATGCTCTCCAGATTGTGCGATAGCCCAGATGAAATGAGAACAAGTGTCTATGATTGCATGTACATACTGCATTTTACCAAAATGTGAAGTATGAGTAATATCTATTTGCCATAATTCATTTGCTTTTTGACCTCAAGGATTAACCCCTGATGCAAATGGGAGTGCATTTAAAGGTCCACAGGTTGGACAAGTCCTAACAATGTCCTGAGCTTGTGTCTAGATAAAGATGGAAATTTCTTTTGCAGCCCTTTGCTACTGATATGAGCCAATTTGTGACATGCTGTGGGATCCTGAATTACTCCTACAAGAGTATCTGCTTGCTGATTTTGTAATGACAAAGGACCTGGAAGATTGGGATGAGCTCTTTATCAACTTCTGACTAATGTTTGTAAATGTAAAAACATTCAGGACATTTCATTTCCTTTAAACAAAGAAGCTGTCTCAATGTAAGTAACTGTTTGGCAGACTTATTCTGAATCAGAAGCAATATTAAGAGATTGTGGAAAATTTTGCAATACTTGAATTACAGTTGCTAATTCAGTGCACTGGGCTGAGGTATAAGGTGTTTTCTAACTTGTTTTCCACTGGGGTGTCATATGCAGCCTGACCATTAATATTATCGTAAGTAAAGACAGTAATAGCTAGCAGGGAAGGCTGAGCTATTTTAGGCAAAAAAAGTTTTGACATCTTTTAGATTAATAGATTAAGCCACCTGGTTTGGGGCAAGAAAAGAAACAGGTTTTTTTGCCAGTATAATGATACCCAGGAGAAAAATCAGTACTTTTTAGGCAAATGATTATCAATTTGTCCTTTGAAGTCACTTAATGCTAATTGCCAAGAGGTATTGAAAATATATAGACTTTGAACCTCTTCCTTTGTGAGATCACACATTATGTGATTAGGATCATGACCTCTTAATTGATAATATCTTTGATGACCTTTGGCTATTACAGAAATAATTTTTTGCAAATATGTATTTAAACATTTTTGTCAATTGTTTGGTAAAAAAATCCATTTTAAAACACTATCTTGCTAAAATAAGCCTGTGGGAGATTGCAAGGTAAAGAAAATAATAAAATCAACAGGCTTTTCTATATCTATTTGAACAAGCTGTCCTTCTTGAATGCATTGTTCAATTAATTGTAACTCTCGTTCAGCTGCAGCTGTCAACTGCCTTTTGCTTAATAAATCAAAATCTCCTTGTAACATATCAAATAAGTTCTGTAATATATAAGTAGGAATCCCTAAAGTGGCAGGTAGCAAAAATAAAAGCAGAGTGTCAATACTGACGTGTACCCATAGTAAATGACAAGATTTTTTTTAATTGAATTCATTGGATTGATTGAAAAGGAATGCAGGAATGTGGATTTTTTATAATTGGTTGTGCATTTTTGATAATTTTAAATTTATCGCATGCAGTTTTTATGATATTTTCTCACAGTAGTGGCCAAATTCCATCTTGCTTACATGACCGGGCCCAATTGGGTCCTCTGGGAACTGGCTAGGGACCAAGAGGAGCTTCCTGGGACCTAGATATCTTTATTAAAGTATGCTTCCTTCTGGGAGGATAGCCAGTCCTCCTAGCTAGAGTGTACATTTTAACTATTTTTTACCAAGGTCATGTGATAGCAACATCAGTTGCATGTAATGGCAACATCAGGTGAACAAAACGGACTTCACAAGTATATTTTTTCCTTGCATTCAGCCCTCAAATTTGATCTGCTTCCAATATAAGCCATGGTTATTTGGGGATAAATTTAGTTTATACTTATGTAGTTTATATAAACACTGGACAAAGCATTAAAATATTTTGGCTTAAAGGAATTTAGGTAGATTCATTTACAGCAATATTAAATCTTTTTTGATTTTGAGCATAATTTCCATTTTTACAAACTCTTAACAATTATTATATTAGTTTAGGCTTTGTCCTATATTTTTCTCATTTTGTAACAGCTATTCATTTTATCTTAAGATAAACTATTCTGTTTTTCCTATTAATAAAAATATATCTTTTAAGTCATTATTTTAAGCAAATATTTTATGGCATATAATTACCAACCAAATTAAATTTGTTAGAATAATGTTAAATACTTAAAATACTTTAGTTAATGTTTCAAATATGCAATAACTATCAATATATAATTTGGCCAGTTTCCAAATTGCTGCCTGTTGCCATCTAAGTAGGTTAAACCAAGGTAACTTAACAGAACACTTTGAGTCAGAACTACAATCAGTATTTTCTGACTCAGGTGTATATGAATTTTTATATAAAGGCAGCTCATATTGATGTAAAATTTTTATAATTATGCATCCCATCTTAAGTTATTTATTTGCTGTCCTTTTCCCTTGCCTCAAGTTCACACTTCTGTATTTCTATTTTGAAGATTTCTCTGGATCTTCTAACACAGTCTCCATACCCTCATTTTGTTTGTCCTATCTCTCCTTTAATTACTCCAAATATTTTCTCAATATTTCTATCTTTTTTTTTTTTAGAAATAGCTTCTTTTTTGAAGAAGCTTTTTAAACCTCTTTTTCCCAACTACAGTTACCTTGTCCCTGGCTATTATTTCCTGGCTGTGTCATCCTTATGCTATTACTATTTCCCATTACTATTTTCTTCCTAACAACAAGAACATAGTTTCTTTATTTTTCCTAAACTCCCTCCTGTTATTGCTCCATGTGGCCTCACTGTATTGTTATGGAAAAATGTTTTCAATTCAGAACTTCCTTCACTCCTTTTCCCTCAATGTCTCCCATCTCACTATGGTGAGTCTGCTTTAGACTCTTCTCTGCTTTATTCACAAAGTCTTTTTCTTTAAAATACAAATAACTCTTAAACTTTATTAGAACCTTATTTTAGTAATGGCACCCTAATGATGTTTTCAACACACAAACATACATACATACATACTCCTCCAGCTGCCTATTGTGATTACCCATTACCCTGATGCTCCAAGGAAAATGCTTACTTACTTACCAATATGACTCGAGTCTTCTTCTATCAGCTGGACACACGTACCTCTAATGAGACCTTTCCTTGGTTCCTTAATATTGTTTTGGAGTCTTCTTCAACCAGATGTTGCCTCCTATGAAATGAAGCTGAAAGGATATTAAGGAATGATGAGAAAAAAAGAAAGGAAGGAAGGAAGGAAGGAAGGAAGAAAAGAGAGAGAGAGAAAGAAAAAGAGAGAGAGAAGGAAAGAAAGAAAGAAAGAAAGAAAGAAAGAAACAAACAAACAAATAAAGAAACAAAGAAAGAAGGAAAGAAAAATAAAGACACAGATGGGCTCAGGGGTCTGAAGCTGAAGTTTACATCAGACAACTTTATTCTTTGTGTGTGTGTGTGTGTGTGTGTGTGTGTGTGTGTGTGTGTGTGTTATATTTATGGGGTTCCAGCCCTAAAAAATGACTGTTATTGTGTGAACTTGGAGTTATTACTGAATCAAACTGTAAGGAATTATTATTATTATTAAAGTTCTAGTTATTACTATTTTAGGTTGAAGACATAGGAAGATCTCTTGAACCTAGGAATGTTTAGCAGTGAGAGCTAATGGTATCCCAGGGGACCTTAATACTCTAAACAATGTCAAATAGGGATTATTCCTGCCAGAAATTGAGTGGATCTTGGGATCTTTTTTAATTACACCTGTGGGAGGAAGTTAGCATTCCTCATTCTTTGAGTCTTTTACTGTCTTTCTTTTTTTTATTAATTAAAGAAAAAAAGAAATTAACACAACATTTAGAAATCATTCTATTCTACATATGCAATCAGTAATTCTTAACATCATCACATAGATGCATGATCATCATTTCTTAGTACATTTGCATCGATTTAGGAAAAGAACTAGCAAACCAACAGAAAAAGATATAGAATGTTAATATAGAGAAAAAAATAAAAATAATAATAATAATAAAGACACAAACAAACAGACAAACAACAACAAAAAAACCTATAGCTCAGATGCAGCTTCATTCAGTGTTTTAACATGATTACTTTACAATTAGGTATCATTGTGCTGTCCATTTTTGAGTTTTTGTATCTAGTCCTATTGCACAGTCTGTATCCCTTCAGCTCCAATCACCCATTATCTTACCCTGTTTCTAACTCCTGCTGGTCTCTGTTACCAATGACATATTCCAAATTTATTCTCGAATGTCGGTTCACATCAGTGGGACCATACAGTATTTGTCCTTTAGTTTTTGGCTAGACTCACTCAGCATAATGTTCTCTAGGTCCATCCATGTTATTACATGCTTCATAAGTTTATTCTGTCTTAAAGCTGCATAATATTCCATTGTATGTATATACCACAGTTTGTTTAGCCACTCGTCTGTTGATGGACATTTTGGCTGTTTCCATCTCTTTGCAATTGTAAATAACGCTGCTATAAACATTGGTGTGCAAATGTCCGTTTGTGTCTTTTCTCTTAAGTCCTTTGAGTAGATACCTAGCAATGGTATTGCTGGGTCGTATGGCAATTCTATATTCAGTTTTTTGAGGCACCGCCAAAATGCCTTCCACAGTGGTTGCACCATCTGACATTCCCACCAACAGTGGATAAGTGTGCCTCTTTCTCCGCATCCTCTCCAGCACTTGTCATTTTCTGTTTTGTTGATAATGGTCATTCTGGTGGGTGTGAGATGATATCTCATTGTGGTTTTGATTTGCATTTCTCTAATGGCCAGGGACATTGAGCATCTCTTCATGTGCCTTTTGGCCATTTGTATTTCCTCTTCTGATAGGTGTCTGTTCAAGTCTTTTTCCCATTTTGTAATTGGGTTGGTTGTCTTTTTGTTGTTGAGTTGGACAATCTCTTTATAAATTCTGGATACTAGACCTTTATCTGATATGTCATTTCCAAATATTGTCTCCCATTGTGTAGGCTGTCTTTCTACTTTCTTGATGAATTCTTTGATGCACAAAAGTGTTTAATTTTGAGGAGCTCCCATTTCTTTCTTTCTTTCTTCAGTGCTGTTGCTTTAGGTTTAAGGTCCATAAAACTGCCTCCAATTGTAAGTTTCATAAGATATCTCCCTACATTTTCCTCTAACTGTTTTATGGTCTTAGACCTAATGTTTAGATCTCTGATCCATTTTGAGTTAACTTTTGTATAGGGTGTGAGATATGGGTCCTCTTTCATTCTTTAGCATATAGATATCCAGTTCTCTAGGCACCATTTATTGAAGAGACTGTTTTGTCCCAGGTGAGTTGGCTTGACTGCCTTATCAAAGATCAAATGTCCATAGATGAGAGGGTCTATATCTGAGCACTCTATTTGATTCCATTGGTCGATATATCTATCTTTATGCCAATACCATGATGTTTTGACCACTGTGGCTTCATAATATGCCTTAAAGTCAGGCAGCGCGAGACCTCCAGCTTCGTTTTTTTTCCTCAAGATGTTTTTAGCAATTCGGGGCACCCTGCCTGTCCAGATAAATTTGCTTATTGGTTTTTCTATTTCTGAAAAATAAGTTGTTGGGATTTTGATTGGTATTGCATTGAATCTGTAAATCAATTTAGGTAGGATTGAAATCTTAACTATATTTAGTCTTCCAATCCATGAACACGGTATGCCCTTCCATCTATTTAGATCTTCTGTGATTTCATTTAACAGTTTTTTGTAGTTTTCTTTGTATAGGTTTTTTGTCTTTTTAGTTAAATTTATTCCTAGGTATTTTATTCTTTTAGTTGTAGTTGTAAATGGAATTCATTTCTTGATTTCCCCCTCAGCTTGTTCATTACTAGTGCATAGAAATGCTACAGATTTTTGAATGTTGATATTGTAACCTGCTGCTTTGCTGTACTCATTTATTAGCTCTAGTAGTTTTGTTGTGGATTTTTCTGGGTTTTTGACGTATAGTATCATATCGTCTGCAAACAGTGATAATTTTACTTCTTCCTTTCCAATTTTGATGCCTTGTATTTCTTTTTCTTGTCTAATTGCTCTGGCTAGAACCTCCAACATGATGTTGTCAACTTCTTATTACCTGATAATTTTTTCCCTTTTACAAGTGACAAAACCAACATTTGAAAAGCAACATGGCTGAAAATGAATTAAAATTCTTATCTTATCTCTAGGTTCCAAATCAACTAAATGAAACTAATGTATACAGAAGATAAAATGTGCAAGGCATATGAAAATATATTGTTTTCATTCTGTAACTTCTCATAGGACATATAAATTCAAACAAAGAAAATGCTGACAAATATTGTCAAGGAGGAATTTTTATTGGTCACCTGGTTGGCCAAGATTTAATACCTTGATAAGAAAAATAAAAGTGAATAGAAAACTGGAAAATAATGGAAATCCAGAGAAAAAATAGTCAACAAGCATATAAAAAAGTGCTGAGTTCCACTGTTAATGGTCAATGAAAGAGCATTTTAAAGCATCAGATAACACCACTCACCTACTAGCTTACACTGCTACTGAAAATATGAATTACATGCTTCTGAGAATCAATTGGACATATGTATTAAAACTTTGAGACAAACATAACCTGTTCCCCAGCAGAACCACTCTCAGCAACCTGCTCATCAGAAATAGTAGTATTTCTGAGTAAGATACAGAGACAAGGCCATTCACTGCTGTCTTGTTTGGAGAAGAAAAAAAAAAGCTTTAAGAATCAAAATGATTTTCACATCTTTTGAGTAAAAAATAATGCATCACTATTTTGGTATTGTCAGTGGACATTTTGAAGAGCAGATTATATCTTTAAAGAGGAATGAATATGATGTATCCAGCATGAATATCAAGGTTGAGAGTAATATGAATTATATGCCCCAGTATTTGATAACTCCAAAAATAAATTTAAATTCCCATTTATTTGTAAAGAAGTTTGTCTGAGCATGAAGTAAAGTGTAGAAATGCACCAAACAGGCCATTTGAATTAGGCTCTTGGGACTACTGGGATTGAATGATCAATGTGAAATTTATAACTACAACATTTTTGTATCACTTTCAATGATCTTTATAATTAGCATTTTATCAATGATCTTTATAATTAACATTTTATTTCATTATTTGTTAAACTATAAAGATCTTCAAAGAAATGAAATAAAAATTTACATAGCCAAAATTCATATGTAATTGTGAAATAACTTCAAGATAATGAGAAACTCCTTTTCATTATTTTGAAAAAAAAAAGTTCAGAGGTTAAATACCAAAGAAATTCCAAATTAAAACAAACTAACTTCAGTAGTTTCTATAGCCTTGAAAAGATTTTCAAACCTCTTTCCCTATATTGCACTTAGAGTTCTAGGTATGTTAATTTTATTAGTTGACAGTAGAAGAACCTGAGGTTATCTAAGACAACCATATAAGGCTTGATATATGAAAATTTTCTCAGGACTTAACATATTTTGAGCTATTAACATGAGACTATCATAAGCTTAATCAGGTTTTCAATTTATACTCTTGAGAGTTCAAGGGAGGAGATGTTTTGAGTTTATGCGAGTAATTCTGGTTTCTGGTATTTTCTTTCAAGTGGCTTATATTTATATCTTCTAGTGTGTTTAATGGCAGCTGAATATTTATGCTGCACACAAGATATCAGAAAATCAGGACTTCAGGCAAGATGGCTGAGTTCACCTCAGCTCATAGAAAAATGATGGGGACAGTGGTTCGAGGGAGAGCATTCTACCATATATAGGGAGGGAGTTTTTCAGAGAAAAACTGGAAAAATAGGGAAGGAGAGAACAGGGTGAATGTACTTAGTCACAACTCTGCTACTGCTGTAGCTGGCTTGGGACGATTTTCCCTTTGGCTCTATAACTGGGAGTTCCTGTGGTAAAGTTGGAAGACAACAGATGTGTTTTTCCTGTGCACAGACTCCATTTAGTCCAGATGTAGCGCCTACTCCCACCCCTGCGGCACACTGCAGTGGGTGCTGTTTTTTATCAGCAAAGACGGGGAGCCTCCAAAGAGGCGGGGGAGATGTAGGATTGTGCCGGTCCGATATCCAACCAGCAATAGAGACTTATTTGGGTCCTGATGCTACTCATCTTCTCTCACGGGGGCCCAGAGAACACAGGTATGTCCAGATGGAGGGGTGAGGCTGAGAGAACAGGGCCAGCTGAACGCACTGATTGGCTCCTAGACATTGCACCTGCAGTCAGGGACAGGTGGTCCTATGGGGCCAAGAAGACTCAAGAGAGTCTTTTGCCCGGGGCAAGTGGAAAATACAGTCTGACAAATTGCATATCTGCCTGGTTCTCAAATAAAGCCCAAACGAGCACTTCAATTCTCCACTGACATTAGTGACTTGGTTTCAAAGTGAAGGACTGACAAAACAAATGCAAAAGATGATCTTCAAGTACACTCAAAATCTTACATGAGAGATGGAAACAAAGCTGCACGATAACCTCATTAGGACATTAAAATGCCCTGTCTAAAACAGAAGAGCCAGGCAGATATGACTCAGCTAAATGACAAAATTAAATGACATGGAGAGGCACAGCAGTGGAACAACGAATTAAGGTTGTTCATAATGACATAAAGGATATTGAGAAGGCATTGGAGGACTGCCACCTATTTCTTCTGCCGCTCCTGGTGCTGCTTGTGTGCTCATAGGGTGTAGAGCCGGTACCTGTTTTGTGTAGCAGTAGCTGAGGAGACACCCACTCTCCCCGTGGGAGACAAAACGTCCAAGGAAGGAGTAAAGACTGAGAACCATGATCATATTAATTTGAAGGTGGTGGGGCAAGATGGTTCTGTGGTGCAGATTAAGATGAAGAGGCATACACCACTTAGTAAACTAACGAAAGCCTATTGTGAATGACAGGGTTTGTCAATGAGGCAGATCAGATTCCGATTTGATGGGCAGCCAAGCAATGTAACCGTCACACCTGCATAGTTGAAAATGGAGGATGAAGATAAAATTGATGTGTTCCAGCAGCAGGCAGAATGTGGGTATTAAAAAGGGAGCCTGCTACTTTACTCCACAACTCTGTAATATCCCATATTAACAGAGTGAAGAGAGGAAAACACGATCACAAGTAATGCAAACCATGTGACAAAATCCAGCACACCTTCTTGATAAAAATACTTAGAATACTAGGATAGGAGGAATTATCCTCAATGCGATAAAGGGCATGCTGCAAGAGTACACACCTAAAATACTACTTAATGGTGAAAGACGGAAAACTTTGTACGATGTAAAAGAAGACAAGGCTGCTGACTAAATGCTGTTCAACATTTTATGAAGTTCTTGCAAGAGCAATTAAGCAAGAAAAATAAATGGCATCCAAATTTGAGAAGAAAAAGGAAAATTTTCTCTATTTTCAGATGACATGAACATATATGTGGAAAATCTTGAGGAATCCATGGTTATATATATGGGAACTCTTGAAGAATCCATAACAAAGCTCTTAGAACTAACAAACAAGTTCCACAAAGTGGTACTGTACAAGATCAACATCCAAACATCAGTAGTGTTTTTATACACATGCAATGAACTACTGGTGGAAGACATCAAGAGAATAATTTCGTTCACAATAACAACTAAAAGAAACAAATATATAGGAATAAATCTAACCAAGGTTGCAAAAGGGCTTGTATAAAGAAAACTACAAATCATTGCTGAAAGAAATCAAAGAAACCCTAAATAAATGGAAGTCTATGCCATATTCATGGTTTGGAAGACTAAATATTTCTATGATGTCAATACTACCAAATGGATATACAGTTACGACACAATCTTATTCAAACTTTCAACAAAATTGGGGAAGAATAGACTCTTTAGCAAATGGTTCTGGGAAAGAAAGATCTCCATTCCACAAAAAAGAAGGAGGATGCCTACCACACCTTATACTAAAATCAACCAAAACTCTTTTAAAGGCCTAAATATAATGGCTAGAGGTATTGAACTCCTAGCTGAAAACACAGGAAAGCATTCTTCAGGAACTTGTCTGAAACATTTGTTTCTTAGATTTACACCCCTCCCCAAACAAAAGCAACAAAAAGTAATATATAAATTGGATCTAATCAAAATTTAAAACTTGTGCCTGAAAGGACATGACCATGAAAATAAAATGACAACCTACACAATTGGAGAAAATATTTGGAAACCATACATACGTTAAAAGTTTTATGTACTCTATAAAGAAATCCTTCCACTAAACTAGAAAAAGCTAAACAACCAAGTTTTAGAACAAATGAAAGACTTAAATTGACATCTTCCCAAAGAGATATACAAATGGCTAGAAAGCACAAGAAAACACTCTCAGCATTATTACCCATCAGAGAAATGAAAACAAAAAACACAAGAGACCATTTCACACATATTGCAAGCTGCTACCATAAAAAAATGGAAAATTACAAGGGTTTAGAGGGTGTGAGATATGGGAACCCTCATCATTGCAGGAGGCAATGTAAAATATTGCAGTTGCTGTGAAAGACACGTTGGCTGTTCCTCTGAAAGTTAATTGTGGAAATACTATAAGACCTGCCTCAATATATACTCCTCAGTCCTCAATATATACTCCAAATAATTGAAACAGCCACTCAAACATATAATTTGTGCACCAATGTTCAAAGCATCATTATCCACAATTTCTTCAAGATGGAAACAACCCAACTGTTTATCAACTGATGAATGGTTAAACAAAATGTAGCATATATATACAATGAAATATTGTTCAGTCATAAAAGTGAATGAAGTCTTGATACATGACAACATGGATAAAACTTCAAGACATCATGTTGAGTGAAATATCCAGGCACAAAGAATTAATATTGTGTGATCTCATGGATTTGAAACAATTACAATGAGAAAACCCATAGACTCACAGTTTAGAATATAGTTTAGCAGGGAACATAGGAATTAAGGCTTAAAATATATAGGGTTCCTATCTGTGGGTGATGCAATAGTGGTTCAGTGGCAGAATTCTCGCCTGCCAAGTGAGACCCAGGTTCAATTCCCGGAACCCACCCATGCTGAAAACAAAATTGTATAGGGTTCCTATTTGTAATGATGGAAATTCTTTGGTAATGCACAGAGTGATCAAAACACAACATTGTGAAAGTAATTAACAAGGCTGAAATATACACGAAAATTATCATATAGGAAAGAAACCTAATAGAACCCAAAAATATCTTAAGATATTTACCTCTCATTGAACCTTTTCTTCAGAATCTAGCTACTGAAATGCCTCCTACACAATATAGTAAATATATTCATTATAAAGAAAGACATGGGACAGGGAAAATGTTGGTTCTTACCCTAGAAAGAATGAAGTGATTCCTCAGGACAAGGTTGAGAAGTTCGCAGAATGGCAGGTAATTATAATTAGAACCTATACAGCTGGTATTGGAAAAGTCAAATAAAGTAGAATACTTGGCTGAGCATACAATATCCAATAAGTACATCAACTCTCAATAGAATTGGCTGTTTTACAAGCAACATAGATGGAAGAAATGTTTATTTGTTCTGGAGAACTGTCCTAGGAGACCCAAAAAGTAGCTTTAATAATGATCAAGGTGGAGTGTGCAAGGGTAGTTCAGTGGTAGAAACCTCGCCTGCCATGTGTGAGACTGGAGCTCGATTCCTGGTCCTTGCAGTTCCCCAAAAAACAAACAAATAGAAAACTAAGCAAAACAAACAAACAAACAGAATTTCAGCAAATGGTTCTAAAATAATGGGATACTCACATGGAAAAATAATGAAATGTGATCCTGCCATACAGTTTAGAAAAAAAAGATCAAGTCGGATGAAAAACATTTCTGAAAAGTAGGGATAATTGTAATTACTACCTCAAAAAGTTATGCTGAGGAATAAACTAGTTGATATATTAAGCAATTAGAATTCCACCTAGCAATAGTAAAAGTGAAAAGAATATTGGTTATTATGATACTGCTGATGTGCTGATTAATGGAAGATTCATAGATTCTGGAGATGCAACAGATCCTCCTAGAATTCTGGCTCTACCACTGGCTGTGTTACTTTGAGAAATTTAGGACTAATTGTTGAAGCCTTAGAGTTTACATTGACAAAGTGATTGTGATGATATCTATCTCATAATTAATTCTATGAAATGTATTAGATGTGAAAACCATGGATGCCATTTCCTGTTTCCCTGTTAACCTATACAGAGAGTGTGTGGTAATTTGTCACAGCAACAATAGAAAACTGAAGCAAACATGGCTCTCTAAATCACATCTGCCTCTTTAAAGACAGCCAGGGATGGTCTTCCAATTTTAAGATGCATATAATTAGACTGGGTTCATCATGGTAATTCAGGATACTCTCCTTATTTTAAAGTCCTTAACATAACCACAACTACAAAATCACTTTTGCCTTGTGTGCCAGTTTGAAGCTACTAACTACCCCAGAAAATTCGTGTTCTTTAATTCCCATTCAATATTGCTGGGAGGGATCTTCTTTCTTGTTTCCATGGAGATGGAACCCACACAATTGTGGGTGTAGTTTTTGATTAGATGTTTTCTGTGGAGATGCATCTCCACCCTTTTAAGGTGGGTTGCTTACTGGAGCCCTTTAAGAGGGAACCATTTTGAAAACACTTAGGAGCAAACTGAGTCATCAAAACAAACAGAGCCCGAGACCTTTGGATCATGTCAAAGAGAGGATTAAAATAATGTGGTTTGTTCAAATTTCCTTATCCCCACTATTGAATCTATCTATACTTCTCATTTCCAACACACATTTTGAGACAATTTTTAAGAAATTTCCTACTTTCTTTCAAGCTTTCTGGAAAAAGTAGAAGTCACTCCATCAATTGTGTGAATCAATATCTGAGCATGCATAGTTTGCCAGCCATTGAAACAAGTTTTGGGAAATCTCAAATGAACAGATAAGCTGGTGTGAACCTCCTTTGAACTCCACTTTGAAATCTCTTGGCACTGACCAGTTCATTCATCATAGGAGAGTTTTCTGTGCTGTTTACCTGAACTTTCCTAACCCATGGCTAATCTTCAAACACTAACAAGAACACCCTGGATTTTACTCATAATGATATTACTATATATTCCTCTCTTAAGATAAATGAGTACAAATCAACAATAACTTAATACTTTTTGTATACATGGCCTCATACTGTAGCAGGCAGGGCTTCCCCTCTTTCTGGTTTAGCTGTGCTGTCTGTGGAAATTCCCCAAACCCCCTCTCCTTGCAGGCAAAGGAGATAAGACACATTCCTGGGATAGAAACCCACTCCCCCAGCCTTCAGGAACTGGTGAAGATGCATTCAGGTAAGAGAAGACATTCCTGGGGTGGGGGCCCCTCAATATTTCAGCTCTGGGCCATTCTCAACTTAAATCAGCCAATTGTTTGTCTTGTCTTTAACTTGTCACACAGTCTATAAAAGCTAAGGTTGCCTTTTGTTTGGAGCTCAGACTTTCGAAGGCTACTGGCTGAGCTCTATGTCCATAGCAAATAAAAAGGTTGCCTTTTGTTTGTGGCTCAGACTTTCAGAGGCTACTCGGCTGAGCCCTATGGCCATAGCAAATAAAATCTGCTTCCCAAAACTACAGATCCTTATCTCAGCCTGTTCTAACTTCATGAAACATTCCTGGAGGCCTGCGGCCCCATTCCTGGTTTTTGCACTACATTTCTGGGGTCTCATCCAGGATATGAAGCAGGTGTACTTTCACCTCCCCACCTACAGGCAGTGGTGCTGCCCTGACTGGAGACCCAACAGAATCCAGTGCCAGCAGTGGGGCATTTCCCCATCTCTCAGATTCCTGAACTCCCTGGATGGGAAGCCTGTCACTACCAGAGCGGCAATGGATCCAGGACAGTTTCTGGAAGCAGGTTTCTGGGACCACCACCCATCTGTCTGGTAAGCACCCAGGTGCAGCAGTTTCAGCCCACTCATAAAAGGCTAGGGGGGCCTGAGTGGAAGGGGAGCCCGATCAACTCCCAGACTGTCCAAGTACTGGTTTCCAGTTGGAGGACCAGGGGAAACAGAAGTCTTCAGGTTTGGTTCTGGAAAGGGTGGTGTAGGGGGGTGTTGGAATGTGTGTGTGTGTGTGTGTGTGTGTGCGTGTGTGTGGAATTGTGTGACTGAAAAGAAGTCTTGGGCTGCACAGCAGACTGGGAATGAGTTCAGATTCTGCAAGTTTGTGGCAATCCTCATATGACTCAGGGTGAGCAACCCTGAAAGGAGGGGCTGGCTGGGGGTTTAGGTGCCCAATGTCCCCATGGGGGAGATGCCAGACTGAAGGAAGTGACAGTTTATTCAAAACCCTTTGCTGTTTGTCTGCAAACCCTCCCACTAATCATTGGTGCCACAGATGTGAGAGGGGGAGTCAGTAAGACTCAGTTAAAATGCATGATTTCTAATTTTAAAAAAGCTTTTACTAATGACTGGGGATTGAAGCTGACCCCTGACTGACTTAAAAAACTATATGAATTAAAGTGGACCACTTTTAGGAAGAATAAAAGGAAGAAATATTCTTGTATTACAGCTTATTATTGCTCTGTCTTATAAATTAAATCCTACACATTTCAGAGTAAAAGGAAAACATCTATGTAAAGGTTTTAAAATTGATTTCATGAAAAGAATCTGTTCTGTACAATTAATGTTGCCATTGTGTAACCTTGGTAAAACAAACAAAACAGTTAACATGTGCACTCTAGCTGGGAGGACTGGCTATCCTCTTAGAAGGAGGTGTACTTTAATAAAAATATCTGTCTCAGGAAGATCCTCTTGGTCCCTAACCAGTTCCCAGAGGACCAAACTGGGCCTAGTCACACAAGCTAATTGGAATTTGGCCACTACTATGTGAAGATATCATAAAAAGAGGAAAGAGAAAAAAAATCTTATGAGAGGGGGACAGCACCTCATCAAAATCTTATGCTCTGCTATGTATCTCAACTAAGGAGACTCTGAATACTGTTCACAAAATTGCTATGGATTTTTACTGAGAGTTATAATGCTGCTTCTGAAATTCTCTTCAGGTGGTAATGCCATCTTACCTGGTGATGTAACTATGCTCTATTCTTGAAGACTTTTAGTTGCTATCTTTTAACTATTTTCTTTACTTACTTTCCTGATAAAATCTATTTTTATGTCACTGAAGTCAGTGTTGTCCACGAATATGAACCTATAAATTAAATGGCCCCAAATATCACATTGTCTTTCATGCACAAAATTGGCACTGGGAGTAGGATTTGCATTTCAGCATGGCTTCATAATAGCAGAGGTCAATGAGACAAGCTTTCAAAATTTAGCAGAAATTGTGGAGTATGTTCTTCTAAATATTGTGATGCTTTATTAGGACCATTCTTGATAAATTAAAATTACTGGTTTCTTGTCTTTTTGCATGCAGAATTGTTTTAAATTTAAATATTGTGTCTCCCTGGGGTATACTTTCTGGTGCTTTAAAGCATTTGGAAATTTTTAGGTCAGTAGGCCCTCTTCAAAGTTTATTTAAAGTGAATTAACAGTAAACCATGGATTTTTAACATAGTATAGGAAATAATGTCATTTTTTTTAGGGAAAAAGATCCTTTAAGCTAAAAATAAAAAAAAAAACAAGAAATCCCAGGATGAGATTATTTACCTTACTCCTCACTTGCACAGGAATGAGCAGAAAGCACAGGACCCTGTAAAAAAATTAGGAGAATAAAATAAAACTGCAAAAGCCTATTTGGGTGGTTCTGAACCTAAAAAGCATACCATTAAAAAAAGAAAAAAAAATTGGAATGTATAAAAAAGAATAAGCTATGTTAATATAATATAGAAATGTATATACACAGAAAAATAGAAGAATCTCTGAAAAAAGAAAAGTGAATTATGAAAAGGAATTGGCAGAATTACAGGAAAAACTGTAAATACTGCAGAATCAAAATTTAGTTTTTGAAGAAATTGTTTTAATTTTCAATCAATAGCTGAGAGGGCCACGGCCCATATAGTCAAATATAAATATAAGAAAGATAAGGTAAAATAAACAAAGGAAAAGTACATGTGGTGTTAGCCACTGTCACTGTGATTAGAACCCTGATAAATGGGATGATAATGTATAGAAAAAAGCAGATAATAGAAATATTTTAAATAAAAAAGTTTTGTCAGGAAAAGAAAGAAACATTATCTGGATGGTCAAAATTGCTGATGCGGAGGCTGAAGGAGTGGTGTTGGACTATGCAGATTGTATGAAATTTATAAAAATTGGCACCAACCCCATCATATAGACTGTTTTTTAAGAGTTTCATCAGCAAACTGGAAAAAGTTCTATCTTTCTGGCATCGGTTGCACAAAAGTGTAATAAGCAATACCCTGCTGACACTGTGGCTATAAAACAATCAACTCTGGTATACTTCATAAAATGGCAAAGCTGGAAAACATGGGAGACTGGAATATAGGGAAAGGAAAAGCCAAAACAAACAGACAACAAAAATTTTTGTATGTTGGAATTTTGGTTGTGCATTAACTGGAACGTTTTGGGTACTAAACCTTATTCTAACAAATTTAGTTTTAATAATAACTGTGTATGATGAAATGTTTGATTGAGGTGCTGACTTAAGTTTAAAGGATATAAAGGATACATTTTTGCTGAGAAGAAGAAGAGAATAGTTTTGTCCTAACATGAAATGAATGGCTATTGCAGAATGAAAAATGTGGGACAATGCCTGAATGAATATAGTAAGTTATCAAAGGTTTGTAAAGGAGAAGTTATGGTCAAAGTTAAAAAAAGTTTTAAATGAACTAAAAGGAGAGGTATTAAAAACAGTATCCAAACTCTTTAGCATCTACCCTCCCTTACCTGAGGTCAAACCAGAAAACATGGTATGGGTAAAAAGCTGAAGAGGAAAAAATAAAAAAAAAATAAGAAAGAGGCTCCCTCCAGTCTTAATAGAAAGGTCCTTACCATGTTGTTTTAGTAACCTCAACAGCTGTCATCCTATAAATTCACCACTCTCAGGTCAAAAGGGCCACTGCAGACCACCCCTTGGAGGTGCACCCCTGATCCTGAACACTTGAGATTCACCATCCTCTGGGAGATGCTGTGTGCTTCTCCATTGAAGCTGAGATGAACTGACCAGTCTGTGACTGAGGCTGGGGTGACCATCATTGCCCTGCTCTAGCTCACTGGAAGCAGCTAGGCAATGCACAGCCAAAGCCTGAGGAGCCATCTGAGCTCTGCCTCAGTCACCCCAGAAGCTGACTGATCTATGCATGGCCAAAAATTAGAAAATCAACACATGGACATCCTAGCCTGCCATGTCTATGGACTAACTATCTTTTCTTGTTCTTTGTATTTGTCTTTTGTTTAGCAGTTTCAGCCCTCCTGGAAATAGGTCTCCTGGAGTTCATCCTGAAAACCAACTTACTCTAATTTGATCCAACTTTACTCTAATTTGATGGAATCCCTCTTACCTGGATAACTTCCCCCTCCCTAGCTGCTGCTCAGAGTGTGTGCCTCCATTCCTTCCCTGAGGCTGATTGTACATTCATGTGGTGGCACTCCCCATCACCAGTACCATGCACCTCACTCCTCTGTTTCTGCTTGGAATGTCCATAAAGCCCTTCCAAGGGAAATAATGCATGCCAGACATGTTGGAAAAAGTTAAAAACTATAACCAGTATTCATGCCAGGGCTGTTCTCAAGCTTGAATTATTCTATATAAACCCTAAAGAAAGATTCCCCAGTATACTATAATCCCACCTCACCAGGTTCAATAATGCTGTTTTCATTACTCTAGGATGGCAAAACTGAGAAGGCCTCCTGGGAGCTGATGATTAACTTTATCTCTTGCCCAAAGTTATGATCACTGAAGAAAAAGAAAAAACCATGAGCTCCCAAAAGCCTGTAACCAAAGCTAATGCCCCACCAGCAGGTGAAAAAACCCCAAAGCAGGTACTGGGCATAGAGGCCAGGGGGTGTAGGCTGTCAAAGAGACAGATCAGACCTCTTAGGGGTTGTTACTGCTCCCTCACTTGCGCACCTCATATCACCCTGCTTGGTGCCAGAAGATGGCTGGTTAGCCAAAGACGGGTAAGATTCCTCAGGGGAGGAACAACCTAAGACAGGTGCAGTCACAAAGGGGCCATCAGGAGAAAACTTGAGGCCAACAGAGGGAGGACACAGACCTTTACCCCCCTACTTCACAGGGGCCTAAACCCTGCATGGCTACATTGTTTCCCATGCCAAGCTCAGATTGGAACATACCAATACCTGCAGCAAATAAATAAATAAAATGAACTATAAATGATGCTATAACCCCTCCCTAAAAGTTGGGATAAGCGTCAAAGGGGTGAAACGTAGCAGGCAGGCCTCCCCCTCTTTCTGGTTTAGCTGTGCTGTCTGTGGAAAATCCCCAAATCCCCTCTCCTTGCAGGCAAGTGAGATAAGACACATTCCTGGGATAGAAACCCCCTCCCCCAGCCTTCAGAAACTGGTGAAGATGCATGTAGGCAAGCAAAGACATTCCTGGGGTGGGGGCTCCTCAACGGTTCAGCTCTGGGCCATTCTCAACTTAAATCAGCCAATTGTTTGCCTTGTCTTTGACTTGTGACACAGTCTATAAAAGCCAAGGTTGCCTTTTGTTTGGGGCTCAGACTTTCAGAGGCTACTCAGCTGAGCCCTATGGCCATAGCAAATAAAACCTGCTTCCTGAAACTATGGATCCTTAGTCTCAGCCTGTTCTAACTTCATGAAATGTTCCTGGAGGCCTGTGGCCTCATTCCTGCTTTTCGCGCTACAATACTAGATGCAATTGAGACAATAAATGAAATAAAAATACATCTATGAGCATAAATTTCCTGTACAGTATGAGAGGTTGATCTCCATACTGAAAACTGGGAATGAGAGAAGGGTATGAGGCCCAATGCCAGAGAAGGGATGTGAGAACTAAATGGGATGCAGGGAGCCAAGGATGACTTTGAGACAGAGTGACCATATCACCACAAGCAAGGATTTGATATGTGTCTCACTTTGGGTCAAAGATGACAAAGCCAAGACCTGGAAAAGTGGAGGAAGATCCTGGTAAGAGAGGGCTTGAATGAGGAAGGGACTAGATTCAGAGGATGGTAGAGATGCAAATTTTGAAAGAGCATGGATATTAAGAATGGAGGAGGTAGATGAGATGCTTGGAGTTTGACATAAGTTGTAAAAGGGCCTGGAGAGAAAGAGAAAAGATTTGGGACTTTCTCCTCTCCTCAAATCTTTCCTAACTATTAGCACCCTGAAATCAAAGGACCTCCCTTGCTTCTCTGCTGAGAAAATGCTTTCCAGCCCTGTTATGTCTCACAACTACATCATAAAACATTATTCACACTGCATGAGCCATTGTGAGTAAGATTGCAACCTAAGAAATTCTACAGAGATATGCCCTTTATATTATAACATCCATGAGAAAGATTGCATCTAATCAAATAACAATATGCACTATGGCTTACAGGACTTCCAAGTGTGGATAAGAGAAAAATCAAATTCTTATTACCTGGGAATCCTACACATACCTAGATACAATCAATCTAAGACAACAGAAATTAAAATGTGAGTATTTATCTCTATTTTCCAAATAATTTAAATTTTATTTTAAATGCCTGGTCCACCCAAAATCCTCCTTTTCAGAGTCAGATTCTACCATCCTTGGCACTATGCCACCCTACCACAGCCCTGCTCCCAGGACTATCTTGTCCCTAAAGTACAGTCTTTCCTCAGTAGGTTGACATGAAAATGTCTTGCTTGCCTTTTTGTCTCTATTGCCACCACAGATGGTGACATTATTTTTTTTTAATAATATGTATGGCCTCCATTTGCTGAGCCTTTTCCATCTTCAGAACATACATCACAGATTTTCTCATTTATTCCCCAGTCCTGCACAATAGGTACTATTATTCAAGCTCATCCAGACATGAGGAAACTAAGACACAAACCATAACAAATCATGTGTCCTGGTTCACACAGCCACTAAGAAAACAGGTCTGCATAGAACCAAAGGTGAACACAGTCACTGCCCAGTACTGACTCTTGGTCTAGGGAGAGCCCATCTCTTACTCACTTTGGCCATCCCCATGCTACCTAGATGACTGCCTGATGTGGGGAGGTTTGCAGTCACGACTGACTGGTATAGAGTCAGCCAGAAATGCGAGGGACAGTGAACACCTTGCTATGACCTTTGGGGTGTCTGACCTGCTCTGTAGAGTGCTAAAAGTGCTGAGTTAAGACATTCCTCTAGTTGGTAGTGCTCTCTGGAGTCTGTCTCATCTGTCCTGCTTCTTCTCTCCTCATTTCTAATTGCAGCAAATGGAGGGATGTTGTAGTTTAATGCAGACATAGAGACTCCAAACTGAATTGCTGTGGGAGATTGAGGAAGTAGAAATACAAAATAGAATAAATAGAGAATATGATTTACATTAAGTGTGTAGAAATATTTTGACCAATGAAATCATGATACTGTATGTGAATTTGGCATGTTGCAATCAGAGTTCACTTCAGTACCCTGCTACAGGATCCTTTCATAAGTGATTCAACTTAGGCTAAAAATAAACTGGTGGGTGGGGCTTAAAAACCCAAGATCACATGGGTAGAAATAGACGTTATTCGTGCAAACAAAATGTTTGACATTATATATGTTCTGCGTCCTCAAGTAGGAAGGAAGTCCACAAGAATTCAATAGTCTCCTGGCCCACAGAGAAGACAGAAACAACATGAACACAGCAGGAAAAGTAAGCAAAAAAAAAAAAAAACAAGTTTACTTCTGATATATTTTCACATTATATGATAAATAAATATAAAAATTTAAGTTTATTGTATAATAAATATATGGATACAGTTTTAACAAATATAATGGTTTTGTTTCAAAATTAGAAATAAATACTGGTATACAATGTACAATTATGCTATAAGATACAATGCATCTTAAACTGTGAAGGAATATATTAATCCCACTTATCTTTACCAGAATATATATCATCTCTATCTGTTAATATTTCTCTCCTTCTTTGAAATAAATGCACACTAGTTAGAATGATCATTTATCCAAGCTTATGACTAATTTGTAAACCTAAATTAGAGATATTTTCATCAAGAGATTATCTTCGTATTCAGAAGCTGTAATTTAAATGTGTTATGTGGTAATGAAAAGATAATGATGAATATATCTGAATTTTTGAAACAACCAGATTTGCGATTTACAAAAACTACTTAGTCAATCGAAGCCTCAATATTTGCATCTGTAAAATAACGCCAGAATCAATAGCTGCCGCTGGTAGCATTCCTGTAAGAGTAAAAGATCAGCATGGAAAGTTTCTGGGACAGGACCTGGTGTTCCTGTCAGTCACAGGCACCAACACTCAGAAACCACTGCCATCAGTGTACATTTCCCAAGTACGTTAATATTTATCAGGATATTGGCTCTAGCAAAAAGTCTAAAAATTGAAAAGACTTGAAAAATAAATAATGGAAATAAATTTCAAAGTAATGAAACTCAATTGGGGCAGTGCAATGTTGGCTCAGCAATAGAATTATAATCTCTTATGCCAGAGACCTGTGTTCAATTCCTGGAGCTTGCACATGCCAGAAAAGAAAAAAACACCTCAATTGAGTTGATTTTATCATACTTGCAGTTATGCATTTTCACTATTTATAAAAGCACTCTTTACTGCACAAGCTTTGTGACCTTGAAAATAGGGTTTTCAATCTCAAATATTGAAAAGATAAATAAGAGTTTTAAATAGGTTTTTAATAAGAGTTTCACTCTTATTTAGAAGAAGACTTATGGTTAAACTACTGAGCTAGAAATTTATACATAAACACAGTTCTCCTGATTTGAAATTATACATCTATTCTTGTCCAAGTACGTCTTTGTATTTTTCACTCTCTAGCTTTAAATGCATTCTGGAAAGAGATGTTACACATAATTAGATAATAAAAGAGATGTACAAAAGCAATGATCCAAATTATTAATGCAAACAGAAATGGTGGGAAGGGAAAAAAAGAAAGAAGGAAAGGAAACAAAGAGATGAAGAAAAGTTTTCTTAGGCAGGAAACAATAGTATCTGGTATCACAAATTCAGATTCTTTCACTTAAGGAAAAATTTGAGCAAGAGGGCACTAGGTTTTACTAAAATGGCCAATCTTTTTGTAAGAATTAATGAAATGACAGTGACAGGGATTTTCACCTACCAGCCCACAGCTGTGGGTCAACAACCCATTGCAGACATTTGCATACTGGTGTTTATGGCAGTATTATTCAGGATTTGCAATGGATGGAGGTGGCCTAAGGGAACACTTAACTCATGAATGGAAGGGCAAAATGTGTGTATACATAAAATGGGATATTAAGCAGCTGCAAGAAGGAATGAAGCTGTGAGGTAAGCAACTAACTGAATGAAGTTAGAGGACAGTATGTTGCATGAAATAAGCCATAAATGAAAAGACAAACATTATACCCCTTCACCTAAATGAAGCAACTATAAGGTGA
Source organism: Tamandua tetradactyla (assembly GCF_023851605.1). Classification (NCBI taxonomy): domain Eukaryota; kingdom Metazoa; phylum Chordata; class Mammalia; order Pilosa; family Myrmecophagidae; genus Tamandua; species Tamandua tetradactyla. The sequence goes on from NC_135350.1 coordinate 25,558,548, forward strand.
AAACTTTGAGAATTGAATTCAAGAGCATAGGTTATCAGCAGGAGACTTATTGTAAATGTTACCAGACTGTAGGCACTTACAGCAGTTACATCTATTCCCAAATTGTAATGATTACTTCTAAATTCTGACATGCTGAGCTCTTTGCATAAAACCTGTCATTCCCTGGAACCTCAGTTATCTGTGCGACACCTGACATGAAGAGCTAGAGTACAGCAGCTATGTAAATCAGCCCTACTACCCCATACAGCAACTGTTTAAAAGCTGAAAAAGAGGTCAGACTTCTTTTACAGATATGAATAAAGGTGATCTGGTTAGGACCAAGGTAAAAGAGAGTAAAAGGTAGAGGATTATATTAACTGCATTTTAAACTTCAACTTCTGTGTGAAACTAAAGGAAGAGATGTATATTAGGTGAAACATTTTTATTTTCTATAGCACACTATCTAATTTAACTTGTATGGCCAGTTTATTTGAACATTATAATTATATGGAAACTTGATTAGGGAGTGAAATGTTGTTAGTTTACACAGGCTAATATGATGCCTTGTATATCCCAGAGTAACCAGAGTCAAAAATAAGAAATTATTTGCAAAGTCCCCTTGAGGGACTGGGGGAAAATGTGGAAATATTAAACTTCCCCACCTGGGGAAAACCTAATACCCTTATAAGCATTATGGAATAGCAGTTTAAGTCCCAAGGCTTCGATCTTGGGACTTGCCATTATGAAATTTACTTCAGCAAAGGAGAAGCTAAGCATACATATAATTATGCCAGAGTCACCCAGAGACCATCTCTTTTTGCTCAGAAGTGGACTCTCTCTCTCTAAGTCAGCTCTTCAGATAAACTCCTTGCTCTCCTCCCCTTGAGGGCCATGACTCCCAGGGGTATATCTCCCTAGCAATGTGACACATAAACTCCAGGGGCAAGTCTGGACCTGGCCTCATAGGATTAGAAGCCCTTCTTTAGCAAAAAGGGAAGAAATGAAAAGGAATAAGATTCAGTAGCTGAGATATCTCAGACAAAGTTGAGAGGTATTCTGGAGTTTATTCTTATAAATTATATAGCTATTCTTTTTTACTTTTTAATATATTAGAAGAAATAGAAGGAAATACCTGAAACTATTGAACTGTAGTCCAATGGCCTTAAATTACATTTAAAAATCCACAATTTATTGCAGGAGAGCATTAGAATGCATCAATAATAAATATTCTTAAGGAAAAAAAATATGTAAAAATGACTTGGAAAAATGCATTCAACTTTATCTCAAGTTCTCATATTGTCTGTTTCTGCTTCAATTTCCCTATTTTATTGCTTTTCAGGATTTAAAAAAATAATTTTAGTGTTTTCCAAACCAGAGCTTTTATATTTCAGTATAGCAGTTGTGTGTACTAGCTAAGGTCTGTACTTACAAAGGTGGAAAAAAAAATCCTGACTTCAAGATTATGAAACCATGTATTATCTTGCTTTGGTTGTCCAGGTAATAAAATGCAAAGCAGCTGTGCTTTGGGAGCTAAGAAAACCCTTTTCCATTGAGGAGGTGGAGGTCGCACCCCCCAAGGCCTATGAAGTTCGCATTAAGGTGAAAATTGTTTCTACCCTTATTTCATTTTGGTTTTACAAATCAAATATTAAAAAGTGGGAATCACCAGAAATCCACTAAAAGAAGCTTGTAACATAAAGTATGGTAATAAGTACAATTTAATTACAACGTTTGTGAAGAAAAGATACGAATGGCATTCATTGTTAAATTTTGTAAAGTGATCAAAGTAATCCCAGTAAAATTATAGTGCAAAATCCCAAGAAATAAAAAATGTATGTGTTTGTACAGAAACACAATGCGAAAGGAAATTTATCAAGACTTCAAATGTAATTACCAGTTGACGTTAGAATATTTAACCTTATGGTTAATATTGCTTTAACCATAAGGTTAACCAATTAATAATGTTGCTAATGAACCATTTTTATTTCTACAGAGAGCATGCATTATCATATTTTATGTAAGATTTACATGTTACAGAAAGAATTGCCTTGCAGATTATTCCAGATAGTATAATTCTGGAAAGGAAAGTGCAGGAAGATTTTAAACTGAGTACTCCCAGGAGTAAACAGAATTTTTAATTCAGGAAGACTAGTAATTAGAGACATTTTTTACAACTCTTTAGAAGTCTGACTTCAGGGAATTGGATGCATTAAGTCTATCTATGGCTATAACTTCTGGAATGTGATTATTTCCCCTTTCCCTCACAGATGGTGGCCACAGGAATCTGTGGCTCAGATAACCATGTGGTTAATGGGCATTTAGTCACAACACTCCCTGCAATATTAGGCCACGAGGGAGCCGGCATCGTGGAGAGCATTGGTGAGGGGGTGACTGCAGTCAAACCAGGTACAGGATTCACTCAGGGGATGTGTCTCCATTCAGGCCTCCTAAGGTCAAGCAGCTTGGAGAAGGAAACTGAGTCAGTGAGACATGGAAGACCTGCACAGGTCCCAGCAGCAGCCAATGGTGGAGCTGGAACTAGACAGGGATGTCCATGTTTCCTCTCTCCCTGCCTGACTTCCTTCACATGTCCAGGCAGGTCCCCAGGACAGACCTCATGATTCTGCCCTTCATCAGTGACGCATGGAGCCCCTCCTGGATGTCGGGCACCAGGTTAGATCCTGGGATGCTGGTAGACCAAGAAGAAAGAGTGACTGCATCCTGTGGTTCACACTCAAATAATGCCATTTTAGAATTGATGAGCATTGTCTTCCTTTGGGCCTAAAACAGAACCATAAATGGGACAAAGGAAAAACTATTTGAGTTGAGGAACAAAAAGATGTCTATGTCCTGAGACTTTCAGTTACTATATGGTAATTGTGGTTTGCTGAGTTCTCAGCATGGGGCTGTGAGGCTATGGCTAAATCACCCAAAACCTTTTATATCCAGCAGTGGATTCCTCTTCCTATATGGTCTCCCTTCTTGAACATGGATCATTGAACATACAAATTCTTCTTGAGTGCACATGGGTCACTCTCCAGGACAGATCATGTATTAAGACACAAAACAAAAATATTGAAGTCATAAAACATATACACTCTGAACATGTCAAAAACATGCTAGAAATCAATTACAAAGCAGAAATGGAAAACTCACAAATATGAAGAAATCAAACAATGTACTCAAACAGCCAATGAGTTACAGTACAAATCACAAACAAATTAGGAAATATCTTGAGGTGAGAGGTGAATGAAAATGAAAATAAAATATACCAAAACTTCTGGCATACAGAAAATACAAGACTGAGATAAAATTTATAGCTCTAAATGCTTACCTTAAGTAGACAAGACAATGTGTTAGACCAATGGAATTGAATTGAGATCTCAGAAATCAACCCTCATTTGTGGCCTGTTAGGTTTTTTTTAATTTTTTTTTTTTGACATAAGCAGGCACCAGGAATCAAACCTAGGTCTCTGGCATGGCAGTCTAGAACTCTACCAGTGAGCCACCGTGGCCCACCCTGGTCTATTGATTTTTGACAAGCAAGCAAAAACCATTCAGTGGGAATGAATAGTCTCTTCAGCAAAAGGGGATGGCAAAATGGTATCCTCACTTGCAAAAAGTAAAAAGATGGAGGAACCCCTAACTCACACTTTATACAAAAACCATCTCAACATGGACCCAACCTAAATATGGGAACTATAATTATCACACTCCTAGTAGAAAACATAGGAAAACATCTTCAGAACCTTATGCTAGACAACAGTTTCTTAGACTTTACACCCAAAGAACAAGCAATAAAAGAAAAAATAGAGCAATGAGACTCCAACAAAATTTTAAAATTTTGTGCCTAAAAGGAATTTATTATGAATGTAAAACAACAACCTACATAATGGAAGAAAGTACTTATCACATTTCTGATAAAAGTAATATCCAGAAAGTATAAAGAAATCCTTCAACTTATAAACAAAAGACAAACGACAGAATCAAAATACGAGCAAAGATTTAGAAAGACATCTCTCCAAAAAAGATATACAGATGGCCGGAAAGCATATGAAAAGAAGTCAAACATCAATAACAGTCAGGAAAATTCAAATCAAAAGCACAATGAGACACCTCTTCACACACGTTAGAATGGCTGATATTTAGAAAAAAGGAAGTAAGTGTTGGCAAGGATATGGAGAAACAGGAACACTCATTCCCTGCTAGTGGCAATGTAAAATGCTATAGCTGTATGGAGAACCCTATGGCATTTCCTTCAGAAAGTAAATTATAGAAATACCAAATGACCAGGCAGTCCCACTAATAGATTTATACCCAAAATAATTGAAAGCAGGGGCTTGAACAGATATTTGCACACTAATGTTCATAGTGGTATTATACACAATTGCAAAAAGATGGATGCAACCCAAGTGTCCATTAACTGATGAATGGATAAAAAATGTAGTATACACATACAATGGAATATTATTCATTTGGAAAGAGGAATGAATTCATCATATATGCGATAATGTGGGTGAACCTTGAAGAAATTTTGCTTAATGAAATAAGTCAGACACAAAGAGAAAAATATTGTATTATCTCACTGATTTGAAATAACTAGAACAATCAAATTTAAGGAGTCAGAATCTAGGATATAGGTTACCAGGAGACAACATGGGATAGAAAATGGAAAGTTAGAATTTATATTATACAAGGCAATTCTTATCTGCCATGTGGGAGACCTACATTCATTTTTTGGCCCATGTCGTTCCCCTCATATGCACACACACGCAGCCTAAAAATAAAATATACAGGACTTACTCTTTGGAATGATGGGAATGTTTTGGTGATGGATCATTGTGCTAATAGAACAACATTGTAATTTTCAAACTCCATGGAACTATACTACACAAAAAGGGAACCTAATTTAAACCAGGGATTTTAGTCAATAGTAAAATTATAAAAATGTGCTATCATCAATTGTAACAAATGTTCCACTTTTATACTAAGTGTAGTAAAACCCTGTATTTTATGCACAAGTATTCAGTAAGCCCATACTTCTTTAATAAAGAAAAAAGCTAAATTTTTTTAATTCTAAAAATTCTCCTTAGCTAGTATACACAATTTACCAAATGTTTAGCTGACAGTGAACAAAATAAAAATGTCTTCTGTTTTGAAATTGAAATTTTAGTATTTCTCATTGCAACTGAAAAAATTACATAGTAATAACACATACTGTACACATCTGCTTCCTCTGTGATAGGGGAAAAATACATATTCTCAAGTTAACTGCCTAAATTTACTTAAGTGAGAATTTCTTATACTAAATGAGTGCCTACCTTCAGAATATTTGAGTATTCAGAAAAATTTTTTGAATTTATCTCCTTTCTCCCATTCTATTCAGTTTTTCTGGAACGAAGCTTCATAAATATAGGAATTAATTTCATAATAAAGACAAGCGAATGATTTTATAAATCATGATGAACAAATTTCTCATTATTGTAACCTTGATTATTATCAATTATCACATGTCCATTATGATGGTCTGCTGCAACTAAAATATATATTGATGATTACAGTGAGAAACCTTAGATTTAATGAACTACAGATTAAATGAGACAAAGTTTCTACAGCACCAGTAAAAATGTAAACATGATAAAAGGTAATTATTAATACAGTAGAAATAACACAAATTTATGTTGTTCCCATATTTGCATTTCTTCTTTGGGAGTCTCCAGGCCTGTAAAAAATGAAGCTGATAAACAATGTGGATAGGCAGTCACCAATGACATAGTGGTGACTGCACTCTATTTTTTGGGAGAACTTTCCAAGACCTATGCCTCTTATGTATACACCTAATATCTTAGCTCTTGCTCTATTAATTCTTGGATAGAAATTTAAAAAGAATTTGCATTGTCCTCTTCCAGGTGATAAAGTCATCCCACTGTGTGTTCCCCAGTGTGGGGAATGTATCACTTGTAAACACCCAGAAGCCAACAACTGTGTGAAAATGAGGTATGTTTGTGATACTTTACAGATGGAGTGAATGTGTTTTCACAACAGGGAGCTCCTGCCTCATTGTTGTCCACTGTTATGACCCTAAGAAATGTTAAAGTGAAATGAGAAAGAGACTGGGATCAGGGGGTCTGAAGATTTAGCAGTAAAGACAACAGACCACTTTATTCTTAACCAGTTCCTGCTTATATACTGCAGGGTTTATGTGACTAAAAGCATGCATACATTTTGTGATAAAACAGATGCCTACTTTTCAGTATATTACTTCTTACATACAAGAGACAGCTAATGAGACCTTGGGGTTTAAGAAAAAACAAACATTCTCTCCCTCCCAGGCTGTCCTTCAGTTAAGCAGATAACAGTCTCCACAGTTTACTGCTGATGCCACTCTGAAGCCAGTCACTCCCAATAAATTCTGCAGGTTTTCTATTAACCCTTGGCTCCTACATTTCCCCCTTTTTATTTTATAAGTCGAGGTGACTGTGCCTGTCTTAGGTTGCCCTTAAGCTCTGAAAGCAGGGTCTTACCCATCATTGGCCACCAGTGAAGTGCTCTGACTTTGATTCCAGAGGGTTGCCAAGAGTTTTGCAAGAATCATACTGTTAGCTTGGCTTTGCTCAGTGACTGTGCCTGTCCTAGGTTGCCCTTAAGCTCTGAAGGAAGGGTTTTACCCATCATTGGCTACCAGTCAAGAGCTATAATTTATTTAGGAGAGGAGTTCAGAGCCTTTGCAAACAATACATTGAGAGCTTGTGCTTGTTTATGATTAGAAGATATGAAAGGTTGCAAATGGTGCTTCAAGACACTAAAGAGGAAAAGAAGTAGTATAAAAAGTAAAATTCCTATTCCCAATGTTGTCATAAAATGAAAAGATTTCCACCAACAAACAAGATTAAGATTTTTTAGCTCTTGGGTAAGTGATCGTATAATATCATTTCCATCAGCTATATGTAAATTATTCTGAGATATTTCTAGTACCCACTTTTGTAATTTTAAAGTTTCGAGAATTAAACTATCTGAATGCCCCAAAAGATGCCTTTTTACCTTTTCCCATTCTATTTTAGAATGATTATATCCTAAAGGGGTAATACAAAAAATTGCTCACATTCCAGTTACATTTTTTTTTTTTTTTTTTTTTTTTTTTTTAAAGGAAAGACAGAGAGAAGGAAGGAAGGATAGAAGGAAGGAAGGAAGGAAGAAAGGGAAACATCTTTAAACATTTTCTTGTTTTATTGTATTCTGTTTCTCCGTTTTTGTTACATGGGCTGGGGCCGGGAATCGAACCGAGGTCCTCCGGCATAGCAGGCAAGCACTTTGCCCGCTGAGCCACCGCGGCCCGCCCTCCAGTTACATTTTAAACTTCCTAAAAAATTGAAATTATACATTTGATCTCCAGTATGAACCAATGCTGTCTCTGTACCATTTAGTCTATATTAATTTGCTCATCAATATAAGATAGACTATGCCACAGTTCCCTGGCATTTTTATGCCATTCTCTAACATAATGCTGTGTCTGTATAGTTTGATGCAATGCAGTTCCAGCGACCACAGTCACAGTGATAATTCCAACGATTTCAATGACAGCAGCACTAATGAGTCCAATTAGTCTCTTAGTCCTTTTCAGATATTCTTTTGCCAAATGGATCAAGATTTGTGTTTCTGGAGAAGATTACCAGGATCTTGAAATCTACACTGGCAGCATATCTCTTCTTCTCCTTGCTGCTACAATCATCTCATTTTCCTGCAACATAAATGCTTGGAGACAAGTGAATAGAGAACAATCCTCACAATTAAAAGTTTGATTTCTTATATGCATATGAATTTTAACAAATACATATGGATCTCTAGTACATATTTGCAAATAATGTTTATGGCTGCTATTTAAAGAGAAGTTATAGGTACTAGAATTTGCTATAAAAATTGATCACAGTCCTAGGAAAATTTTCCATAAATTTCTCTGACTGCTGTTATATTTATCATCCCATGGATTTGGCACAAATTGTCCTCTATGTATTAAACTCTGATTTAGCTTGCCTGTCCATATAGTCTCTCTTATCTCCAAGTTAGAGATGGGAGGCCCCACAGGGGCTGCATCTATTACAATTCCATAGGAATCATTAATTATGATAACTGCTTGATCCATATGGCATAACTGCCATCCATTCCAACTTTCTCTCTCATCTAACAGGCAAGTATCATTTGATTCCATAGAGTTAAAAGAGAGATATACATATAAGTAATTATGAGAATCATTCTGATTCTTAAACCATGTAGTTTGATTACTTTTATTGTCATACATGGTAATTCATTACCTATACATATAGGTCCTTCTAAAAATGGAAGAGTTAAATCTGACACCATTTTTCCTTCTTCCTTAAGTAATTTTGGAAGCCTTGAATCTACTGGACCTGGGAATCTTAAACTAGTGTTCAGATATATTGGCAAAGTTGTATCTTCCCATGTTAGGGCCCACAGCAGAGGTGGGTTAGGAATATAAACCCAATATGTATAATTATGTCCCTGTCCTTTAGCAATTAAAGTTGTATGTCCTATAATGTACATTGCCCATTTAGTTATTTTCATCAGGGTCGACATGTCTGGGTTTTACTCTTGTCGAGGGAATCCAAACCGGGTTTCCACCATCTGCAATGACAAGAGCAAATTCCCTGCCCCACACCTTTATCATGTCTGGTTTTTATAAATCATCCTTAACACCTTTCCAATAGATCAGCTACAGCTGCAGTTCTATTTGAGTCATATCACTTTTCTTTTCCAAATTACTAAAATGTTGGTCTGCAGGAGTCTGTGATGAATTATCATAAATGTTTAAAAAATTTAAAGTAAGCAATGCTTTTGATAATTGATCTTTTGGTGTACTTATTTTCACAACATCATCCTCCTGATCTCCCCCTTTTTGTTTTATGAGCATAGATTTTAGCGTCCAGTTTGTTCATTTAATAATTTATTGCTTAGAGGGATTATGTAGAATTCTTGATATGAGTAATATGAAAAGTAGTATAAAATTTATGAAACTGCTTTCCCATATAAACAGAACCATTGTCCATTTTAATAGATTGAGGGCATCCCATAACAGCAAAAGCATTAAATAAATGTGATTGAACATGGCAGAAACGTTCTCCAGATTGTGCAGTAGCCCAGATGAAATGAGAACACATATCTACGATAACATATACATATTGCCTTTTACCAAAATGTGAAATATGAGTAACATCCATTTGCCATAATTCATTTGCTTTTTGACCTCAAGGATTAATCCCTGATGCAAATGGGAGTGCATTTAAAGGTTCACTTGTTGGACAAGTTCTAATAATGTCCTGAGCTTGCTGCTTAGATAAAGACAGAAATTTCTTTTGCAGCCCTTTGCTATTAATATGAGTTAATTTGTGAAATGTCGTGGGATTCATAATTACCCTTACAAGGGTATTTGCTTGCTGATTTTGTAATGACAAAGACCTTTAAGATTAGTATGAGCTCTTATATGCATGATGAAAAGAGGATAATTTGACTTTTGGCTAATGTTTGTAAATGTAAAAACATTTGGGACAGTTCATCTGCTTCAAACAAAGAAGCTGTCCCAATGTGAGTGACTGTTTGGCAGACATATTTAGAATTAGAAAGAATATTAAGAGATTGTGAAAAATTTTGCAATACCTGAATTACAGCTGCTAATTCAGTACATTGGGCTGAGGTATAAGGTGTTTTCTAACTTTTGTTTTTCCCTGGGGTGACATATGCAGCCTGCCCATTATTATTACCATGAGTAAAGCCAGTAATGGCTCTTCCTAGTGGGGAAGCCCAATCTATTTTAGACAAAATCCATTATGTTCTTTTTAGAAATTGTGAACATTTATTTATTTATTTAAAAAAATTTAACAACAAATGAACAAAAACATTTCTAACATAAAACTATTCCATTCTATACATATATCAGTAATTCATAATATCATCATATAGTTGCATATTCATCATCATGATTAAGAAATTCTAAAAGTTTTGATATAGGCAAATTGTTATCAATTTGTCCTTTAAAATCACTAAATGCTATTTGCCAAGAGGTATTGAAGATAGACTTTGAACCTCTTCTTTTGTGAGGTTTATACACTACGTGATTAGGATTGTGACCTTTTAATTGATATTTTTGGTGACCCTTGGCTATTAAAGAAATGATTTTTTGCAAATACGTATTTAAACGTTTTTGGCCATTGTTTGGTAGAAAAATCCATTCTAAAACCCCATTTTGCCAAAATAGGCCTGTGGGAGATTGCAAGGTAAAGAAAATAATAAAATCAACAGGTTTTTCTAAATCTATTTGAACAAGCTGTCCTTCTTGAATGCGTAGTTCAATTAACTTTAATTCTTGTCCATCTGCAGTTGCTAACTGCCTTTTGCTTAATAAATCAGAATCTCCCTGTAAAATATCAAACAAGTTCTGTAACATATAATTAGGAATCCTTAAGGTGGCAGGTAGCAAAAATGAAAGCAGAGTGTCAATAGTGACATGTACCCATAGTAAATGACCAGATTTTGTAAAATGAATTCATTAGATTGATTGAAAATGAATGCAGAAATGAGGATTTTTTATAATTGGTTTGCATTTTTGTTAATTTTAAATTTTTTGCATGCAGTTTTTATGATATTTTCCCAAAATAGTGACCAAATTCCAATTTGCTTACATGACCAGGCCCATTTAGGTCCTCTGGGAACTGGCTAGAGACCAAGAGGAGCTTCTTGGGACTTAGATATCTTTATTAAAGTACACCTCCTTCTGAGAGGATAGCCAGTCCTCCCAGCTAGAGTGCGCATTTTTATTGTTTCTTACCAAGGTCATGTGATAGCAACATTAATTGCACGTAATGGCAACATCAGGTGAACATAACAGACTCCACAAGTATATTTTTTCCTTGTGTTTAGCCTTTGAATTTGATTTGCTCCCAACATAAGCCATGGTTATTTTGAGATAAATTTAGTTTATAGATATGTAGTTTATATAAACACTGGATAAGGCTTTAAAATATTTTGGCTTAAAGGAATTTAGGTATTTATATGATTTGAATATTATTTAGCCAGTAATAGATTCATTTATAGCAGTATTACTTAGATTAATAGATTAAGCCACCTGGTTTGTGGCAAGAAAAGAAACAGTTTCTTGCCAGTATAATGATATCCAGGAGAAAATCAGTATTTTTCATACAGATAATGACATGATAAAAGTTAACATAAGTTATTTTGATAAAACACAGACTCTTTGTCTTTTACACTGATTATCCAGAAAAAAATTTTTATATCTTTTCATTAGAACAGGATAAGAGTCCAAGAAAACATTGTCATTTTAGACTCATTAAATCTTTCTTGATTTTGACTATAATTTCTATTTTTATAAACCTTTAGCAATAATTATATTAGTTTAGGTTTTGCCCTATATTTTTCTCATTTTGTAACAGTTATTCATTTTATCTTAAGATAAAACTATTCAACTTTTTCTATTAATAAAAATACATCTTTTATATTTTTCATGCTTAAGTCATTATTTTAAACAAATATTTTACCACACATAATTACCATCAAAATTAGGTTTGTTAGAATAATGTTAAATACTTAAAATACTTTAGTTAATGCATATTTGAAACATCAATATATAGTTTTTAACAAGAATTTTCCATTTTAAAGTTCTGAAAATATATTTCCTTTTCAAATATGAATAGGAGCTAAACTCATGGCCAGTTTCCAAATCGCTATTTTTCAAGGATCTAAGTTAACAAAAGAAAATGGGTCTGCCATTCCCATTTCTTGCACAAGATTTTATTTGTAGCATTGGTATAAATTTCAGTAGAATGATTATTTAGATTAAACCAAGGTAATTTAACAGAACACTTTGAGTCAAAACTACAATCCTGAATTGCATACCCCTTAGGGGACCAATCTGTTAAAATTCCATAGGAACCATTAATGAGTACTGACTCTTGTTCTGCATTGATCCTATTGAATATTTTCTGACTCAGGTGTATATGAATTTTTATATAAAGGCAGCTCATTAAGAACAAGCTCAGAAATTAATTTTTTTTCTTGCTCTGCTAAAGGTATGGTAAAGAAGCAATCTTTTAAATCTATCATAATAATAGAAAACATATGGCCTTGAGGCTGAAACCAATAACAATACTTCTGTACAAAACAAAAGACCTCTAGTGACTCTGAAGTCTTCATTGAGACCCCTGTAGTTTCTAACAATGTTTTCAACACACAAATATACTCCTCCATTTGCCCGCTATGATTTCCCATTACCCTGATGTTACAAGGAAATTAAAATTACTTTAAACTTCAAAAGACTTACAACAATTGACATGGGTCTGTTCCTGTGGTGAATCATCAGTGTCCAGAGACACTCAATTTTCTTGGATACTTAACCACGAAAGCGGAGTAGTCCCTTCATAGGGTCCCTTCCTTACGCCATCTGTTGGCCGCTGTTATGACCCTAAGGAATGTTAAAGTAAAGCGAGAGAGAGACTGGGATCAGGGGGTCTGAAGCTTTATCAGTAAAGACAACAGACAACTTTATTCTTAACTAGTTTCTGCTTGTATACTGCAGGGTTTACATGACTAAAAGCATGCATACATTTCGTGATAAAAGAGTGCCTACTTTTTGGCATATTACTTCTTACATACAAGAGATAGCTAACAAGACCTCGGGGTTTAAGAAAAAACAAACATTCTCTCCCTCCCAGGCTGTCCTTCAGTTAAGCAGATAACTGTCTCCACAGTTAACTGCTGATGACACTCTGAAGTCAGTCATTCCCAATAAATACCGCAGATTTTCTATTAACCCTTGGCTCCTACACCTCAGCCCTTCTGTTTCTGTCTGTTACACTGACCAGTCTGACCAACCCTCGGGGGACCATGCAGGATGGCACCACCAGGTTCACCTGCAAAGGGAAGCCCATCCACCACTTCATCCACACCAGCACCTACTCTGAGTACACAGTGGTGGATGAGATCTCAGTGGTCAAGATCGATGCAGCAGCACCACTGGAGAAAGTCTGCCTCATTGGCTGTGGATTTTCTACTGGTTATGGGTCTGCAGTCAAAGTTGCCAAGGTAAGAATGACCACAGGCAAAACTCCAGATATGCTCAGATTGTAAGAAAATGCTTTCCCCAGGAATTATGGATCATTTATCTAATTTAAGTGATAACTTTTCCCTGCTACCATAATAGCCCTGATAGACTCGAATGTGGAGTGAGTATGGGTAGAATATGGCCGCAGAAAGAATTGAAAGTATGTGCTATAGAAATTCATCAGTTTATCAGCGTGAACAAGTTACTGATACTTAAGCAGTTTGGGGAAAGGAATCCAAATACTTCTTTATGATGATCAACAGTTACCACTTTGTGCAAGTTGGACTACTGCTAACAATCATTAATTAATTCATTCTTGTCCTTTCTGAACTGCAGGTCACCCCAGGCTCCACTTGTGCTGTATTTGGCCTTGGAGGAGTCGGCTTGTCTGCTGTCATTGGCTGTAAGGCAGCTGGAGCAGCCAGGATCATTGGGGTGGATATCAACAAGGACAAATTTGCAAAGGCCAAAGAGCTGGGGGCCACTGAGTGCATCAACCCTCAGGACTTCCAGAAACCCATCCATGAGGTGCTGAAGGAAATGACTGGGGGTGGTGTGGACTTTTCGTTTGAAGTCATTGGTCAGATCGACACCATGGTAGGTACCATGACATGCCCTGATTCATGCTTCTTTAACGAGGGTATGTTTGAAAAAGTAGGATATAAATGTTGTATATAAGGACTATTTGTAAATGAATTATGATATTCTGTATCTTGTATCTTACTTATGATTATTTTATACATTTGTGTAAAGAAACTTCCATTCTGTCAGTTCAGCAAACATGTCTCAAGACACAGTTCCCCATTACAGGCTGCTTAATATTAGGGATGTATAAATTTATTTTGATTTCTTTTAGTACAAAATTCAAACTGAAGGACAAATAAATAATACAATTTCTACTCTCAAACTGAGAAAATTTTATTTTCCAACATTCTTAGCAAATATTTAAACAATTTTTATTGTGTTTAATGAGTTCAGATTTCTTTTCACATGTAATTTTTTGATCAAAAGAAATATCATCAATATTATTCCAAAAATCATTTTATCAAAAACTTGCCCTAAAGAACATAGTGTTTTAATGTTTTACAAGATTTCCTCACAGTGTGCAGCCTGGTGCCTGGTAATTAACAGCACGTGAAGGATTGACTGATTTTACTGTCACACGAACTTGAGGCAATGCAACTTGAAGCATTACATGAATATAAAATGCATTAAAGAGTATCCATATCATATAGCATTTCAAGCATAAAATAGTATTATACACTATTACACACACACAAAATATTTATCATAGAGCCAGCTGGTAGTGATAAACACTCAATGAACTTCAGCTGATTATTGTGTTATAATAAAAGACTATTTCCAATCGTGAAGTGCCTACATTATCTTTGGGATATCCATGATATTACTTTCAAATAAACACAAATATCATCAATTGGCATGACTAGCAAACAAAGCTCCAGCTGCATTCCCACTAATTAGAATTCTCTAAAACAGTACTGAAAAAGTCCCCAGAACAATAAATCCCCATTGTTGAGATTCCCCAGGAAGTCCAAGCTTCATTGGTAGTATGAAGTAGCACCCTGAGCCATGAGTTTTCCAGCCTTGCTCTGGGACCGTATCCAAAAGACACCAACAATCCAAGAGATTTCTAATATTTACAAGATCAGTTTTTGCCTTAAGTTCTTTTGTGTTATTTTTCTTGTTTTTTTCACGTAGACTAGATTGTTACTTTTTTTGTTGACTGTAAAACACAAGTTCTATGGATATCACATTGTCCAAATCAGACTCTAAACACAAATGATTATATAATCCTTTGGAATCCTACTCCATTTTCTTGTTATCTTTCAAAACCTCATGGGAGGACAAAGCTTCTGGAGTGTCTTTTGAGATTCCAGAAAAGAGGTATAGTTAAATTGATGTCCTTTTTTGGGGAGATAAAAGTAACATCCCTGTCATGTACAATTTAAAGATGGATAATAAGTGCAGATCTATTAAATGGAAGAGCCTCAAGAGGACAAGGTACAATTTTTGATGATGTAATCACCATTATATTATTTTTTGCCAGCAAATACCTGGTCTAGCATGATATTCAGATACTTGCTAAAGAAATAAAAGAGAAACAATTCACTGACACGTGGATTGTTAAAATATATGTGATATGAAACATTTCCATCTTTTAAGGAGCCATTATTTATTTTTAATAATGTTTCCCTCTTTAATATTTTATTTAAAAAATAGGTACACTCAACTACATACATGCATTCTCTCAAACATCCTAAAGTGTTTTCTGAACCTTCTTTAATGCCACAGCACTCATGTATACACAAAGGAGAACAAAGAAGCAAAACCAAATCTCTACCCTATAAATGCTCATAATCTAAGCTTATAGTACATGAATTCTTAGAGTTTATCATGAGGAGCAACTATGAGAGTGCTTATTTTAAAATGCAAAATATTAATTTCATTCCAGCTTGAGGCTCTATCATGCTGTCATGAGGCATTTGGTGTATGTGTCATGGTAGGGGTGCCTCCAAGGTCTGAAAACCTCTCGGTGAACCCTATGCTGCTAATGACTGGTCGCACCTGGAAAGGGGCACTTTTGGGTGGTATGTACTTAAAGATCAAATTCTTATTAACCTCAGGATTTGTTCCATTTTACAGTACATAAAGTCAAGTTTTGCTGAGCAATATAGTCAAAGATAAGTTAAAAGTTTAATTGATCTTTAGTGTCAAATTCCACTAGATGTGTAACTAATATAGAGGGAAGCTACTTAAACACATTTCTTTATGACACAGTAGAATAGCTAAGACATATAGCAAAAGCTCTTCTGATACTGGTGAAGAGATAAGACATTTAAACACCCAGTAAGTGGCAGACAATCCATCAAAATTGTTCACATCTGCCCTCATTACCCAAATTTAGACAACTTCTCAATTGCTTACATGATTTGGCCACAGTCATCTACACTACAATGTCTCTAGAAGACACCTGATAATGAAGGGCCCTAGTTTATTGGGGAAGGGTGCATGAGGTGAACAAAACTGCAAAGAAAAAAAACAGGCAAATTGCTGCAAAAGGATATTAAACACATTAACTCTTATTAACCCCATTAATGGCAGTTTGTAGAATGTAGCTCATTTTATGCACTTTAATTTTAATTCTATTTGAAAAGTCTCCTCTTCAATTCTTTTACTTACCCCTGTCTGAATCTACTAGTGATGTCTTCTTTTTTCTAGGCTTTAAGTTTAAAGATCATGCTCCAAAACTTGTGGCTGATATTATGGCCAACAAGATTCCAGTGGATCTATTAATAACCCATGTTTTACCTTTTGAAAAGATCAATGAAGGATTTGACCTGCTTCACCATGGAAAAAGGTAGATATTTTCATCTCTGTAAACAGTAGGGTTTAGACTTGCAAAGAAAGATATTTTTTACTAAGAAATTTGACATATTTGTGAGGAGATAGATGAATGAGAAATATATTGGAGTGCTTAGTTTTTCCTTACCACTTCATTTACATGTTCAATATTTTCATCTTATCATGAGAAGCTGAGAACAGTTAGTTTGCATTTTCTATTCTGCTAAATACAAATTTGTGAACTTTATCACAAATCTGAAATCATCAGCAATTCAGTCTCTTGCCAGGTGGACACTCACCCTTGAAAGGCAAGGGGATCAGAGTCACACTGTCATAATAGGACCATGGAGCCCCTCAGCTTCTACCTGGCCCCATAATACAGGCTGGGCACTGATGGATGGAAATTTAGATAATATTCAGGATATCCCAAAACTTTCATTGTAGGGGTAGGTAGAGCTCTATGGTGATTTTTGCAGTTACACATCTTAGGAACAGTTTTTTATAAAAATACTGATTGAATTTCACTATTGAAGGATAGAGAACATGAGACTCAGAAAGGACATGCACTTGGTAAGCAACAGAGCTAGAATTCTAACTTAGACATTTTTGTAAGCAAGCTTTTTTGTTTCCTATTATACTGCTCTGGCTTGAAAGAACTCAAACATATATACATACCTATAAATATACATATATGTACAAAGATAAAACAAATATAAATAAACAATAAGTAAATAATTTAGTACAAAATAGTGAGCCAATCTTAACCATCATCTCACAGTGTTTTTTGGTTTATGTGGCAGTCCAAATGACACAATGCATGAAAGGTATCTAAAAGTGAATGGCAGATGCCAAGAGTTCATTACAAGTAATTACCCATTTTGTTTCATGTTACTACTAGGACAAGCACTAAGAATTATAAAAATTCTTTTATGCAGATATTAAGATAGAATGAAATCTAAAGAGAAGCTATATTATTATGTAATTTTGAGCTTAACTTTGAAAAGAGCATGAGAGAGAATCACTAAAATTGATCATCTTTTTTACTTGTTTGTGCTTAAATATATAGGGATAGGAACGGATTAGCTAGATACAAAACTAAGTTTCCACTGAGGCACATCCTATCCTCCTCAGACTCTATAAAGAAGAATATCAAATTTCTTGTGTTAAGATTATTAATATGTTTCATTTTCACTTTCAGCATCCGTACTGTACTCAAATTTTGAGACACTGTGACACCTTCACTTATACCATCTTCTGACTGTTCCATGCCCTCCTCATCCAGAACACCAGGAAAACAACAGCATTAACTTTTCCCTTACCAGATGCTATCAAAAAATATACGTGAACATTCCATAAGAAGCAGAAATTTCTGTGAATACTGTTTTCTGACCATCTACATAGAATTTATTTTGTACAACAATCAGTTTTTCTGAAAATTGCACAGACTTCTTTCCATATACTCATTCTCCCCCAACACTAAAGAAAATTTCACCTATTAAGAATAACTTGCATTAATGATGCATTTCAATAAACCTATGACTCAATAGTGATATCTTATTGTTATATCATTCTCATTAATCAAAGTTCATGGGTTACTGTAGCTTCACTCTGTGTTTGTCAAAGAATGATAGGCCTTTACTAATGCATAACTTCATGTATCTACCATGCAGTCAAACAGAATGGTTTCACTGTCTAAAATGCCCTGTGAAATATATTCACAAGCAAATGTTAAATGCCAAGTGTGAGAAAGATGAAAAGGTGAACATCAGCTGAATATTTGAGGCCAGTAAATTTTTGTTCTTTGTCATTCCATACGTTATATCTTTCTCCCTTGAGCAAAGGTATTTCTTGTGACTTCATACCCTTTTTGTGCCTTTGCTTCCCTTAGTTATGGGACCTGATGAAGGGATCCTTCATTATTTGTGTCCCCAACACACACAGGATGGGCCATTTTGCTTGCAGTCATGGACTTCTGTGTTGTCATTACCTGTATTCCCTTCTGATAAAATGTTTAAAGTTTTAGGGGAAAACTAGAGATGAAACAGTGTACACTTAGATTTATAAGCAGAGAAGATCCAGATCTTATAAATGCAGGAAATTTTTAGTAACTTCAGGGAAATACCACCCATTTCCATGATTGAAGGGAATTGTTTTTTAATTTTTATACCTGTAGTGAATATAGAATTTTCCCTTAAAATACAAGCAGTTTTTGTTCAACATGTGATAAAATGAGGTTCAGATATTAAAGAAAAAGCTAAACTATTAGCATCAGACTCAAAATAATAATATGCTTTGCTCATTAAGAGATTAATTGATTAATTAGTCTTTCTGATTAAAAGTAGCTAAGAACTGGGGGTGGCTTGAAGTACAGGGATAATACTGAAACCTCTGTAAATTCATCATGAAAAATGAGTTACCAAGAAATGACAAAACATCTGATGCACATAATATAAATCATACACAGATGCACATTGTTATAATTTCAATCTATAGACTACCACCATGTCTTGCATCATTCTATAACCCTGGAGTTAGTTGGCTGATTTAAAGATATAGAACTTAAGGTAGTTTTTTGACATTGTTTACCCACTTTCAGTGATGATGTGCATTTTGAACTTTACCTTTACGATGTCATGAAAGCTTATTTATAGTTATGTATTTGTTTCCAAATATACTATTTGTTGCCTTATCTCCTATCTATGTGATGTTGTTGAGTGGACTTCAGACTTAGTAAAAATGATATACTATTTACTGTGTGACCATCAGTAAGTAACTCAACCATTCTCAGCCTGTTTTAGCCTCTGTTTTCCACCAACCCAGTACAACTTTATTAAGATTATGGAGATGATGATGGTGGAAGGGTGGTATAAACACAAAGCACCATTTAAATTTGGGAACAGTTTAATTATGTTGTCAAAGATATGAAGAATATATTGAGGGTCCTGGTAGCCTTAGGAATTCCCTTGAAAGTAAGCTTGGCTGGCTGCCTGCTGTTGAGATCTACACGAATTTTATATTTGTGTTAATGGTGTAAGATCCAGAGGAAAGAAGAGATTTTCTAAATGCACATGACAAGAGTGGACATAACATCCCTCTGGTTGCACACAGGCTGCATCCAGCTTCAACCCACCTCCCTCTTGATTGTAGGGAGTGAACACTGTCAGTGTTCTCACAGATTTTTCACAAAGGCCTACATGGGGTGTAGACAGAGGGCACAGGAGCTTTCTGAACTCAAACATGGCTCTCCATTGTCATTAACATTGTTGGGGAAGGAGGCAGATTAAAGTCAAAGAAAAAGGGGAACTCCAGAGTGGCTTATATTAAGAATAGCCTATAATGGCATATATGGGCAGGGTATCTTAGTAACTCCCAGAAATTTTATTCTATTTTGTAACTTCTATTTCATTCAAGAAACAAGAACTTTCATATTTACCAGTGTACCCCCAAAATATGTAACTCTGTGAATGTACATAAAGCTTGCACTCTTAGCAGTCATTGGAAAACTTAGCCAGAAAAAATAAAATTTTCAAAGTGTGAAGATTAAGTATTTCAGGTTGATAGTTTAACTAACAGGTCTGACACATTGGCTAAATTCCAATAATAATAGCAATGGTAAATAAACAAGGAATAAAAATACAGGAAAACTCTGGACTGACCTTGGCAACTTTACAAATCACAGAAACTTCTCTAGGATTAGAAAACAAAGTCAGGTTGGGAGAATCAGTAAAAAGGTAGTCAGAAATTGTGCTAAAGGGTGGGAAAAAATCTATATTTGATAGTCAGATACCAAAACATCTAGCATTTAGTTAATTAACAAATTATTATTACACAAAATACTAGTGCAATAGTTCCTCAGTATCCTCTGAAGGTATTAAAGTAACAATTATATTGATGTGAATTAATTTCTTTTGCCCATCAAATGCCTCACAATATTTGGGAGTGGACTATTGCATTAAAAAGAGATGCCAAAGTTTGTGGGACAAAAATAAAATGGAAATAGAATGAGAACTATAGGTGGGATGAAACACACTTTTGATAAGATTAAAGGCCAGTTACAAGGAATTGGTTTGATCAATTCATTCACTCAGGACTCATGGTGCAGAAAACCATTTCCAAAGCAATATTACAAACATCAAAAATGCTCAGACACTCTTTACTACCTACACACAAAGTTTACTAAATAGGAAAAAATATCTAGCGTCCTTACCCAGACTTGTCCTTTGGTTGGTAGCAGTCAAAAAAAGAAACTTGGTACACTTAGGATGAAAGAAAGCAAGTCAGAAGAGCCCCAGATATTTCTTATTTAATTACAACATTTGAAAACTACCACTCACCCAGAAAGAAGAAATCTATAATGTTCTCAATATATTTTTTCCTAAGTGATCATAATAAATATCCTATCTGTGACACCATACTGCAGGTGGGGTGGAAGAGAGAAGAGAGAAAGATCTTTGTATTGGTTTGAAAGGATGTATGTACCATAGAAAAGCCATGTTTTAATGCTAATCCCATTTTGTAAAGGCAGTCGTTGCTTCTAATCCCTATTCAGTCCTGTATCGTGGAATCTGTAATTAGATCATCTCCCTGGAGATATGACTCAATCAAGAGTGGTTGTTAAGACCCATTAAGGTGGGTCTTGATTAGTGTATTGGAATCCTATAAAAGGGGAAACATCTTGGAGAAAGCAAGTGAGTCTGTAAAAGCAGAGAAGGACATAGCCACAAGGAGTAGAGGGTCCACAAGCCAGCGACATGTGGAGATGAAGAAGGAAAATGCCTCCCAGGGAGCTTCATGAAACAGGAAGCCTGGAGAAGAAGCTACAAGATGATGCTGTGTTTGCCACGTGTCTTTGCACTTGAGAGAGAAAGCCTTGAATTTCATCAGCCTTCTTCAACCAAGGTATCCTTCCCTGGATGCCTTAGATTGGACATTTCTATAGACTTGCTTTAATTGGGACATTTCCATGGCCTAAAAACAGTTAACTTGAAACTTATTAAATTTCCCTTTTCAAAAGCCATTCCATTACTGGTATGCTGCATTCCTGCTGCTAGCATACTAGAACAGCTTTCAAGACAGTTTTTCTGAATTCAAGTTTCTGGAGACTGATTATCAAGGAAAAGCTGGGATGAAGGGAATTCTTTTATTAATAGAAGGAAAAATTGAAGGCATTTGGTTTTATTTTTACAAAATTTTAAAATGTAATGAACTGCAGGAAGGGTTCAGAGTAGTTGTTGACCATTTATTTTCAACTCACTTCCTCTTCCTCCCTTTTGAACAATCCAAAAGCAGGACACTTAGTATACTGATTACAAGCAATGTGAGAAGATGGAAGATTGGGAAGCCCCTAGAATCAGTCCCTCTGCAAAAACAGCTATTGAACTGGAAGGAACTATCTGAACCAAACACTTTGAAATTCTGGAGTCTATGGGAACATAGTACACACCCAGGGATGAGGAAAAGGAAGAGGCTGGCAAATTGTCTTAAAGGCCTGTGACTTTTATGTTTCCTACACCAGCGAACTACTCCCTCCCCCAGCCCTATGGCTGACAGCAGTGCTGACTAGACATCTGGCTCCTGGCTCATCTTCTTTGTGCCAGGTTGGGACTTAAAGATCTCATCATCCCAACACTGGGGATGTTGTGTCTGTACTTTCATCAGCTACTTCAGATTGCTGGGGGCTGGTTCTGAGAGGGGCCATTATTCAGAACCCACTTTAGCAAAGGCTACAGAGGAATTTTAAAGAGAGTAACATTCCTCAAACTACAGAAAAAAAGTAAAAGGGCTGCATTGACTGGACACATGGTCAGTTAAGAAAATTGAGCTGCAAAAGCTATAGAAATTCCTGGGACAATTTTTGGCCCCCTTCTCACCTTCTCTACCACATGGGTCTGTGAAACATGTGGTTGCCTCGTAGGTCTCTGACGTTATGCACAGGGAGTCAAATGGCCCTTGTGTGTGCACTGGGGGTATCTGGGAGACTGAGCCATCAATCCTGACTCTGATAGCCTTCCTAGAGTTTGACGTGAAGGCTGTGAAGCTGTGTGCCAAGAGCTGCCACAGTGTGAGAGACGATTAAGTTGAAAAAGGCATGGGTCAAAGGACTGACTGCATTAAATCACTGCAAAGACCATCCAGGAGGCTTAGGAGCTCTTTTCAAAATGCAATAAAGAGAAAGTCACCTGTACTCCTATGAGCTATACATGAGGAATTCCTAGGCATCTCTCAAGCACTGGCCCAGGAGAAGAGTCAGCCCCAACAGCTCCCACTCCAAGCAAGTTCAGATAAGACCTTGGGAGGAACCTGCATATCCCATTTACCTTGAGCTGATCTGCTTGGTAGGAAGGCTAAGCTCTGAGGAGAATACCAGCCAAAACAGGGCAATTTTCAGAGAGTAAAAGAATCTCCTTTCTTGTATTTTTTTCTTTTGAACATCTCAGTTATATCTAGTTGGATACAAATTTAAGGGGTAGCCCAGGAACTTAATTTCAGAGTCAACACTTTAAAATTCTAAATGTGCATTATGCAACAACAGAGTACAAGACAAAGAAACATGAATTGATGGCCCATCCAAAGGAAGAAGACAGTAATCCAGAATCCATCAAAAAAGACCTGATTGGAGAGGATGTGGACAAATACCAATAATTATTTACTATTGGTGAGAATGTGAAATGATGCAGCTGCTATGGAAGACAGTTTGAAAGTTCTACAGAAAGTTATATATAGAATTACCATATGACGGGGCAATCCCAGTTCTAAGTATATGCCACAAAGACTTGTAAGTACTCCAGTAGATATTTGCACTTCCAGTATCCATAGCTGCATTAGTCACAATTGCCAAAAGGCAGAGCAAGCCCAACTCTCCATCAAGCAATGAATGAATAAATAAAACATTGTATGTAAGTACAAAACATTGTATGTAAGTATTACCATTAATTAAAAATTAATTCACGCACACAGCCTGAATAAGGAATGAACTTTTGATGTACGCAACAAAATGGGTGAATCTTGAAGACATCATTCATAATGTCATAAGCCAGACAGAAAAGGATAAATATTGCATGATTTCATGAAAATGAAATAATTAGAATAAGTGAGCTTATAGAGTCACAATCTAGAATATAGTTTACCAGGGGACAAGGTGTGGTTACAGAAAGTGGAGTAATGCTTACTCTACATGGATTCTACTTGACTTGGTTGTAAGTTTTGATAATGAATAGATGGAAATTTTACTACACATATTTTAGCAAAGTAGAGCTGCATGCAGAGGACTCAAGGCTTTACCCTCTGTAGGAAGAGGCAACCTGAGGCAGGGCAAGCATCTCTCAGTTGGGACACTGCTGCTAGACTGTGGATACACAAAGTACGATTGTCTGAATGTAATGAACAGCACTAGATTATATATATGAATAGGATTAAGTGAAATTTTTTTGTTCTATTTTTGATTCTAAAATCAAACAGAATGAAAACATAGGGCTGAACAACATAGATAAAAATCCTGCCATAAAGGATAGATTATAGTTAATAGTATAATTTTTAAAATATTCTTTCATGAATTTACAAATATGCCTCATTGATGCAAGGTGTTAACAATAAGAAGGGATGTTGAAACACTGTATTTTATGCCTGATTTTCCTATAAATCTACAACATCTATAATAAAAGTCTTCATCTTCAATATTCTTAGAAAAAATGGCAATGTAGAAGTAGCAGAAAAATGAACAATTACATCTAAATTTAACAACTGAATGGGAAAATCTAAATTTTTACCTGGAATTCTGTGATTATGTTGATTACTACCTACAAATGGAGATGTATGCCTAATTTTATAAGTCGAGGAGGAGTCTGACAGAAGTAAATTGGGGGAGGATATACTAGGCCCCTCAAGAAGGCACAGATTGTGTTTAGAAAATTGTCAGCATTTGGTACTGGTGCAACATAAACTGTATGATGAGAAATTTCTGGGCTAAGGTAAATGATTCCTGAATTCCATGCACATTATTTAGATTTTATCCCCTGGGGAATGTGAGTATTGTTAATTTTTTTTTTTTGAGAAAATTAGTAGTATCATCAGATTGTTAACTTTCATACACATTCTTTCAGCACTGGGGGTTTTTGCTCTAGAGGTGAGGGAACAAACACAGAGTGTGATGAGGTATTAGCTCAGTAAGGCAGGAGAGAATTCAGTCCGAATTAGAGCAATGTTGATGAGCAAGAAGACCAGTAGATCTATGAGGCATTCTTGGATATGCACAAATTTGATTTAGCATAAAGATCATATGAGTGACATGGACAAGAAGGAGTTGAAGGAAATGAGTCTTATTCTTCTAAGTTTATCCAAACCACTGGGGCAAGATGATAGATACATTTACCAATTTGGGAGCTAAATGAGAATGAATATGTTAATCTAAACATAGAAAATGATAAATTTGAAATCACTTTTTTTATTGTTTAAATGAGCTTTCTATACAAAGTATAGAGCCAAGCAATACTTTTTGATCAAATATATAGATTTTGAATCATTCTGAAACTGATAATTCTGCATAGTGTAAATCCTGTTTTCCTAACAGTGAAATGCAAAACAAAAGCTCCCAAGACCAAAGGGTCATTTAAATCCTCCCATCAAATACACCCATGAGAGAACATGATGCAGAACCATTCTTGTCTGGAATAAGTGAGGGATAGAGCCGCCATTCTGCTGAGACAGATGCTATCAAGAGCAGTCCAGTAATCAATCTTGAGGTCACTCGGCATACCAGGTGCTGACTTCTATTCTTCAAATTTCAGTTCAGACTGTTATATCAACTCTCTCAGAGATTCTGTGAGCTACATATATGTTCTAGTTTGCTAGCTGCTGGAATGCAACATACCAGAAATGGAATGGTTTTTAAAAGGGAAATTTAATAACTTGCTCATTTGCAGTTCTAAGGCTGAAACAATGTCCCAATTAAAGCAGGTCTATAGAAACGTCCAATCAAAGGCATCCTTGGAAAGATAACTTGGTTCAGGAAAGCAGATGAAGTTCAAGGTTTCTCTCTCAAGTGAGAAGGCACATGGCAAACACAGTCAGAGTTTCTCTCTCACCTGGAAGGACACATGGCAAAACGGTGTCAATTGCTAGCTTTCTCTCATGGCTTCTGGTTTCATGAAGTTCCCAGGGATGCATTTTCCTTCTTCATCTCCAAAGTGCTGCTTGGTGGACTCTCTCCTTCGACATGCTGCAGCATTCTCTGCTATCTCTGAATCTCTCATTCTCTAAAATGTTTCCTCTTTTATTGGACACCAGAAACTAATCAAGACCTACCCAAATGGGTGGAGACATGCCTCTACCTAATCCATTTTAACAATCACTTTGATTAAATTACATCTCCAGGGAAAAGACCTAATTACAGTTTCGAACATACAATACTGAATAGGGATTAGGAGAAATGGCTGCCTTAACAAAATGGGATTATAATTAAAACATGGCTTTTCTAGGGGATATACATCATTTCAAACCAGCACAACATACATCCTTCAGTATATCACTTTGGGCAAATCAGTTTGGAAGACTATGTTCTTTGTAATAGTGAA
Source organism: Tamandua tetradactyla (assembly GCF_023851605.1). Taxonomy (NCBI): domain Eukaryota; kingdom Metazoa; phylum Chordata; class Mammalia; order Pilosa; family Myrmecophagidae; genus Tamandua; species Tamandua tetradactyla. The sequence goes on from NC_135350.1 coordinate 25,584,585, forward strand.
CTTTGAACACTACCAGGTGTCACTGAAAACCTGGACATTCATAAATTGTCCAAGGTGAGAGTATTTTAGCTTGGAAGAAGAATTCAGAAGATAGATCGGAATAGTTGGAGGACATCTCATCAAAAAGGATGGGGAAACTCAACTTTCCCAAGTAGAATTATTGATATTCTCACAAGCAGTGCAGACAACCAAAGCTATAGGCTGAGCCCCCAATCTTGGGGTATGTTCATATGAAAATTAACCCTACAAAGGATAGGTCAAGGCTACCTAAAATTAGGGGTGAGAATCACCCCCAGGAGAACGTCTTTTGTTGCACAGATGTGGCCTCTCTCTCCAGCCAACAGAACCAGCAAATTCACCACCTTTCCTCTGTCTACAAGGGACATGATTCCCAGGGGTGTGGACCTTCCTGGCAACATGGGACAGAAATCCTAGAATGATCTGAGACTCAGAATCAAGGATTGAGAAAACCTTCTCAGCCAAAAGGGGGAAGAGAGAAATGGGACAAAATAAAGTGTCAATGGCTGGGAGATTCCAAATAGAATTGAGGGGTTATCCTGGAGGTTATTCTTATGCATTAAATAGATATCACATTGTTAGTCGAGATATAATGTAGAGGCTGGAGGGAAGTGCCTGAAAATGTAGAGCTGTGTTCCAGTAGCCATGTTTCTTGAAGATGATTATATAATGATATACTTTTTACAATGTGACTGTGTGATGGTGAAAAAATTGTGTCTGATACTCATTTATCTATTTTATCAACAAATGAGTAAAACATATGGAATAAAAATAAATAATAGGGGGAACAAATGATAAAATAAATTCAGATTGAAATTCTAGTGCTCAACGAAAGGGAAGGGTAAGTGATATGGTATGTACGAATTTTTTTCTGTTTCCTTTTTCTGAATAGATGCAAATGTCCCAAGAAATTATCTTGATGATGAATATACAACTATGTGATGATATTGTAAATTACTGATTATACATGTAGAAGAGAATGAACAAAAGTTAAGAATGTTTGCGTTTGTTTTTTTTTGATATTTAAAAAAATTAAAATAAAAAAGAGAGACAAGGAAATGCAAATGATCTAAAAAGTAACAGGAGAAGAAAGAGAGATGACACTCAAGGACAAATATTTTCAAAATGAAACTATGCTCACCAGGGACAAACACTTCATAGAAGTATGTGAGCACAAAAATAAAATTTGCTGAATTTGGCAACAAAATATTAATGGTGATTTTAACAAGAAAAATATGCATGGAGATTTCATTTTGTATTCTAGATGAAATTATATTGCAAATATTATTTTTCCCTTAATGATTTGTACTTTCCTGCTTAATAGTCTAAAATGATGCTGAGATTACCACAATAGTCTAGAAAATATGGTCACCCATGCTATGTCATGCAGAATATGTTTGAAAAAAGATTATTTTCTGTCATTCTTCTTCACTGCCTAATAACCTAATGATCATTGATAAACATTTAAGTAATGTATGTATATACAAAGTACATTTTTCATTCTGAGGAATAAAAAGATCGATGACAAGATAACTGGTTTCATGGAGATTGCAATCTATTGGGATAACAATCAACCAAGTACTATAGTGGTAAGTATAGAAGATTCTGAGGAGTGTAAGAAAGGAGATCCACAGTTTGGTCCAAGTGACTCTAAGGGGGAGAAAAAATGTGATAAGGCTTTGAAGAAAATTTAGAATATAAATAAAGTACAAAAAGTAGGGGCATTTCAGTGATGGAGATGGCAATGGTTAAAATCCTAAAGAAGTGTTCACACTATTATCTGTGGAACTGCGAGTAAAGTTCCTTGAAAAAGAGGAGATATGATTGACAAGGAGAGTTGCCAGACTTGGGAGAATTTCAGTTCAGGATATTGTTCTCTCCTCCATACAAGACCATAGAGGTTGTAGCATATGTGCCTTTTTGGAAAATTAGAATAAAAGTAAAGGTTTATAAACTGGCTGGGCAGAGTCCAACAAGGAAAAAAATTTCCATGAGACATCAGTTAAAGGGATGTCCAGACCTAAGAACAAAATTAAAAGCAAAAATCCATCAAGTAAGAATCATCAACATTGGTGCCTGTCACATGAGAGGAGTTGAAGATGTCCATAGTTCTGCAGGTCATTGAAGAATTGAGGAAGAAAACACTATTGACATAGGCACAACATCAAAAGAAAATTTTTCAAAAGGAAAACAATTTGATCAGGTATTCAAAATATGGATTTTTAACAAGACGTGGTCATTGAACAGATATCCATCAAGCAACCATGGGACTTCGGGTCTGAGATGTCAGAGGAGATTCTTGATCATTCCAAGCTGGTGTAGCAGGAGAAACTATGAAAATGAAGTATACATAGGATTAGTTTTCTATTGCTACACACAAATTACTACAAAATTAGCAGCTTAGAACATTAGCCATTTATTATCTCACAGTCTCTGCAGGTCAAAGTCCAGGTGTGGCTGAACTTGTTCCAAGTTCAGTCTTCCAAGACTTTAACAAAGTTACCACTGCTCCGTGTCTTGGGATAGTCTTCAGAGAATTGAGTTCCCTGAAGTTTTATACATGAAGCCTAATCTGTTGCTAACTATTGATGAGAGGTCAATCTCAGAGCATATATTTTTATTTAAAAAGATATTCCAGCACCCAAATTATTGGCTATGTCGGTAATCATTAATTTCCAAAGCTTAAGGGCAGAGCTGGACAAATGTCATAAATGTTGAAAAAAGAATTACGGGAGCAAGAGACCAGGGTGAAGGGACAAGGTTCAAAATGTTCATAGCGTGTGAAAATCTGTTGCTTTACTTCCTTACTTCTCATGAGATATTTAAATCAAATGTCTCAAAGAGGGATATAGAGTTTAACAATATACTGAACGTATTTTTTGAAATATTGGGAAGACATATTATTAAGAAAGAGAGTTTTCTTAATATGAATATAATAAACAAACATTTTTAAAAATGGCCAATAAGCAGAGCCGAGGAACTGAGAGGCCAAAAGCTGGAGCTGGCACAGAGGCATGGAGCCAACGGGAGTGCTAGGAAGGGAGCTGGGGACAAGGAATTGAGCCAGGCCAAGTCCCTTGGGCATGCTGCCCTCACCAGCACAGCCCAGTGACCAGCGACTCATCCCACACCCCATGCACCTGAACCACATCACCTGCTCCCACTCCCCATGCTTGGGCACCCCTGCCCCACCAACCACAGTGCATGTAATTGCCCCACAAACCAACCCAAAGTGCAGAACAACCTACCTCTCCTGTACCCTTTCTGAGCACTAGTTCCCCCTCCCTGTTTCCTGCAGGCTGCTGCCAGTGTATAAAGGCTGCAGGCACTGACCTCCATTCCCAGGCTACCCTGGAGTGTCGCACAGCAACACTCTGTCCCACCCTCTGCTCTGCCTATCAGTTTACAACTCTCCTATTCCTGCACATGCCCACCACTACCAGTCTTGTCCTTCAGCTCTGGCCACCTAAGTTTACAACACACCTAGAGCCGTGCATGCGCTCAGGCATCTAATCCCTTCATTTCACCCTGGGAATTTCCATTTATAGCAGTCCTAGAACTGTGTGTGTGTGTACAGCCCTCAGCCACATTTTCTAGCTCTGAAAAAGGGCTGAAGTGTTATCAACCTTTGCTGCTGGATAACATCTGCCCTCTACCGATGAAGGTAAATGCTGACCTGCTGCCACAGCTCTACACATGCACATGAAGTGTCCCACGCTTTAGACCAGTGCACACCAGGGTTACACCCCCCAGACCAGTGTACCCACATAGCTATATCCTCCCTGGCCATGGGCACCCATGTTCACAAGCATCAGCATAACATCCTCAACCTGGGCCTACACTTTCCCTGAAACAAATCACTTCATGGAGCGCCCACCCAGTATTGTGCTCTATGCAACACAACCATCCTACAAAACACAAGGCACTAGATCACTGAAAGAAATCAACTCCCAGTGTAAATCAATCAGGATATTTACATGCAATGAAAACAACAGAAGATCACTAAGAATATCACAATGCAGACAGATATAGCCCTGATTAATGACCAAATTATAACACGAGAGGAGATGCAAATTTTGGAGCAATTAATCAAAGATGTTCATACAAATCTACTTAATTAATCAAGTGGGATCGCAAATCACATAAAGGAGATTAAGAAGACAGAAGAAGAGCATAAAGAGGAATTTGAAACAATAAATAGAAAAATAACAGATCTCATGGAGATTTATGACTTTGTGGACCAAATAAAAACACATGAGAGGCACACAGCACCAGATTTGAAGAGACAGAAGAAAGAATAAACAATATGAAGGACAGGATAACAGACTTTGAAGACTCAAAACAGCAAATGGTAAAAAAGATTGAATAATTTGAATTGGATCTCAGAGAAATGATTAACAAAACAAAGTGCACAAATATAAGAATCACTGGTGTTCCAGAAGGAGAAGAGAGGAGAAAAGTGCTAGGAAGAGTAGTTGAGGACACAATGGGGGGAAACTTCCTAACCCTCATAAAGGATATAAATATACAAGCCAAGAAACCCAATGAACTCCAAACAGAATAAATCCAAATAGGCTTTCCCCAAGGCACATGGTAATTAGTCTGTCAAATGTTGAAGAGAAGCAGAAAAGCCTGAAAGTTGCAAGAGAAAAACAATCTACTACATACAAGGGAGACCAAAATAGACTGAGCTCTGATTACTCAACCAGCACCATGGAGATGAGAAGACAGTGGAATTATATTTTCAATACCCTGAAAGAGAAAAACTTCCAGGCGGGAATTCTGTACCCAGCCAAACAGTCCTTCAAAACTGAGGGAGAGATTATAAGTTCTCACAGACAAATAGGTTCTGAAAGAATTTGTCAAAAAGTGACTGGCCCTACAAGAAACACTAAAAAGAGTTCTGCCAGCTGAAAAAACGACAGGAGAGGGAATTATGGATGAGGGCCAATAAGGGCAATTTAAAGGATAAAAACAGAAAGAGGGAAAAGAATATATAGTTTTCACAAATAAAATTCAAAAAAATAATAAGATGGTGGATCCAAGAAATGCCTTTTCAGGAATAACTTTGAATGTTAATGGAATAAAACTACCAATTAAAAGATACAGATTGGCAAAATGGATTACAAAACAAAGCAGATATATGCTATTTACAAAAGACTCATCTTAGATACATGGATATTAATAGATTGAAAATGAAAACATGGAAAAAGATTTTCCATACAGGTTGTAACCAAAAGAAAGCAGGAGAAGCAATACTAATATCTGACAAAATAAACTTTAAATGTAAAGGCATCATAAGAGACAAAGAAGGATACTATATACTAATTAAAGGCTCAATTCATCAAGAACACATAGCCATCGTAAAGATTTATCCTCACAATCAAGGAGGTCCAAAGTACACAAGACAGACATTGGCAGAACTGAAGGGAATAATAGACGTTTCAACAGTAATAGTAGAAAACTTCAGTACACCACTTCCTTCTATAGGTAGAACAACCAGACAGAAAATCAACAAGAAAATAGAGAAGTTAAATAACTGAATAAACTAATCAGACCTAAAAGACATATGTAGGTCATTACACACCAAATCATCAGAATATACCTCCTTCTCTAATGGTCATGGAACATTCCCCAGGATAGGTCATATGCTGAGGCACAAAACAGGTCTTTATAAATTTAAAAACACTGAAATTATTCAAAGCACTTTCTCTGATCACAATAGGATGAACCTGGATTTCAATAAATACCAAAAAATGAGAACATTCACAAATATAGAGAGATTAAATAGCACACTCTTAAACAACCAGTAGGTCAAAGAAGATATTGCTAGAAAAATCAGTAGCTATCTGGAGATGAATGAAAATGAGAATACAACTCATCAAAATTTATGGGATGTGTGCTGAGAGGCAAATTTATTGCCCTAAATGCCTATATTAAAAAAACAAGAAAAAGCAAAGAGCAAGTATTTAAAAGCACACCTGTAGGAACTTGAGGAAGAACAACAAACTAACTCCAAAGCAAATAGAAGAAGAGAAATAACAAAGATTAAAGCAGAGGTAAGTGAATGAGAGAACAAAAGAACAACAGAAAGAATCAATAAAATCAAAAGTGGGTTATTTGAGAAAATCAATAAAATTGATGGGCCGTTAGCAAGAGTGACAAAGAAAAAAAAAGAGAAGATGCAAATAAATGAATCAAAAATGAGAAGGGGTGCATTACCTCAGACCCAGAAGAAATAAAAAAAATCACAAGAGGACACTATGAACAACTATATACCAACAAACTAGACAACTTACATGAAATGCACAAATTCTTGGAAACTCACAAACAAGATGCCCTGACTCAGGGAGATACAGAAGAGTTCAACAAACCAATCAGAAGTAACAGATTGAATCAGCCATCAAAAATCTTCCTACAACCAAAAGTCCAGAGCCAGATGGCATCACAGTGGAACTTTATCAAGCATTCCAAAAAGAATTAACAGTAATCCCGCTCAAATTTTTCCAAAAATTAAGCAAAAAGGAACTCTACCTAACTCATTTTATGAAGCTAATATCATTTTAATACCAAAACAATTAAGATGCTATAAGAAATAAAAACTTCAGACCAATCTCCATAATGAATACAGATGCAAAGATTCTCAACAAAATATTAGCAAATTGAATACAAGAACTCATGAAAAGAATTACATACCACACCCAGGTGGGGTTTATACCAGGAATGCAAGGGTGGTTCAATGCAAAAAAATCAATTAACATATTGCAGCACTTTAACAAATCAAAAGGGAAAAACTGCAACACTTAGACACTGCGGGTTGTAATGTGTAATGGTGCAGCCACCATGGAAAACTGTTTGCCATTCCTTAGGAAACTAATTATCAAGTTGCCCTATGGCCAAGCAATAGCACTACTTGTTATATACTCAGGAAAGTTGAAAGCAATGACACAAGCAGACATTTACACACTGATGTTCATAGCAGCATGATTCACAATCTCAAAAAGATGGAAACAAACCAAAAGTCCATCAACAGATGAGTAGATCAGCAAAATGTGCTATATATGTATGATGGAATATCATGCAGCAGTAAGAGAAAATTATGTCATGAAGCACATGACAATATGGATGAGTCTTGAGGACAAAATGTTGAGTGAAATAAGCCAGACACAAAAGGATAGCTACTGTATGATTGCACTTTTAAGACCAGTATAGTGGTATAATCAGAGGTTTATAACACAGAATATAGGGGAGTTAGAGATACATAAAAGATAACGATGGGTGAGCCATTAACTAAAGAGGTTGAACTCCAATGTAAGGGAATAGATAGGAGCGAAGGTGGTTCTCTAGTGCATCTGTAAATAATATTAACATATTGAAGGTGAACAAGAATCAATGGGGTTGTATGAATCTACATGTCACACTGATGAACACTAGAAATATGAATTAGTTCTTGCAAGAATTACATTGAAGATATGATTTGTGTACAAAGAGAGTTTAAGTTCAGGATACAGGGGTAAAAGTGCTATTCCATGCTATGAGCTATGTTCAACAGGAAACTATCAGCACTACCACAGCAACAGCACACGTAAATAATGGGGTAGGGACAAGAGTTAAGAGGAGCTTTAGATTTCCTATTTGGTAAGGGTGTGTTTATTGGTGTTTTTTCTCTTGGGAACAATGAAATTATCTAAAATTGAGAGTGTGGATGGACTGTGGATTTTGGGTATTATACATGATGCCCGATGAAGGCAGGTGGCTGAAGGATGCACTGACTCAGAAGTAGATTGACAAACAATGTTACATATTTATGAATGAAAGTTGTGCTGCTACCAAAAGGACAAAGTCCCAAGATATGTAATGTTGTGAATGAACATGTGGGACATATGATGAGACAAAATAAGATGGAAACAAACCAACAATGGTATGGTCACCTTCAGAAAAATATTTAAAGAAAACAGGGGTTAGATTGTAAGCTTTAGAGCAGATGTATTAAGTCCAGAGTGGTGATTATTTTTTCTGGATTTGAGAGGCTGCTTTATATATATAATGTGATATTTACAGGTAAGAACAAAGCAGAACAGGTTGAGGTTAAAGCAATTCAGAACACAGGGCTAAGGAAGACCGTGTCTTATATTAGAAATACACATATTTTTTGAGAGCAATGGAAGAAAGATTTTTTGGTCTGTAGCTGAAATTTTCTGCAGTGCATAATCTAACTCAGGCCATCTCTATAACTCATTTGAACAATTGAAATACAGGGAACACAGAATAAGAAAGAGGTCTTTAATGCTATATAGATTACTGTAATTCCTGGAAACGTCCTAAAGTACATTAACCAGAAAATCAAAAACTATGGGCAAGTTCCCTTAAAGGATGGGGAAAAGAATATGGAGCTATTAAACCTTATCATCAGGGAATCCCCTAAAACTGTGTCAAACTTTAGCGACAGCCAAATCAATAGGCCATGCACTTGATCAGGAGGATTACTCTTGTGAAGCTTATGTAGGTAGTGGAGAAACTTAGACAACCTATAGGCATACCTCAGAATTACTTCTGGAAGCCTTCTTTGTTGCTCAGATTTATCCTCATTCTCTCTAATGCTAACTCTGCAAGTGAAATCATTGCCATCCCCCCTATGTGGGACATGACATCCAGGAGTGAAAGCACCCCTAGAGATGTAGGAGATGACTCCCAGGAATGAATCAAGATCTGGCATAGTGGAATCATAATTCCATCATCACCAAAAGGGGGAAAAGAAGTGTAACTAATAAAGTATCAGTAGCAGAGAGAGTTCAAATAGGGTCAAGAGACTACTCTGGAGGTTGCTCTTACTCAACCTTAGACCTTGCTACCTATTATAATCTGCCAACCCCCAACCAGGACCATACCAATCTTAAAGAACATGTAGGGCAGTATATAAGATTCCACAAGGATTCCATGCACTAGAGTAACTTTCCAGAAACACACAACCTCCAGATGGTTCCTTGGTGAAATCTAGTCCAGCCTCTCCAGAACATCAGACTGTTTCATCTCCCTACCCCATATTAGTGACAGACCCTTCCAATATGAAAAATGAAAAATTAGAATGGTCATAGCCCTAAAGCCCCTAAAGAGAGGGTTGGAAAGATCAAAGTTGAGGGTGGATTTTTAGAGAGAATATTGGATTTAACAAATGAATATTAATGCTGAATCATTAAATTGATATCACTTTTAATCTCCAGTGTCTTAAAGTAGCTAGAAGTAAAAACCTAAAATTGTGGAATTTGAAACCCATGTCAAACTCTGAAATATGCTCTGCAACTAATTGTGGTGCTGTGCATTGAAATTCTTTTTTGTGTATATGGCTTTTTATTTTCACAAAAAAGAAGGAAAAATGTTGATTGTGATGATAAAAAAATATTTAAGCCTTCTAGTCTCCTATATTCTGAAGCAGCTAGAAGGAAAAATATGAGGAGATCATATAGTAGCCCATGAAAACTCTGGTATATGTCCTCTAACAACTTGTTGAAGAGTGCTTTGAAAACTATTACTTTTTATATCTTTGCTTTGTATATATGTGATACTATTCAAGAAAAAAGTTTTTAAAAAAATGACCAATAATGGAAATTCATAGCATACAAACTAAAAATGACCATCAAGACATGAAAAGTTTCTACGCCTCATTGGGAGTTGTCAGTGAAATAGAAAAGGAAAATGAATGAGATATCACTAATCACCTACTACCTTTCCTTCTTGGAAGAAATATGAATTATCATAAGTTTCTAGATAGCAACATCCATATATATTAAAATTTACTACCCTAAGAGAAAGAGACATGGGCAATTAGGAGGAATCAGACTTCCACTTCTGAGTCAGAGGAAGGATGGACAGTGACTCTGGAGGTCTTCTTTTAGTTAAGCATGATGTGACAAGATTCATGAATTCCCAGCCATGACCTAGGCTTTGGATAACTGTTGGACACTGAATATGTCTCCTGATGAAATAGATTTCCCTCCGTTTTGTTGTAACACAGTTCTCCTCCCTCAAGTATCATAGAATCTCAGGGACAGGGTAACCATAGAAAGGTCTAGTCTCATAGACAACCCGGGAGGAGATGGCACAGCAGGTGACCATCCTGGCTGGGTAGATGTAGCTGTTAAATAAGAGTTTTATTTCAGGAAGAATTAACTGCATCAGTCAGATCAGACAGAACTGAAATGGTCAGACTTTCAATGTTCTCTCTGCCCCGTTCTCAGGAAGACACCAAAGACCATAGAAATCTGTGCAAAATCAGAAAAATTTAACTAATTATCTAAGAAATACTTACTTTTAAAATATATATAATTATTTATTAAAAATTTTAAAATCTACAATTCCTTTTCCCCAGCAATACTTCACTGGGTAATCTATTCCATATACACAAAAGTATTCCTTTGTAAGATAGAAAGGTGAGCTGTTTTGCTCCCTTCTTTTTTTGAGAGGTAAAAAAAAAGCTGATTGAATAAGAAATAGAATCTTCTTATTTTGCAGTGTGAAGTAGATATTTAAGGAAGTAGTTTAGTTCTATAAAAACAGATGTTTATGAAGTGTCACTGATAACGAAAAGCAAGATACAGAATAATGAGGAATGTATGACCCAACTTTTGTATAGACAAAACAAATGAAATAGGATCTCCATTTATTCATATATATGCTCACTAAAAAAAGGAAAAAAAGTAGAGAAATGTATAAAAAAGGCTACTTACCTCAATCACCTGGAACTGAAGGGAGCTGCAGAACGTAGGTTAACTTTTAAACTACAACTGCTTTGTTTCATTGTGTAAATGAGCTTTAACTTTATATTATTTAACTACTTTATTACATTACAAATAAGAAAGAAATGAAATAAATATTTAAGTTAACAGTAATGATAGGTAATTGTGAACTTAATTAAAGGTTCTGTGTGTTTTGTCTCAATTTCTCAACAATACAAGGATATACCCTGTGACCAAATAATTACTAAAATGAGATGAAGAAATATCAGCTTTCTATAAAACATTATAAGATTTTCAAAAATGCTTGTTCAATATTGCATATTATTTACAGAGTCATCAATACAATTATTTTCTTGCTGAATTATTTAAGAGCTTGTGCTTACACAGGCAGATATATGATGCATATCAAAACTTCCCACTTGATCTTAAAGAAAATATTTAAATCTATTAAACAAGAGATTATTATACCACCTTCTAGATTTGGCAACAGTTTTAGAGATGAAAAGTAAAGACTCTCTGGATCTATGTGGATAGATCTCAATTTTGCCTTTTACTCCCAGATGACTTATATTTGGATCTTCAAGGAGTTCTGTAATATCATGGAAACCTTGGCTGCTCTTTGTCCCCTGTTCCTTGGAAAGTGACCTCTAAAACTTTGGAACATCCAGTGAAGAAGGGGAGTCATTTATTCTTCATAGGGGCCAAGGAGAAGATGAAATAGTCACAGGATGGGCCTACCAAACATGCAGTTTTTGTTTTGGGACTGACCACACCAGAAAGACCAACCAGGAGATTAAGAGTTTGGTGCTTTGAATCAGATCATAGCAGCCCATCTACTGCAGCTCTGAGAGGATAGAGGGCTGCAGATTGCGTGCCACAGGCATATCACTTAGGCATGATTAATAGGACCCCATATAACCTGTGATACTCTGAGCCCACAAGACCTTCTTGGATGATAAGGTACATCTCTGTGCCAGGTCGGTGTTGTGTTCTGACTCCGTGTGTGTAGGACACAGACGTGTGCATTTAGGATACTCCTAGTCCTTTCCTTTTACACATCTTCTTTTGGCTTCTTTCTTATTTGTGCCCTTTTACTATAATAAATCTATAATTGTAAGTAGAGTACTTTCAGTGAGCACCAAGAGTCACTATAGCTAATTTTGAAACCTGAAGGTATGTTAAGAACCCCTGAACTTGTAGGCTGTTGGTCAGAAGCATGGAATCTTCAGCCCAGGATTGTGACTGTACCTGAAAGGCAACTTGGAGAGGATTTCCTTTAACCTGTGGAGTCTGGCCTACCTTTGGTATTTAGTGCCAGAATTATATTGGGTTATACCACTATTTAGAGTTGTCAGAAGCTGTTCTTGCAGAAGTTGTAGATGTTGCAGAATTTTCTGTAGCCACAGAGATGCACCCCACTGGACCCCTGAATGGTTGAAGCTGAGCATGTAACCTAAATATTCAATATTGGAACATCCTCTAAAAAATATGACCAGTGCAAGAGAACAGATCTAATAATTTTGGCATGTAGATTCCCAACAATAAAGCCCAGCAGATGACTGTGTGATGAATGATGTGTTCATTGATTACAGATAATTTGTTTGCCTCCCATTCCTTAATAGGAGCATAAAATATAATTCAGAGGACAACTCAGGTGATTCAACCTTTCTAATAAAAGCTTAGAAAGTTAGAGAACAAACAAACATAAAGAAAAAGAAATCAGAGGAAACAATCCCTAAAAGGTAAAAACAAAATTCCCTAAACTGAAATAACACAAAAGCTGTTATTTTTAATTCTCAAAGAGGCAAATAGATAGCTGTTGTCATGACATGTCATGTAAATAAAACTGAATTACAACAAATAAAGCTCTTCTGTATTAAAAATTATCACTTCAGGAATGAAGATAGAAAATAAACAGACTACAAAAAATGTATCCCCCAGTCCCTTGTTTTTCAGTAATCTAGCTGAGACAATGAGCCCCAATGGAACAATAAATTCAAGAAAGAGAAAGTCAAAGAATCTGGGAAGTTTCTGCTCACCCTGGAGGAAGTGTAGAGATTCCCCAAGAAGAGGGTGGGCAAGCTCCCAGGATGGCATGTGCACCCAGAAACAGTACACACACAGGGAATACTGTAGCAAGTCATAAGTTTCTGGAAGGTAAGAGGTAGGGTATAAAATTTCCAGTGACTGAATCTACTTGTGATTGAAAATGAACTGTGTCTTTAACACCATACATGGAAGGAAAGTTGAAATATTCTGGAAAAACTGCTAGAAGACCCAAAGCTGAATTTAATGATGACATGATACTATTGACAAACATTTTTGTGAAAAAGAATAATAGTGATATTTAACTCCTATACTGAAGATTAAATGACTTGATAAATGTAAAGCAATTAGATCAGTACCTAAGAATAGTAAGAGTGACAATGATATTACCCCTGATGATGTTGATACTTATGATTAATGAGAGTTACAAAGATTTTGGAGTTAGGCCTCTGAGAATCTTGTCTTCCCTTTCAGTTGTGTTATCTTGGAAAATTTATGCAAACTCTATAAGCCTCAGTTATTCCATCTGTAAAATGTACATTGTGTTGGTATCTTCTTCATAAATGAAATCTAAGAGTTTGATTACAGTAGGCAATGCTAGATACCATACCTTCCCTTTTTGATAACCTACTGAGCAAGTGTGTGGTGATTTGTCACAGCAACAATAGAATTGAATAATGCAAGCATGGCCATGTAAGTCATATCTGCCTTTTTAAACTCAGCCTCTATCATACTCCAATTTTGAGATCACTATGTTTCAATTGGGATCACCTGGATTTTTCAGGATAACATTTTTAGGGAAAAAAATTCATTTTGCATGTAAGATGACAAATGCACAGGGTCTAGGGATGAGGATGCCAGGGTCTAGGTATGAGGATGCCAACCCGTTTTGGAACCATTATCTCCCTACCATTGGTGATTCCTTGACCAAGCTTAGCCAATTATATCCCCTTTCCTGAAAATCTGAATTTTTCATGGATAGATATCTGACTTGTAATGTTTCATAAAGCTGGGACTGAGTTATTGAGGAGATAGAAGAATAAAAGGGTAATAGCTCATGAACACTGAGAGATGTTCCAGGCCTGTCTTGGCTCTCCTGACATTGGAACACTGATACCCTCAACTGGACCCCCTTCCCTCTCCACCTGCTCATCAAAACTTTTCTCTCCTCATTTTGTAAGTGAGGTGTATGAAAATAAGATCTTAAAATTCTTTAGTTCAAAGTTGGAATAGTAAGGCATGGTCTCCTAAGTGTGATATCTTCTACTCCATTTTGTTGGAACCCAACTTTCTAGCAGCAGATGTGCCTTCTTATTATTCAGTTTCATAACAGGAGGAACTGTTCTCTGCTGGGTTGTGAAAAGGTCCGGGAACATTGTTTGTCTGCCAACAGCCAGAGAATTTGAACTTCTGGGTTGAAAGGGCTTAAGAAGACGTCTGTTTTTTGACAACCTCTCCAATCTAGTGTTGATTTGTCTCTACCAAGGAGTTTTATAATCTATGGTAGGACATCTCCATGTCTGGGAAATCCTTACTGTGTCGACATATATTGCAACATACATTGCAGAAGCCAGTCTGACGAACTTGTTCATTATGTCAGGGTGAGCTCTGCCTATTCTAACTCCTAGCCTTTATGCTGGCCCCAGAACAGTCTTTACCCTTCCGTATGCCCAGAAAATAGATATAACCATTTATCCACATTACAGTCCTTCTTCAGATGATTGGTGATGGTTAACAACTGTTTCTGACAATATCATTTTAATGGGTTTGAACTGTTATAACATTGGGGTTTTGATTTACAATTCCCTAATGTCCAATGAGGTTTAGCATCTTTCCATTTGCTTACTAGTGATTTCTGTAGCTTCATTGGAGAGATGTTTGTTCAATTTTTGAATTGGGTTGTTTGTTTTTTTGTTGTTAAGTTGAAGAACTTCTTTACATATATGAGATATTAATCCTTTATCAGATATTTGGATTCCAAATATTTTCTCCCATTGTGTAGGTTGTCTTTTATTTTCATGAAAAATTTGAGGAACAGATGTTTTTAATTTTGATGAGGTTGCATTATATTTATATTTCTTTTGTTCTTCATGCTTTGGTGTAAGAAATCATTGGCTATCACAAGGTGCTGAAGGTACTTCTCTATAATTTCTTTTACTATTTTGACAGTTATAGCATAAAAAGAACAATTACAGGGATTATTTAAGTGGTTGTAATGGACCAAGTTTAACTCTACCTGTGATGAATAGTTACTTTTTCCTTTTACTTAATAGATGGGAGATTATGGGACAGACTAAATTTTTTTAAACAATTCACAAAGCATACTTTGATTGCACATTTGAGATGTGGTGCACATAAATTTTCAACCATGTTACAATGTTTATTGAAAAAATGAGTGAATGAATGAACACTCAAACAAAATAAGGCTGAAGAAACAATATAAACAAGATGTTAAAAATCAATTTTTCAACACTAGAGATCCTCAGCAAAAGGTATATTAAACTATGCCATTGCTTAAGCCCTATGCTTTCTGCCGGAGTATAAGTTCCAGTAAGGATGAGCCCCCCAAAAATGGTGAAGTAGTTAAAATAATGAAAGGATTGGAAAGTGTAGGAATTTCAGATGCAACTAAATCTAATTGCCATGGAAGCTTATTTTAATTACAGAAAAGTCACAGGAGTTAAAATTAAGGATCTATCATGTACATACTCTATGAATTTGAGCAAGTCACTTAATCTCTCTGAGATTTGCTTCTTCATCTGGAAAATAATGGCAAACTAATCATTGCTCAGCAAATCTCATCACTTTTTTGAAGATTAAATGAAAACACGTTGGTGAAAGTGGTGTGATTTCCTTTAAGAGTATATTTATAATTACTATGATTTTTGCCTGCCATGCTCTTTGACCTGGTTTGATTCCCAATGCCTGTCCATGCCAAAACAATCAAACAAACAAAAAACTACCACCTATAATTGTTATGTCAAAGATCTCACAAGAGAAGTGTAGGGATCAAGGCAAATTTTCAGGATTTCCCTGGGATAGCATTGTGGGTACAGCTTCATTATACATTAATGCTACTGAAGATGCATGGTCTAGAGAAAGGGAGTGAGAGTCTAAGGGTCATGTAAAAGTATTGGGGTCATAAAATTCTTAATGACTTCATCCAATTCCAAATCCCCTTCTAAAATGAAAGTGGTTGGGGATCTGGGCAAAAGTAGAACAGTCAGGATTTGCAGAACAAGACACAGTCCTCCAAGGGATTGGGATGTAACTACATCCTCAACGCTGGCATTTAAATTTTGTTTAGTGTGGTGGGGAAGTGGCTGAATTCTTGTTAGGAATCTTCCTCTGTGGAACAGCAATCTGATTTTTTTTTTAATGTTCTTAGTTATTTCGTATTTTGTTTAAGAACAAAGTGACACTGAGACCTATATTCTTCCTCATGATTCTCATGCTACATGTTCAGATGATAATTCGGAATCATCTAAAAGGATAGATGAACTTCAATGCAGATGCCAGCCAACATAAAGATGAAGATGCAGACATCACTGAAAAACTCTATCAGAAGTTTAAAATTCTTTGTTGGTTTATGACAGGACTTCAAAACTTAGAGAAAAAGGCCAAACATATCAAAGCTACATGGGCCTAATGTTGGAATAAAGTTTGGGTTATGAGTTCAGAAGAAAATAGACTTCCCTATTGTGAAATTAAAAACCAAAGAAGGCACAGACCAACTAAACTGGAAAGCAATTAAACCTTTTCAGGATGTTTATGACCCCTATTTAGAAGACGCTGACTGTTTTATCAAAGGAGGTGATACATATGTCACACTAGACAATCTGAGATAGTTTCTTTCAAAAAAATGACCCTCAATGACCCATTTACTTTGGAAGAACATTTAAGCCCTATGTAAAGTAGGGCTACATGAGTGGAGGAGCGATATGTGCATTGAGCAAGGAAGCCTTGAAGGAACTTGTGGATGTATTTAAATCAGATGAATGTATACACAATTCCTCTATTTAAGATTTAGCACTGGGGAGATGCATGGCAATTGTAAACGTAGAACCAGGAGATTCCAGAGCTACCACTGGAAAAGAAACTGCATCTCTTTGTACTGCAATACCACTTATGTACCCCAAACATTTTGGTACTGGCTTATAACTACTATCCCACATTAGAGGGTCCTAGAGGCTGTTCTGATCTTGCCATTTCTCTTCATTATGTTGACCTTGTAAGTAAGTATGATTTAGGAAACCTCCTTTATCGTCTTTGCCCATATGGTTATTTATACAGATATTAACCTCCCTTACCTGAGCATATACTAAAGAAAATAAGTGAGGAATACAAAAATGATGATTCAAAAGTAAAATTTGGAAACTGTTGAAAAAAAAAACACGAACGAAAAGAGCTAAAACGTCTTCATGGCACTGAAGGAGGACTTCTGCATTTCTGATATAGAATACTGGATCCTGGTGTGGAATTCTTCCTAAATGAGTATTCCATATTAGAAATCTTTCATATAAATAATTATACACTGAAGCTTTAGTGATCTTTCATTGGCTAAAATGTTTTGATACCGTTATATATTTATATATAAAAAAACATGTGTTTTTAAAGTGGTGCCCAGGTAGAGGGAATAGAAAAGAGACTTTGTTGCCAGTTCCTGACCACCTGTGTTATTATCACGGAGAAACTAAAACAGTTAAATTTGCTAAAAGTACACTGCACTATGTTAGTAACACACACAATGCTGAAAAATAACTGCCTAATGGAAATCATAGAAGAAAAATTTTTGTTCAGTGTTGTTTGTAAACCCAAGATATGAGTTGGCATTTACAGTAACATAAATGAAAAAATTCTCTGCACACTGCCCCCCATTTTGTTTATCTAATAAAAATTTTCCTGTGATTACTTATAGCATTATATCTTCTGGCAAGAGGTGACATATGAACAGCACTTATCCTAGAGTGCATTATTAAACAAAAACTTTGAATTTATTGTCAGCTTGACTATATTATATACTTGGTTCTAATTAGTGGTTAAACTTTCACTAATCACTCCTGAATAACATTCTCCTCTATTAATATTTATTTACTCAAAGCATTAGCAGCATTCTGTAAGCATACGTTCTTAAATATTTTGTCCCAAATTTACCCATCATTAATTATAGATAGCTAACAAGAAATATAATGCTCCTTGGGGATGCTTTCCTTATATTAGTACCAACTCAGGAATTACCAAATAGCATTTTTAATTATTTAAACTCTTTCCACTTACGTAATTATAGTTCCTTCTATTTTTGTCTCATTGAAAAATTCAGAACTTGTTTGTACCTTTTATAACTGGTTTAAAACAGTTTTAAAATTCTTCATTTTTTCAGATCTGAGGTGGTTATTAGACTGGCAAAACAGTTGGAATGCAAAATTTTGACCAGAGTTTAAAACATTAGAAAATTCTGAATGTTTAAGCAAACTAAAAGATATCATACACTAAAAGACCAAATACTATTTATGAGTAACAACCCAAAGATTAATGCTGGCTTTTCCTAACTTGGAATGATTATGTTTTGCAATGGATAAGCCTAACAAAGTAGAAATCCATTCAAGAACTGCCTTCAAAAACGCTTTTATAAATGTTTCACTCTAATTTTAGTGATCCTCTCTTTAAAGAGTTTCTAGAAAGACAGAAATATTTTAGTTCTCATTGACTTAGCAGTAGTATCTGGGTGTATCATAACAACATAATTTATGGACTTTTGATAAGAGTCTTTTCAATGATAATAATTATTTACATCTCTTGTGTTTATCATTATACTAGTTTTACATGGCTATCATGACATTTACTATGTTTTTAGCTAAGTGATTTTTATTTACTGTGTCAACAGATGTCAAAACCTTGATCTCTCTGGATGGGATTTTTGAGAAGATGATTATTTTAGCAGCTAATAGTGGATGGCTCCCTCCACAAAGGGAAAACACTGCCCAATATTTACCTACTAAACTTTTTTCTTGTAGTTTCTGTGGTGGTGTGGCCAGCCAAAACGTCAAGGAATTCATTCCAATTTTTGAACAACTGTTCACCTTTCTGTGGATGAGCATTTATTTACAGTCTATATATGCTCTATTCCTGTTCATGGTAAACACCCAAAATCCTTCAAATTTGCTCATAGGAAATTAACATTGTGGTGACTTCTGGGCCCTAGAGTCTCATTTCTTGGATTTAAATTTCTTCTGCATCGTTTATGAATTTGTAGACCTTGAGCAATTTACGTTATCTCCTTGTGACTGAATTTCTTCATTTGTAAATTAGAGATAATACTACCTACTTCACAGGAATTTCATGAGGATTAAATGAGTAATATATATAAGAGTTCTAGAACACTGTCTGGCCCAGAATAGGGAGCAATAGATAAAGTTTTCATAATGATTCTGTTATTTTTGGGTGTAAATATTTAGTTTAAATGAATGAAAAATCTACTTTGATTAAATATGATACTGAAGGAATATGTAATACATTTCCTATAATACTAATAATTAACAGCTAGCATTTACCTCTTGTCACCTGTCTGCACTTAGGTACTCTGTGTGCATTAGCATTAATCCTGACAAAATTTTTTTATTCCCATATTATGCACAAATGGGGTCAGCGAATTGAAGTAACTTTCCTAGCGTTACAAAGCAAGTAAGCAATAGAGCTAAGAATTCCACGCAAAAGCCTCATGTGTTCTTTGCATCATTCCAGGCTTAGGGTTAATCATTTAACATTATTTCCATTTTCACTTAGATAAGACATTTGATGCATTGGCCAAATTTACCTGCCAATTTGTCATAATGGTTCTTATATCATGGTTCTCACACTCTTGCTAAGGAGCTTGTTAAAATGAGATCTCAACCCCCTAATCCCAGAAATTCTGATTCTAGTATAGGACCAGAGTATACCTTCTTATGAGAGTACCCAGGGCAGTGCTTCTTAAAGTTGTGGTCCCAACCATCAGCAACAGTCTCACCTAAGAACTGAGAAATACCATTTCTTGGGTATCATCCAAGACTGAATCAGAAACCATAGGGGTAGGCTCTAGAAGCCTCAGGTGAATATTTTTCATCCTAAATCTTGAGAACATAGCCTTAAGAACCTATGTTATTCTGATGCAAATGGTCCTTGGAGCACACTAAGGATAAGTAAGATATTTTTTAGATTTTGATGACAGCATGTTTTAAAATCAGTCAAGTCCACAGTCTCACTGTATTAAGTGTAAAAGATTTAAAGGGTCAGTGGGTCATTCATTTTGACAAAATTCTTTAGCTTCTTTGGGGTGATTCATACCAGGGCCTGAAATAAAACATGCAATTCCCCAAGTGGAGTAACTTCACATTGGGGCAAGAAGAATTCTTTAAGTTCTAACCACATATTAATTTATTTAAAGCATACATAAATGAATGTCATCAAAACTGACTATGATTGTTAGTAAAAATTCTGAATTGAGGTTGCAAAATACTGTTTCATAATATCCAGATTTTTTTCTGCCAATTCATACTATGAGTTAAAACTTCATCATTCTAAAGAATCATTTAACTGCCTTATATAACCCACTAGCACAAAAAATTCTTCAGATCAAACCAAATTTCACGGTGGCAATGATTTATTCATCTTTTAGATCAAGATTTCTGTCATTTTGATAAATGATTTTAGCACTTTTTTTTGGTGTTTAAAAAATATTAAAAATTAATAATAAAAAAAGAATATGCTATTACTTCTCCACCATGTTCCTTCATCATGCTATAAACACACCAATTCAGTGAGACTTTCCAATTGATTGGCACAAGTGAGTTTCCTTGACACTGACCAGGATTCTGGCAGGTGGTCAGATTCCCTTCCTTTCCACTGCTCTCTGGAATACATGGTGGCAGGCAGGCATAGCAGCATGGGGTCTCCATTCCTGCAAATGATGCCACCCCGTGATTACAAGACCACAATGAGCACTGGGAAGGCCACTCTTGCCTCTCCTCTGGGTAGTAATAGTGCAGCCTTGCCATGACTCTCTTCACCTACAGAGTTGAAGCTTGAAACAGCCGTGGTTAACTTCCCTTGATGATTCTAGAAAAGCACGTCCTTTGTGTTAATAGATCCATGGTTACAGACTACATCCAATTAAATATTTTAATATGCTGTGTGTTGTCCTGGCTCCAATTATGGAAGAAAAAACTTAAGATTTATTAAAAATAAAACTTCTATTCTCCTTCACACTATGGTAACACTGAAGAGAGGATGATAGAAAATCCCAGGAGAGGTTTATTTTTCTACTTGTCAAAACAATCAGTATTGAGTTTCTCTACCAAATATCTGGTATTCTCTAAAGCCTCCTCTCAGTCCTTCAACCAGTACACCTTCCATCAGACATGGTGCAGCCAAGATCAAGGTTGATTTAGTCACCTGTGTGTGCCTCAAAGATTGAGAAATTCTTTTTTGATGAAAAAGTATGCAGCTAATGATTGTTGAGGGTTTTATTGTTTGTCAGTCTCCATAAAAGTTTTGCATGGATTATGTCATTTATTCTCTTTGAGGTACATAATTTTATTCATCTTTGTCTTACAGCTGTCAGGAGGCAAATGACTTCAGCATCATTACAAGTGAACTTCCTGGTTCCCCAAACCTCTCCATGGACCCTATTTTACTATTGACTGGATGTATCTGTAAAGGAGAAATTTCTGGAGTTTTGCACTAGGCTTTTGGGTCAACTTCTTATTACCTGAGGATTTCTTCCCTTTTACAAGGCAAAGAATAGTTAAATAACGTGTCCAAGTTCTCTCAGCAAGTAAGAGGTCGTGTCTGTTTCTCCCAAATGTCGTGACATAACCACAACCACATATTAACTCTTGGTCTGAGTAGATTCTGTCTTTTATTCGTCTTTCTATCCCCATGGTACCTAAACTACTTCTTGGCACAGGGAAGGGGATTGTCAAGGCTGACTAGAATTGAGTGGGCAGAAGTCCCTGAGACGTTGAGCAGCTTTGTTTTGACCATTTGGGTGTTTGACTTCTCTGCTGTGAAGAGGAACGTGCTGAATCAAATGCCTTCTTCTGCACTTTAGCTCTCTGTCCTACTTCTTTTGTCCTGCTGCTTGACTCCTTCTGCACAACTGCAGCAGATTGATTAGAAGTTGGAGATTAGAAGACAAAGAGAAAACAGGACTATGAAGTATGTTTGTGAGATTGAGGAAAGAGAAACATGAAATTAGGAAAAATAGAGAGATTAAAATGTATATGTTAAATATTAGGAAATACTTAACCTAGTGAAAATAGGAAATTGGCATATTCCAATGACAGCTTTTGAATACTAGACTAGTTTGCATATTGATTCAGGGTCTTTTTCTTATTTATTTGACTTCTTCTAATATTAATCTTGTGGATGTGGCTTAAAGAGCCCATATCACAAGTGTAGTGTTGGGTGTTGTTCAAGCCAGAAACCAAAAGTCATGTACTATATCTGCTTTGTGTACTCTGGCAAAGGAGGCTTCCTAGAGAATTCCTCGGTCCTCTGGACTGAAAAGGTGTCAGATACAACAAAAGTACATCAGGAAAAATAAGGAAATGTAATTTATTTTATGAAATATGTTTACTTTAATGTAATAAGGGAATACAACATTGAATAATTTGAAATGGAAACCTAAATTATAAAAAATGTACAGTAAAAAAACATATACAGTATATGCTGCAGTGTACAATATGTACTGATATAAAATGTAGACAATCATAGCATATATGATGTACAATGTACACATGGAAACAAGTTATTTTCATGTACCTTTTATAAGAATGCATAACACTAATGTTATTAAAAATAATTCTATCCTATATTAAATAAATGCACTGTATTTGGATGATAATTAATTCCATGCTTACTATGATTAATTTGGAAATCTAATGTTAGAAAAGTCTTGAATCAAGAAGTTATCTTTATATTTAGACACAATTTAGTACTGAAGATGCATAATTGCAGAGTAGGAAGTTTTACAGGTTCCCTTCATCAGAAAATGAATGAGATGGAAAAAAACAGATTTGAAGTGATGAGATGGTAACCAGGCCAATTTTTGCATTTAGATTGACCATGGGGAGTGCAGGACCAAGGGCTATGCTGCCAAGTTTTCAGCTTTGAAAGTAAACATGTACTGGAACCAGGAATTAGCTCCATTCTTCACCCTCACTCACTAAACAAGGCACAAAGGGAACAAAAAGCAAAAGACATACCTCTAAACTCCACATATTCACAGCTAGGTAAGCCAATTTTAAATGAACACCAACTGAGTACCATGAATGGAAGAAAACAATTCCTTTTCATTTGTTAAAACTGATGAACTGCAATGAACCAGAAATGAGCTGGCTTCTAACAATTGCAACTTATTGGCTTACAAATTTACAATTCTAAGGACACAAATGTGTCTCAGTTAAGGAATTGACAGGATGTCACCTTTTCTGAAGACCAATTACCAGCAAGCTTGGGTTCCTCTGTTAGACATCAAGGCACACTGTGCAGTCTGCTGGTCCTTTTCTCCTGGGTTTCAATGCTTTAGCTTCTGGCTTCTCTATCTGTGGCTTTTTTCAATCAGCATCTGAAAGTGTGCCCTTGTACCTCAGCTTCTCTACAGTTTTTCCTTACACTCTCAGGGCTCTTCCTGTGTGTCCTTTATCGTCTTATGAAGGACTCCACTGTCGGGATTAAGACCCACCTTGAATGAGGTGGGCCACATCTCAATTGACATAATCTAATCAAAATATCCCACCCACAATATGTTTACATTCACACAAATGGGTTTAAAAAACATGGCCTTTTCTGAGGTACATAAAAGCTTCAAACTATACACTATCTTCAAAAATGGTAAATAATTTTCTTTCAGGTGGAGGTCAAGTATGCCGTCAGGAGGCAAATGACTTCAGCATCATTACAAGTGAACTTCCTGGTTCCCCAAACCTCTCCATGGACCCTATTTTACTATTGACTGGATGTATCTGTAAAGGAGAAATTTCTGGAATTTTGCACTAGGCTTTTGGTTCAACTTCTTATTACCTGAGGATTTCTTCCCTTTTACAAGTGACAAAACCAGTGTTTGAAAAGCAACATGGCTGAAAATGAATTAAAATTCTTATTTTACCTCTAGGCTCTAAATCAACTAAATGGAACTAATGCATACAGAAGAGAAAATATGCAAGTTATATGAAAATATATTGTTTTCATTCTGTAACTTCTCATAGGACATATAAATTCAAATAAAAAATATTGACTTAAATATTTTCAAGGAAGAATTTTTACAAATATTGGTCACCTGGTTGGCCAAGAATTAATATCTTTTTTTGTTTGTTTGTTTACATGGGCAGGCACCATGAATCGAATCCGGGTCCTCTGGCATGGCAGGCAAGCGTTCTTGCCTGCTGAGCCACCATGGCCCACACAAGAATTAATATCTTGCTAAGAAAAATAAAAGTGAATAGGAAACTGACAAATAATGGAAATCCAGAGAAAAAATTGTCAACAAGCATATGCAAAAGTGCTGAGTTTCACTGTTATTGGTCAGTGAAAGAACATTTTAAACATCAGATAACACCACTCACCTACTAGCTTACACTGCTACTAGAAATATGAATTATATGTTTCTGAGAATCAATTGGACAGATGTATTAAAACTTTGAGACAAACATAACCTGTTCCCCAGCAGAACCACCCTTGGCAACCTGCCCATCAGAAATACTAGTTTTTCTGTGTAAATTACAGAGACAAGATCATTCACTGCTGTCATGTTTGGAGAAGAAAAAAAAGCTTTAAGAATCAAAATGATTTTCACATCTTTTGAGTAAAAAATAATGCATCACTATTTTGGTATTGTCACTGGATATGTCAAAGAGCAGACTATATCTTTAAAGAGGAATGAATATGATGTATCCAGCATAAATATCAAGGTTGAGAGTAATATGAATTATATTACCCAGTATTTGATAACTCCAAAAAAAAATTTTAATTCCCATTTATTTTTAAAGAAGTTTGTCTGAGTATGAAGTAAAGTGTAGAAATGCACCAGACAGGCTGTTTATGTTAGGCTCTTGGGACTACTGGGATTGAATGATCAATGTGAAATTTATAATTACAATATTTTTGTATCACTTTCAATGATCTTTATAATTAGCATTTTATTTTTTACTTTCTTAAACTATAAAGAAATTTCAAAGAAATGAAGTAAAAATTTACATTGCCAAAATTCATGTGTAATTGTGAAATAACTTGAAGCTAATGAGAAACTTCATTATTTGGAAAAAAAAAGTTCAGTGGTTAAATACCAAAGAAATGCCAAATTGAAACAAACTAATTTCAGCGGTTTCTATAGCCTTTGCAAGATTTTCAAACCTCTTTTCCTAAGTTGCACTTAGAGTTCTAGATATGTTAATATTATTAGTTGACAATAGAAGAACCTGAGGTTATCTAAGACAACCATATAAGGCTTGATATATGAAAATTTTCTCAGGACTTAACATATTTTGAGATATTAACATGAGGCTATCATAAGCTTCATTAGGTTTTCAATTTATACTCTTGGGACTTCATGGGAGGAGATGTTTTGAGTTTATATGAGCAATTCAGGTTTCTGGCATTTTCTTTCATCAGCTTATATTTATATCTTCTAGTGTGTTTAATGGCAGCTGAATATTTACGCTGCACACAAGATATCAGAAAATCAGGACTTCAGGCAAGATGGCTGAGTTCACCCCAGCTTATAGAAAAATGATGGGGACAGTGGTTCCAGGGAGGGCATTCTACCCTATATAGGGAGGCCCTCAGAGAAAAATTGGGTTGGAGAGAATAGGGTGACTGTACTCAGTCACAACTCTGCCTACTGCTGTAGCTGGTTTAGGAAGATTTTCCCTTCGGCTCTGTAGCTGGGAGTTCCTGTAGCAAAGTTGGAAGACGACAGATATGCTTTTCCTGTGCACAGACTCGATTTAGTCGAGATGTTGCGTCTACTCCAACGCCTTGTGGCACACTGCAGTGGGTGGTGTTTTTTATCGCAAAGACGGGGAGCCTCCAAGGAGGCGGGGAGATGTAGGATTGTGCAGGTCTGACATCCAACCAGCAAGAGACTTATTTGGGTCCTGATGTTACTCATCGTCTGTCACGGAGGCCCAGAGAACACAGGTGTGTCCAGATGGAGAGGTGAGGCTGAGAGAGCAGGGCCAGCTGAATGCACTGAATGGCCCCTAGACATTGCACCTGCAGTCAGGGACAGGTGGTCCTATTGGGACAAGAAGACTTTTGCCGGGGGCAAGCGGAAAACGCAGTCTGAGAAATTGCGTATCTGCCTAGGTCTCAAATAAAGCCCTAAGAAGCATTGCAATTCCCCACTGAGATTAGGGACTTGGTTTCAAAGGGAAGGACTGACAAAACAAATGCCAAGGCGATCTTCAAGTACAATCAGAATCTTACATGAGAGACAGAAACAAAGCTGCAAAATAACCTCATTAGGACATTAAAATGCCCTGTCTAAAACAGAAGAGCCAGGCAGATATGACTCAGCTAAATGACAGAATTAAATGATATGGAGAGACACAGAAGTGGAACAACGAATTAAGGTTGTTCATAATGACATAAAGGATATTGAGAAGGCATTGGCGAACTGCCGCCTCCTTCTTCTGCCGCTCCTGGTGCTGCTTGTTTGCTCTTAGGATGTGGACCCGGTACCTCTTTTGTGAAGCAGTAGCCCAGGAGACTCCCGCTCTCCCCGTGGTAGACGAAAAGTCCAAGGAAGGAGTAAAGACTGAGAAGCATGATCATATTAATTTGAAGATGGTGGGGCAAGATGGTTCTGTGGTGCAGTTTAAGATGAAGAGGCATACACCACTTAGTAAACAAATGAAAGCCTATTGTGAATGACAGGGTTTGTCAATGAGGCAGATCAGATTCTGATTTGATGGGCAGCCAATCAATGAAACCGGCACACCTGCACAGTTGGAAATGGAGGATGAAGATAAAATTGATGTGTTCCAACAGCAGATGGGAGGTGGGTATTAAAAAGGGAGCCTGCTACTTTACTCCAGAACTCTGTAATATCCCGTATTAACACAGTGAAGAGAAGAAAGCACAATCACAACAAGTGATGAAAACCAACAACAAAATCCAGCACACCTTCTTGATAAAAATACTTAGAGTGCTAGGAATAAAAGGAATTATCCTCAACACAATAAAGGGCATACTGCAAGAGTACACACCTAAAATAGTACTTAACGGTGAAAGACTGAAAACGTTCTCTGTAAGATCTAAACGAAGACAAGGTTGCCAAGTAAATGCTATTCAACATTTTACCGAAGTTCTTGCCAGAGTAATTAGGCAAGAAAAATAAATAAATGGCATCCAAATTTGAGAAGAAAAAGAAAAAATTTCCCTATTTTCAGATGACATGATCAATATATGGAAAGTCTTGAGGAATCCATGATCATATATATGAGAACTCTTGAGGCATCTGAAACAAAGCTCTTAGAGCTAACAAATGAATTCAACAAAGTGGTACTGTACAAGATCAACATCCAAACATCAGTAGTGTTTTTATGAACATGCAATGAACTACTGGAGGAAGAAATCAAGAGAATAATTTCATTCACAATAGCAACTAAAAGAAACAAATATATAGGAATAAATCTAACCAAGGTTGCGAAAGGGCTTGTATAAAGAAAACTACAAATCATTGCTAAAAGAAATTAAAGAAACCCTAAATAAATGGAAGTCCATGCCATATTCATGGTTTAGAAGACAAAATATTTCTATGATATCAATACTACCAAATGGATATATAGTTACAACAAAATCTTATTCAAACTTTCAACAAAATTGGGGAAGCAATGGTTCTTTGAAAATAAGATCTCCATTCCACAAAAAGGAAGGAGGATGCCTATCACACCTTATACTAAAATCAACTAAAACTCCTTTAAAGACCTAAATATAATGTCTAGAGGTATCAAAACCCTAGCTGAAAACATAGGGAAGCATCTTCAGGAACGGGAACACTTACATTGCAGGAGGCAATGTAAAATATTGCAGTTGCTGTGGAAGACACATTGGCTGCTCCTCTGAAAGTTAATTGTGATAATACTATAAGACCCTCCTCAATATATGCTCCTCACTCCTCAATATATACTCCAAATAATTGAAACAGCCACTTAAACATATACTTTGTGCACCAATGTTCAAAGCGTCATTATTCACAATTTCTTCAAGATGGAAACAACTCAATTGTTTATCAACTGATGAATGAATAGTTAAACAAAATGTAGCATATATATACAATGAAATATTGTTTAGTCATAAAAATGAATGAAGTCTTGATACATGACAACATGGATAAAGCTTCAAGACATCATATTGAGTGAAATACCCAGATACAAAGAATTAATATTGTGTAATCTCATGAATTTGAAACAATTACAATGAGAAAACTCATAGACTCACAATCTAGAATATAGTTTACCAGGAAACATAGGAAGTTATGGCTTAAAATGTATAGGGTTCCTATCTGTGGGTGATTCAGTAGTGGTTCTGTGGCAGAATTCTTGCCTGCCATATGAGACCTGGGTTCAATTACTGGAACCCACCCATGCTGAAAACAAAATTGTATAGGGTTCCTATTTGTAATGATGGAAATGCTTTGGTAATGCATGGAGTGATCAAAACACAACATTGTGAATGTAATTAACAAGGCTGAAATATATGTGAAAATTATCATATAGGAAGGAAACCTAATACAGCACAAAAATACCTCAAGAGATTTGCCTCTTATTGAACCTCTTCTTCAGAATCTAGCTACTGAAATGCCTCCCACATGATGTAGTAAATATGTTCATTAAAGAGAAAGACCTGGGACAGGGAAAATGTTGGTTCTCAACCTAGAAAAAATGAAGTGATTGCTCAGGACAAGATTGAGAAGTTCCCAAGATGGCAGGTAATTGGAAGCAGAACTTATAGAGCTGGGTATTGGAAAAATCAAATGAAGTAGGATATTTGGCTGAGCATGCAATAGCCAGTAACTGCATCAACTCTCAATAGAATTGGCTGTGTTATAAGCAACTTAGAGGGAAGAAATGCTGATTTGTTCTGGAAAACTGTCCTAGAAGACCCAAAAAGTAGCTTTAATAATGATCAAGATGGAGTGTGCAAGGGTAGTTCAGTGGTAGAATTCTCGCCTGCCATGTTGAGACCCGAGCTCTATTCCTGGTCCATGCACTTCCCCCTCCAAAAAAAAACAAAGCAAATAAGCAAAACAGGCAAACAAACAAAAATTCAGCAAATGGTTCTGAAATAATTGAATACTCACATGGAAAAATAATCAAATGTGACCCTGCCATACTGCATACAAAAAAGGATCAAGTTAGATAAAAAACATTTCTGAAAAGCAGGGATAACAGTAATCACTACCTCAAAAAGTTATGCTGAGGAATAAACTGGTTGATATATTAAGAAATTAGAATTCCACCTAGCAATAGTAAAAGTGACAAGAATATTAGTTATTATGATACTGCTGCTGTACTGAAAAATGGAAGATGCATATATTCTGGAGATGCAAGAGATTCTCCTAGAATTCTGATTCTACCATTGGCTGTGTAACATGAGAAATTTAGGAATAATTGTTGAATCTTTAGTGTTTACATTGACAAAGTGGTTGTGGTGATATCTATCTCATAATTAATTCTATGAAATGAATTAGATGTGAAAACCATGGATGCCATTTCCTGTTTTCCTGCTAACCTGTAGAGAGAGTGTGTGGTAATTTGTCACAGCAAAAATAGAAAACTGGAGTAAACATGGCTCTCTAAATCACATCTGCCTCTCTAAAGAAAACCAGGGATGGTTCTCCAATTTTAAGATGCATATAATTAGATTGTGTTCATCATGGTAATTCCGGATACTCTCCTCATTTTAAAATCCTTAACATAATCACAAGTACAAAATCACTTTTGCTCTGTGTGCCAGTTTGAAGCTACTATCTACCCCAGAAAAGTGGTGTTCTTTAATTCCCATTCAGTATTGCTGGGAGGGATCTTTTTTATTGTTTCCATGGAGATGGAACCCACCCAAATGTGGGTGTAATTTTTGATTAGATGGTTTCCATGGAGATGCGTCTCCACCCATTCAAGGTGGGTTGCTTACTGGAGCCCTTTAAGAGGGAACCATTTTGAAAACACGTAGGAGCAAACAGAGCCATCAAAACAAACAGAGCCCACAGAGCCTGAGACTTTTGGACCATGTAAAAGAGAGGATGTAAAAGAGCAAGTGATTTGTTCAAGTTCCCTTATCCCCACTATTGAATCTATCTATACTTCTCCTTTCCAACACACAGTTTGAAACAATTCTTAGTTTCCTACTTTCTTCCAAGTCTTCTGGAAAAAGTAGAAGTCACTCCATCAATTGTGTCAATCAACATCTGAGCATGCATAGTTTGCCAGCCATTGAGTCAAGTTCTGGGAAATCTCAAATGGACAGATAAGCTGGTGTGAACCTCCTCTGAACTCCACTTTGAAATCTCTTGGCACTGAACAGTTCATTCGTCATAGGAGAGTTTTCTGTGCTGTTTACCTGAACTCTCCTGTCCATGGCTAATCTTCAAACACTAACAAGAAGACCCTGGATCTTACTCATTATCATATTACTATATATTCCTGTCCTAAGGTAAATGAGTACAAATGAACAATAATTGAATACTTGTTGTATAATGGCATTATACTAATTGCAATTGAGACTATAAATGAAATTTTAAAAAAGTCTATGACCATAAATTTCCAGTACAGTTTGTGAGGTTGATCTCCATACTGAAAACTCGGAACAAGAAAGGGTATGAGGCCCAATGCCAGAGAAGGGATGTGAGAACTAAATGGGATGCAGGGAGCCAAGGATGACTTTGAGATGGAGTGACCATATTACCACAAGTAGGGACTTGACCTGGGTCTCACTTTGGGTCAGAGATGACAAAGCCAAGAACTGGAAAAGTGGAGAAGGACCCTGGTGAGAGAGGGCTTGAATGAGGAAGGGGCTGGATTTGGAGGATGGCAGAGAAGCAAATTTTGAAAGAACATGGATATTAAGGATGAAGGAGGTAGATGAGGCCCTTAGAGTTTGACATAAGTTGTAAAAGGGTCTGGAGTGAAAGAGAAAAGATTTGGGACTTTCTTTTCTCCTCAAAGCTTTCCTAACTAGTAGCACCCTGAAATCAAAAGACCTCCCTTGTTTCTCTGCTTCAGAAAACCTTTCCAGCCCTGGTATGTCTCACAACTACATCATAAAATATTATTCACACCGCATGAACCAGTGTGAGTAAGATTGCAACCTAAGAAATCCTACAGAGATATGCCCTTTATATTGTAATATCCATGAGAAAGATTACATCTAATCAAATAACAATATGCACTATGGCTTATAGGACTTCCAAGTGCAGATAAGAGAAAAATCAAACTCTTATTACCTGGGAACCCTACACATACTAGCTACAATCAATCTTAGACAACAGAAATTCAAATGTGAGTATTCCTCTCTATTTTCCAAGATAGTTTAAATTTTATTTCAAATGCTTGGTCCTCCCAAAATCCTCCTTTTCAGAGTCAGATTCTACCATCCTTGGCACTATGACACCCTACCACAGCCCTGCTCCCAGGACTATCTTGTCCCTAAAGTACAGTTTTTCCTCAATAGGCTGACATGAAAATGACTTGCTTGCCTTTTTGTCTCTATTGCCTATAGATGGTGACCATAGTTTTTTGAATAATAAGTATGGCCCCCATTTACTGAGCCGTTTCCATCTTCAGAACATACCTCACAGATTTTCTCATTTATTCCCCAGTTCTGCACAATAGGTACTATTATTCAAGCTCATCCAGACATGAGGAAACCAAGAAACAAACCATAACAAACCATGTGTCCTGGTTCACACAGCCACTAAGAAACCAGGTCTGCATAGACCCAAAGATGAACACAGCCACTGCCAGTACTGACTCGTGGTCTAGGGAGAGCCCGTCTCTTACTCACCTTGGCCATCCCCATGCTACCTAGATGACTGCCTGGCATGGGGAGTTTTGCAGTCATGGCTGACTGGTATTGAGTGGGCCAGAAATGCCAGGGACAGTGACCACCTTGCTATGACCTTTGGGGTGTCTGACCTGCTCTGAAGATAAGAGTGCTGAGCCAAGACCTTCCTCTAGTTGGTAGTGCTCTCTGGGCTCTGCCTCATCTGTCCTGCTTCTTCTCTCCTCATATCTAACTGGAGCAAATAGAGTGGCTGTTGTAGTTCAGTGCAGACATAGAGACTCCAGAACCCTGAACTGCCTTTGTGGGATTGAGGAAGTAGAAATACAAAGTAGAATAAAAAGAGAATAAAATTAACATTTAAGTGTGTAGAAATATTTTACCCAATGTAATCATGATACTGTATCTGAATTTAGCATGTTGCAATCAGAATTCACTTTTGTGCCCTCATACAGGGTTCTTTGATAAGTGATTCAACTTGGTCTGATAACAAACTGGTGGGTGTGGCTACAAAACCCCAGATCACAAGGGTAGAAATAGGTGTTATTCATGCAAGCAAAATGTTTGACACTATATATTCTCTGTTGTCAAATAGGAAGGAAGTCCACAAGAATTCACAAGTCTCCTGGCCTGCAGAGAAGACGGAAACAACATGAGCACAGCAGGAAAAGTAAGCAAAGGAAAAAAAAGTTTACCTTTTATATATTTACACATTATACAATAAATAAATATAGAAATTTAAGTTTATTGTATAATATATGGGTACAGTTTTAATCAATAATAATGGTTTTGTTTCTAAATTAGAAACAACAAATAGTGAAATACAATATACAATTATGCTATAAAATAGAAATGCCTCTTGAACTGTGCAGAAATATGTTAATCCCACTTATCTTTACCAGAATATATATCATCTCTATCTGTTAATATTTTTCTCCTTCCTTGAAATAAATGCAAGCAAGTTAGTATAATCATTTATCCAAGCCTATCATGACTAATTTGTAAACCTAAATTAGAGATATATTCATCAAGAAATTATCTTCGTATTCAGAAGCTATAATTTAAATGTGTTATGTAATAATGAAAAGATAATGATGAATATATTTGAATTCTTGGAACAACCAGATTTGTGACTTGGGAAAACTACTCAATCAATATAAGCCTCAGTTTTGCATCTGTAAAATAAGGTCAGAATCAAAGCTATCCCCTGGTAGCATTCCTGTAAGAGTAAAAGATCAAGATGGAAAATCCCTGGGACAGGCACCGGTGTTCCTGTCAGTCACAGGCACCAACACTCAGAAACCACTGTCATCAGTGTACATTTCCCAAGTATGTTAGTATTTATCAGGATATTGGCTGTAGCAAAAAGCCTAAAAATTTAAAAGATTTGAAAAATGAATAATGGAAAAAAATTTCAAATGGATGAAACTCAATTGGGGAAGTGCAATGGTGACTCAGCAGCAGAATTCTCACTTGCTATTTCAGAGACCCATGTTTGATTCTGGGAACCTGCGGATGCCAAAAGAGAAGAAAAAATCCTCAATTGATTTCATTTTATCATACTTGCAGTGATGCATTCTCACTATTTATAAAAGCACTCTTTCCTGCACAAACTTTGCCCCCTTGAAAACAGGGTGTATGGAACTTCTCAAATATTGAAAACATGTGTTTAACTCTTATTTAGAAAAACACTTATGGTTAAGCTACCTGAGCTAGAAATTTATACATAAGCACAGGTCTTCTGATTTGAAAATATGCATGTATTCTTGTGCAAGTATGTCTTTGTATTTTTCACTGTCTAGCTTTAAATGCATTCTGTAAGGAGATGTTACACATAAATTAGACAATGAAAGAGATACACAAAATCAGTGTTCCAAATTAGTAATGCAAACAGAAATGGTGGGAAGGGAATAAAAGAAAGAAGGAAGCAGGGTGTCATGATCAGGTTCATGTGCTAACTTGGCCAAGTGGTGATACCTGTTTGTCTGGTTGGGCAAGAGCTGGCCTGTCTGTTTCAATGAGGACATGTCATAGAATTGAATCATGATCATGTCAGCTACATCCACAGCTGATTCCATTTGTAATCAGCCAAAGGGGAGTGTCTTCTGACATGAGTAATGCTTAATCTGATCACTGGAAGCCTTTTCAAGATGATTCAGAAGAGATAGGCCCTTCATGTCTCAGCTGGTGAGCCTCTCCTGTGAAGTTTTTCCAGACCCGCATCGAAATTGTCTGCTCCACAGCCTGTGCTGTGGATTTTGGACTCACGGTCATGTGAGACACTTTTATAAATTTTGTATTTGTGAGTGTTCCCTGTTGATTCTGTTTCTCTAGAGAAACCTAACTGATACATCTTAGTAACAGGAGTGGTTCTTAAGAAACGGACTCTTAAAAAATGTTTTTTTATTAATGGTTTTGTACTCTGACTGGACTCAAAGACACTAAGGACTCTGATTCCATAATCAGAATGACACTCGCAGTCCATGGAGTGAGTTGGCAAAAGAGATGGTGAGAATATCACCGTTCGATTCTCCTAATACTTCTCTTAATGAATCCAGACTTTAGGGGATAAAGTTTTTGACACCTTTACAGAGTTTTGTAGAAATAAGAGGTATAGAGATGTTGGTTGGTTGTTCTTATATACTCTGGCTACATTAAACAGTGAAAGGGATGGGCTTAAGGCTTCAAACTAGAAGCTTAAGTGCTGTCTTAGAGATGAGGATGTTTCTACGAGTATCCTGAAGGAAAATCTCATATTCTGTGTAACTGTAGACTTCAGATCTCTGAAAATCAGACTCAGAAAGTTATTGTTAGAGTAGCAAATTGCAACATAAACTGAAATCTCAATGTTGCACAGCGTCTGCTGTTAAAGTGAGGGCATTGATTCGAAAGGAGTGGGACCCTGAAAATGGGATGATGACATGTGGATTGATAATGATGTCAAGGATGAGGTTGAAACCCTAGGTCTTGCTGAGTCTTCTCTAGATAATCCTGTAATAGTGTGCACTGAGAACATAACAACCCCACCTCCAGGCTGCCTTGAGGAGTTGGCCACCCAACCTCCTCCTGAAGGGATTAGCCCTAGAGTGATTAATCCTGATTCACTAGAGGAAACTGCAAATGAAGGCCCTGAAGCAAATGGCTTGGAAGATATTTCTAATTCTTTTCATGTACCACCCCCAACACCCCTCATTTCTTCCAGACCTATAACTAGACTAAAGTCCCAACAGGCCCCTAGAGATGAGGTACAAAGTATCACACATGAGGAGGTACATTATACTCCAAAGGAACTGTGTGAGTTTTTCAATTTATATAGACAGAAATCAGGGGAATATGTGTGGCAATGGATTTTAAGGGTGTAGGATAATGGTGGGAGGAATATAAGGCTGGATAAGGCTGGATAAGGCTGAATTTACTGATATGAGCCCACTAAGCAGAGACTCTGCATTCAATGTTATAGCTTGAGGGGTTAGAAAAAGTGTTAAGAGTTTGTTTGGATGGTTGGTTGAAACATGGATCAAAAGGTGGCCAACATTACCTAAGGTTAAAATGCCAAAACGGCCCTGATATAATGGAGATGAGGGGATCCAGAGGCTTAGAGAGATTGGAATTTTAGAGTGGACTTATCATGTAAAGCCTGCTCTTACACCCCAGGAATGTCCGGAGGATGCACCTTTTACCAGAACAGTGAGAAATAAATTTGAGACTAGCACCATCATCCCTGAAGAGCTCTGTGGTTGCACTTCTCTGTAGGAACTGTTGTCACTGAGCTGGAATCCTTAAACACAATGGGAATGACTGGATCTGGATTTGGCAGAAGCCAGGTAATAGCACTTAATTGCCAAAGAAAGGGTAGATGTGGCTAGTATAATAGACAGGAAACTCAAAGCAGGAATCAAAATTATATAACTCACAGAGATTTGTGGCATTGACTAGTAAACCGTGGGGTACCTAGAAATACAATAGAAGTACAACCTATAAATTCCTGTTCCAGCTGCATAAACAGAAGATTTCTAGGTCAAGTGAATCTAAGCCTAATCTGAATTACAAAAATGCAGAGTCACAGCCCTTAATCAATTTCTGGACTTGAGACAGTTTACAGAACCACAGCCCCCTTGAGAGAGAACCCTATTACATTGCCACAAATTTATACTGTTAATCATCTCCAAGCTTTCCCTGAGGAGACCAATGGCCTTTTACCAGGGTAACTGTGCAATGGGGAAAAGGAAATGATCAGATATTTCAGGGATTATTAGACACTGGTTCAGAAGTGACATTAATTCCAGGAGACCCAAAACATCACTCTTGAGTCAGAGTGGGGGCTTATAGAGGCCAGCTGATCAATGAAGTTTTAGCTCAGGTCCATCTCGCAGTGGGTCCATTGGGCCCCGGGACCCATTCTGTAGTTATTTCCCCAATTCCAGAATTTTTAATTGGTATGGACATATTGAGCAACTTGCAGAATCCCCACATTGGCTCTCTAACTCATGCAGTGAGGGCTAC